>NC_133327.1:633357024-634014524 GCF_042186555.1 Aquarana catesbeiana
TTCAGTCCTTATAAAAGTGAGTTGTTTTTTTTATCTAGATCCAGCAGACTTTCTACAATGCTTCTTCATCCTCCACTACGAGGTTCTGTGCTGTGCAACCTCCCACCCTCTCTACACCGGGTAGTGCTTTAAACCAGGGAAAACTTAACCTGAATTTTCTTAGATTTATGACTATCAATCTATCAAACAAGGATACTGGCAGCCAATTACATTTGATTAATGACCAGACCTATGTTTGAGCCATTTAGCAGGTAGGATTGAAATTTTAAAAAATGAATGCTGTTTAACATCCTGATCTAAACCACCAACAGAAAAGTTTGGTTCTCCTTAGGGCCTGTTCACACCATAACATTACAAAATGCATATGGGTTTTTAATGTGCTACATTCAAATTTTACGCAATGCAAGATGCCTTTAAAATACATTTTACATATATTTTTCTTAATTTTTTATTATATCCTTCCTGCAAACATGAAGTACTGAAATTTGGACTAAAAGCGCACTAATTATGCATATGTGTTTTTAGTGTGTTTTTAATGCATTACCAAAAACCATAGTGCAACGGCACAAACGATGATGCAAACAAAAATGCACCCTTATGCCCCGTACACACGGTCGGACATTGATCGGACATTCCGACAACAAAATCCTAGGATTTTTTCCGACGGATGTTGGCTCAAACTTGTTTTGGGTAAACACGGTCGCACAAAGTTGTCGGAATTTCCGATCGCCAAGAACGCAGTGACGTACACCACGTACGACGAGACTAGAAAAGGCCAGTTCAGAACCAAGCGCGGCACCCTTTGGGCTCCTTTTGCTAATCTCGTGTTAGTAAAAGTTTGGTGAGAGACGATTCACGCTTTTTCAGACTCGTGGTTTTCAGATCGTTTTCTGCTGTTCAGTTTGTGCTTGTGGGTTTGTATCTGCTCTTCAGTGCGTGCAGTCAGTTCGTATTGTACTATTCATTGCGATCTTGTCCGCTCGTTACTGTTTTTCAGGTCGCTCTTCACAGGCCTTGCTGTTCTTCAGTGCGTTCTGTTACTTCGTTCTGAGCAGCCGACCGTTTTCTAGCCATGTTGCGTATACGTACTCCTCGTAGAGTTCGTGCTGTGCGGGGGCTTGGTGTTGGAGTCCTGACCTTGACACAAGTCCAGTCCATGAACAGGGTGGGGAGGAGTTCATGGACCAAGAATTGGTTGCTCCAGCGTGACCAGTTCTGTCATATGCCTTTGCTCCGTGAGATCTGTGAGAATAATCCTGATGATTTCAGGAACTTTCTCCGGATGACGGTCACCATATTTCACCATTTGTAGGCTTTGCTGACCCCCTTCCCCCAGGAAGACGACAGATTTGTCGAAACGGCGTAGGGAGGAGCGGCGTGCTGACGTCACCACCATACCACGCTGAACCCGGAAGGAACGGGCAGCAGCTGAAGTCGGCCGGCGCTACATGTTTTTATAAGCGATCTTTACTGCACAAATTGTAAGTGCTTTTCATTTATTAATTAAAGTGGATTTTAACTGTATTACGCTATGGAGTATTTCTTTCCTATTTATCCATGGTCTGTGAGCGGATAAATCACGTTTGGATTGATTTCCTGGAGAGGTGGCTTCCGATCTGCGCACTGACAGAGACCCAGTGGCTGGGGGACACAGCCACATGTGTGCATGATCTCTGTGACAGGAGATCTTTGGATCTGGTAAGGGGCTTACCTTACTTGAGGTGGAGGATCTTCTCTCTATTTTAACATCACGCTCCTTACGGGGATAATTTTTATATCACTTGAAGGAAGGGTGTCTTTCTCCCTCTATCCAACTATTTTCTACACCCACAAGACCTACAGTTAATTTCAATCTATGACTAAATGGACTCAATTTAATCGTTTTTGTTTACTGAATGTTTCACTAAAAAATTTTTTTAAATGCGATTTTTTTTGCATGCGATTTATGTGCATATTTTTGGTTATGAAACAATTTACTTGTGTTTATTCATAATTATGGTATTTTCAGTTAATATGATCATGTATTTGCACTAGCAGCGCAGCCTTTAAATTGTATAGCTAGTAAGGTGGAGGTTGTTTCACATCTAAGGTTGCAGCATTTTATATTTCAATTTTTGGGTTGAGATACTTGTTTTTTCATCACACACATGTGGGGATCATTTCCACTTATGGGATAGCGCAGTATTTTTTATGATATTACAGTTGCTTATTGAGACCCCCTATATTAGCAGGCAGGATACCTGCATGAGGCAAGCCATCACTCCGGAGCAGAGGCTAGTCCCCACCCTGTGGTACTTGGCGACGGGGAGAAGTCTGCAGGACTTGAAGTTCTCAACAGGCATCTCCCCCCAGGCTCTGGGGATCATTATCCCAGAGACCTGTTCTGCCATCATCCAGGTCCTGCAGAAGGATTATATGAAGGTAAGATTTTTATCCTTTAATATCACATTTTATTGTATTTAATGTTTGATAATATATTGTATTTCTTTCCTCATTCCCTAATTACCATGATTGGAATATGCTGTGAATGTTCCCTTTGTTCTCATGCATGCTGGATTTTTATGTAATTATTTTTGTTGTCCTTCATACATATTTGCCTTCACTTACCTCCCGAGCATGCTCTCCTGGCCCTATATTCACCTCATGTAGTCACTTAATGTATTTTGTCAGCTCCATAGTAGTGCTTTACCCCAAACACCCCTAAAATGTATAGAAATCTGATTTGTGCTTTAAATTCAGGCAGAGTGCCAGAGGCTTTTTTTTGGGGGTCCCCAAATCATTTGGAACCCTCCCTCCCCCCAACTGCTAAGTCAGCTGATACCAATTCTCTATCTATCCTCAATCATCTATCTGCTGACTTTGCCAAACCCATACACACTATACCCATCTCTTTTGTGCTCCGATTTATGGATGAATTCCCCAAAGCATGTAGTGCAAGGGCCTGCCTGTATACTTTCAAATGGTACTGTTTCAATTTTTTGTATCCTATTATTATCTTGATAGGTAATAGCAGAATGTCCAAATGTGCTCAAATGTGTACCGTGTGTATTTAAATCTTTGTATTATGACACTTCTTACCTGTCCAGTGGGCTGCCAATAGTGTAACTAAGGAGGGGCTGTTCCAAGTAATACACATTATTTAGGCATTCATCTCTCAATGAAGTGGAGAGGGTTACCTGTCCAAGAGCTCCCCCCCCTATAATGTTAGAAATGGCCCATGAGGGGGGGGGGGAATATGATAGGTGTACCTTATACTTTGGTCTTTAAAAATTCCCATAAATCAATGTTATCTTGATGTAGGCCAAGAATGTTTGTGTCTAATCTGATTTCCATGTTTATGTGCAAAAAGACTAATTTTTTTTTGTTTTCCTCCACAGTTTCCTTCCACGCCACAGAAATGGCAGACTGTGGCCTCCCAATTTGCCCAGCGGTAGGACTTTCCTAACTGCGGAGGGGCAATTGATGGGAAACACGTCCACATCATCCCACCACCCAACTCGGGGTCGTACTATTATAATTATAAGGGGTTCAATAGTATTGTGATGTTGGCGGTGGTGTCGGCTACTTATGAATTTCTGTATGTGGACGTGGGGAAGAATGGCCGGATGTCCGATGGTGGAGTCATCGCCCAGACGGAGTTCTACAGGCGTCTCCAGAATGGCAGCTTGGACTTGCCACCTCCAGAAGACAATGTGGAAGGACTCCCATTCGTCTTTGTTGCGGATGAAGCATTTGCGCTGGGGGACCATCTTTTGCGGCCATTCCTGATGAGGACCCTCACCCTGGACCAGAGGGTTTTTAATTACCGGCTGGCCAGAGCCAGAAGAGTGGTGGAGAACACGTTTGGAATCATGGCCAGCCGGTTCCGACTATTTCTTACACCCATACATATGGCGGAGTACAAACTGAATCACATTATCCTGGCGTGCTGTGTTCTACACAACTTTTTACGGAAACATTCTACCAACTATGCTGGCTCAGTTGGGCCTGAGGCTGGAATTCAAAATTAACCAACCCTGATGGCGCTTGAAAGTGGCCGTCCTGGCTTGCCCTCCCTGAGTGCCCGTGATGTCCGGCTAAGATACCTTGAATTCTTTGCGGGTAGGGGGGCTATCAATATGCCAGACAATGTGTGAAACCTTTTTCAAATAAAAAAAATAATTAAGCAAATCTTTGGTGACATTTACTGCTTGTGTTTGTTTTAGCTGACCCTGACAGAAATGTGTGGAGTCCTGAAAATGGCGTGATTGTGTAACCTTACAAAGCACTGTTGGGTGTTAATTACTAAAGGCAAAGACACTTTGCACTACAAGTGCACTTGAAACTGCACTTGTAGTGCAAAGTGGATTTGCCCTTAGGAAATAACCCCTATTGTCACAGAAAGCAGCAATTATAGCACCACAAAAGTGTTGGAGTGTTGAGACAATAATCCACACATTCTTGATTAACAATCTTTTTAATACCAGCACAATCACATGTGCATTTAGAAAAGGTTTTTAAAACAAACCAACATGTTTGTTGTATAACAATTTTTGGGGTGGCATTAGAAAAAGTAGAAATGTCCATTTCAGATAAAACAGGCATGTTTAAAACCAACAAGAAAGACACAATCTTACAAAGTTCACATTTGGTAGAACTTGAAGGCAATATCAGACATGAGTATTTAGGAACTGTGTTTGATATTGCGTTCAGATGGGGTGAAGTCACCCCCGGAAAAGACAATTTTTTGAAGATGCACACAAATTTACGAATGTCAACATGTGCTACCTGCCATCACGGGGGATCAAGGGATGTGTTTTGGGGGAGCAACCCCTTCCTCTCAGCTACTTTATTATTGAGGAAGGGGTTGCACCCCCAAAACGCATCCATTGATCTCCCGTGATGGCAGATAGCACATGTTGACACACTGTGTGCATCTTCAAAATTTGGCTTTTCTACTATTTGACAAAAAATGATAAAATTGTAGTACACTATAAAACAAAGGGATTTGTGGTTTTAAACTCTCCCCAAAACATCAATGATGTTCTTATTTTTTTGAAGAACATTATTGATGTTTTTCTTGATATTTTCCAAGTCCCTATTACACCCCATGATCTCCCCAATCAGGATCTGTGCATTTTCCGAGGTGAAAGGATCTGGATCCACAACATCACGATCACCTAAAAAGATAGAAGTAAAAAAAAACCATGTATTAAAAAATGTATAAATACAGTATTATATTCCGGCATCCATCTCTTAGCTGAGCCTGTGGTCGCAGACACTCACCTGTTGTGGTGCCAATTTCCACCACGTCTTCCTCCTCCTGCTCTTCTTGTCTTGGTTGGATTTCCCCTTCTTCCAGAGGTGGGGGGTCTCTGGTCTCCTCGGATGAGGGGTGTCCCCCGAGTCTTTTCTCCCCTATGTAAAAAAAAAACGTATACTTAGCACACAGATATTTGAGGGAAGAACTATAAATATGAAACATTGCTTTGAAGTGGGGTACAATTGTCTATTTTGGCTGAGTTCCAAGATGTAGAATTTTTAGTGTCCTTTGTCAAGCTTCAATACTTTACCTATTTTGTACAAGCTTCACAGATGGAGACACCCCAATAGTATACACTGGAGCGCCTGTGTGGGCCCCCTAATAAAAAGGGTGTTCTTGTGTCCCACACTAGTGCTCCAGCGTCCAGATGTGTAAACAGCTGCTGAGTGTCCTCTCCTTACACAGAATCTAGTTTGCATTTGATTCTATTAACAAACACATCTACACAACCAAATTATTTTCAGACAAGTAGGCCCTAAAAAATGTTGGCAAATGCATATGGCCCAAACAATGGTGTTTTATAGGCTGAAAGAAAAATGTTTGATACAAACAAATAATGTGCCCATGAACATGAAAGTTGACATTTTAAACTGGAATAACAATTAAGAAAAGCACATGGAGCAGCACGAACGTAATAAAGACAAAAAGAATAGGAACACAGCACAACTACTTACTTTTTTGCAGTACTCTCCGGATCTTTCTGTACTGCTCGTGTTCTCTTGATTTCAGGTCCGACCACCGATTCCTGAGCTGATCTTTCGATCGTCGTACCCCGGATTTCTGGTGCAGACTCTTGACCACTTTCGCCATGATCTTGGCCTTTCTGACATTGGGCTTAGGGTAAGGTCCATACTTTCCATCATAGTCGGCCCTCTTCATTATGTTGACCATCTCCAACATCTCCCCAAAGGACATATTTGATGCCTTATATCGTCTCCTTCTGGATCGGGACGTTTCAGGCTCCGGGCTTTACCCCTCCTCGTTGGTGTAAATATCAGACACCTGCTCTGACTCCGCCATGTGCTCTTCCCCACTGCGCCGAACGAGAAGGGGCTGGGAATAGACTAGAAAGAACGTCAGGGGCGGGCGGAGTTTCATGCATGCGCAGTGTCTATAAACGTAACACGCGTGCGTAGTACGTACGATCTGTGAGCGGAGGAAGGAGTAACGGAGGCGCCGATCGTGATAACGAAGGTAAGATTTAACATTGCTTCTAGATTGAGGCCTGTATTTTCACAAGTTTAGAAGACTTTAGGCTGACATTAGGGTTTGTCTTGTGTTGTGTCTTGCAGTGAAAATGGATATCTTGAAAGATAAGGACTTTATGCCAATCTTCATTGATATGTTCAGGGAGCTCCCCTGTCTGTGGGAGATAAACCACCCTGAATATAAGAACCAAACAAAGAGGAAGGCAGCGCTGGATAATTTGTTGGAATTTGTGAAGACGGTGATCCCCACGGCAGACATCACCTATTTGAAGATCCTGATTGGTGGCCTGAGGAGCACCTATCTAAGGGAGCACAAGAAGGTCCAGGATTCACAGAGATCAGGAGCTGCAGATGACATTTATGTCCCCAGGATGTGGTACTATGACAGGCTGCATTTTCTGGCAGGTCAGACTGAACCCAGGCCAGCACTCTCCACTCTTCCTTCCATGCTTCCTTCCCCCCCAGCTGAGGCTTCTGACGCCCAACCTGGGCCTTCCAGGCAGCAACATGTGGAGGAGCCCAGCTTGAGCCAGGTATAGCATTCCTCTAAATATTTCTGGTTGTCCAATCAATGATGTTAACTAGATGTTAGTTTGGAGTACTAATTTATGATTGTGATTGATGAAGCAAAAACTAAAACCATGTCACTTTTTCATACACAGGGAAGTCTCAGCCAGGAGGTGGCCGGGCCAAGCAGGCTGCCTGATATCCAGGTCCCTCCCCTACACCTTCAAAGACAAAGTGGCAGGAAGAGGAGTAACCTGGAGGAGGCTGCCATAGGCCTCTTTTGGAAGGCTACAGAGGCCCTGAGAAGCCCCCACAGTGTGGAGGAGGACTTTGCTTGCATAACTGCCTGCAAAATGCTGCAGATGGAGGAGGGCCAACGACTCCTGTGTGAGTCCTTAATTTTGGAAGCTCTCAATAAGGGGTTGAGGGGCCAAATAACATCTGCTACCCACATTTGTGACCTCACACATAGTCCTCCTCCTCCTCCAGGTCCTACTACTCCTCCTCCTCCAGGTCCTACTACTCCTCCTCCTCCCCCTCCAGGTCCTACTCCTCCTCCTGCCACATCTCCAACACCAAAGCCACAGCATGGAAGGAAGCGTGGAAAGAAGACCAGAGAATGATGACCCTGGGTCCAGTCTGGTCTGGCAAAAGGTGCAGGCTCTTGTAGTACCACAGTCTGGGGACACAGATGTCATCTGCTGCTTTCAGGATCTCTGGGACTTCTGGATCAGACTGCACTCCCTTAGATAAGGACTCCGCAGGCCACCAATTTTGATGTTAAATAATTGATGTCTGCCCTGGGGGTCCAAGGCTTCGCCAATTTCTGATGTTTCTCCAGCGTAGCCTCCCTCTTTGTTTGATTCTGTGCCCTTAATAAAGGATTTTTTGTTTCAATTATACTTGCCTATGTGTGTTTTCCTTAAAAAAGGACAGTTTGTTTGTGAGGCGGCAGGTACATTTCAAAAATACAATGTGAAATTAACAAGGGACACCAACACCAAGCAACCGTCTTGAGATTAAATAATATAAGATATCAATGGTGTTGTGGTAACTTGACACACAAAACACACACAAAAATATTAAGGAGTAAAACTAAAAATAAAATAAAACAAAGATCAGCCTAGAAAAAAATACAACAAAAAAAAATAAAACAACAAAAAATAAATTTTGTCAGATGTGACAAATCAAAATATATTGAGGGAATCACGATAAATAATAAAGAAAGAAGTTTGTGAGAAGTCTGTGTGAATATCAGCAGCAAAACTACTTAATTCTTCTCACATTATAAAGAAGAAGAGAGTGCGCTGTATTAAACCATTTTTTACATTACAGCGTGACGAAAGTTCTCAAACTTTGTGTGTCGGAAAATGGAAAATGTCCGATGGAGCCCACACACGGTCGGAATGTCCGACAACACGCTCCGATCGGACATTTTCCATTTGAAAATCCAACCGTGTGTATGGGGCATTAGGCTTACTCCACTAGTTGTCAGACCTGTAGAAGTCTCTGAGGAATCTCTAGAAAAGTGTCTCTCAACCATTTTTCAGTCAAGGCACCCTTTAAAATCCTGCATATTCTGGAGGCACCCCTTTCTAAAATGTAAAAACTAAACTAATAGTATTGAAAATTGCAGCAACATCAACACATGTAAGACACCCAACATTAGAGGTGATTTATTCTTTGAAAGCAAATAAACTTTTGCACACTGATACTAACTGATGTTCCAGAATTTCTTCTTCCTCATTTTCTCTCCCCCTTGTAGCTAACGTGACCCAAGTTCTGACAGAGAGGGGTGGGCGGGTAAAACAAGGATGCTGTTTGATCCACCCCCTGGCATATACATCAATTTTGGCAAAATTTCTGCCAATTTTTAGGCATTTTGTCAAGGCAGCTCTGAAAAACCCAGAAGGCACTCCAGGGCGCCTAGGCATCCTGGTTGAAAAAGGCTGATCTAGAATGGGCCTAGTCACCCAGGTTGAAAAAGACTGATCTAGAACATGGTCAGATAAGGTCTTAGGTCAGCGGATCAAACATTGGCCCTGAGTGTTCTACCCATTAGGCACCCCAACAAAATGTCACCTTGATGGTCCAGAAATAAATAGTTTACATCAATCATTATATGATTTTCCTCTGCACAACCCACCCCCTTATTTTACTAGCTGACACAACTCCTACTTGTTTTTTGAAAGAATTCCCCTGGATATTTCACTGTAACAAAACTATCACGCTGACATAATAAAAGGCTTTGAGTCTCTGCTGGTTAAAAATTGGATTTCAGACTGCATCTGACTCATGTGGTCTTTTATTTTGAGGGGATAATGATTACTGGGGTTAAATTTTTGTTTCTGACTTGAAGCTGTAATTCCAGTTTAATGGTGTAGTTTGTGGCTCTCTGCATGCAGTTTAAGTCTCTGCATAAGTACTAAAATCTATTATTTGTCTCCATTTGTAGACGACATAATCGTGTTGGTAAATGACAGGAGCAATTAAGTGTGTAACATTATGAAGAAATAAGGGTTCCAGGCTTTAGGATTTCACTTTATTTCCAATTACAAACCTGATGGAATGCGAGCATAAAAATTCTAGGTTCCGCTCAGCTTCTTAGTGACCCTTTTGTCTCCCATAAAAGATCACTAATGTAGAAGAAAATACATAGGCATAGAATGTTTGTTCAGATTGCATTTCTTGTTTACAGAGAAAAAGAGGAGAAGGACAAATGTGGTTGTGCCTTTTGTATCTCTCTTTTTTCTCTTTATAAAAGACTGTTAAAGGGAATGGGAAAACCCAAATGAAAGGTCAGTGGGAAGACAATAATTATTACTCTTATTGCCTTTGTGTAGCACTATCATACGTGCACTCCGGTCGGACTAAATAATTTATCAATGAAGTGCGGTTGAGAGAAAAGCCTGGATTCACATGAGCAGTGAAAGGAGGACCCTTGCCAAGTGCCCTTAATGGATAAGACCCATGGGGTCCCATCAAGAGATCAAAAGTTAGTAAAACTTTGCCCCAACGATACAGTTCTTGGATGCTGTTCTGCATCTACTGTACATTTACAGTATCTCACAAAAGTGAGTACACCCCTCACATTTTTGTAAATATTTTATTATATCTTTTCATGTGACAACACTGAAGAAATTACACTTTGCTACAATGTAAAGTAGTGATTGTACAGCTTGTATAACAGTGTAAATTTGCTGTCCCCTCAAAATAACTCAACACACAGCCATTAGTGTCTAAACCGCTGGCAACAAAAGTGAGTACACCCCTAAGTGAAAATTGGGCCCAATTAGTCATTTTCCCTCCCCAGTGTCATGTGACTCGTTAGTGTTGCAAGGTCTCAGGTGTGAATGGGGAGCAGGTCTGGTAAATTTGGTGTTATCGCTCTCAGTCTCTCATACTGGTCACTGGAAAATCAACATGGCACCTCATGGCAAAGAACTCTCTAAGGATCTGAAAAAAAAGAATTGTTGCTCTACATAAAGATGGCCTAGGCTATAAGAAGATTGCTAAGACCCTGAAACTGAGCTGCAGCATGGTGGCCAAGACATACAGCAGTTTAACATCATATTCAGAGGTTGTCTTTGGGGAAATAGACGTATGAGTGCTGCCAGCATTGCTGCAGAGGTTAAAGGGGTGGGGGTCAGCCTGCCAGTGCTCAGACCATACGCAGCACACTACATCAAATTGGTCTGCATGCCTGTCATCCCAGAAGGAAGCCTCTTCTAAAGATGGTGCACAAGAAAGCCCGCAAACAGTTTGCTGAAGACAAGCAGACTAAGGAAATGAATTACTGGAAGCATGTCCTGTGGTGTGATGGGACCAAGATAAACTTATTTGGTTGAAATGGTGTCAAGCGTGTGTGGTGGCATCCAGGTGAGGAGTAAAAAGACAAGTTTGTCTTGCCTACAGTCAAGCAAGGTGATGGGAGTGTCATGGTCTGGGGCTGCATGAGTGCTGTCCACACTGGGGAGCTACAGTTCATTGAGGGAACCATAAATGCCAACATGTACTGTGACATACTGAAGCAGAGCATGATCCCCTCCCTTCGGAGACGGGGCCTGCAGGCAGTATTCCAACATGATAACGACCCCAAACACACCTTCAAGGTGACCACTGCCTTGCTAAAGAAGGTAAAGGTGATGGACTCGCCAAGCATGTCTCCAGACCTAAACCCTATTGAGCATCTGTGGAGTCTCCTCAAACGGAAGGTGGAGGAGAGCAAGGTCTCTAAGGCTGGCCATACATTATACAATTTTCTTGTACAATTTTCCTTTAGATTTACCAAAACCATATACTATGAGGTCAAACCGAAATACTTTAAAATTGTATGCTATCAGGCAGGCCCTTGCACTACATAGTTGAAGGTAAATCTAAAGAAAATTGAAATATAAAATTGTATGGTGTATGGCCAGCTTAACATCCACCAGCTCCGTGATGTCATCATGGAGGAGTGGAAGAGGAGTCCAGTGGCAACCTGTGAAGCTCTGGTGAACTCCATGCCCAAGAGAGTTAAGGCAGTGCTGGAAAATAATGGTGGCCACACAAAATATTGACACTTTGGGCCCAATTTGGACATTTTCACTTAGGGGTGTACTCACTTTTGTTGCCAGCAGTTTAGACATTAATGGCTGCATGTTTTTTTGAGGGGACAGCAAATCTACACTGTTATACAAGCAATACACTCACTACTTTACATTGTAGCAAAGTGTCATTTCTTCAGTGTTGTCACATGAAAAGATATAATAAAATATTTACAAAAATGTTAGGGTTGTACTCACTTTTGTGAGATACTGTAGGTCAACTGGCGACTGTAGGACCTATCTAGTATGCAAAGACCCTAGCTAGAGCACTGGCCAGTGTGCTATAAAATGCTTTAACATTGTGGCTCTTATTCTTTGGGTGGAGCACTTCTATTGAGTGTGATGTAATCTCACAGGGCAGCAAAGTCTACCCAAGCCAAGCAAACAAAGAACATGGGTGCCATAATGAGGCTTCCTCCTACCACTGGTTCACCTCAGTACCTCGAAGGGCAGGCAACAGGTTCTGTCCCACACTAGGGGCACCTTCACAAGCTGATGTCTTTTTTGGCAACTTTGCCATGTGGTCTGGTCCACCAGGAATCAGGAGAAGCAGCTGGCTCTCTTTCAGAGTTAGGAACAGCAGCAGTCTCTCTCATGGAGTCAGCCATAGCAGCATTCTCCTTCTGTGTCATATATAATATTTCCATCGCACACATTCCTGGATGTGACAGATGAGGTAGATACTGTAGCAACTACCAACTAAAAATCCATGGACCTTAAAAATATAGTCCAAACATTATTTCAGGTGATCATATTACAGCGATAAAGTGGTGCAGCAGCATTCTCTAGAAAAAAATAAGTTTCTGTGGGAACAGGGTATTAGCTCTACTCTCAGCTTCCTACTAGGGATGAGTCGAACACCCCCCCCGGTTCGGTTCGCACCAGGACCTGCGAACGGACCGAAAATTCGCACGAACGTTAGAACCCCATTGACGTCTATGGGAATCGAACGTTCAAAATCAAAAGTGCTCATTTTAAAGGCTAATTTGCATGGTATTGTCCTAAAAAGGGTTTGGGGACCTGGGTCCTGCTCCAGGGGACATGTATCAATGCAAAAAAAAGTTTTAAAAACGGCTGTTTTTTCGGGAACAGTAATTTTAATGATGCTTAAAGTAAAAAAAAAAAAAAAGTGAAATATTCCTTTAAATATCGTACCTGGGGGGTGTCTATAGTATGCCTGTAAAGTGCGCGTGTTTCCCGTGCTTAGAACAGTCCCTGCACAAAATCTCATTTTTAAAGGAAAAAAGTCATTTAAAACTGCTTGCGGCTTTAATGTAATGTCGGGTCCTGGCAATATGGATGAAAATCAGTGAGACAAATGGCATGGGTACCCCCAAGTCCATTACCAGGCCCTTTGGGTCTTGTATGGATATTAAGGGGAACCCCGCACCCAAATTAAAAAAGGAAAGGTGTGGGGCCCCCAGGCCCTATATACTCTGAACAGCAGCATACAGGTGGTGTAAACAAGACTGTATGTTTGTTAAGTAGAATCTGTTTGTAATTTTGAACTGGTACACTTTTAACATGTTTAGCTCCAGCCAAAAAATAAATTTTAAACTTTTTGGAAAACCTAGGGAAGGGTTATCACCCCTGTGACATTTGTTTTGCTGTCTGTGCTCCTGTTCAGAAGATTTCACCTCACTTTTTGTCCCAACGACAAATGTTTTTTGAAAATTTGCGTTTTTTTGTGAAACAAGGATTGGTGATAAAGCATCAGTGGAAAGGAGAAAAGTTTTTCCCATATTAACTCTTACAGGAGAGAATTTCCCGTCCTAGGGGTAGATTTCATCCCACTTCCTGTTGTCTCCTTCCGTTTGCAAGTAGGAGTTGTTTGTAAGTTGGATGTTTGAAAGTAGGGGCCTGCCCTATATACTCAGCAGAAATTTGGGCCTTAAGTGTTGTTGTGGCCACAACACTCTAAGCCCTCACAGGGCCCTGCTGTGAAATATTAGATCAAGAATTGTAATTACATGCTCCTGTTGAACAGGGGCAGAAAAATTGGGCCTTTGGTGGTGGTGGTGTTGCTGGTGCTACAACACTGTAAGTCCTCACAGATACTCTTGCATAGTTGCCAACAGTCCCGATTTTCCCGGGACAATCCCGATTTTGGGACCCTCGTCCCGATTGGAGAGTGTCCCGAATCGGGATTTTCCATAAGGAAAATCGGGAATGTTGTTTTTTTTTTGTTTTTTTGGAGCAGCGGGCTCCAGCAAAATGGCGGCCGGCGCCGCCGCTCTATCTGCCTCTAGTGTTGAGTGGAGAGGGGAAGGGGGCTCGATCCGTGCAGCCAATGAAGCGGCTTCTTTGGCTGCACGGCCCCTCCCCTCTCCACTGAAGCGAGCAGAAGACACGGCGCCGGCGCCGTGTCTTGCTGAAAGTTCCCCAGCCCCGTACTGCGCAAGCGCTGCGCCTGCGCAGTACAGGGGGTCCGCCATTGCCGAGGGGAACTTTCTCGGCAGAACACCGGCCGCTCCTCCACTGAGCGGGGGCCGGGCTGCATTGAGGGGGGGGAGGCTGCACTAACTGAGGGGGGGCTGCACTGAGGGGGGGCTGCACTAACTGAGGGGGGGCTGCACTGAGGGGGGCTGCACTGAGGGGGGCTGCACTGAGGTGGGGGCTGCAATAACTGAGGGGGGCTGCACTGAGGGGGGGGAGGCTGCACTAACTGGGGGGGGCTGCACTAACTGAGGGGGGGCTGCACTGAGGGGGGCTGCACTGAGGGGGGGCTGCACTAACTGAGGGGGGCTGCACTGAGGGGGGCTGCACTAACTGAGGGGGGCTGCACTGAGGGGGGGCTGCACTAACTGAGGGGGGGCTGCACTGAGGGGGGGGAGGCTGCACTAACTGAGGGGGGCTGCACTGAGGGTGAGGCTGCACTAACTGAGTTGGGCTGCATTAACTGGGGGGGGCTGCACTAACTGAGGGGGGGCTGCACTGAGGGGGGCTGCACTAACTGAGGGGGGCTGCACTGAGGGGGGGCTGCACTAACTGAGGGGGGGCTGCACTGAGGGGGGGAGGCTGCACTAACTGAGGGGGGGCTGCACTGGCGGGGGCACCTGATGCAAGGACAGACTCTGCCGGGGGCACCTGATGCAAGGACAGACTCTGCCGGGGGCACCTGATGCAAGGACAGACTCTACCGGGGGCACCTGATGCAAGGACAGACTCTGCTGGTGGCAGGCGACGTGGCTAGTGACACGCTCAGGGATCCCACTGATTCAGCATTATGGTGAGTTGAATGATTTAATTTTATATTACAATGTAATAATAGAAATAATGCGCTTCAATCATCCTGACACCATAACAACCATGGTGCCGGGATGATTGAAGCGTTAACACCAGGTGTTTGGAGTATCTTTATCTGCTGATTGTTAAACTTTCTAGAATACACATATTTCTATTGTTGTGTAGGATCTGGGGCTGCTGTCCCGTCATTCCTCTCTCCCCCTCTCCCTCTCCCCCTTTCCCTCTCCCTCTCCCCCTTTCCCTCTCCCTCTCCCCCTTTCCCTCTCCCTCTCCCTCTCCATCCCTCATTCATCTCAGACTCTAACCACACCCTCTTGAGCCACGCCAATTTAAGCCACGTCCACTTTCACGTAAGCCACGCCCACTTTTCATGCAAACAAGCCCACTTTTCATGCAAGCCACGCCCACTTTATGTGCAAGCCACACCCACTTTTCGCATAAGCCACACCCATCTTTCGGCGTGGCGTGCTTTGCGCACCGCAATTATTATTTTTTGCTAGACCACACCTACAAACGAATGCCCCGCCCCCTAATTATTGATTGGCTCCGCCTACAGCCAAAAAAGTGTCCCACATATTTTTTTTTCAATGTTGGCAACTATGCTCTTGGTGGGCGCAGAAACGGGCCCTGCTGTGAAATATTAGATCAAGAATTCTAATTACATGTCCCTGTTGAACAGGGGGCTGAAAAATTGGGCCTTAGGCACTGGTGCTGGTGCCACAACACTGCAACCCCTCACAGATACTCTAGTTGGAGCGCATGAACTAGCCCTGCTGCAAAGAATTGCATCAAAAATTGTAATTCCACGCCCCTGTTAAACAGGGGCTGAAAAATTGGGGCTTGGGCACTGGTGCTGGTGCCACAACACTGCAACCCCTCACAGATACTCTAGTTGGAGCGCAGGAACTAGCCCTGCTGCAAAGAATTGCATGAAAAATTGTAATTACATGCCAGGGGCTGAAAAATTGGGCCTTAGGCACTGGTGGCAGGACTGGCGGTGCCCAGAACCAAAAATGTTCTTACAAGCTATCATCATGGTCATTGAGGAGGAAGAGGATAATTACTCAGTATAACAGGATAGTCACTCAGCGTCAGCATAGGCAGCCTTTGAAGGGATCTGACATTTCAAAAAAATGTATTCGGTTACATCAGCATCAGGTGCTTGGTAGCTGCTGGTGATCCAAGACTGATTCATTTTTATGAAGGTCAGTCGATCGACCGAGGTGGTGGACAGACGCACCCTGTGATCGGTTACAAAGCCTCCAGCAGCACTGAATGTGCGTTCCGAAAGAACGCTGGATGCAGGACAGGCCAGTAGCTCAGTTGCATACTGTGCAAGCTCTGGCCAGTGATCCATCCTCAAGACCCAGTAACGCAGAGGATTTTTGGTGGGAAAGGTGTCCAAGTCAGATCTTGCCCCTAGGTATTCCTACACCATGTAAAACAGACGCTGGCGATGGTTGCTGGAACCGATCATACCTTGGGGCTGCGGACTAAAAAATTGTCTGAACGCATCGGTCAGACGGCCACCTTCTCCACCGCTCCTTCTTTGACTGACCGAAGCCTCAGCAACACGTTGTCCAGAAACAGGAATTTGTAACCTCCCAGTCTCTGGGAACGCGTTGCACAGACCTTTCTGCAAGGCCTCCCGAAGATGTTTCATCCTCTGCTCCCTCTGCGACGGCAAGATAAGGTCCGCAACCTTACCCTTGTAACGTGGATCAAGGAGGGTTGCCAGCCAGTAACGAACCCCCTCATTGATAACACGAATACGAGGATCCTTCCACAGGCTTTGCAGGATCAGGGAGGCCATGCAGCGTAGGTTTGCTGAGGCATTCGGTCCGGAGTCCTCTGGGTCACTAAGGATGACATGATCCGCAGCCACCTCCTCCCAGCCACGTACAAGTCCATGTGTTTCTTGGGACTGGAAATGATCCCTTAAAGACGCTGATGCTGAGTGCCAGGCTCCACCTCCATACTGACGCAATCCTCCTCCTCCTCTTCCTGTGTGATTGGCGGGCACGCAGGAACACTGTCTGGATAAAGGGGGCCTTGAGAGCTAAGGAAGTCCTCCTCTTCCTGCCTCTGTTCTGCCTCAAGTGCCCTGTCCATTATTCCATGCAGTGTGTGCTCCAACAGGTGGACAAGGGGGACAGTGCCACTAATGCATGCACTGTCACTGCTCACCATCCTCGTGGCCTCCTCAAATGGTGACAGGACAGTACATGCATCCCTGATCATGGCCCACTGGCGTGGGAAAAAAAAACTCCCCTGACCCTGTCCTGGTGCCAAAGTCGCACAGGTACTCTTTGATGGCCCTCTGCTGCGTGTGCAGCCACTGCAGCATGGCCAAGGTTGAGTTCCACCTGGTGGGCATGTCACAGATTAGGCGGTTCTTGGGCAGGTTAAATTCCTTTTGGAGGTCTGCCAGCTGAGCACTGGCATTATATGACTGGCGGAAATGCACACAGACTTTCCTGGCCTGCCTCAGGACATCCTTTAAGCCCGGGTACCTGCCCAAGAAATGCTGCACCACCAAGTTAAGGGCGTGAGCCAAACAGGACGCATGGGTCATTTGTCCCTGTCGGAGGGCGGAGAGAAGGTTGGTGCCATTGTCGCAAACCACCATTCCTGCCTTAAGTTGGCATGGCGTCAACCACCTCTGAACCTGCCCCTGCAGAGCTGACAGAAACTCTGCCCCAGTGTGGCTCCTGTCCACTAAGCACACCAGCTCAAGCACCGCATGGCATCTTTTGGCCTGCATACTTGAGTAGACCCTTGAACGCCTACGGAGCACCGCTGGTTCCGAGGACAAAGCACAGGAAGAGGCCATGGAGGAAGAAGAAGAGGAGGGGGTGGAGGAGAGAGGCCAAACAGGGCACATGGGTCATTTGTCCCTGTCGGAGGGCGGAGAGGAGGTTGGTGCCATTGTCGCAAACCACATTTCTGCCTTAAGTTGGCGTGGCGTCAACCACCTCTGAACCTGCCCCTGCAGAGCTGAGAGAATCTCTGCCCCAGTGTGGCTCCTGTCCCCCAAGCACACCAGCTCAAGCACCGCATGGCATCTTTTGGCCTGCATACTTGAGTAGCCCCTTGAACGCCTACGGAGCACCGCTGGTTCCGAGGACAAAGCACAGGAAGAGGCCATGGAGGAAGAAGAAGAGGAGGGGGTGGAGGAGAGAGGTGTGTCAGAATCATTAGTAGTGGCATTTTGGAGGCGTGGTGGCGGAGCAACCTCCAACACTACTGCACCTTGTCCTGCATCCTTCCCAGCTGCCAGCAGAGTCACCCAATGCGCCGTGAAACTTAGGTAACGTCCCTGTCCATGCCTGCTGGACCATGAGTCAGCGGTAATATGCACCTTACCGCTGACCGCCCTGTACAGCGAGGCATGGACATTGCCTTCCACATGCCGGTAGAGAGCCGGAATCGCCTTCCGTGAGAAAAAGTGGCGTTTTGGTACCTGCCAATGAGGAACTGCACATTCCACAAAATCACGGAAGGGGGCAGAGTCTACCAACTGAAAAGGTAGCAGTTGAAGTGCTAGCAATTTTGCCAAGCTAGCATTCAACCGCTGGGCATGTGGATGTCTGGGAGCGAACTTCTTTTGGCGGTGCAGCAGCTGGGGCAGGGAAATTTGCCTGGTACAATCTGACGTCGGTGTACCGAAAGCAGATTGCCCACAAGTACTTGGCTGTGACACACCTAATTCTATACCTTCATTCCTCTCAGTGCAGGTCTCAGAGAGAACTGTAGGTATAGTGGGGTTGGAGATCTCAGCTGATGAGGAGCAAGGAGAGGTCCTCTTTGTTCTTTGGTGTGGGTCTTTTAGATACGCTTGCCAACGAACTGCATGGCAGGTCAACATATGTCTGGTCAAGCAAGCGGTGCCCAAGCGGGAGATGTTTTGGCCACGCGAGATACGCTTGAGACATATGTTGCAAATAGCAGCGGTGCGATCTGATGCACTCGTCTCAAAGAAGGCCCACACCAAAGAACTTTTAGAATAACGCGCAGAGACAGCAGCGCCCTGCACATGCGGAGCTTTGCGGTGTGATGCAGTCAGTGTGCGGCCCTTAGGCTGGCCGCTGGAGGGCATCCTGCCTCGTTGGTGATGTGCCTCCTCCTCTCTCCTATCAGGCACCCACATTGAGTCAGTGACCTTATCATCCCCTCCCTCCTCATCACTGGAGCAAACCTGGCAGTATGCTGCAGCAGGGGGACAATGACTGCCAGATTGCTGTCCTTCTTGGGCACACCCTCTGTCTGTGCTCACGTTACTGCCTTCATCTAGCTCAGTATCATCATCAGAGCCTTCTAAACGCTGGGCAACCTCCTGGAGCATGTACCCAACACTGTGGTCAAACAGTTTGAGGGACTCCTCAGGAGGACATGGTGGGGCTACGGAAGGAGTCACTAATGCCATTGAGCGAAGAGGCCACGTTGGCAGCTGCTTTGCCAGACAAAGTACCCTGAGCATGGGTGAGAGAGGATGAGGAGGATGAGGACAGCTTGGTCATCCACTCAACCAAGTCTTCCACATGTTGCGGCTCAACACAGCCAGCTGCCGAAAAAAAGGCCAAGCGTGCCCCACGGCCACGTGCTGATGAGGATGCACCGTCCCCACGACCAGCACTGTTGCCTAGACACTAAGCCTGCTTTTCCTCTTTTATTGGTTTGTTACTGTCTGCCTCTCCTTGTTGGCCTTCCAGACATACTAATGGCCTGCAGTGAGATGTAGCTGCACTAAGCTGGGATATATATATATAAATAATGTAGCTGCCTGCGGTAGTGATAGGATCAGGAAAACACCACCAATGTTCTACAGGTAGCTTTAGCTGAACACTGTGCAGCGGTCGCACTACACTAACGTGTAAATAATGTAGCTGCCTGCGGTGAAGCTGCCTGCGATAGTGATAGGATCAGGAAAACACCACCAATCTTCTACAGATAGCTTTAGCTGAACACTGTGCAGAGGACGCACTACACTAACGTTAAAATAATGTAGCTGCCTGCGGTAGTGATAGGATCAGGAAAACACCACCAACCTTCTACAGGTAGCTTAAGCTGAACACTGTGAAGAGGTCGCACTACACTAACGTGTAAATAATGTAGCTGCCTGCGGTAGTGATAGGATCAGGAAAACACCACCAACCTTCTACAGGTAGCTTTAGCTGAACACTGTGCAGAGGTCGCACTACACTAATGTGTAAATAATGTAGCTGCCTGCGGTAGTGATAGGATCAGGAAAACACCACCAACCTTCTACAGGTAGCTTTAGCTGAACACTGTGCAGAGGTCGCACTACACTAACTTGTAGCTTTAGCTGAACACTGTTCAGAGGACGCACTACACTAACTTGTTGCTTTAGCTGAACACTGTGCAGAGGTCGCACTACACTAACTTGTAGCTTTAGCTGAACACTGTGAGGAGGATGCACTACACTAACTTGTAGCTTTAGCTGAACACTGTGCAGAGGTCGCACTACACTAACTTGTAGCTTTAGCTGAACACTGTGAGGAGGACGCACTACACTAACTTGTAGCTTTAGCTGAACACTGTGCACTACACTAACTTGTAGCTTTAGCTGAACACTGTTCAGAGGTCGCACTACACTAACTTGTAGCTTTAGCTGAACACTGTGAGGAGGACGCACTACACTAACTTGTAGCTTTAGCTGAACACTGTGAGGAGGACGCACTACACTAACTTGTAGCTTTAGCTGAACACTGTGAGGAGGACGCACTACACTAACTTGTAGCTTTAGCTGAATACTGTGAGGAGGACGCACTACACTAACTTGTAGCTTTAGCTGAACACTGTGCAGAGGTCGCACTACACTAACTTGTAGCTTTAGCTGAACACTGTGCAGAGGTCACACTAAACTAACTTGTAGCTTTAGCTGAACACTGTGAGGAGGACGCACTACACTAACTGTAAATAGTCTAGCTGCCTGACTGTGGTACTAATAGGATCAGAAGAACACCAGCAATTTTCTTCAGGTAGCTGTAAATACTGTAACAACACAAGCCTGCTAACTGACTGACTGTCCTGCCTAATCTATCTAACTTAAATCAAATGACGCTGTCTCTCTGTCTCTCAACGCCAGAACACACACTACACAGGGCCGCCGTGCAGTGTATTAAACCCCCTGAGCCATAATTGGTCAAAGCCCTAGCTTTGGCCAATTACAGCTCTCTCTACAGACGGCGCTATAATTGGCCAAGCATGCGGGTCATAGTGCATGCTTGGCCAATCAGCCAGCAATGCACTGCGATGCCGCAGTGAATTATGGGCCGTGACGCGCCACACGAATTTGGCGCGAACGGCCCATATCGTTCGCAATTCGGCGAACGGGCGACAGACGATGTTCGAGTTGAACATGGGTTCGACTCGAACACGAAGCTCATCCCTACTTACACAGTTCCCAGCAGCAACACTCTGCAACAAACAAGTATGCTAGGCTTTCTAACTGTTCAGCCTGTTCTCTGCCTTGCCCTCAGGGTTTACAGCTCGCGACCTCGGGCATACTGCTCTCCTCCAGCAGTCCACGTGGCCCTATCCTTTCATACCCCGCCCTTTGGGCTGTAGGCAGGGTTACAGTCCCTGGCTACTCCGCAGCTAATCAGGGTCCTCCCTCGTGTCATTAGAGGCATGCTACCTCCTTGTTTGTAGTGGCAGATAATTAAAGTTCCCACACCAGTTTTGGTCTCCACCAAAATGGACATAAAAATCCCCCATGCTGGGGAACACTTTCCCCTCTCTGTACTATCTACCAGAGGGGAATAACAAGCTGCAACAGGAAAGAACTTACTGCAGGGCAGCTAAAGGAGTCACGGGCTAGGCTACTCTAATAACTGCTTGTGCTCTTCCCAACTGCCCCCATTCAAAATAAAATGAGTGGTTGGTAAGCAGGGTTCTAAAATCTGGAAAGTGGTTAATTACCCAGCAACCAAAAAAAGTGGGTTTTTCCACTATTTTGAAATCCTAGCAGACACTGGTTACCAAACACTTAATAACTACTTAAAGCATTAAATACATTAAAACCTTATGCATAAGTGATTATTTTTCTATTTTTATGGAAAAAACTATTTTTGAGGTATTGCTCATATTTGAGTCCCCCACTACACTATAAGGGCTCTTTTTAGCCTCCCTCTTTTTTTTTTCTTTACCAGTGGACACTCCGGGTCCCCCTTGGGTTTGCAACCAACCTTTTGTGGCTGAACGCCTTGGACCACCTAGGACCACCACAACCCAAAATCCCAAATGCTTATTTAGCGCCCTACCCCCGCAGGGGCGGCAATTTGTGTGTTATATCCGTAAATTATATTTACCACCTAGCCCATCACAGCCCATAGAAATAGAATCGGTCCATATTGTAGTTTTCTCTTGCTTTTATTAATACAACGTGAACTGGGATAGGAGAAGGGGTTTCCTGAGATGCTCTTATACTGCTTTGCAATTTCTTTCTTTGCCTGTTTCATGCAAAGACTTAGCACAATGTAGACTACAAGAAATCACTCTCAATGATTTCTTTGTGGGGAAGACGGAAGTAGATTTACTAGTGAATATATGGTAAAGAGTCACTCTGAATAACTACTTCACCTGCAGAATTTCTTAGGACAGTCTGTATCTCTATTTGTAGTTGGAGCTTTACCACTACCTTTTTACCACTACTTCCCGTCTGCATGGTTCTTCCGAGTTGAGCTAAAGAAGAGACTCTCTGAATACTCTGAATAATTCCTCCCGTTTGACTGATTGGAATCCCGGGGCATTGTTGAACCCAAAGTCACAGGCTAACACCATCTGTCTCACTGACTTGCGTACCAACATCCCTCAGCCTCTGGTAGTACCCTTCCCCTGGGCTTTCACTCACTTGATCGATAGTCCATGTTCCACTCACAAACAAGCGACTGCCCAGATGTAGTCCACTTAGTTGCTACTTCTTCCATAAGTATTTCTCTGTAACCTCTCTCCAATCTGGCACGCTCCCTTCCCCATAGGGGCATTCAGTGGCACCTGCGACTGCATACGGTCCGGTGTTATCATCTCTTCTGCGGGTCCCATTCCCCCCTCTCTCCCCATAGGGGGGCTGCCCTTGGCTCCCCAGAGGGGAACCTCTCCCTGAAGGCTCTCCCTTGCTACAAAAAAAACTCCTGTCATGTGACCCCAGCTTTTATGAGAGTCCCACCTCCTTCCAAACAAATTAATGATTGGCCAGAACTCACCTACAAGCTGCCTGTCATTCAGATCCCAACCTCTCTTCCAAAAATCATTTCATTGGAAGCAAAAAGAGCCATCTCTGGGTCCAAGCACAGGTGGCCACACCCTGCACTATACTGACACTCCCAGTTCCCAAAATAAATAACCAGGCCTGATATAATAGTACAAGCCTGACTAAATTTTACCTGAAACTGTAAGCTAGAAGAAAAGGCCACCTACATGAAAGTAGGTGCCCGCTACACTTAGTTAAGTTTTAATTAATATGAATAGATTTTCTCAGCTACATACCTTTTTTAGGCCCTAATGTTTGAAGAGCATTCACATCTCTGGCCATGTTGATCTACTTGAAAACTTCTGATAAATTATCAAAACTCTACAAAACATCCTGAAATTCTATAAAACATAATTTTTTACAGTAGATGTAGAAGTTAATGCTGTTAATATTAAACTTCTTTTCGGGCTGTTATTCCCTGAGGTGGGTTCACTAGAAAGGACAAATGTATTTATAGCATTTAGATAAAATCTGAAGGCTGTTGGTGAAAAAGCATGAGTTGTGCTGAAGTAAATGTATGCAAGAGTCTAAAAACCTACCCAGTAAACTTCTGTACCCCACAAGAGCTTGCAATGAGCTCACTTACATATCAATATTGTATTGGAGGGACATGGTATCTCCTTGGTTCTTTCCATCTCATTCCTCAGTCTAATCTAATATAAATATTTCCTAAATACAATGGGATTCTGTGAGTAGAAACATCCTCATACACACTAGTCTGACGATGAATTAATTAAAATGGTCAAGCAGCCATTTTTTATCAGATTTCATACTTCAATCTACATTTTTAGGCAGAGGTGGAAAACAAAAACACACTGGGATTATTTATTCCCTAAGAATATACAACTGTAGCAGTAAACATGAAGTCTCACCTGCAGGGATTGTAACATCCTCCTAGTTAGGTGCTAGGATGTCAGGTAAATGTACAGTAGTTATTTTGGCTCCTCTGTAATCAGTAGAACATTTGTTGATTGCTTTGTCCCACAGGCTGCAGGCTTGATTACTTCTCCCTGCCTTCTGTAAAGTTTAAGAACAAATGAGTGGAGCAAGCCAAATGGGTAGTCTGAATATTTACGTGGCCTCAATCAGTCCCTGGGGAGATGTGCCCATAGGTGGCTGAAGGGCACATACATAGTCTGAGGCCTGGTGTAGCTGGTCTTGTCCTGGAGGAGAAGTCTTCAGCTTGAGGGCCCCTGCTCCTCTAGGCAGATCACTGGAATTTGCTGCGTAATCATCGAAGTCCTAGCTGTGGCATAGCTGTGGGGCCTACTTCCAAAATCTTTGCTGAGCTAGTAACTGAAGAGTGCCGGGTGGAAGTCGAAAGGTGTTCAACTGTCCTTGGACATTGTGAGCATTAACCACTCCCTCACTAGAAAGTGTCTGTTGGATACTGGAAGGAGGTATTTGGTGATCCTGTGACATTGTGAGTACTGACCCAAGCTCAAGATCCTAGTGACTGTATGCTATTTCTTGTAGATAAAAGTGCCAGTGGCAGCTCTAATTGAGACAGTCTAGTTCCTAAAGGGGTATCAATTCTGGTCAATTCTGGTCACTTCCTCTCTCTGTTCTTGGCATAGAGACTGTTGGGAAAAGCTTAAGACAAGTGTGTCCTGTTACCGTTAAGGGGTGTCCCATACCACCCTGCACCCTGTCCAAGTCTATTCAGCAATAAATTACAAAAAGTCATCCCCTAGACTGATTTCTGAGGCAGACTGAATGGACTGTAGCTGTGTGTCTGGCTGCCTCTGCTCTTCTGTGAGAAGAATTCTACAGGGGTAGCACTGCAGGATGAACAAAACTTATTCCATTCACCAAACTTTGGGACATTCTGAACATTCCAAAATTGTAACATTTTGCCGTATTTTCACCATTTAGTGAAATACATTGACACCAATAGGGGATATTAAGGGGAAAGAGGTAAGAGTTTTCTTTTTTAGCGGTGGAAGAGGCTTTACATGACTTTTGGGGTTTAGGGGAGTTCATTTTATCTGTCCAGGACCTGTTCTTTCATTAACACTAATGCCCTATACACGCGATCGGATTTTCCAACAACAAAAACCGTGGATTTTTTCCGATGGATGTTGGCTCAAACTTGTCTTGAATACACAGTCGCACAAATGTTGTCGGAAATTCTGAACGTCAAGAATGCAGTGACGTACAACACGTACGACAAGCTGAGAAAAATGAAGTTCAGTAGCCAGTGCTGCTCTTCTGCTTGATTCAGAGCATGCGTGGAATTTTCTGCGTCGGAATTGTCTACACATGCTCAGAATTTAAGACAATGGATTTTGTTGTCGGAAAATTTGAGATCCAGCTCTCAAATTTTTGTTGTCGGGAATTCCGACAGCAAATGTCCGATGGAGCCTACACACGATCAGAATTTCCGACAACAAGCTCACATTCAACATTTGTTGTCGGAAATTCCGATCGTGTGTACGCGGCATCACACTGATTAACACTTATTCCCTGTACACATGATAGGATTTTCCAACAACAAAACCGTGGATTTTTTTCCGAAGGAGTTTGGCTCAAACTTGTCTTGCATATACACGGTCACACAAATGTTGTCGGAAATTCCAAACGTCAAGGATGCAGTGACGTACAAAACGTACGACGAGCTGAGAAAAATGAAGTTCAATAGCCAGTGCGGCTCTTCTGCTTGATTCCGAGCATGCATGGACTTTTGTGCATCAGACTTATGTACACATGATCGGAATTTCCGACAAGTTTTGTTGTCGAAAAAATTTGAGAACCTGCTCTCAAACATTTGTTGGCGGAAATTCCGCCAACAAATGTTCTATGGAGCATACACACGGTCGGACTCTCAGACAGTAAGCTCACATACAACATTTGTTTTCGGAAAATCCTATCGTGTGTACAGGGCATAACACTGTAAAATAATCTTCACCATAATGCTAACCATAAAAACAACCCCTCATCATTTAAACATGTCCAAAGTAACAGCAGAGAAAAATGAGGGGGGTGGCATATTCCATTTGCCTGGATGGCTTCAGGTCAGTAGTCCTTACAATCACTAAAATTGTATCTTGATTACCTCTAGATGCAGTCCAGCCAATGGTGGCTTGTACTGGATATCTTTTAATGGGAACATGGCAAAAGGGACCACCCTTCATCCTGCCATGCTTCTAGCATTGCTTAATGATTCAAGGGGCCTTTCATTGTGTCACGTGATCTTTCACTCAAAAATCACACTTGAAACATCCCAGCCTATCTCAGCTATTGTTCATACTTTGCTCATCCTAATATCCATTATCCAGGTGTGTATTGTTCTAGCAGCCTGTGCTCATTAAGGAGGTTAATTAATATCTGAAAAAAGTGTCCACAAAAACCCCATTGACTTGAATTAGAGTGCCCAGCTGTTTTTGATATCTCATTAAGTGGGTTGATGGCATAGAAATAAGCCATGTCTTCCGCTTGGACACCAATCATTACTTGGCTTCTGCCGCGCTGCACCGCAAGCCTTAGCGCGCATATCCATCACGCTGGGATGTACCCTGTTGCCTCTGTCTATATGACTGACTGCGGCAGCTCTGCTGTGGAGTCGCACGCATTGAGAAACCAATTTGCAGTAATGCATAATCAGAGCAGTTGAAAGCAATATCCATTAATAAATGTGGGAGTCTTGATTTGCAATATATATATATATTTTTTTTTGTGCAAGCGGTATTACCCAGCGAGCAGCTTGCTATTTGCATATTTGAAGCACCTCATAACAATTCCTGGAAGTGATTTGTTAATGATGAAGTTCTCGAAACAGCTTTTCAAGCTGTAAGTGATGCCAGGCTGAGAACAACAGCAAGCCCTGAGCCCTGCGTCGTCTGCAGGCCATTGTTTGGCACGCTTAATGGCACAAGGCGAACTGGCCATCAGAATGCAATTTAGGACAGCTGGGACGCTGTGCAGTGAAGGATTCTGGCACCACGCTGGGTAGAAGCACAACAATAGTGGCTTCATTTCGCTTTTGGCTTGATAGGTTTGGCAACATACAATTAAAAATAATTATTTTATGGCTTGCTTGTTTGTCCCACCACCAATAAACCATGACCCATTCAGGTCCATGAAAATCAGACACCGCCGAGATACCTAGAAATAACATTACTGCTGTGGGTTTCAGCAATGGGACACTCTTGCCAAGAGATAGGATCTATCTATTTATCTATCTATCTATCTATCTATCTATCTATCTATCTATCTATCTATCTATCTATCTATCTATCTATCTATCTATCTATCTATCTATCTATCTATCTATCTATCTATCTATCATCTTCGATCACTTACAGTGCATTCATAAAGTATTCAGACCCCCTTCACTTTTTTCAACTTTGTTATGTTGCAGCCTGATACTACAGTTGTTTAAATTCATTTGCTCATTAATCTACACTCAGTACTCCATAATGACAAAGAGATAACAGAATTTTAGAAATGTCTGTGAATTTATGAAAAAGAAAAAAAAGAAATATCACGTGTACATAACCACCTCAGTACAGTGCACTTACACCCCCTTCCTGCCCAAGCCAATTTTCTGCTTTCAGCGCTGTCGCTGTTTAAATGACAATTGCGCGGTCATGCTACACTGTACCCAAACAGAATTTTTTATCATTTTGTTCCCACAAATAGAGCTTTCTTTTGGTGGTATTTGATCACCTCTGGGGTTTTTATTTTTTGCTAAACAAATAAAAAAAGACCTAAAATTTTGAAAAAAAAAAGTTTTTCTTTTGTTTCTGTCATAAAATTTTGTAAATAAGTACGTTTTTTCCCTAACTAATGGGCACTGATAAGGCGGCACTGACAGGCACTGATAAGGTGGCACCAATGAGGTGGCACTGATGGGCACTGATAGGCAGTACCGATGGGCACTGGTAGGCAGCACTGATGGGCACTCATGGGTGGCATTGGTGGGCACTGAAAGGCTGCACTGATGGGTACTTATGGGTGGCACTGATAGGCAGCACTGCTGGGCACTGATGGGCACTGATAAGCGGCACTGCTGGGCACTGATAGGCGGCACTGCTGGGCCCTGATATGCGGCACTGATAGATGGCATTGATAGGCATCACTGATGGCACTGGCAGGCATTTTGGATGGGCACTGATTGGCAGCTGCCTGGGCACTAATTGGCATTTCCCTTGTGGTCTAGGGTGGCATACCTGGTGGTCCAAGGTGGTTTCAATCCCTGGTGGTTCTGGCTGCATCCTGGTGGTCCTGGGCGGGCATCCGAGGGGGGCTGCGCTGATAAACAATCAGCACAGACCCCCCCTGTCAGGAGAGCAGCCGATCGGCTCTCCTCTACTCGCGTCTGTCAGACGTGAGTGTAGAAAAGCCGATCAATGGGTTCCTGTGTACATCGTGATCAGCCGTGATTGGACATGGCTGATCACGTGGTAAAGAGCCTCCGTCTATTTATACCGAGATCGGTGTAGCGGTGCGTCTGACTGACACACCACACCACCGATGGGCGCGCAAGAGCGGTCGTTCTGGGAGGGCGTCATATGACGCCTGCCCAGAACGAGAGCTGCGCCATCTGCCCATCATCTGACGGCCGGCGTGCACGAGGCGGTTAAGTATTCAGACCCTTTACTTTGTTGAAGAACCTTTGGCATCAATTATAGCCTTAAGTCATTTTGGGTATGACATGACAAGCTTTGCACACCTGGAGTTGGGGGATTTTCTGCCATTCTTCCTTGCAAATCATCTTAAGCTCAGTCAGGTTGGATGGGGATTGTTGGCGGACAGCCATTTTCAGGTCTCTCCAGAGATGTTCAATAAGGTTCAAGTCTGGGTTCTGGCTATAAACCACTGTAGGATATTTAAAGAGTTGTCCCTAAGTCACTCCTGTGTAGTCTTGGCTGTGTGCTTAGGATCGTTAACATGTAGATGAACCTTCGGCCTAGTCTGAGGTTCCCTTAACCCTGACCCATTTCCCAGTCCCCACTGCTGAAAAACACCACCACAGCATGATGCTGCCACCACCATGCTTCACTGTAATGATGGTATTTGGCAGGTAATGAGCAGTGCCTGGTTTCCTCCAGAAATAACATTTAGAATTGAGGCCAAACAGTTCAATCCTGGTTTCATCAGACCCGAGACTCTTGTTCCTTACAGTCTGAGTGTCCTTTAGTGTGCATTTTACAAACTCCAAGCTGGCTTTTATGTGTTTTGCACTGAGGAAAATCCTCTGTCTAGCCACTCTGCCATAAAGCCCAGATCGATAGAGGGCTGGGGTGATGGTTTTCTTTCTGGAACTTTGTCCCATCTCCACACAGGATCTCAGGATCTCAGTCAGAGTGACCATCGGGTTCTTATTTACCTCTCTTAATGAGACTTTTGTCCCTAATTTCTCAGTTTGGCCAAGCGACCAGCTGTTAGAAGAGTCCTGGTTGTGCCAAACTTCTTCCATTTGAGAATTATGGAAGTCACTGTGCTCTTGGGAACCTTCAGTGCAGCAGATTTTTTTGTAGCCTTCCACAGATCTGTGCCTTGCAATAATTATGTCTCTGAGCTCTGCAGGCAGTTCCTTTGACCTCATAGCTTATGCTCTGATACAGTATGCATTTTCAACTGTGAGGCCTTTTATAGAGAGGTGTGTGCCATTGTAAATCACGTCCAACCAATTTAATTTACCACACGTGGACTCACAATCATCGTGGGATGGAACAGGAAGAAGCATTGTGTGGAGACTGAGGAGAAATAACCTTTACACTGTTTGATGAGTTTTGCTGCGGAGGTTCATTTTGAGATGGCGACTTCCTGGTTGGGTGAGGTCATTGAGATCCTTCGGAGCTACCCATAGAAGACCCCGGACCTCTACCTCCATGTGAGAGAGCCATGGATTCGATCCTTAAACCTTTATGATTTGGTGTCGCTGACATCTGGGTCCACCTGCTCTGGTAAAAGTACCCATTTGTTTCACTTTCCGGATTTACCATTGTGGATGTTTCCGCAATGGTACCCCAAGAGGATTTACACTTCATTGTTTGAGGATTTCCACTTTTTTGTTCTCCCATTTCACAGCCAGGATTTGGGGCCAGAGACTCACAGTCACACCATTGTTTATGTTGGACTTTACACATATTTTTACATTTACTGCACTTATTATTTGTGCACATAGCCTTTATTCATATGTTGGACTTTATGCAATTTTTTCATTTTATTGCACTTATCATTGTTATACATGTTTTGTTAGTGCTACATTTTCCCACAACTCATGGTGTAGAAACATCTCAGCAAGGATCAAGAGAAATGGGAGGCACCTGAGAAAAATTTCACGTGTTATTGCAAAGGGTCTGAATACGTATGCAAATGTGATATTTCAGACAAACAACTGTTGTGTCAGGCTGAAACATACAGGGCTGCAGTTAGAAATCATGGGGCCTTGTACAGCATACCTGACAGGGCCCCCCTGCTCATCACAAAACCTCCCTGTGTCCCTGCAGCAGCTGCCGGCGGGAGAGGAGAGGAGGGAAGCTGGCAGCGCTGCAGAGGAGGGGGGCACACGGGGGGGCCAGACAGCAGCGGGTGCGGGGGCACAAATATTATAACCGAGGATTGGTTTCTTCAGTAAGGTAGTACAGCCTGCCCTCCTCCTTGGCAGGTTCCTGGGCCCCCCTTTTGAACTGATGGGACCCGGGTCCAATACAGAAGGGCTGTACTGCCTTATTAGCGGCCCTGGCGACACAACTAAATTAAAAAAAGTAAGGGGGTCTGAATACTTTATGAAAGCACTGTATTTTTTGTAAAAATGTGTTTACACTTAATAATGAACACATGCGGGCGAAGAAAACATTGATTGTGTCTCTTTACTGGACTTTTATAAGTTTTATCTTCCCAAAGAAAAATCTCCCACTCTTCACAATCACACCTTATTCATGTCATCAGTTTTTGGCAGCACCTATATTTGTGAGCAAATATTTTTAATGATGAAGCACACAGAGCAAAATTAGAACCAAAATATCTGATGAGCACCTTGAGAATTCATTGAGAATCGAGCCAGATATTGATGCATTCAATATCAGTGTCAAATATTGGACTAGTTTTATGTTGCCCAAATATTACAAAAAAAAACTTTTTTTTAATCATATAAAAAATGTTAATCATTATCTATATCAGTGAACGTGTGATATGCCTGACTTTTAATGTTCATTAGCTATCCTTACTGTTAGTGTATTTTATGTGTGGCCCAAGACAGTTCTTCTTCTAATGTGGCCCAGGAAGACAAAGAGCCAGGTTACTGTCCTTAGGACCTTAGGAGGGCCAGACTTTGGCCAGTGAACGAATATTCCCTGAAGTCAGTGGGAGTAAATAATGCCTCAGGTTTGATTGTCAGTCAGAGTAAATAAATGACATAGTGACTTTGGTCAGTAGGAGATGAAATAGTGTCCCTTCATTTGTATTGTTGGGAGAAATAGTGCCAGTTGTAGGTATCAGTGGGAGAATTAGAGCCCAATCCCCAGTGCCAGTGGGAGGAATAATGCCCCATCGTTGGTGCCAGTGGGAGGAATAGTGCCCCGTTGTTGGTGTCAGTGGGAGAATTAGAGCCACATCAATGGTGTCAGTGTGAAGAATAGTGCCTAAAGGCAAGCAAAGGGCTGCATTTAGCCGGTGGGCCGCAGTTTGGAGACCACTGCTGTAGATGAAAGCACAAAAAATATGCCAAACAATTATTTAAAAGGTGAATTGAATGTGACCTGGCACACACACTATAGCACACATGGTGACCTCCATCCCTAAATTAGCTTATAGAAAAGGAGAGCTGTGGGACATTAAATGAGGCGATCACCATGTCAGATATGGACAAAAACAACATAAATTTAAAGTTACAGTACATGATTTATTGTTACATTGAAGAAAAATATTGTATCAAATAGGTAGTCACATGACTTACACTAAATATGCTGCTACATAGCATGCAATACAAATAGGAATTAGACATAATAAATGTACATGATAACATCAATGGGTTAAAAAACATGTATTATAGGAACAGATAACTTTGGACATCTAGTGGCACTCAACGCATTTCCTGGCATTACAGCCATTCATCAGGAGTGTTGTGAAGTAATATACTGGAAAGGAAATGAACAGGGGTTAATGATAATGCCCTTAGACTAAGGGAGAACAGAGATATTATTTCCCAACAGGGTGGAGATAAACTGGTATACTTAGATTGTAAGCTCTAAGGAGCAGGGCCCTCTGATTCCTACTGTATCAAATTGTATTGTATTTGTACTGTCTACCCTCAAGTTGTAAAGCGCTACGTAAACTGTTGGCGCTATATAAATATTGTATAATAATAATAATAATAATACTTACTACCAGGGCTTTTTTTCTCAAAGAATAGGTGCAGGAACTCCCCCCGTCTGAGTCACCCCTTATCTCTGCCCCCTACCCACCTCTGACCACCGTCCCTTGATTCCACCCCCTACCCACCTACCAGTACTGCCCCTTTTAGAGAATTCAGAACCAAGTATCATTTTGTGGTGCTAAATCTTTGTATGGAACATGTTAAAGATAAAAAGAAAAGCAATAAAATAGATCCCCTGCAGCCAGCAACAATAGAATCCCAGCAATAGATCCCCACACAACAATAGACTCCCCCAGCAGCAATGGACTACACCCCAACAACAATAGATTCCCTACAGCAATAGTAAACCATCCACAACAAAATATCACACCCAGCAACAAAATATCCACCCAAGCAACATTAGACCCCCCCCCCCCAGCAGCAACAACAGATCTCCCAGCAGCCAGCAATCAATAGATCCTCCAACAGCTAGTAAAAATAGACCTCTCCCTCAACAGTAGATCCCTTCCAGCAACATAAGACCCCCCCAGCAACAATAGATTCCCCATCATCAACAATAGACCCTCACACAAAATCAGATCCCCACTAGTGATAACAGATCCCCCAGCAGCCAACATCGATAGACCCTCCAGCACACCCCACGCCCCATGCTATTACATACATTCAGTGCTGGAGGTGCTGGAACTGCATTCCCCTGCGTTCGAGCTGAAAAAAAGCCCTGCTTACTACACAGCCTCAAGGCCAGGTCCAGTATCCGCCAAGGAAGACAGGGGTAACAGGCATGATGTCTCCCCCGGGGTTGAGACTGGGGAACCCTCCAAGGACGTAAAACAGTGCCCGGAGCCCAACACAGTGGTCACAGCATGATTAATAGACTAAGTATGCACGAAAAGTGCATAGTGTACCTGAAAAAAATGTGTCAAATAGGGATTAATTAAATGTGTAAAAGTGTGAAAAAATAATGTGGCAAAATATCTATGTGTTCCCACAAGAGGACTACATGAGGGGGTGTATGTGAAACAAAACCAAGTAGAGGGTAGAAAAAACATACCAAAAGAGGATGGCTGATCTCCCAGCAAGGAGGGTAACCTGTGGCGGATACCGGACCTTGCCTTGAGGCTGTGTAGTAAGTATCCCAATTTATCTCCACCCTGTTGGGATATAATATCTCTGTTCTCCCTTAGTCTAAGGGCATTATCATTAACCCCTGTCCATTTCCTTTCCAGTATATTACTTCACAACACTCCTAATGAATGGCTGTAATGCCAGGAAACGCGTTGAGTGCCACTAGATGTCCAAAGTTATCTGTTCCTATAATACATGTTTTTAACCCATTTTATCATGTACATTTATTATGTCTAATTCCTATTTGTATTGCATGCTATGTAGCAGCATATTTAGTGTAAGTCATGTGACTACCTATCTATTTGATACAATATTTTTCTTCAATGTAACAATAAATCATGTACTGTAACTTTAACTTTATGTTGTTTTTGTCCATATCTGACATGGCGGTCACCTCATTTAAAGTCCCACAGCTCTCCTTTTCTTTAAGCTAATTTAGGGATGGAGGTCACCATGTGTGCTATAGTGTGTGTGCCAGGTCACATTCAATTCACCTCTTAAATAATTGTTTGGCATATTTTTTGTGCTTTCATCTACAGCAGTGGTCTCCAAACTGCGGCCCACGGGCTAAATGCAGCCCTTTGCTTGCCTTTAGGCACTATTCTTCACACTGACACCATTGATGTGGCACTATTCCTCCCACTGACACCAACGATGGGGCACTATTCCTCCCACTGGCACCAACGATGGGGCACTATTCCTCCCACTGGCACCAACGAAGGGGCACTTATTATTTCCACCGACACCACTGATGTGGCACTATTCCTCCCACTGACACCAACAACGGGGCACTATTCCTCCCACTGACACCAACGATGGGGCACTATTCCTCCCACTGGCACCAACGATGGGGCACTATTCCTCCCACTGGCACCAACGAAGGGACACTTATTATTTCCACCGACACCACTGATGTGGCACTATTCCTCCCACTGACACCAACAATGGGGCACTATTCCTCCAACTGGCACCAACGAAGGGGCACTTATTATTTCCACTGATGTGGCACTATTCCTCCCACTGACACCAACAACGGGGCACAATTCCTCCCACTGGCACCAACAATGGGGCACTATTCCCCCCACTGGCACCAACGAAGGGGCACTTATTATTTCCACCGACACCACTGATGTGGCACTATTCCTCCCAGTGACACCAACAACGGGGCACTATTCCTCCCACTGGCACCTGATTGGTTTTTAATGTGGGTGCTCCTCCTCCCAGGTTATATGTTGTTATGCATTTTATTACAGGAGATTGATTAAAAAAAGACAGATTCAAGTACTTACACTAGCTGCATATAGATTAAATTTTTTTTTTTTTTCCTGAGCATTTAACAGCATTAATTTGTGTTTTCCTTTTATATATCTTCTTGGAAGTTCAGTTTCAAGCTTTGCAACAGTCTCCCTAATCAATTCACAAATATGTTAATACTGTCTGAGTTGGATGGTTTGATCTATGACCTTAAATTGGGGGAGCATTAAGGACTCACTCCGGCAGCCCCGTAGATGACACCCTGTTTTATCTAGCGGGCTAAAAATAGTCTGCTTCTTATTTATTTATTTGTATGGTGCAATCTGTCCTCCCTTAGACACCTCATTTACATTTTCCGCACTTTGGTCAGGCAGTAAGAGTGATAGCTCCAACCCCGCCCATCCTTATGTATTCTTATTAAAGCTTTCCTCCCATCCCCAAAGCGCTGCTTGTTGCTGTGTGGGTTTTAAAACATTCTTTTTTTTTCTTTTTTTTATTTCATGCACATAGACACAACCGCTTTAAAATATGATGCCTACAGCAAGAACAAGAAAAGTAGAACAGAAAATATAAAACCAAAACACAGCCAATGAAAAAGGTTAATAATCCTTATGGATATATGAAGATTTTTGAATCAAATATAATAAATTAGAAGATACACTGTTTATTTTCCACCACCAAGGGTCAATACAAGAAATAAACAAATTTAGCCTGGGTTTACACTGCATCGACTTCAGCGCAAATTTGAATCCGACATCACTGTGCGACTTCATCGCTGCTTGCATACGACTTCTTTAAGCTCTTAACGCTGGCGCTATCTGGCTCTTTAAGAGGTTTATGATGCCGGGATGCGGGGCGGGGTGGGGTTTACGAGCAGATGACCACCGTGATTGGCTGTCATGGCGGGCACGTGAAACCCGAAAACGCTCAATCGCAAGGAGAGATCGGGAGCTTTCAGTTAGGCGCCGGTAACTGTGCTGGGAGCGTGCACAGCACAGCTGTATGCACAGCAATTCAAGCAAATATGCGGCCCCTCAGCGCCATGGACAAGGCACAGAGAGGCTGCATATTTGAGTGCGGCCAGTTCCAAGGGGTTAACAGAAGCCAATACAAGTCATATTGAAGTCACATCAAAATTAGAGCAGGAACCTTAAGTCGCACCTATTAGAACGGTTCCAATACAATTAATGGGGGGGGCGACTTGTCATGCGACTTTGAACTCTCAAGTTGCGTGACAAGTCGCAGCAGTGGTAGCCGAGGCTTAAGGGAATTTACTAAGTGTGTGTGAGATGAACCTAAAGTGATTTTATAACTTTCAGAAAAAACAAACAAACGTTAAATTGTTTCTAAAGCCAGGTTTTATATCTTAATGCATTCTATGCATTAAGATAAAAAAACCTGTGTGCAGCAGCCCCCCTCAGCCACCTAATACTTACCTGAGCCCCATCTTGATCCATTGCTGTTGCATTAGAAACTCGGCTGTCCCTGACATACCCTACCCATTGGCTGAGACAGCAGTAGGGCACCATTGGCTCAAAGTCAATAAGCCAATGAGGAGAGAGGGGTTTGGGCCGAGCTGTGGCTCCATGTCTGAAGGGACACACAGAGCTGTGACTTGGCTTGGGTGCCCCCTCAGCAAGTTGCTTGCTGTGGGGGCACTCAGAAGGAGGGAGGGGCCAGGAGCGCTGGCGAGGGATTCGAGGGGTGAGTTTCGGGTTTCCATTGATGGAGTCTTCACCAAATTGGCAAACTAAATGGCCAGATTTGGCCTGTTTGTCAGCACCAAACCGGTATCACTATCACCACTACAAGAATGACTTCCCAGGCCTGCCCACTAGTTTGTTTCACATAATAAAAGAGCCAGTGGGTATCCTGGGTGAGGTCATTGAGCAAATAATAACCAATGATGATTGACCGATGATGTTTACATTGAGTAGCCAACCTGTGAGCTGTCAATTGTGGCAAGCGTCCAGTGTAAGCAGAGTTGTCATATTTTTTTTCAGCGGCTTGTCGAGACATTGTAATTTAGGATGTATCTACTTTGAAAACTTAAAACTAAAATTTAATACAGGACTTGGGGGGTTATTTACTAAATGCAAATCCACTTTGCACTACAAGTGCACTGAAAGTGCAATTGGAAGTGCAGTCGCTGTAAATCCGAGGGGGACATGCAAGGAAAATAAAAACAGCATTTTAGCTTGCACATGATTGGATGATAAAATCAGCAGAGCTTCCCCTCATTTCAGATCTACCCCTCAGATTTACAGCAAATGCACTTCCAAGTGCACTTTCAGTGCACTTGGAGTGCAAAGAGGATTTGCCTTCTGTAAATAACCCCCTTGGTGTACAAGTTTGGGTGTAAGATGTACAGTGTGTTTATTTACAATGTATTTTTTTTCCTAGTGAACAAGTAAAAAGAGGGGCAGATATCTGGGGCCTCTTATATTAAAGTGGAGTCCCAATTCCCCAAACCATTTTTTTCTAAAAGCTCCCCCGTAATTGTTACTACTTCCACTGCAACATTAGGATAATGTCAGTAGTGTGGTCTCTTTAGTTTTTATGGAATTAATAGAAACTAACCAGATCTTGGAAGCAGGCAGGGTCCATGGCTGTTGTGGGCGTCTGAAGCCCGCTTGTCTTCATTTCTGGGATTTGGTGCAGCTGGCTACCCAGCATGCACCTCCTGATCTCGCCTAGGTGGCCGAAACCAGAAGTGCTGCAAGAAAGCATAGAAAAGAAGATATTTAGAAAAAATAATATTGCCATTTAAAATAGCCAGTGAGGATGACCATGGGAATGACTGCAAATGAAAAAAGTGGGTTGAACTCCAGTTTAAGGAAAATGTTGAGCGGAATTTGCCAGCCATAGTGTTTACAAACAGAACAAAGCCGGCTGGGAAATGTCATTTAGCGGGAATAGTTTTTAATTTTTTTCTCAATGTCACTTTGCCCCAGTACATCCTAGTACACTTCACGTCCAGGTTTAGGGCATCCCACGTGCATGCTATTTAAAGGACTTGCATATTTTTAATTATGCACTTTAATCCTTTTAAAAAGACCTGCTCCCCACTGAGTTTTATTTTTTAACATTTTTTGTTTGCATTGGTACATGCCTCCTTGGCAGTGCCAAGCTACCTGTGTTCCCTAATAACCAAAATCTTGCAAACTAGCCTTGAATAAGGCCAGAAAAAATTACAAGATTCAACTCCCATAAACTTCAGTGGGGTTTGGGTGCTATGTTCAGGGTTTGTGGATTTTTCCATTTGTGTAGCAAACCTTCAGGAAACCAAACTTCACTTGGCTTGCCTATCACTACTGCTGATCTTCAGTCTGTACAACTGTCCAATATTCTTTTGCATCAGGCACACTTCCGGGAGTGTCAGAATTCTGGTGCCCCACTGAGGCCTGTGGTTCCATCTGCCGGACTCTTGACATTTGTAGGACTTAAGCCCAGTTTACTGGTGACCTATTACCCCCAAATTATCCCCCTCCTTTTACCTTATAAATGACATGACCCCGTTCTTGGAGTAAATGGCCTTTACGGCCTATTTATTAACAACTATAAATTTACATAAATAATAAATAACCATAACATTTTTAATAAACTTTTTTAGGGGGTAATATAGGAAAAACAACCCTACCCCTGGTCACTGCAAACAACCTCTTTCAACTTTTTTGGCCTCCAGTCGGCAACCCCCTGACTCAGAGGCGTTACCCAAACATTCCCAGTGACCTAACCTTTACCCCCTTCCAGGTTACCCCATCGTAACCTAAAAGTACCTGAAATCAACCCCCATCCTTCCATGGATGGGTACAAATAACCCCCATCAAATGAATGGGTACCATAAACAACTCCCATCCCATGGATGGGTACTACATGTTCCATACATGGAACCATTTACTGCTCAATTCCAGCTACACCAACACTGCCAATTCAACCCAACAACCCTGTAACCCCATATGTACCAAATAGGGTGGGAGGGTGGGAATCTCTTCCTCCTCCGCTCTGTGGCTGACGTCACTTCCCCTCTCTCTTACTTTCTCTCTCAGCGTGGACTAAACTCCCCTCCCCTTTTCTAAAAGGGGAAACTATCCTTAAGGTGGCAACTGTGCTGTCCAGCACTGTCTTGCCGTCCCTGCGCCTATTTGCCTTGCTGTATGGCTCCGGGACTCTCTATGTCAGTGCAATTCCCTTTTTTGACAGTGGACCAGTAGAAGAAACAAGAATGCATGGTAAGGGATGTAGTTATCCAGCACTTTCAGAAGTGTCAGATGCAGAGGATTCTCCAGGCAATGTTTGCTCTTTAAAAAACTAAAATCAGCAGCACAGCTAGTCAGACAGGTACATGTTTAGTGTGTTCTATACAGGCATTTCTTTTTTGTTCTGTTTCTGTTGTTTTTTTTTGTTTTGTTTTTTTAGGATCTACTTACCAGTATTCAAGAAAAATATGTAAGATGTCATTGCAGACTTCCATCTATAGATGCTAGTTGCCTGGCTGTTATGCTAACCCTTCTAGCGAGTCAAAAAGAAGTATGGAGATTGCAAAAGCTAGAGCAAGGCTTCATGCACACTGGCTTAAAAATCTCTGCTACTACATGACATGTGAAGGACAGATAACCTCCAGTATTGCCCAAACCTGCTAGGCCATAACCTCCTCAATTACGTGACAAAGGTATCTTGGAGTAAAAATGGCCATAGCAGCCTTTTATTTAACAAAATACATAACTTCAAATAAATAACATACTTAAAGTGGAGTTCTACCCAAAAATGGAAGTTCCACTTTTTGGAATCCTCCCCCCTCCAGTATCACATTTGGCACCTTTCGGGATGAGGAGGGAGCAGATACCTGTCTAATACAGGTATTTGCTCCCACTTCCTGGCATAGATCACCGCAGCGTTTGCAGTGACCTACGCCACTTCCGGCACCTATTCTGAACTCCCCCGCTGTCTTCTGGGAGACAAAAGACAGCAGGGACCAGTGAGGACACGCAGCGCGACTTGCGCATACGCCGTAGGGAACCAGGAAGTGAGGCCGCACGACTTTACTTCCTGATTCCCTTACTGAGGATAGTGGCGGCAGCAGCCGAGAGCCGACGGACAGATCGGCTTTGGCTGCTGACATCGCAGGCTCCCTGGACAGGTAAGTATATATATATATTTATTTATATATATACCATATATTAAAAGTCAGCAGCTGCAGTATTTGTAGCTGCTGGCTTTTAATATTTTTTTTTTCGGCAGACCTCCGCTTTAAACATAACAATAAGCCAAAATTGTTGGACTAAATCTTGGTAGGCTTTGAGGGCAACTACACGCAACCTGGTCACTGCGACAAACTTTTTCTTCAAACTTAGGCCTCCAGTCGCAACACACCAACTCAGAGACAATACTCCTCATCAGCAGTGACCTACATTTTACCTATTCCTAGTTAAACCCCTCCTTAACTGGAATGTACCCGAGAACCCCATACCACAGATGGGTCTCGACCATTTTTATCTTCCAGACTTTTTCTCCTCCTCCAAAGACCCACCACTGCCAAGCTGCCATGACAGCTGCATTGGAACACCAAAAAACATAGGGAGGGTGGGTGGTAAGCTGCTTCATCTCCTTCAGCTTCCAACTGGCCCCTCACTGATCACCCCTCCCCTAAGCTTCCCGGGACTCCTTCCAGCCCCTAGCCATACCTCCTGCCTTAAAGTGCTACCTACTTATTCTTTTCCTGCTGTCCTACTGTCCACCCCTGTCATGCTGTCCCTCCGCTCGTTTCCTTCTTTCTTTTTGCTCTGGGAGTCCCTTGACATGTGAAGGACAGATAACTTCCAGCATTGCCCAAACCTGTTAGACCATAACCTCCAACCTCCCCGATTACCCGATAAAAGACGTGACAAAGGTATCTTGGAGTAAAATGGCCATAGCAGCCTTTTATTTAACAAAATACATAAAATAACAAATAAATAACATAAAATAATACTTAAACATAACCATCAGCCAAAATTGTTAGACTAAAACGTGTTGGTCTTTAAGGGCAACTACACACAACCTGGTCACTGCGACAAACTTTTTCTTCAAACTTAGGCCTCCAGTCGCAACACACTGACTCACAGACGATACTCCTCATCAGCAGTGACCTACATTTTACCCATTCCTAGTTAAACCCCTCATTACCCGGAATGTACCCAAGAACCCCATACCACAGAAGGGTCCCGACCATTTTTTTCTTCATGACTTTTTCTCCTCCTTCAAAGAACCACCACTGTCAGAGCACGTAAGGGGTAAAGGCTTACCCTTGCGTGCCCCTCCACACCCTCAACGCCCTCTGGATTCCTTCCTGCAACCCCAGGGACCACAGATCAATGCCTACAGCATTAAGGTGTACCCCATCACTCAGAAGATACCGCCAGGTATCCACTTCCAACTCCCTATGCTGTACCGCCAAACCCGCATTGCGAGTCAAAAATTTACCCACCTCTTTATTAACTTTTACGTGGGCCTTGTCAAACTTTTTAACTAACCAAGCCCAACGCCAAGTCGTCCTACCCACCATATCGGACCACACTTTCAGCATCCCAGGGAATGACATGCGTAGACGCAGAAAGTCAAATTTCACGTTGCGTATAAGCTCATACATGGGCGCCCAGATCATTGCCCCCCATATGCAGTACCAAAATTTCAGGAGCCCTATCAAGGCGAGAGAATCGATGTATCTCTCGGACCACCCTGCTCCACAGCATACCCGGCACCCCAATCCACCGCACCTGAGCTTCCTATCTGGGTATGCCCAACTGCCTACCGTTAGGCCGTACATCTGCTCACCTGGCCCCCCAAAACATGTATGAATGATTCAGAATCCACACCAGGCCGACCTCTCCACCTCAAAAAAAGGAAACAAACAAAAAATGTAACAGTACAATCCCCCTGTTCTCTATGCAGACAGATGAACAGAAACCCCTGGGTGGCCCTAATCTTGCAGCAAATGAGGGCAAATGTAGAGCTTAAACCTGTCAGAATCCCACCGACCAATGCGCTTGACCGCCTCATCATCCAAACCCGCCCGTGCAGCCTCCGTGGCCGCCCCGATGCGAAAGGAGTGGGAGGCAAAGCCCAAAGGGTCCTAACCTGCCGCCCTTAAACACTTGCAGAATACCGTTATGAACTGAAAACAGGACAATGCAGACCCGTCCAAATGTTTTAGGAAGGATCCCCCCAATCCTGGACGTATGAAAGGAAGGATTGCACTGTCCCTACAGAACAGATGAGCGAATACAGAATGCGAAATGCAACAATTCGCATGCCCTTCCCGCTCTGGTCGGTTTTGGACCACCATACCCATAAGCTAACGGAATCCCGTGAACAAGCCACCTCATGCACCAGAAGGCCCCGTGAGCCTGTTTGGAAGGGCTGACCAATTCACCCACCCTTAACGCCCCAAAGAAGGCAAGTGCAAATGCCGCCCAAAATAAAGAACACTCATACTCTGAACTACAAAATGAACTTAAGTAAACAGGTCCTGTAACATGGAAAAAGGAAACTGGGCAATGCCCGTCCCTGTGGTTATGGGCTCTCCTGTACCCCTTGACCGCCTGCTTAACCCCAAATTCCTTAGTGTAGTCCCTGCAGTTTTGTAGTTTAAACCAGAAGGCCAAACCCGCCAAATTACGATCAATAGTGGATGCCGAGACCCCACTCTCCAGGCTCAGAGTAATGAAATAGAGGACTGTCTGGTTCACCTCCTGACCCTCGGGGTCAATCCCCAGCCAGTGCAACAATGCTAACCATTCACGCCATACTTTAGAATAGGCAGACCACGTAACCGTACTCACTGAGCCTTGAATCCACCTTGCTGCGATTCCAAAGCAATGCTCCACAGTCGAGACAGGAAACCCCACATTGCTCCTCGTCCGGTGCCAACTCTCGGAACCCGTCACACTGAAATCGAGACAAAGCAACAGCCAAGGTGTTTTCCACCCCAGGAAGGTGTACAGCATAAATGAAAGCAATAAATTGCAAACAGCACAGAACCAGATGACGGAGCAACCGAACCACCAGCTGCTAAGCCACTGAGACACTGTTAACAACCTGGACAACACCAAGGTTATCACAGTTGAAGTGTACCTTCAGATTGCGGAAGGAGTCGCCCCAAAATTCCATCGCCACCACATTTGGGAAAAACTCAAGGAGTACTAGATTCTTCAAGAACCCAGCTTCCCCCCATTCAGGAGGCCAAGGCGCAGCACTCCATTTACCTTGAAAGAAAGCCCCATAAACCGTAGAACCCACTGCGTCTGTAAACATCTCCAAATCGAAACTGTTAATGGGCCCAGCCATCCACAAAGCATGCCCATTGAAGGATTCCAGGAAACCATGCCACACCAGCAAGTCCTCTCTGTTTTCCCTGGTCAAACGCACAAAATGAGTGGGTGCTTTAACTCCAGCCGTCGATGCTGACAGCAGGCAGCAAAAAACCCTGCCCATCGGCATTATGCAGCAAGTGAAATTTTACTTACCTAACAACGACTGCAACTGGCATAGCTGAATCTTGCGCTTAACAATGATCCCACAAACCTCAAACTTAAGGGCCTCGAGTTTATTCGCAGGCAATCGACATTCCATATTCTGCGAATTCACAACAATGCCCAGAAAAGTAATGGATGACGTGGGGCCCTCTGTCTTTTCAGCAGCCAACGGGACCCCAAAACGATTGGCTATATACTGCAACGTTCCCAACAGAATGGAGTAAACGTTGGATGCCGGTGGAACCCCGCACAAGAAGTCATCCAAGTAATGAATGACGGAGTTGAGCCTGGAGACATCCTGGACCACCCATTCCAAGAACGAGCTCAAGGTTTCAAATAAAGCACAGGGGATCGAGCAGCCCATAGGCAGGCAACGATCAACATACCCCATTACAAGTACAGCCCAGCAATCGAAAGCTGTCCAGATGGACCGGCAGCAGCCGGAGAACAGATTCAATAGCCACCTTTGCCATGAGCACACCGCGCTCATAATGGCGCACCCAGGATACCACCACACCAAAGGAGGTGTAGGTCACAGCACACTCCTCAGGCACAATAGCATCATTAACCGAACCCCCTTTTGTAAAGGAAAGGTGGTGAATCAATCAAAACTTGTGCGGCTCCTTTTTGGGAACTACTTCCAGCGGAGAGACCACCAAGTCCAGTAGCGGAACTGTAGTAAAAGGGCCACCCATCCAGCCCAATGTAACCTCCTTCAGCAGTTTTTCAGTAACCACTGAAGGATGTAGCAAGGCGGAACGCAAGTTCCTCGCTACGGGCGGGAGGGAGGGAAGGGAACACGGTATTCGAATACCGTTCCGGCTGGGATACCTACTGAGGAAAGGAAGCATCCTTTCCACTCGCACCAGCATCATCCCTCTTACCCGCAGACTCTCCGGCATGACCCTTACCTCTTTTTTTTTTGTAATTCCTTTATTTATTTTCAAGATGATACAGTTTAACAGTCAAAAACAGATAACAGTGGTTATAAAAAAAACAGAAACGTGTAACAGATAGGGTTAGATGTTATATCAGCAATGTCAAATATCGATTCCCCCAGTTATGCACTCTGTAGTATACATGTAAGGGTGAAGCTGTGTGATGAAGCTGCCCGTGCACTATACCGGGGAGGCTTCCAGCCTGTTACCTTAGCAACCCAATACGGCTAGTATAGCTACCAGGGCCATACAGTAAGAAACACATTCACAGCTGTCTGGGAGGTTTACCTCCCAAGTCCCTTACCTCTTTTGAAGCACTTTGACAGCGCATGGGATCCCCCGCAGCCGGAAGATATGTGCTTGAAACGACAGGCTGAACTAAACTTACAGACCCCTTCATTGTATTGCCAGCAGAAGCCTCATCGTTTTTCAGTCGGTTGTCCTGAGGCAGAGGTACCTCCGACCCCCCCCCCCCCGAAAAGACTGGTTGGGAGCCCGCATTGACGTCATAAGTTTCATCCACAACTGATGTCCTTATGGTCCCAGTGCAGTGATGATCCGTTGTCTAAACTACTCCACCATAAGTCCTGTGGGCCTCGCTGATGGCCTCTAGGTAAACGAACAGCATGGAACAATGCTCCTGGGTCTTCTCTCCGATGACACTTGCCAGAATTGCAAAAGCCTGCAACCAGTAAGCAAAAGTACTTGGAATCATCTGATAGTGACGTTTTTCCACGTCCTCCTTCTTGCTCTCCTCCGGCTTCAATTAATCCAGATTGAATTTTTCCACTGGCAGTAAAGTGAAGATCTCCACATACTCACCCTTCCAGATTTTTTCCTTAACCTCCGCTTTGAGGTGGACGCCCAGGGGACCCTTGAAACAAACGTAGACTTCGCACAGCCAATCGAACGGAATCCCCCTTTTTGTCCCCCTTCTTCTCTTGTTTGTCAGACACTGAAGCACTATCCGGGATCACGGGGCCAGTAACCCCCCTTGAACCTCCCCCAGAGCAGTTACCGCCTGTAACCCGCCCGAACCACTCGTTCCACCCATGGGAAAGGGGGAAACAGCTGTACTCACCTCTCCCCCCTGCGGCAGAGCCTGCGCCGCTACCAGGGGTGCTCTGGCGCCATTGTCTGGCTCAAAACGCTGGACTAAGTGCCACAAACCAGAAAACAAGTCCCTAAGGCCTACCCCCGCCCTGGTATCTGAAATAGCATCCGCTGCCTGCTTAGCCGGGGGTCCCATTGCCACCCGCCACCGCCAACCTACCCATCACAGGGCTCCCCTGCTACCCTGACCCAGTAAATTTTGCAACAAAGAACAAATAGATAAAGTAGAGACACACTCACTGGGCTCCCAAGACTGGGCCCAACAACCGCTGTGCTGGAATCCCTGGGTGCCAGATCTCCCTGGTACTCGTCCACCTCTGACCCGGACAGTTCTCTTTCCGCCCTGGCGTCACTCACCGCTGGCCGCACGATTGCACTCCAGGGGCTCCTGACCTAGTTCCTCCTGCTTCTCCCACCTGAAACACCATACCCGCTCACAACCTCCTGGATGGACTCCTGGCATGCCCCCTGGCACGGGCGTCCACTGCACGACCTCCACCGCCGTTCCTCTCAGCTTCAGAGCTCCTCAGATTCCGCCCCTCGGCACCATAGAACCGCCGGCCGCCTACGAAGCCTGGCCGGAATCCACCACCCATTCCAAGAAAGAGCTGAAGGTTTCAAATAAAGCACAGAAGATCAAGCAGCCCATAGGCAGGCAACCATCAACATGCCCCATTCCAAGTACAGCCCAGCTCTCAGCTTCAGAGCTCCTCAGATTCCGCCCCTCGGGACCACAGAACTGCCTACGAAGCCTGGCCGGCATCCAGCAGCTGTGCTCTCCCATGCTGAGCCACCTGCTTGCCCTGGCCTGCAGCAGTAGCAGCAGCTGTGTGCTCCAGACACCAGTGATGTGCTGGAGGGGAGGAGCCATGTGCGGCACTGAGCTCTGTCCACGGTGAGGATTCCTCCCAGCCTCACCCCCTGCTGGAGCCATAGCACACTGGGCTGAGGGAGCTGGAGGGTCCCTGTCGGGTCTCCGGGAGTGACGCTGAGCTCCGAGGGAGGGGTCCGGACTGCAGCGCTCTGGCGGCCGTGACCGCTGAGCACGTGGGATCCTCTGCCCCCCGCGACCGCTGCTGTGTCCTGCTCCCCCACCACTGTAGACACCTGAGCTTATAGCCAGACTGTGCCCCAGGAGGCCGCCGCAGCTCGCAGCTGCGCGATTATTCGCTCCAAATCCGCCATTTATCTTGTAGGGGAAAAACAAGGAGCACGACAGGTCCCAAGCTGCTTCTTCTCCTTCAGCTCCCGACTGACCCCTCACTGATCACCCCTCTCCCTAAGCTTCCCAGGACCCCTCCCAGCCCCTAGCCATTCCCCCTGCCTTAAACAGCTACCTACCAATTATTTTCCTGCTGTCCTACTGTCCACCCCTGTCATGCTGTCCCTCCGCTCATTTTCTTCTTTCTTTTTGGTCCGGGACTCCCTGAAGTTTTTTGTTCTGCCTGTAGAAGCAGCTCAATGTTATCCTATGTGTTCATGCACATTAGGATGATTACAGGAATATTTTAAGCTCAACGTTTAGAGGCAGGAAAAAAAAAACCTTTTGATTTGTGTTTCTGATTGGAGCTTTCTGGCAGAAAAAAATGCAAAACGCTCCTAAACTTGTTTAAACTCTGTATAAAAAATGCTCTATATGAGCGTTTTTTCTGCCAAGGGAACAACCATTTGGTGATGCACAGTCTGCTTATCAGATACCTCCTCCCCCACGCCTGAATAAAAAACACTGAGGCTCGGTTCACATTAGATGTGGTGCAAATTCAAAGCAAATTTGCTGCAAATCCACACTGCATCAAAATCACAACCCGTACATGTGAACTGATTGCGGAGAATATGTTAAGTTAATGATACCCCGAAGTTGGTTTGCAAAACGCAGTGCGATTTTCAGAATCGGAACGCATAGATGTTCACACCCATGCGACCCAATTCTGGTGCAGAGAAAAAAAGGTCCTGAGTTTGGTGTGAATGCGGTGCGATTCGAGCCATGCAAATCCATGGCTCAAATTGCACCCCAATAACACTGCATGTAATATGCACAGAAATGTGCTGTGTCCCACATCCCAGCAGTACGAACCCGGCCTAAGGCGTTTTATTTTTTGCTTGCTAATTGAAAAAAAAACAAACGGATTACCCCATCCACACAAGCAAGGTGGATGGAGAAATCCTCCCCACTGTAGCATTGTATTCTGACAGCGGGACGTCTTGGCTGTCAGAATACACTGATTAACGGCTGCAGCTGCTGATCAAGAAAAGTTTTCCAACATTTCTACTCGACAGAAGTTGATCGCTCCCTGCTGAACCAGCTGAATTTTGATCCATCTATGGCCAGCTTTTGTTAAAGAAAAAGCATATAACACTTCAGTATCAATACTCATCACCCTGCTTGTAGTGTCATTACTGGAACTTCTGGGTTTTTTTGTTTTTTTTAGGCAGTAGTGCATAAGCGAACCATGCATTTTCATACAAGGTCACCTTTGATGGAAACCTGCCATAACAAAAAAATATGGAGGCTTCCATTCCTGACCTCAATAAAAAAAAATGGAGTTGCTTGGCTGTCATACTGATACTTTGGTTTTAATGCTAAGTTTAACCTGCAACGAGTATAAAAATAAGGAACACTGACTTTTCTCTTTTTGTACATGTTTGTTTTGGGTGCATGGCTCAGAAGTATTAAAGCCAGACTCAGCAAAGCAACAAGCCCCCATATTTTTCATGTCAGGTATTTTTATCAGCTGTGGAAATAAGAAATTAACCACAATGGTAGAACATAAATAAGGTTCAGGAGGACAATATTTTCAATATGAACCCAAGATCAAGAACACGGGGACGAGACCTCAAAGTAGCAGGAGGAGAGTTCAAAACTAATCTTAGAAAGTATTATTTTACCAAAAGAGTAGTTGATTATTGGAAAAGACTAACAGAGGTAGTTAGTCAGTCAACAGTATGTGGATTCAAACATGCTTGGGACAAACAGATCTATACTCAGGCAAAAAAGTAAAATAAATGAATAATAATACTAATAATAACAAAAAATATATATACTGTATATATACAGTAATAAAAAGAAATGGGGCAGACTTGATTGACCAGTTGGTCTATTTTTTCGTATAGTGTATGGCCAGCATTAGACTTGTAAGAAGCACAATAATAGTTTAGCTTTGCAAAGCAGAAAGCAAGGCCTGCGTATGCAATAAGCAAATATGGCTGCCCATATACATGTAGATACATAATTACAAACAGTAACAAGCACTAATAAGAATACGCCAAACTGATTTTTTTTTTAATTTGTATAGATAAAAAATAGAAATGTCAGTACTTTCTGGGCACTCCCTATCCTAGGGAATATTTAAGGGTCTGCTTTTCCCTTTGTATATATTATCACATTGTTTTCTTCATACATAGGGACCGTTTGCCCTGCTGCCGTCACTCCCCTTTCTAATGAATGACACTCCTCTTTAAATTGTCATTAAAAAGTCAGTTGAATCTGCAGTCGTGTCAGGCAGCCAGCGGAATTTTCTAAATGTAAATGAGATTCAGCCAGTAATTTATTTACATTTGTTTTCAGCACAACAAATGAGACGTCACGTAGCTTCATTATTTCCCATGACCGAGCCAGCAGCATGTGGTGTGTAATTTAGAATGATTTAAGAGGTTTTGCAGCACTACCTGAGATACTGTATGTAAAGTGGAAAGAGAGCTGCTCAGCGCGGGACTTAACTGGAGCGGAACCTGTGATGGCTGCTTAGCGCTGTCATTCTATAGGAAGACTGTGTACGCTTTATAACAGACAGATCCGATTTCATGTATATAATTTCTATACATCTGATCAGACTATAAATAAATACTTCTGGGTGATTTTTCAGTAGCTTTTTTACATGGGCTACCAAATATTCCAGTTTGTTGAACTTAAAAAACACTACCGGGGGTATTTACTAAAACTAGAGCACTCAGGATCTGGTGCAGCTGTGCATGGTAGCCAATCAGCTTCTAACTTCAGCTTGATCAATTAAGCTTTAACAATAAGGCTTGGTTCACACTGCCGTGACTTGGGATCCCACTTGTGAGACCCCCCAAGGCGCGTGATATGTATAATCCCATGTTAGTCATTGAGAGCTGTCTTAATTAGCACTACTGAAGTCGCTCCGACTTTAGAAAAGGTTCCTGTACTACTTTAAGGTGACTTCAATCCGACTTGTGCCCATAGACTTTAATGGAAGTCGGCTTCAAGTTGGATCCTCATCTCTATTGATGTGATTTGGATCCGACATTACAGGAAGATTACCCAGGCATTCCCTAAAAGTTGCTTCAAAGTTGCTTCACAGTCGCTTCAAAGTTGGATCAAGTAGTACAGCAACTCGCACAATTTCATTCCCACATATCAGTCCGACTTTAGGGGCAATTTCAGAGACATCTGTGCGGGTTCCTGCACAGATGTCTATTGAAATCACACCCGAAGTCGCCAAAAGTAGTACAGAAACTACTAACTACTAATCGGTGCAGCGCCTCAAAGTCGGTGTCACACTGATTTGGATGGTGACATTGCCTGCAATAGCTGTCAATTTGGCATGTGCTTTGACATGTCAAAGCGCATTCCAAAACGCATCAGTGTGAACCTAGGCTAAAGCCTGGAAGCTGATTGGTTTCTATGCAGAGGTGCACCAGATTGTGCATGCTCCAGTTTTAGTAAATTAACCCATATATTGCCAAGACTTTGTTAATACCCCTCCCAAATATTGAGATCAGGTGTTTCCAGTGAGGAGCATTGTTAATGCTACACCATACAAAGGCATTTTAGACAATTGTACACTTTCAGCCTTGAGGCAACAATTTGGGGAAGACCCCTTTATGTTCCAGAATGATTCTGATTGTGCACAAAGCCAGGTCCATAAAGACATAGTTTGAGGAGTTTGGTGTGGAGGAACTTGAGTGGCCCCCAAAGATCTCAACTACATTTGAGATTAATTGTAATGTCGATTGCCAGTCAGGTCTTGTCATCTAACATCAGTACCTTGTAGGTGGGGTGCAGAGTGATGCTTCGGGAATAATTTACGCAGTCAAGTGCAATAGTAAACTTGTATTAAAACAGTGCAGCAACAGTTCACACCAACCCAATGAGAAGACTGCCCAACCAAGTGCACTCATGGTTACAGCAATGTGAGCAGAGTAGGTTTCAGCCAGAATGACAGCATCTGTAGAGAGAGACAGAATGTGGCCTGACCATCTTGTGTCCAGTTGGGGAGATGCCCAGGAGAGATGCGACCCTATGCTTTCCGTCCTCTTCAGGAACCTTTTCCTACCACCAATACTGTCCCTAACAGATGGGGTTTCTTTCCCTACGCTACCCACTTACATTAAGAGTGCCAAAACCCAAGATGGCCACCAGAGTCACATGGGGCACAGCATCTAACTGGATCACTTCCCCAGTGTCCCAGGAAACCATGGAGGAACCAGGTTCCTACTGACTTCTTCTCCAGCTGCAGAGCTGCTGAGGTTGAGTGTCATCTGCAGTAGAGAAAGTAAATTGCACCAGCCCACACCTGACCTCACAAAAGCTAAATGGTCACAGTCCAAAATCTTGTGGAAAGTCTTCTCAGATGAGTTGGGGTTGTTATGGACATAAAGGGAAAAGGGGTGGAGAGTTCTATATTAATGCCCATGATTTTGGCATGGGATGTCCAACAAGCTCATGTACTGTAGGTGTGATGGTCAGGTGCCCAAAAACATTTGGTCATTTAGTGTAAGTTGCATTCAGTTTTGGTAAAGGACATCTGTCCTTTGCCCATGCAGGATAAAGCAACAAGTTCACTTTAACAGCACTCCCATCACTTGAATATATTTACCTTCTCTTCTCTTCCCCACCACTCAATTTGTGAGAAAACATACCTAGTAATTCTAAGTATGGGGGAGCATGTGACTTACTCTCGATCCTTCAGTTCAGCATTCCAGTAGGCAATGCACAGGTTTAGTTTAAGGGGAAAAGGTCTATCCAGGTCAGCTATCACATTTAAAGAATTTAAGCGAATGTCACTGAAGGTTATTACCTGATTGTATTATTTAGATATTAAAATAAGCCAATCCAGAGCATTTGTTATAGTGCTCAGTGGGAGAAACTGCTTTCTATAATCACATGCTCAGCCCCTAGAGGAAACAAGTCCAGTAATTAAACCATACATTTTTATTTTTTACTGATGAGTAGCATTACAGATATTTGACAATATTAGACATTACTTTAACCACTTCCTGCCTGGCCGTCATTCTACTATAGGCGGGGCGGGAAGTGGTTAAAGTGATGTCTAATATTGTCAAATACAGTATCTGCAATGGTTCCATTATCCTGACTGGACTTCATATGATGTCTTTCAGGATATCAAGTCGACGCGTGCCCATGGGGGTGTGCAGCGCGGCGATCAGTGTTGTGGTGTGTCAGTCTGACACACTGCAACTTCGATCTAGGTAAAGAGCCTCTGACAGAGGCTCTTTACCATGTGATCAGCTGTATCCAATCAAAGCTGATCACTGTGTAAACCGGAAAAGCCGTGTATCATCTTTTCCTCTATCACATTGGACAGACACAAATAGAGGAGAGCCGATCGACTGCTCTCCTGATGAGGGGTCTACGATGATTGATTATCAGCGCAGCCCCCCTGAGGATGCCCACCCAGGACCACCAGGGATGCCACTCAGTGCCCATAAATGATGCCAATCAGTGCCCATAAATGATGCCAATCAGTGCCTATCAGTAATGCCTGCCAGTGCCATCTTATCAGTGATGCCCATTAGTGCCATCTATCAGTGTCCATCAGTGCCACCCATCAGTGTCCATCAGTACCACCTATCCATGCCCATCTGTGCCCATCAATACAAACTATCAGTGCCCATCAGTGCTGCCTATCAGTGCCCATCAGTGCCACCCATAAATACCTATCAGTGCAGCCTTTTAGTGCCCATCAGTGTCACCTATCAGTGCCCATCAGTGCCACCTATGAGTGCCCATCAGTGCCGCATATCAATGCCCACCAGTGCTGCATATCAGTGCCACATATCAGTTCCCATCAGTGCTGCATATTAGTACCCATCATCAGTGCCACCTAATTGGTGCCACCTCATCAGTGCCCATCAGTGCCACTTTATCAGTGCCCGTCAGTGAAGGAGAAGACTTACTTATTTACAAAATTTTATAACAGAAGCAAAGAAACTTTTTTTCCCAATATTTTCAGTCTTTTTTTTATTTGTTCAGCAAAAATTAAAACCCCAGTAGTGATCAATACCACCAAAAAGAAAGCTCTATTTGTGGGAACAAAATGATAAAAATGTCTTATGGATACAATGTTGCATGACCGCGCAATTGTCATTTAAAAAGCGACAGCGCTGAAAGCTGAAAATTAGATAGTGTAGTGTATAGTGTAGTGTTAGATAATGAACTACATCTGAATCTCTCATTATAAAGAGAGTTATATCAAACTCACCAGTACTGTTAAGGGTTACAGTCTTTTAAGAATTTAGAAGCTCAAGGATGAGATAACCAGGCTTGCCATTTGTTTATAAAGGTAATAGTGGAGTTGTTTTTATATGCTAGCATTAGTTCGAATTGTGCTTGAGTGTTTTAATCTAGAGATTACATTCGAAAGGTTGGGTGCTTCAGTGGATTTCCACAAACTAGTTATAGTAAGCCTTGCCGCTGTGAAAATGTGAGCCAAGATCGTTCTTTATATAAGGGGTAAATATCAAGTTTTATACCCAATAGAGCAATAGCAGGAGAACGTTTACTTAGGTTGCCAGTGAGATTGGACATGAAGGTGGATACAGATTTCCAAAATCTGTGAAGGTTTTTGCAACTCCATAAAGTGTGGTGGAGGTTGCCAACTTGTTTGTTTCATCTCCAGCATATAGGGGAGGAGGAAGGGTATATGTTTTGATAGTTTATATGGGGTCAGGTACCATCTGTTTAAAATTTTCTGTGTGTTGTCTCAATGTTCTATACAAGAGGAGGCTTTACTAGCTATCTGTAATGCTTCCTGCCATTGGTTCTAAGAAAATTCTTGATTTAAATCCTCCTCCCATCTTATTCTATGAGAGTTTTCAGCCCAGTCATTATATAATGACTCTGTAGCCTTACAAGTAAGCACAGACATGCAAAGTGTAGAGGGTCTAATTTAATACTTTAATAAACTCATTGGAACCCGAGAATCCCTATTTCTAATACAATAATTTTTATTGAAATAATAGGAGAACATATCAAAATGAACAGGAGTATTCCCATGCAGGGAACATGAACACTAAAGAAAAATAATCACAAAATCAATGCACACATTTGAATGTGCAAGATTGTGAACCATCCACCCCCAACCAATAGGGCCTGTTATAAATGCTTCCCCTTGCCCATCATCTGTAATGTACGCTGAGCCACACATGCTCTGCTTAGCATACAATTATGGCATTCACTGCTCTGTGGTGTGACAATGTGACTCACATGCGCATGCACAGAAGTGATGTCATCGCATCCTGGCATTCAAGTGGCCAAACAGAAAGAACCCAGATAAGGAAGTCTGGAGGAAGATGGAAGCAACTGGGACCAGTGGTAGCGCTGACAGTACTGTGCTGGACTGTATTGTTTGACAAGTAAGTCTGTTATAATGTGCTAATATGTGGCACATACTAGCACATTATGGCATAAACCACCTGGGGGGTTTATTTAATAATGATAAAAAAGTGGAGTTTAATTCTGCTTTAGCTACTTAAAATGTGTTCTACGAACAAACAGAAAATTTCCCAGCATACTTACCAGCTAGCCTGCAAATAAAACAAATTGGCACTGTCTAACAATTTACGTTAAAAACAGAGGTTTTAATTACATGCCAGTCTATGACTACCTTATCTACAGGGTGACAACACTGCCGTGCACTTTCACTGCAGAACGAACAGCATTGTCACCCTTTTACAGGATCTGGAAAAATAATGGATCTACTGGCAGGGTCAACAGGTAATAAAATAAAAACTTGCCTTGTTGACACTAGCATAGCACCCCATTGTCCCTAATTTCGAGGGACTGTCCCTAATTTGGAACAAAGTCTCTTTGTCCCTCTTTCCTCCTTATTCGTTCCTCATTTTGGTATGACCTATATAGTTGTATATAAAATGCATTTTTTATCTACCAGAAAGTGTTTCCCAGGCCTAAACCTTTCATCCAGTTTCGAAATTGCTGCATTTAAAAAAAATTCTAAAGCCAGTATAATGGAATGGTAGTGGCAAGAAAAAAGCACTTGTAGGTTTACCTAATCAAATTTTATGTATAATTCTCCTTTTAAGTGGGCGTGGCTAGGGGTGTCTCATACCTATATACCTTTTCTAATAGGTGTCACTCGTTCCCTAGACTAGTTAGGTCTGCTCTGTTCTCAGTTGTTGCTAGTCTGTTTACTCCTTCTGCTGCCCAGAAAAGCTGTAAGAACTTTCTGAATAATAGGTGTGGAGCTCTGCTGAGTATGAATATTTATATAGCCCTGGCCAATCCCAGGGAGCTTGGGCCTAATGGCATGCTAGGTAACTGTATACAGTACCACACCGAGCTCGGGGTCTTTTCCTAGAGAGAATCAGTTCAGTCTGGTGAGCTGACCTGAGGGCCTGGATGCTGAAGCTGCTGAGAGCTGACTGAGGAATTATCTGCTGAAGATTTAGTTTGGTATCACAAGAGAAAGGTGTCGCTTGGAAGTTGGAAGGAGGGAACCAATTGTCCCTGAACATTTGGGGAGTACAAATTGCTGAGACTTTTGGACTGTTGCCACTCCTCTCTTGCTAGAGAGTCAGCTGTGTGTTTGCTAAAGGGGATATTGGCTGGTGTCCTGAAGAACTTAGTTTATCTAATTCTTTATTATAGGACTCTGCTCTTATTGCTCTAAATTAAGAGGCTTGTGTGCTGTTAACTGCTTCTACTCCAAGCCAAGTCCACAGTTTACTATATACAAGGACTTCTGCTTCAGCTTTTCAGAAAGGAGTTCACTGTCCTTAACATGCACATAGTTTCTGGTTTTGGAGTATCCCACTCAATTCCCTCAACCCTATCCAAGCAAACCTACAAAACAACAAAAACAACACTCCTAGACTGATTATTGAGGAAAAGTATGGCTGAGATTGTGGGCCTGGTTGCAGGGAAATCCACTGGGGAAGACCCTGGGCAAATTTCCAGGGGCTCCTACAGGAGTAAGTGCTACATCTGCAATGCCCTATTAAGAAGGTGGGATCTTAGCACCTTTTTGTTGGCAATCTGCTGAGATATCTCTTGTGGATAACCTGGGTGTTATTGCTGATAGTTAGCTAATTTCCTTCTTTGATTAGAACAGGGGTCTCCAAACTCTCCTTTAGACTGTAGGAGGCCAGATTATGGCCAGTGGGAGTAGAAAATGCTTCTGGATCAGTGGGAGAAAAAAAGGTAAAATAGTGCCACATCAATGGTGTCAATGGGAGGAATTTTGCCCATCATAGGTATCATTGGCAGGAATAGGTCCCCATCGTTGGTGTCAGTGGGAGGAATAGTTCCCCATCATTGGTGTCAAAGGAAGGGATAGTACCCCATCATTGGTATCATTGGAAGGAATAGTGCCCCATCATTGGTGTCAATGGGAGGAATAGTGCCCCATCATTGGTGTCACTGGAAGAAATTATTCCCCATTGTTGGCATCAGTGGAAGGAATAGTGCCCCACCACTGAATAGTAGGAGTGGGAGGACTCATGCCCCGCTGTTGGTGTCAGTTAAAGACATTGTGCCTCATAGTTGGTGTCAGTAGGAGGAATAGTGCCTCATATCAGTGGGAGTAATGGTGCTCCAAGGGCTGGATAAAGGGGCCTCATCACAGTTTGGAGACCACTGGTCTAGAACCTCAGCATCGTATGGCACTATCAAAGTGTCTGTCTATCCTCCATCCAGGTGTGTCAAACATGGCCTCAGTCTTGTCCTACTTTGTTTGGGTGGATTCTCTTGGCAGAAGTAATTACATTGAGTTTTCTGCAGATCCTCCAGCTCACCGGAGCATTATATTTGATAAATACCATAGCCTGTCTGTTTAAGGTATGTTTTCCGATAACATAGCAGCTGTGTTTCTTTTAACAAAAATGTCAAATTGGTTAACACAAAACACTTCTAAAGGTCAATGAGTAAATTCAGCAAAACATTGTCATGTGCGGAGCTGGTGTTTAGCATTTCAGATACAATGCTTAACTGTTTTATTGTGCGCCTGCATTTGCAATTTCATCAGGAACTGAAAGTCTCTACATGGCCCGTGGCACTGATTTGAAAAATTGCTCAAACTTAGTATAAAGGCACTGTGCGCTGCATTAAATCAGCTTCATTTGTTTCATCCTTATAACCAGTGGCTAATTTTCATTCCTAAAGCAAGAACCCACTCTACTAATGCGGCTCTTTCTTGTTTTCAGCTGAGTGGGCTTACTTGGTGAAGTGACTGTAATATGGCTGTTCTGCTGGAGCCAGTAATAAGGGAGATCTCACTGCGCTGTGCTATTGTCATATGACAGTATGTATGTCTTAATGCAGTATTAAACTCAAAACCAAAAATGTAATTGTAGCAAGGGCCCTGACCCCTAGAGGCCTAATGGTGTCCTCTAGAGTCAGGGAGAGCTGACCTTCTTTGTAAAGTGGGTTACCAGGCATGGTGGGTGTGATGCAAGAAAAAATGCTGGGCGTCAGTAACTTTTTGAATGCGAACAGGAGATTTATTTTCTCTTAACAGAACTGTGGGAGAGAGGGTTAGGGCCAGGAAACCCTTGAGTAAATGCAATGCTAATTGGCAGACTCTGAGACTTCTATAGGTAGACAGCTATACAGCGGAAGGCCTCCAGCCAGATAACACTTCTGTATAGGTAGGACCGCTGTTTTCTATGGCAATTAATCTTACAACAGTCAATAAAAGGTAGTTGTATGTAACTTTTAATAACACAGAACAGTCCGTTTCTTATCTCTTAATATCTCACTGTAGATCTTCACTCACTGAGCTCCCAGTCTCTCATTAGACTTCCAGATCCCAGTCGTCACTGGATCCCCCTGAGCTTTTTCACAGCTATCCCGCTGTTTACTTCTCAAGCACCACCCCCACTATCCTGCTGGGTCCCTGGCTTGGCACTTGCTGAAGCTTTCCCACTTCTTTACTGTCCCCGGTTGGTGAGAAGACTGCTGTGGTACTTGCTCAAGCTTACTAACTGTAGTCTCCGGTAGTAAGATGGATGGTCCCTTAGTGGCGAAAGCTTCCCTTCTACCTCTGACCACAACTGGTGAACCAGCTGAACCTTCTCAACTTGGTTGGACTCCAATCCTGCAGTCCCAACCCTACGCTGCTTCTCCTGCTCCTGGATAGGCCCCAGGTAGCCTAGCAGCCAGGTGTCCCCAGGATAGGCCTCAGGCTTCTGGCCTAGCAGCCCGGGGTGACATAACACACGTCCACCTAGACAGCCGTCCAGGTGGCACAGTACCCCGATCACCTGACTCCACCCAAATAAATAGGCTCTCCCAGCAGGCCAAGGGACTAAAGAAACCCCTGCCAATTAGCTGAGACACCCCATCCATTCCTACTCTGATCTTGCGAAGCCCCCTGTCATTCTACTGTCACCAGCAACAGTGCCACTTAGTGACAGAAGAGAAAAGGTGCAGCAATTCCAGAATTAGAGAGGAATCAATTGATCTTCTATCAATTAGCCAGGAAAATTACCACCTGACAAACTAAATTTATTATCAACCCTGCCTAAACACCAGGGCATTACATTGTATATTGTAGTTTACCAATCATTAGATGTGGTGGCTGCATTGGTTTTCTTTTTTAGGCTTTCCCCACTTTGTTTTTCCCTGGTGATCTGGCCAGTAACACACTTCCTGTATTAGAGTGCCCCCACTCTGGAGGAAGGAGCACAAGGGGCACATTTGGACAACAGCAAGCTCTAACGAGAAGGGGGATAAATCATCTGGCAGTCAAGTGGTTAACACAAAAACGTCCCTTCTAATGTTCTTAGCAGATAGAATAGTTAAATAATCTACACAACAGAATAAGTTCATGCGTATACGGTTCTAAACACTATAACATGTAAACCCAAATAAATGTGTGAAATTTCATGTAAAAACAAGCATTTTTTAACTTGGACTTTTCTTATAATTCCTTTTGTTCTAATTAATTGGGCAAAAAGGCAGCCGGGAGGAGGAAACCCATCACATGGCCCCAAGTGCTATATGATGTCCTGCAGTGAGTGGGGTTATTCCTAATATTCCTCATATTTTATGAAGTTGTCTGTCTCTTGGCATGGTTGGAACAGTGATTGTTGTACTCTCACTGGTACACTGCGGTTATATAAACAAACCCTCAATGCTGTACACCGGTCAGGTCAAGTAAGTAAATGGAAAATGCCACAATAAACAGTGAAAAGGTAGAATCCTATAAGTAAGAAATCTCATTTATATGTGACAGGCATACTGGCTGCCAAACTCTGTGACCATAATTTTTTATGTCTTGGAAAAACACAGTCAAAATGAAAATGATGAAGATCAATAGGATGGAGAGCAGAGGTAGCTGGATATGAAGAGGGGGCACGTTAGGTCTTCTGGAGGAGACACCGGTGAAAATAAAAATCATCAGTAGATATATATTTGGTTGTGAACCCACTATATTTTTTTATTTAAAGAAAAATATAATTAAAGCCCATCTCTGGGCAAATATGTAAATTTAGATTTTTGGCTGCAGTGATTAGTGAGGAGTGGCGGCGGTATTGTTTGTGGGAGGGGGTTGCCTGGCTGGAGCAAAGCTTTAAAGTAGAAGGATTATAGTTATAAAATCTGAAAATATTGCAGCCACCACTTATAAGTAGCAGGGTTGTGTTTACCATAATAGCTCTTGTGGGCCAGTTCTTATGACCGCATGGTTAGAGGATGAGCCCCATTGAAATTAATAAACTGTGATAACTTTTTTTTTCCATTTTGTTCCACCTTCTGGCTACCTCTGGGTATTTGAGGCTAAACTGATTTCCAGGGATATTAAGAAGAGTCAGAAGGTTCTTAACAGCTCAGGAAACATGAAATCTCTCCTTTTTTCTTGCTTGCCGGCCTGGACAGTTTATTTACCTACATGCATTTGTATGTGTGCAAATATGTGCATATGTGCGTAAAATGTTAGTTTGAAGAGGTTGGAATTCCTATCCGAGAGATAGGATTTACTTTACTCATGTACACTGGTACACGCAAATACACGCAAAATAAATGCAAGCCAGGATAGGATCACTGATGTTCAAACATCAGTACCATGGGCAAGTACCCTAATGCCACGTACACACGAGCGGAATGTCCGACAGAAAAAGTAAGACGGAAGCTTTTCATCGTATATACCGATCGTGTGGATCGTTCCTTTTCGAAAAATCTGATGGACCTACAAATGGAACATGTTCTAAATCTTTCCAACGGACCCAATTCCTATCTGGAAAACCGATCGTCTGTATGCTGATCCAACGGACCAAAAAAGACGCATGCTCTGAAGCAAGTACGAGACGGAAGCTATTGGCTACTGGCTATTGAACTTCCTTTTTCTAGTCCCGTCGTAAGTGTTGTACGTCAGCGCGTTCTGGACGGTCGGACTTTGGGTTGACCGTGTGTAGGCAAGACAGCTTGAATGTAGTTCTGTCAGAGAAATCGTCGGAGTTTATTACTCAAAATTCAAAAAAGTTTGATTGACTCATGTGATCGGCCATGTAATTGCCATCATCTCATATAACATTTGAAAAAAATTTGAAAAAAACTCTATTTGGGGATTTTTAAGGCAATAAAAAAATAAAAAAAGAATTTAAATGTGGAAAAAATTCATTTATTGTAAACATTAATAGAAAAATTCATTTCAGTTTCAACATGTTGTAAACATTGTACAATGTTTACAACATGTTGAAATTGAAATTAATTTTTCTAAGAATGTTTACAATAAATGAATTTTATCCAAATTTAAAATCTTTTTTTATTGCCTTAAAAATCTCCAAATAGAGTTTTTCTCACATATTTTTCAAAGACCCTAAAATTACCCTGTTGCTTGTTTCTCTGGACATCTTGCAGTACAACAAAACATGAGGGATTATTTACTTCTTTGCGAGGCGTTAGCACACCCTAACTTGCCTAAAATCAGAAGTGACCTTTTTTTTGTAATGCAGCGCAGTGCAACACGCTACCCCTCGTCGCTAAATGTTGTGACACGTGGCAACACAAGTGCGCTGCTTTAGTTCATTGGGGTGCCATTCAGAACGAATTAATCCAATGTATGCAAGTTATGCGCATATACTGCCACTGTTTCAAATGGTGATTTAAGCCCGATTTTGTAAGAAGCATGCACGCTAATGGTACAGGTGTGTGCTGGCTTTATATGAGAGGCAGAGTTAGAACTCAGAGCCCCACACTCCCAATGGAATCAGGGTGTAAAGGGAGCCATGAGAGGTGCTGGTATGCACCATACTATCCAGGTCAGGAAAGACCAAGGCCCAAGCCTGAGAGAGGGTCCAGGAGGGATAGAGCAGCTAGGGAGCTGCAAGGAAGATACAGAGCATCTGTGCATGAACATTGGGACATGGTTGATGGTCAGGGGGACCAAACAGTACTAATCGGAGCAGTACAGCTGCCAAAAGTGAGCCAGGAGGCTAATTGTTATGTTTGTTGCATTGATGGTAAGAACCCCCTGCATCAACTGAATTCCTGTTTACGAAATACGCTTTATATTTTCAAGTGTAATGTACAATTGACTTAATAAACATTCCTATGTTAAAAGAAAAAAAAAGGATCCCCTGCATGGGAAGACATACCTCTGTGAACTTTTGATGTTCCTTTAAATAGAAGTGGGCAGGAAAGCCCTGAAAACTACTGTATATCTGGCTTAGAGTAAACTCACTGTTTTGGCACTATCACTGAGCTACAAAACCCCAACTTTTCACTTTATATATATATATATATATATATATATATATATATAAAAAATAATATATTATATATATATATGTATATATATATATATATATATATATATATATATATATATATATATATGTATATGCATATATATATATATATGTATATATATATATATATATATATATATATGTTTTTTGTTTTTTTTAATTGAAGTGGAATTTCCTTTAAAACATTACCTGTGGTTGCTGAAGTACATGTACATTATGCGGGCAGATCAAGAACCCTCTAGGAAAATTCTACAAACAAGAAACATGTAATTGTCTGGCCACACTATCATTTTGCTGTTTGTTTCCAAGCACGGAGCCTTCGAACACAAGCGACACATTTGTTTTGGAGCAATAAAGATGATGCACTGCAATCTGAATCCCAGTCTTGTGCCTCGTCTGGATAATGACCAGTTCCGAGTTCGCTGTCATTGATTTTGCAGTCATGCTCTGCAATAATTATGAAAAGATTAGATGCCATCTTAGTAATCATTGTGATTGCATGCCTGCAGCGTTTAATGTACAACTTTAATATTGTAATTCCACTTCAGCTGTTTTCAACGTTCGGACTCAGAGTCATTGGTAATGTTAAGCAGGAAACGGCCCTTAGCAAACAACTGGCCGAGACTTGGCGCAGGGCTGGAAATTATCTTAAGCACACCTACAATTACCCACAAAGAATGACTTCTAATAATCATAGCAGCCTTCTGGAGATTTCACAGCCAGCAGTGAGTTTGTAGGAACCAATCGAGATATGGAAGATAGCAGCGTGCCACAAAGCCGGGGAGATTTTGGAAGCAGGTAATAAGGTTAAGTTAGTCTCAAGGGCAGTGTTAAAGGTCTTGGTGGCCCAGGGAAAAATCTTAACTCTTCTCCTCTGACCTTCAGATGGTTTTTGTGCGATGTACCTCTTCATCAACTACTGGTGGACATAATTAAATATTTTGGTGTGACATAACCAGAATTTGGTCTCAAACAGTTTGTAAGTCAAATCAGATTCTTCCTTCCTTCCTTTCTTAATGTAATAATAAAATGATGACATGTGCTCCATGAATATGTGTACAGTATGAATTTTAATTATAGATCCACTAAAAACTCCTATCCTGGGGAAAAAAGTTATTATTTCTTTAAGGTAAGCTTTTGCAGGTTTTAATGAGCAGAACAATGTAAATATATAGTATTAGTAATAATAATTAGCATCATCATCATAATAAACTGAAACAACAGCTGGGAACCTTCCAGTTGGCCTAATTACCTTTACCTGTTACTCTCTTTTCCGCTTGTATTCGCCTCCCCCCTCTGGTCTCTCTCCTTGTCTCCCTATTTCTTTGTAGCCTTGTCCTTGTTGGGGAAAACCCCAATACTGGGAATGTCCAGGGTGTGAGCCTTGGAAATATGAATTACCCGGAAACCTTGGGCCTGGTCCCTGATAAACGGGGTAGTTGTTTGGTCTTCCCGATGGGGGAGGGTGATATTGGTTCCCATGTGTCTGGGGTCCTGGTCTCCCTGATGGGTTTGGTCGATATTGGTTATCATATGTTTGAAACCTAGGTCCCCTCTGATGGTAATGATCATTGTTACCATATGAAAAAGGGACATGGCCCTTATGTTGTTGTTTGCGGGGACCTCCTCCACGTCCATGGTGATTGCCTCCTTGCGATTGATTATGTCCATAATCATCTCTCCCAAGATGGGCAAATCTATTATTAACCGGGACATCTTAACTAGAGTTTGGGGGGGGGGGGGGGGGGGTTTTAGATTGTAACCTATCACTTCTCGGAAGGTGATGTGGGAATTGGGAGTTAAATCTATTCCAACCCCCTGGTCTCCTTAAATTAGAGGTGTTTTCTTGATTATAAGGACCCTGAGTCCAGTTGGTCAAATGGCTCCTATTGTTGTTATACACCCCTGGTGTGGGATTATCCCCGCCTGCTTCTTCAAGTGCAATTTTGTTTTACCATGCAAAGACAATCACTGTTTGGTACTCTCCTTTATCCCTATTAAATTTCTTTTTATTTCAGAAAGCTTAACAGACATGAAAAAACTTTGCCATTGTTGAGAAAGAATGTTTAGCTAGCAAATGGGTCTTAGATGCCTTGAAGTATTATCTGTTGGGAGACCATTCAAACTAGTCACTGATCATGCCCCTCTCAAATGGATGTGTGATAACAAGGAGAAAAACAGTCGTATGACAAGGTGGTTCCTTGCTCTTCAAGTATTTAAGTTTACAGTGGAGCATAGAGCTGGGAAATTTCACAATAATGCAGATGCCCTTTCCCGTGTCTATTGTCTAGTTGGGACAATTGCTCAGCCACAGGAGCTTGAGCTGAGAGCGGGGGGGGGGGGGTGGGGATATGTGACATTATGAAAGGCAAGTTGATTGATGGACGTTATTTTCACCTCGCATGAGTTCATTTGCTGAGATCTGAGGTGGAATCCGGTCCGGGTTTTACCAGCCACCTTGGCAGGGTTGGTTCCGGACCAGATTTTGCGGTCCACTTGTGTCCACCAGCAGGTGGTATCAGGGCTTTTTTTCAGCGGGAACGCAGGGGAACGCAGTTCCGGCTTCTCTTGGACTGACTGTATGTAATGGCAAGGGGTGCTGGGGTGTGCTGCAGGATATTGATGCTCACTGCTGGGGATCTATTTTTGCAAGGGGGGTCTATTGTTGCTGGGGGGGGGGTCTTATGTTGCTGGGGGAGTCAGTTGTTGCAGGGGATCTATTTTACTGCTTTTCTTGATATCATTACCAAATTCCATACAAATTACTTAGCACCTCAAAATGATACTTGGTTCTATATTGTCTAAAAGGGATGATACTGGGAGGTGGGTAGGGGCGGAGAAAAGGGGTGCCTCGGAAAGGGGGAGTTCCTGCACCTATTGTCTGGGAAAAAAATCCCTGGGTGGTATAATTAAAGCAGGACTGGTGCAAAGAAGTTGCTCTTGTCCTGAGACTCAGGAAGCCAAATACCTGAGCTGCTTGTCATGGATATGCAGTAATGTTTGTCTGTCAGCTTACCTCTCCATGTGTTCAGCTTAAAAGGCCAGCCACTCTCACCTGGCTGCTTAGGTAATATCTCCTCAAAGCATGTCTCCACCCCAGCACCTATCAGGGAACTCTATATTAACCTGTGCACTGCAAGCCAGCCCTGCTGATCAATATTGTGTTTTTGGCTTGCATGTGCTACTGGCTTTGTGTTCTACGTCTAATTCCAGTTACCGATCTTGGCTTGTTCTTGACTATCCTTACCTGCTTGTTGTCCCGACCTTTGGCTATCTCCTGCCTATCCTTTATCGTCGAAGTCTGTTGCTTCCTCTCTACCTCTTTGTAGTCTACCGTGAGCGTGAGCTGGGAGGCCCTAGGGGTCGCGACCTGGAGCCAGACTGCAGCTAAATCCATCCCCACCGCTAGGGGCCTCTGGTGAACACCCGCTGGCTCTTAGATTCTGCGCCCTGGGAAATCTCATGCTCTAGCTCCCAGGGTCATCCGTGTTGGTACTACAGAGTACCTGCTCTACTGTATCCTAGAGCTCCATCCACAGCAGTAAGCCATAGGGCTTGTGGTGCACTCCTGACCCCAACGGGGTGCATTTGCCACCTGGACTCTGGTGACCTGACACTGCTTATGGGAACTCTGCTTTGGTAAAGAGAAAAGGTTTGCATGATCGTTGTTTTTGTGGGTGACTGGGAGAAGCCCTGCACCCGTGAGTTAGGAACCTGCAAATGTTCAGTTAGTGCCTGGATGACAAGGATTTATTTTCTGTTTTTATTTATGTTATTTTTATGCAAGCTTTAAAAATAAACCTGGCTTTCTTGTTAAAAAAATAAAAATAAAATAATCCTGGCTACAAGTCAGATTTTAAGAAATCTGCCGTGTGGACTACCCTTTTCCCAGGGAAGGTGATCCCCCTTGAGCTAACTCCTGACAATATATACAGTATCTCACAAAAGTGAGTACACCCCTTACATTTTTGTAAATATTTTATTATATCTTTTCATGTGACAACACTGAAGAAATGACACTTTGCTACAATGTAAAGTAGTGAGTGTAGTAGTAGTAGTGAGTGTTCAGCTTGTACAGCTTGTCCCCAAAATAACTCAACACACAGCCATTAATGTCTAAATTGCTGGCAACAAAAGTGAGTACACCCCTAAGTAAAAATGTCCAAATTGGGCCCAATTAGCCATTTTCCCTCCCCGGTGTCATGTGACTTGTTAGTGTTACAGGGTCTCAGGTGTGAATGGGGAGCAGGTGTGTTAAATATGGTGTTAAAAAAATGTGGGTTTTTGCTGCGCTGTTAAGGCAAACAAACCCAATTAAATGCAGTATTCTACAGAGGAGCAAAAAAGTTTCTAAAGGTAGTAGTGCAGATGCAAATAAATAGGTAAATAAATGCAAATAAATAAATTAACAAAACTTCTTCACGATATACTATAAAGTGACTGCTTGCTAAAGGTAGTAGTGTAAATGCAAATGGATAAGTAAAAAGATAAATGAACAAAATTTCTCCACGATATACTATAAAGTGACTGATTCCAAAGTGCAAAGTGCAAATAGACAAGTGTTGGGCAATGAAATAATTCATTGTATTCATAGAATACCGCATTAAATTGGGTTTCTTTGTCAGACAACAGCGCAACATCAACCCCCATTTTTTTAACAGTTCTGTATATGGGTATGGATTGACCCTTATTCGGTGCTTGCAGCAGTTTGTTATCTATTTGTAATACTCACATGGTAGCAGAGGAATATATATATATCGCTTAAATTTGGTGTTATCCCTCTCACTCTCTCATACTGGTCACTGGAAGTTCAACATGGCACCTCATGGCAAAGAGATCCTCTCTGAGGATCTGAAAAAAAAATGTGTTGCTCTACATAAAGATGGCCTAGGCTATTAGAAGATTGCCAAGACCCTGAAACTGAGCTGCAGCATGGTGGCCAAGACCATATAGCAGTTTAACAGGACAGGTTCCACTCAGAACAGGTCTTGTCATGGTCAACCAAAGAAGTTGAGTGCACGTGCTCAGCGTCATATCCAGAGGTTGTCTTTGGGAAATAGACATATGAGTGCTGCCAGCATTGCTGCAGAGGTTGAAGAGGTGGGGGGGTCAGCCTATCAGCGCTCAGACCATACGCCACACACTGCATCAAATTGGTCAGCATGGCTGCCGTCCCAGAAGGAAGCCTCTTCCAAAGATGATGCACAAGAAAGCCTGCAAACAGTTTGCAGAAGACAAGCAGACTAAGGACATTGATTACTGGAACCATGTCCTGTGGTCTGATGAGACCAATATAAAGGTATTTGGTTCAGATGGTGTCAAGTGTGTGGCGGCAACCAGGTGAGGAGTACAAAGACAAGTGTGTCTTGCCTACAGTCAAGCATGATGGTGGGAGTGTCATGGTCTGGGGCTGCCGCCACTGGAGAGCTACAGTTAATTGAGAGAACCATGAATGCCAACATGTACTGTGACATACTGAAGCAGAGCATGATCCCCTCCCTTCGGAGACTGGGCCGCAGGGCAGAATTCCAACATGATAACGACCCCAAACACAGCTCTGCCTTGCTAAAGAAGCTGAGGGCAAAGGTGATGGACTGGCCAAAAATAAATGTCAATGGTCCCAAAAATGTGTCAAAAGTGTCCGATCTGTCTGTCGCAATGTCGCAGTACCGCTAAAAATCGCAGATCACTGCAAATTTTTTACCAAAAATACGTAGAATAATACATATCGGCCTAAACGCAAAACGCAGAGGTGATCAAATATCACCAAAAGAAAGGTCTATTTGAGGGGAAAAAAGGATGCAAATTTTGTTTGGGTACAGCGTCGCACGACCGCGCAATTGTCAGTTAAATCGCCGCAGTACCAAATTGTAAAAAGTGCTTTGGTCAGGAAGGGGGTAAAATCTTCCATTGCTGAAGTGGTTAAAATTACGTGTGCCTGTGAAACGGCAAAAAACTTCAGTACCCTAATTATTTAATCAGCAATGTTTTAAAAACATGTGTTTTTGTGTGGGTGGGTGCTTCAAAAATCTTTTTTTTTTTTTTTTTTTTTAATGTGTCTCCTTAAACGTTTAATAGTTTTAACTAATTTATTTTTTATTTAAAAATGTTTTATTTTATTTTTTACGTTACCTTTTTGCAGTCATGTAGAGGGCTAATAGCTTAATAGCCTCCTGTGTATATCTGACAGCTACTCTCTACGGGACATCTGGATTTCCCACTGTACTCCACTGCAGCTGATGGAACACACATCGTGTTCCATCAGCCACTTCCCCCGGGGCACTGATACCAGGGAATGACAGCGCCGGTACAGGAAGTGACGTCATAAATGTCACTTCCTGTACTGTGCACAGGTGGGAGGCTCAGTGGATAAATATCCATTGAGCTTCTGATGCCCTTTCCAGCAACACCTGTCATGACTGCACCAGGCCTGCAGTAGGTGGGACAGCAGAGCTCAGTAAATATGACGGGGGGGTGGCACATCATGGCGGTTGTGGAAGTGATCGGCGGCTTCACAGTTGCTTGTATTGCTTCCACATTGAAAGCCGACAGTTGGCTTTACAAAAGCACACACACTTCTGGCCGGGAGTGTGTTAAAAAACACGTCAGGAGCACAGTTAAAAATCTGCATCGGCTGCAAATTTTACCTCACCCCCTCTCCCCTTTCCTATCTTGCCACCCTAAGGTGGTTGCCTGAGCAGCCTTATGCTGGCGCTGGCCCTGGATGTAGGAGAGCTTACAGGTTCAGGTCTTGTCACTGACCTGCACTATTCAATAGTTATAAGATATACCTGTGGTCAAATCCAAATAGTTGAGACATATACAGTATCTCACAAAAGTGAGTACACCCCTCACATTTTTGTAAATATTTTATTATATCTTTACATGTGACAACACTGAAGAAATGACATTTTGCTACAAAGTAGTGAGTGTACAGCTTGTATAACAATGTAAATTTGCTGTCCCCTCAAAATAACTCAACACACAGCCAATAATGTCTAAACTGCTGGCAACAAAAGTGAGTGCACCCCTAAGTGAAAATATTTTGTGTGGTCTTCATTATTTTCCAGCACTGCCTTAACCTCTGGAGTTCCCCAGAGGTTCACAGGTTGCCACTGGAGTCCTCTTCCACTCCTCCATGATGACATCACGGAGATGGTGGATGTTAGAGACCTTGCGCTCCTCCACCTTCTATTTGAGGATGCCCCACAGATGCTAAATAAAGTTTAGGTCTGGAGACATGCCTGGCCAGTCCATCACCTTTACCCTCAGCTTCTTTAGTAAGGCAGTGGACATCTTGGAGGTCTGTTTGGGGTCGTTATCATGTTGGAATACTGCCCTGCAGCCCAGTGTCCGAAGGGTGGGGATCATGCTCTGCTTCAGTATGTCACAGTATGTTGGCATTCATGGTTCCCTCAATGAAAGTCTATTTCCCAAAGACAACCTCTGGATATGACGCTGAGAATGTGCACTCAACTTCTTTGGTCGACCATGGCGAGGCCTATTCTGTTTTACTAGTAAAAAAAAAAACATAATAATAAAAAATGCCATAAATCTATCACCTATAACTTTTGCACAAACCAATATATGCTTATTGCAATTTTTTTTACCAAAAATATGTAGAAGTATACATATTGGCCTAAACTGATGAAGACATTTTTTTTGGATATTTATTATAGCAAAAAGTTAAAAAATATAGTTTTTTCTTTCAAAATTGTTCGTCTTTTTTGTTAATAGCGCAAAAAATAAATAAAAAAGTAGAGGTGATCAAATACCTCCAAAAGAAAGCTCTATTTGTGGGAAAAAAAGGACATCAATTTTGTTTGCGTATTCATACCCCTTGAAATTTTCCACATTTTGTCATGTTACAACCAAAATCGTAAATGTATTTTTTTGGGATTTTATGTGATAGACCAACACAAAGTGGCACATAATTGTGAAGTGGAAGCAAAATGATAAACGATTTACATACTTGTTTACAAATAAATATCTGAAAAGTGTGGCATGCATTTGTATTCAGCCCCCTTTACTCTGATACCCCTAACTAAAATCCAGTGGAACCAATTGCCTTCAGAAGTCACCTAATTAGTAAATAGAGTCCACCTGTGTGTCATTTAATCTCAGTATAAATACAGCTGTTCTGTGAAACCCTCAGAGGATTGTTAGAGAACCTTAGTGAACAAACATCATCATGAAGGCCAAGGAACACACCAGACAGGTCAGGGTAAAAGTTGTGTGGACGTTTAAAGCAGGGTTAGGTTATAAAAAAAATATTTCAAGCTTTGAACATCTTACAGAGCACTGTTCAATCCATCATCCGAAAATGGAAGGCGTATGGCACAACTACAAACCTACAAGACATGGCCGTCCAGTTGCAATGCACACCACATTGCCAAAGGTATAGCTGGCATGCATTACAACCGGGGGATCATATCTTTGGCTATTTTAGTGTACCAGAGTACATTGGAGTCCTGCGAAAGCAGACATGTTCTGTGAAAAAGGTTGACCAAAAAAATTTGTATTATATAAACATGGAAAAAGGAAAGCAATGTTGTTTGCATGATAAGGTGGTAAAACATTGTTTTCAAGACTCGCACACTGGTAAACCAACATTGCAGTGCAATTTGCAATGGGATATCTGTACCCCTTAAAAATCCTCTTGTTAAAATTTGAGTAAAAGTTCTTCTGCTTCATCAGCATTTTTTCTTAACAGACAGCACTGCACATATCTTGGTGGTATCAATATAGTTTTTACCAAAACCACAGCATGGTGTATCATGGCAAAGCAGAGCTTGCATATGTAATTAGAAAAGATGACTGCCTCCATGTACATATATAATTACAAATTATACTTAGAAACAAGGTTGTTCAAACATTTACTGTAATGCTGCGTACACACGAGCGGACTTTTCAACCGATCGTGTGTGGGCTTCATCGGACCTTCAGCGGAATTTTCCAGTCGAAAATCTGAGGGACTTTAGATTTGAAACATGCTTCAAATCTTTCCGACGGACTCGAGTCCGGTCGAAAAATCCGCTTGTCTGTATGCTAGTCCGATGGACGAAAACCCAAGCTAGGGCAGCTATTTGCTACTGGCTATCAACTTCCTTATTTTAGTCTGGTCATACGTCATCATGTATGTAGGCAAGTCCGTTCGTTCAAAAGTCCTTCGGAAGTTCGTCAAAAGTCCGTCGAAAGTCCGTTGAAAAATCCGCCCGTGTGTACGCGGCATAAGTGACTCTGTTAAAAAAAGGCTGCAAGCCAGTAAAAAGTGAAGGCACCAAGAGGTTTCTGAAGACATCTGCAGCAGCTTTAATTGCTCCATGTAGGTCTGAATGGCGAGCTGTTCTGAATGGATTTGCCTGTGTCGTCAGAGCTTGCCTTCTCCCTCCTGCCCTCCATTTCCACCATATTCCTACCATGATGGACTGCTTCACTGTCCAATAAGAATGTATAGGAGGCAGAAGGGGAAGGGCAAGCTTTGTCACCATCAGCAAGACCTGGAATGCTGCCCACTGGGAATGGCCCCATAGTCAGGAGTACAGGGAGTAATTAAAGACCCCCCCCCACACACACACACACACACACCTTTTTAGATAATTACTTTTGTTGCACATTTTTTAGACCTGTCATGTTACATGTAGGATTTATTATTTATTTAAGGTACTTTTATAGCGCTGTCAATTTACAGCGCTTTAGATATATGTTTTACATTAGCATCTGTCCCTGCCCTCAAGGAGCTTACAGTTTAAGGTCCCTAACTCCCATTCATACATACATATACTAGGGCCAATTTGAACAGGATCCAGTTGGAGTCTGGGAGGAAACCAGAGTACCCGGAGGAAGCCCATGCAGGCACAGGGAGAACATGAAAACTCCATGCAGGTAGTGTCATGATTGGGATTTGAACCGATGACCCCACATTTTTTTAGACCTGTTATGTGACATGTAGGATTTATTATTTATTTAAGGTACTTTTATAGCGTTCTCAATTTACAGCGCTTTAGATATATATTTTACATTCGCATCTGTCCCTGCCCTCAAGGAGCTTACAATTCAAGGTCCCTAACTCCCATTTATACATACATATACTAGGGCTAATTTGAACAGGATCCAGTTGGAGTATGGGAGGAAACCAGAGTACCCGGAAGAAGCCCATGCAAGCACAGGGAGAACATGAAAACTCCATGCAGGTAGTGTCATGGTTGGGATTTGAACCGATGACCCCAGTGCTGCTAGATGGAAGTGCTAACCACTTAGCCACTGTGCTGCCCAATTGGATCCACTTAATCTTCATCTTCAGTTCTCATTGAAACAAATAGCATCACTTGATGTCAGTGCCGCTGCCTGCATCATTATACTGTAAATGCCAGGGTCCATACAAATGATCACCCCAGGTGCGGGTGCATGTGACTCTAGAATAGGAGGAAATAGGTTAATGGTGGCTGGGTGCCATAAAACATAGAAGAGGAACAGCGCTGGATCATGGGGCAGGTCCATCTGCAAGGGCCAGCCCTCGAGATAAGGTGAACATTGCAGCAAAATCTGTTTATTTAATATCTTAAACGGCGGGGGTACCTTTTAATAATACAAATGAATAGTAGTGTATAGTCCAGGTAACGCTAAGCTTATCTCTTTTACATATGTAAAAAAAAAAACTATTAAAAGACTATGCAATCTCTTCCCCTTACAAAAAAGTATATATATAGATATATCTATCTATACAGTATAGATAGATATATCTATATAGCTATATCTATATATACACACACGCGATATGCTGTAGTGATCTCTTTGTTCCGACTTGGCAGGAATCTGGTGAAAGATGTTATTTTTTTTGTCGAATGAATGATTAGAGCTCATTTCCTATGGTTTACAGGATCCTTCCAGTGTTCTACGCTTCCCTAACTGTCCCTTAATGGTTTCAGTGGGATAGTAAATAAAGCAGAACAGAATGGCAGGTGGTGTCTGGAACAAGGCTGCCGTGTGATATATCGACAACAGCCAATTCCTACTTTACTATTTGCTCTTAATTTGATTAGCCCGTTCGAGTCAGGACATTCCTGATTTAAAACGGCCCCTCGACTGATGCAAGGAGACATTACTCCAGAGTCCCTTGTTAAACCTGCGATATTTCACCGAGCAATATCTTAGTGCTGGAGGCTTCTGCGATGGATTCTGAGCCCTACAAAGGGGGAAAAAAAAAATCATAAATACGGTTATCACCACCCATTAATAGGCACCATTAATAAAGCCTCTTCTAACGCTTCCTTTAAGATGGGAAACATACTTAGGAAAAGACACATTACACAGGAAAGGTTAAGCATATTTAGGCAATAGGAATTAATGGAGTCACCATTTCTGGGCCTTAGAAAGATTATTTAACTCGTAGTTAAGAGTCAACGGGGGAGTCTTTAAGTTGAGGGTACTTGTGTTCAGTTTATGATAGCCTTAGCTCGAAATCTTCTATCATTTTATTCCTCCACTAAATCTACTATTCTGTACTCGCCGAGAGCGCCAGGCGAGTGTTATTCCCTCTTGTCATAAGCGGCGTTGAGTATATTGTGATTAAACACGGATCTTTATAGCTGGAGGTGATACATTAGAATGTGACGGAGAGAAATAGTTGACCTCCGGCACCCCAGGGTATAAATCAGATAAATGAGAACCTATTTTCCTGTTTATTCTAATGTTTGTGTGGTAAGTGACACTAATAAGTTGCCAAAGTGGCGATATAAAACAGTAATAGCGAGTTTAATGCGGGCGATGAAAAGGACGGCATTGTCAAAAGCCCTTATGGCGGTGTCTGATTCTGTTAGCAGCAGAGACATATGCAGCACTGCACGGCATGGCAATGTTAGATAAACAGAGAATCAGAGAACAGTATTAAAGGAAAATTTAGCCTGTTCGAAAAGCAGGATATTGTTTTAATATCAAGAGCTACTGAAATCGCTGAATACAGCCACTTGAAATGGATTCGAACTAAAAAAAAAAGAAGATTTGCTATCTTATAAGGAATATCTAAAATGTTAATTGTGCCTAAGCAGTACCTGAAAAATCTACCATTGTTTAAAAAATGAATCCCAAAAAACAGCAGTGCGCTCCTGTGTTCTATATCAGCGCTTTCCAAACTGCGGCCCGAGGGCCAGATGCGGCCCTTTGCTTGCCTTTATCTGGCCCTTGGCCCATCCACTGACACCAACAATGGGGCATAATTCCTGTCGGGGACACCAACAATGGGGCACTATTCCTCCCACTGACACCATTAAAGGGGGGGAATTCCTTCCACTGACACTGGTGGGGCACAATTCCTTCCATTGACACCAACTATGGGGCACAATTAATTCCATTGACACCAAAGATGGGGCATAATTCCTTTCACTGATACCAACCCTGGGCCACTATTCCTCCCACTGACACCAACAATGGGGCACTATTCCTCCCACTGACACCAACAATGGGGCACTATTGATCTTTTATTAAAAAGAATCAAGCAACCAATTTTATACAAAAGTAAAAAACAAAACCATAGTACAAAACTTCAACAGAAATCCAAGGAATACACATCCATGTTCAGAATATATACAATATAAACATAATGGTGCTGTATAAAAAATCTAAAAAGAAAGACTTCTGCGCTACTACCTAAAACTAAGTGAAATAATGAAATGAAATAATAGTGGTGATGTATTCTTAGTGATGCTGCAAAATCAAATAGTGAACACCTTACACTACTAATAAACTAAAAAGGGCACAATCGTAATGGATTGTGTAAGTGATTTTGCGCAACATAAAATGAAGTAAATGAATAAATGCATAAACTACACACCTGAAAAATAAAATAACAATCCCCTAATGGGGTAGAGCAATATGTGCAGATTAAAAAACATGTAGCATGTGTATCATAGTGACAAAGTGCTAATCAAATAAAAGTCACTCAGTAAAAGCACAAAACATAACATAAACTGTGACTGGTGGGTGAACATGCGTTGCTAGGTGATCTGGTGACTGTTCGTGGTAACGGATACCCACTCGGGGATCCCGTTTTTGTCTCAGTACCTCTCTGTATGATCCTGTATGGGGCTGTATTTGGTGTCCGCTGTGTGTGCTCTGTACTCCGGATAGAGATGGTGATGATCGGGCGGTGTGTGGCAGCTTAACAGTCGGAGGAAGTGACGGCCCCCTCCCCCAGAAGGATTAGGACGCCATCACCATCACTGCACGAGAGTGACCACAGACCCATTGGAAGTACATAGGCACCCCTACTGTGGAATAGAGGCCCTGCCAAGTGGAGGAAGTGACGCCCCCCTCCCTCCGGAAGGAGTAGGACGCCATTGTCATCACTGCACCAGAGTGACCACAGACCTATTGGAAGCACACAGGCACTTTTATCGTGCCATAGAGGTGAGAGTTCTGGGAGCCCCGAGTGGGTATCCGTTACCACGAACAGTCACCAGATCACCTAGCAACGCATGTTCACCCACCAGTCACAGTTTATGTTATGTTTTGTGCTTTTACTGAGTGACTTTTATTTGATTAGCACTTTGTCACTATGATACACATGCTACATGTTTTTTAATCTGCACATATTGCTCTACCCCATTAGGGGATTGTTATTTTATTTTTCAGGTGTGTAGTTTATGCATTTATTCATTTACTTCATTTTATGTTGCGCAAAATCACTTACACAATCCATTACGATTGTGCCCTTTTTAATATATACATAATCCACTACCAAAATTATTTACATAAAGCAGCAGAGAGGGCCTAAGAGGCACAACCCATCACCTATGTACGCAGCCATTTATCAAAAATTAATCCCAAAAAAAATAATAATCTAGGGTGATAAGAGACAGACAGCCACACCCGGGAAAGAGACTCCTGGCAGTCAGGGAGGCTTGAAACCCCTCCACGCCTTCAACCAAGCCCCCTGACTCCGCTTGTCTCTCTCAAGTACCCGGATCTTCTCCACCTCATGCAGAATGTCATACACCACCACCTGAACAGGAAGGATTTTATGCCGAATGCTGACCTGACACCGTGCGTTCCAAGTGAAATAACGGACTACTAGGCTAACTAGAAAAAGTGTATCTAAACAAAAACCACCACCAGTATTAAATGCTCCGTACACCCACTCAGCATAACCCAGCCTGGAGAGGAAAGGGACACCGAGGGCCCGCCCCACCTGTTTGTACACCTCTATGTTAAAGGGGCAATGAAGCAGAAAATGGTCCATAGTCTCCTCCTCACCTGCACACTCCTCCCGAGGACAGCTACGATCCACCCCACTGCGGAATTTCAAATTGCCCCTAACATAGAGCCTCCCATGGAAGCACAACCAGGCCAGATCCCTGAATTTAGGGGGTACTCTGTCCAAATTAATAAGTCTTAACCCTGCCCTCAAAACTGGGCCTGGGCAATCCCTTAAGGCCAATGGGTCATGAAAGACTTCGCTCAAGACTCGGCTCATAAGGACTTTCCTCGGAACCGATCTGAGATCTTCAGCCGACAATCGCCACTGCCGTAGTAACTTCAGGCACGGAGCGACATAGGCTGGTAGCTGACCACGATGACCCCTGAGATTCTTCACTTGGCCACCTTCTTCCCAAAGTCGTAGAAAAGGCCTAAACCAAGATCTAAATATGCCTGCCCATCCAGGAGGTTCCACTGCAAGCATATTACCAATATTAAACTTGAGAAAAAAGCAGTGAAAAGAAAAGAACTGGGTTGACCATACCTAAGCCACCCTCCCTCCTGGATAGATAGGTGACATTCCTCTTGATGGGGTTCAGTCTGTTCCCCCACAACATCTGGAAGAACACACTACTGACCCTAGCATAGAGAGACACTGGCAAGATGCAGACAAAGCTGACATACAAGAAGATCTTAATCAGGTAAGTCTTAATCAGATCAACCCTTTCCCTCATAGATAACTTCCATCTCTTCCAGCTGACCACCTTAGTATTGGCAATTTCCAGTCTGCCTTCCCAGTTTTTGAGGCCATATTCGCCAGGTCCAAATTCAATGCCTAGAATCTTAATTCTTTCCTGGGGCACTGGAAAGGTGTCCGGGAGATCAAAACCCTCACCTTCCTTTCCCATCCAGAAAACTTCAGTCTTTTCCTGATTGATCTTGGAGCCTGATGCTTCAGAATACCGTGATGTCAGAGAGACCACCTCCTCTGCTTCATCTGCCCCAGTGACAATCACGGACACATCGTCCGCATAGGCAACAACCCTCAAAGGCGGCTCACCTGGGAGCCCCACTGGCACCCCACACAACATGCCGCTCTCTAGCCTCCTGATGAAGGGGTCGATTGCAAACACATAGAGCAGGGGACTCAGGGGACAACCCTGGCGCACCCCGGAGCCAACCTCAAAGGACTGCCCAACCCAACCATTAACAAGAGGAAAGCTTTCTGCCCCCTTATACAAGACTTTTAACCAATTGACAAAACCACCCGGCAGACCGTACTTACTAAGGAGCAACCACAGGTACTCATGGTTAACACGATCAAAAGCTTTTGCCTGATCCAATGTCAGCAAATACTTTCCCCAGCCTGCAGCCCTGCATCGCTCCAAGGCCTCCCGGACAGCTAAAACTGCTGTGAAGGTGCACCTACCCTGGACCGAACAGTGCTGATGGCGAGAAAGCAAAGACTCTGCTACTGACGATAGGCGCCAGAAAATGATCTTTGCCAGTATCTTTCTATCGACATTAAGAAGGCTGATGGGGCGCCAATTCTCAATCATCGAAGGATCTTTACCCTTTGAAAGAAGAATCACAGCTGAGTGCCTCATGGAAGGGGGAAGTACCCCCTCTGCAAGGCAACTGTTAAAAACCTCTACCAAATGTGGGGCCAGAATAGGCTTAAAAGCTTTGTAAAACTCAGCCGTCAAGCCATCCGGTCCAGGTGACTTTTTGATGGCAAGCTGTTCAATTGCCCTCATCACCTCTTCAACTGTGATCTCCTCTGTCAAATTCATCAATGGGACATCTTCATCATTTAGACCTGGAGTAGAGTCCAAAAAGCTTTCCATCTTGTCACGGTCAAGCTCTTTCCTCCCAAGAAGGTCAGCATAAAAGGACCTCACGACCTCCAGAATCCCTGACCTGGACTTTGTCAAGGAACCTGTACTGTCCTTAAGGCCAACGACCGTTTTAACAGCTACACCTTGTTTGCAGTTCTGGTAAGGGTCAGGCGAGTGGTACTTCCCATAGTCCCTCTCCAGAACCAAAGAGGCATGCCGGTCATATTGACACTTCCTGAGAAGGAGTTTCACTTCAGAGATTGCCCCAGGATCTCCTCCTCTCGAGACAAGAATATCCAGCTTCCTCCGTAAACGTTGGTAGGTCATGTATTTATTAAACTGCTTTCTATTGGCTAGGCCCCTGAAGAATCCAGCAATCCTCTTTTTGGTCAGCTCCCACCACTCAGCCTTGCTGCTACAAAAGTCCAGGATGGTCACCTGTGCCTGAAAGAATTCCTCAAAGGATTGTCTAACATGTTCTTCCTTGAGTAGAGTCGAATTCAATCTCCAGATGCCCTTACCCCTCTGAGGGGCGTCTGAAGCATTCAGGACCACAGATAGCATACAGTGATCAGAGAACTCTACTGCCTGCACCACTGGGGGTGAGAAAGCAGAGGTCTCCTTCAAAAAAAACCTATCTATTCTACTCTGACTATTACCTCGATGAAAGGTGAACCCAGTGTCATCCGGGAGGTGCTTAATGTGCACATCCACAAGACCAGCATCCCTAACCATACTATTTAAAAAAACGCTATCATATCCCAGCCTGTCCTTGAAGTCCTTCCTGTCCTTGGGCCTAGTTACTGTATTAAAGTCACCTCCAAAGACCACTTGCCGGGATGTAAAAAGAAATGGCTTGATCCTTGTAAAAAGGCATTTCCTGTCCCACTTTGTGTGCGGCCCATAAACATTAATTAAGCGCAGGTCCTGCCCTCCCACAAGGACGTCTAAGACCATACATCTCCCAATCTCCACCTCAATAACCCGCCGGACAGTTACCATGCTGGTTTTAAACAACACCGCCACACCGCCGTAAGGCTCGGCCGCAAGAGACCAGTAAGATGGACCATACCTCCACTCTCTCTTGGCCATATGAATATCTGCCAAGGAGGTGAGCCTAGTCTCTTGCAAAAATAAAATTTCAGCATCTAATTGGCTGAACAAAAAGAAGGCCATAGAACGAGCTCTTACTGACTTAATGCTGGCGACATTTATTGTCACCACTTTTAACGGAGGGGGAACCGCCATTTGGGTTATTGGGTGGATTGCTTCTTAGCTCCCCTCTGCTGCTCATCACCAGATGCCTCTCTCTTTCTTGAGGCCTCCTCAAACTCCATTTCGGAATCAGAACTTCGCTCTGAAGAAGCTCCAGATGATGAGATATCCCAATTAGAGGACCTATAACGGTTGGAGACAGGCACTGGAGCCTGTTCCGCCCTCACCACCTGCTTCTTGCGCTTCCCAACCTTCCTTCTCTCCTCCAGGTACTGCAGGTCAGCTTCAGAGATGCCCTCATCTGTTACTTTTTTCTGTGAAGTCTTTCCACAAGACTTCTTTACAGAGGAAGAAGCAACCTTTTTAGTACATGTTACCACTGCTGGTGGGGGGGGGGGTGCTCCCTTTGAGTCAGACTTAGGAGGGGTAGACTCCTGGGGGGGAACTGACTCGGGGGGCACAGACTTGGAAGGTTCTGACACATGAGGAGAGGGTTCAGTAGGCTGGGGGGAGACAGATACAGATACAGAAGGAATACTTACAGACACAGGAGGGGTGGTCACAGGAACTGGGGAGGGATCCTGAGCAGGACCAGGGGAGTCAGTCACCGCAGAGGAGGATGGTACACCAGGGGCCTCACCCTCCATCCTGTCCAGCCTTGACATGTCATCAATTACCTCCTTCTCCATATTGTGCCAGGCTTCAGGACATCTGCTGTAGGGGTGGCCAAGGCGCAGGCACAGGTTGCACCTGATCATCTCGGTGCAGTCCTTGGCCATATGACCCTGACCCCGACACACTGAACATATCAAGGCTGAACAGGAGGAACTCAAATACCCCTTTTCTCCACAGCGGTGACACAGCTTCGGCTGACCAGGGTAGAAAATAGTCATCCTATCCCTCCCTATAAAAGCTGAGGAGGGCAGGTGACGGACAACATTCCCATCCCTGGCCAACCTGACTGTAACCGACCAACCCCCAGTCCAGATGTTACGCTCATCAAGTATTTTATTGGGCTTAGTCAATACCTCACCATAATTCTTTAACCAGACCTCTAAATCTCGAGCAGGAACACTCTCATTAGTGAGAATAATTGTGATTTTTTTCACCGTAGACCTTTGTGAAACTGCAACTGGGGTCAGACCTTCCCATTCGGGTCTTGACCTGCACCGAGCCTCATATCTCTCCCAGAACAGGTCAAGACCCTCTGGCCTGGTGAAACTAATGGTATAATCCCGTGTCCCAGCAACATGTATTAGGGCATACAGATCGTTTGCCCCAAAACCCATCTCCAAAATCATGTCCACCACCGCACGCCGTGCTGGAGGGATTGCACCACCTTCCCATTTAAGAATCACTACATTTCGTCTCGGACCCCCAGCAGAAGCCAGAGACCCAAGACCAGATCCTGGGGTGCTCAAGGTGGTAGGTCGCAGGGGGAAAACCCTCTTGGAGGCGGAGCTACCAGGAGCAGAGCGTACCACCTGAGCAAATGTAGGCTTATCAGGGCCAAGGCCCCACACTGATGGAACATTAGTCTGTACATTACAATTATTATTATTATCTACTGGAATGGAGTTGGTAGGACTGTCCATCACATTTGTGCTGAGAAGATTTTTATCAGTCACACAAACATTCACATTCCCATCAGGAATAGTCACAGTTTCTGATGTAATACCAGCTGTCTCCTGAAGCTGTGCTGTAGAGTCCTCAGCAGCTGTGGGGCAAACAACTTTAGACTCAGCTAAAGGGGGGTTAATTGGTTCTGTTGAATCTTGTAGTTCCTCTGCAGGAATGTCATTTTTTAAATGCATTTTTTGCTGCACTGCAGCATCAGCAGGCACAGCATTGCTACACATGGGATTAGCAGCCTGATTGTCACTGGGCACATTGTCAGTATCAGTCACAGTGTTCACAAAAACTGTTTTATGTACCACATGAGGCTTGACAGGCTTTACCTTGTCAGGCACATTATCTGTAATGTCCTCCTCATGAAATACCAACTGATCCCCCCGCATAGGAGACTCCATTGCTTGGATTACCCTGAGCATGCCTCCTGAGTCCTGGGAAGGCATGGGGCTGCTTACCTCTCCCTGAGGGGGCAGGGGGTCTGAACTGGGGGTCTCCTCCTCCACCTCCATCTTTGTCATCCTGGCAAACCTTCGGTCATTGCAAAATTTTTCTTTGAAGGGCCCATCTCTGCCTTCCACCTTGGCCAGTTGGATCTCCGGATCCATGGATCCACGTCTCTGGCTATGTAAGCCCTCACGCTGCCTTCTCAGGCGCTTCACCTCCGCTCTGAGCTTGTACAGCTTGTCTCTTTCTCTATTCAGGACCTTAATCTCGGCCACCACTCGCTCCCGGATGGCTTCCGAACCTTCATCCTCACCAGGGGCAGAGAGATCACCAGCCATGGCTTGTGCAGGAGCAGGCATGTTACCTGATGGCCCAGGAGATGGCTGGGAGCTTCCAGCAGGAGAGGCCCTGCTGGCCTCCATGGCTTCCCCAGAAAGGAGCCAGGAGAGCTGGGAGAGATTTACTCACCACTCCCCTCTCACACGGATCACCTGGAGGAGCTCCAGACACAGCTTCCTCCTGACACACCTGTGCTCCAATGATGGGTGGGGCACTATTCCTCCCACTGACACCAACGATGGGGCACAATTCCTTCCATTGACACCAACAAAGAGGCACAATTCCTTCCATTGACACCAATGATGAGGCACTACTAATCCCACTAACACCAAAGATGGGGCATTGTTTAATCCCAGGGGAAGCCAGGACATTTTCTACCTCCACTGGCCCTAGTCCGGATCCCCTAAAGTCTGAAGGACAGTAAACTGGCCCTTTGTTTAGAAAGTTTGGAGCCTGTTCTATATCCTCAGAGCTGTATATCTGCAGTGTGAGATCATCCAAGGCTCTGCAACTTCTGACTGCTAATCTCAGGAGACTTGGAGTGAGATTTGGTTATATCATTACTCTGCTGTTTACTTTTCTCTCTGCTGGAGAGAAAGCTCTACCTGAGGAACAAAAGCAAGGGGCAGGCAGGGGCGGACTTGCAACTCATGGGGCCCCCGGGCAATAGGAGGTTATGGGGCCCCCGGGCAATAGGAGAAGATTATGGGGCCCCCGGGCAATAGGAGAAGATTATGGGGCTCCCGGGCAATAGGAGATTATGGGGCCCCCAGGCAATAGGAAATTATGGGGCCCCCAGGCAATCGATTATGGGGCCACACAGTATACACACACAGACACACAATATACACACACAGTATATACACACAGAATACACATACACACACTGAAAAGGCACTGGGGAGGCGGGGCAGCTATAATCTTGGTATTTTTTAAAAAACACAGATTTTTACATACTGTCCCTGGTTTTATTGAGGCTGGCAACCCTGATGGGGCCCCTTAGTGGCATGGGGCTCTCGGGCAGCGCCCGAGTGACTGAATGGTCAGTCCGTCCCTGGGGCAGGGAAAACTGCCCAGCAGCACATAACCCCCCGAAGGATTATGAAGCCCACCGAAAAGCCTGTATAAAATGTAAGGCAACATAACACCTCTTAAAAAAAGGAAAAAAAACTCTGCGCTCAGAAGTAAAAAAAACAAAATAGCTGCCAACAGGTCGTTAAACTAATTGGTTGTTAAACGAGGAGCCACGAGTAATCAATATTTTAAGTATTCTTAACTACTGTACTGTATTGTGAAAAAAGGTCTAAAACACAAAACGCCAGCTCAATAACGTTGTTTTAATTTGTATAAGTGCAGAACACAAATGAAAATTCTTTACTGTACTGTACACTACAATGATGTATAGCGTGTCGTTAGGGTGGGGAGAGCTGGTCTTAAGTCCCGTTGGTCATTAAACAGGTAACCAACAGTATCTGTACATAAGGATGAAATATGTAAAGTCCAAATAAGTGATAAATCTAAACAGAAAAAAGTTCTATTAAAAAAATTCCAGCAATTTTCAGAAGTAAATCTTCCAAAAGAACTTCTATGGCAGCAAGCGAAGTGCGATAACCCTCCACCCACACAGGACACACTCTAATTAAAGAAGAAGTAAACCTCCCTCTAATGTTTGTACCTATAGGTAAGCTTATAATAAGGTTTACCTATAGGTACTGTAAATATCTCCCAAACGTGCACCGTTTACAAGATATTTACTGTATACTGCACAGATTATGTCATCGGTGAAGGAGCGGCCGCTGGTGCCGTTTCTTCAGAGCCCTGTGCCGGAGACCACAGACCCAGAAGAAAGACGCAGATAGATGCAGCTTGCAGCGGGGACGATGAGGGCTTCATTTGCAGGTAAGTTTCACATATTGTGCTAGTATGCAATGCATACTAGCACATTATGTCTTTACTTTACAGGTAAAAAAAAAGAAACAGCAGAGTTTACTTCCTCTTTAATGCATCGTACTGGAATGTTTGCCGACCTATAACGGATGGCCAAACAAGCTTTGTATGTATTCCAAGTGGTAGGAAATCATCAGACCTCCAGACAACAGCTCTTCATATACACACTCCAAAAAGGATCCATCCAGGTTAAAAGAAAAGCGAGAAGGCTCTCATGGAGTAGTATTTGGATAAAATCAATTTAAGGTAAAGATTAAAACATACTCACAAGACCATCATAATAAACGAGTGATATATAGTATCAGAATGTGGGCATCCTAATTCCTTTCTCGTGTTGCACATTCCGGGTCCATAACACCTCCTCAATCCCTGCCAAATGCCCTCTGAAAAGTGATCCACTGCACTGCCACTGTGATCCTTGTAGGCTAAGTGACATGCTTTGAAGTGTTGCACATCTAACTTCCGGGTCCATAACACCATTATTCCTCTTGCCTTACAGTTAACAAGCATGTGGCCCTTGCAGTGCAGCAGGAGCAAGGGTAGGTATTTTTTTTTGTTTTTTTACATTTGCAGAGTTGGGCTTTAAGCAGAAAGGAAAGGTTCAAAAAGCACAATTATACAGAATGACTGAAATACAAACAAGGACATCCTCATTCTTTATCTTTCTCTCCAGTAAGGATTGAGCAGCACAGTAATGACTTTTCCAAACCTAACTCCAAATCTAACTTTGGTGAGACAGCATTTAGAGGCAGCAGTGCCTTAGATGATCTCACGCTGCAGCTATAATTTTAAAGGCAAAAGAGAGTGCGTAAATGCACTGCTGTTTTTCCGGAGGAATGCAAGAAAAAAGGTAAAACATTTAAGCTACTGCTTAGGCAAAATGATCAGTTCTCCATGTTACTTATAGCAAATCTTTACTTTTTGAGTTCAGGTCCACTTTCACTGTGTTACCATCTCATCCTACACTTGTGAATGGGGCTGTTTGTGATTAGCTACAGAGGGGTTCCTTGTGATAGGCTGCATGCAGGGCGCCCTATTGAAGGCAATGGCAGGTTGACAGCTTCTGCAGCTATTCACAGCCAATCACATGTAGTCATTGGCTCATTCGCAGGTAATCGATGCATGAGTGATTACGTGCGATCGACAGTTAATTGCAGGGAACCAGCTTGGGGTCTCCCGCAGCTAATTACAAATGGCCCGATTCACAAGAGTCAATGGGGCCTAAAGTAGCCACAGGGGGATAAAAAGGAGCAATGCTGTGCTATCCACTACATCAAGTATCAGTCATGCAAGACCTACAAGGCACCCTGTACCCTACCAGATACTATCTTTCATGCCATGATTCAATCAGTAGTTACTTTAGTTTCTGAAGATCTGTTAGTTGGCCAAGCCAAGTCATTTTCGAGTATCCAAAATAGCCTTAAGGCATCCTGCGGCTTGCATGACAACATAATATCATTTGATTATGAAATCCAGTACAAGATTCCAGTCTCCTCAATATACATTCCAACAATGTTCTCAAGCATTATGCAGGGGGTTACACTTAATTCATGGATTATTAACTTGATGAGGGTAAATGCTAACAAGAGAAATTCAAGTAGGCCATTGGCACCAAGTCATGTATAGTTGTATTCCTTCTAACCCTCCTTGCACAAACCAGTATGGAATATCCTGAACAGCACTGCAAGAAAACAAAGTTTGATGCCTTTGTCATGATCCAAAATGTAACGGAGACCTGTCATTTTAAAATTGTGTTCATTATGTAGTTTTGGTTGAATTGATGGAATTTTATAGTATATATTAACTGCTAAAATATCTATTTTCAGAGGTCCCTTTTTTCAAATGAGTATTTGACTTGATTCTTGACTCAGTAATGTACATTTTACCAAATTCCTCCTGTATACCTGTTCAGCATCACTGTGGCATCAACCCTTTTGAGAAAGCCACCTCCTTTTTCAGGTTCTACAGTGTAGCTTAAACTAGAGAGAGATGTCGTAGGTGGATGTGGAATATCTCCCAGTGGCAGGTTCTCCTTACTTCATGTCCTAGTTAGGGAAGATTATCCCCAAAGGGAATAAAAATAGCAATTTAAACCTGAAGGAAGTTCTAAGGCTTTACCATACTACCCAAAAATGCTAAATAAAAATGACAAGGAAACAAGGCGATGACTTCTCATTGTGCGTCAACTGTTTCATTGACCCATCATCAGGGATAGACTTTTTTTTTAAACCAGGCTGAGATATTGCCTAAGGCCTCATGCACACTTGACCTTTTTAATGCTGCTCTTAGGGGCGTCTGGCGTCCTTTTTTTTTCTGCCTCTAAGCGCCCCTGCATGTTAAGCCTCGTACACACAATCGGATTGTTGGCCAACAAAACCGTGGACTTTTGTCGGAAGGGTGTTGGCCCAAACTTGTCTTGAATACAAACGGCAAGGAATTGTTGGCCAACAAATACGAACGTAGTGACGTACTACATTGTTTTTCAGCTCTTTAGCGCCACCCTTTGGGCTCCTTCTGCTAATTTCGTGTTAGTAGAAGTTTGGTGAGCATTAATTCGCGATTTTCATTTCGCACTCTTCAGTTCGTTTCTGAACGGCCGCTCGTCAACCAGCCATGTTACGGGATTGGAGGAGATAATGTGTTATTTATTATTGGCCTTGGAGTTGTTGCTTTGACATTATTTTTTTGGTTGAATAATGATTTGATTTGGTATTTTTTCTATATTTTTGGATGCATAGAATGCACTTTTTAGTTAAGTTCTATTGACAGAAAGCATGTCTAATTTTATTTGTTTTCTTTTTTTAATGCACAATATAAAATTGTGTAGAATAATACTTGGCTATGTGTTTTACTTCAAATGACAGTTTGGGAGTAGGCAGTTACATTTCAAAAAATACAATGTAAAATTAACAAGGGACACCAACATAGTTGTATCTTTGATCTTATAACCTATGGGATAATGGTGTTGTGGTAACTTGCCCAAATAAAAAAAAAATAAAAAAAGCATAATAATATTATTCTTGATATCACTAGAAAAAAAAAGCCTTTAAAAATTTGTTTGCAATAACTCCATCAGTATCACCAGCAAAGCAGCTTCATTATTATCCCATTAGAGAAGAAGAGAATGTGCGCTGCATTTGGAGATTTCATAATTTGCCACGTCACGAATGTTAATTTTCCATTACTAACGCTAGTTTACAAGACCGTCCGCTTCTGGCTCGTCCTTGCTTCCGAGCTTGCGTGTTTGTATTTTGGACTTTTGTCCCACAGACTTGTGTACACACGTTAAGAAAATCCGACAACAGACATTTGTCTGCGGAAAATTTTAAAACCTGCGATCCAACATTTGTCCACGGAAAATCCAACAACAATTGTCCAATTGAGCGTACACGTGGCCGGATTTTCCGCCAACAGTCTGTCATCACACATTTCCCGTCGGAAAATCCGATCGTGTGTATGCGGCTTAAGCCTATGTGTCCATGCACACATAGGCATTTAGTGGAGTTTAGAGGCAGAAGAAAAACCCCACTGCCGGCACGTCCAGGAGCAGCTGACTAAACGCTCAACTAAACGTGCATTACCGCTAGGCACATTTAGCAATTGAACGTTAATTCATTTCAATAGCCAGAATAGATTAATATCCTGGCCAATAAAATGAATTGACGCCCCAAGCGCTTGATGCACCAAAACGCGTTACACGAAATTTACATGCATCAAACATTTCTTGCCAAAACACTACTGCCTGGAGGAAAATAGTCTAAGAAAGATGACCAAAGTGACCAGTGTGCATAAGGCCCAAAGCTGGACATACATAGGTCCATTTATTTTTTTCTATCAGCCAGTGGGCTGATCAAAAAAACTGAGCGGATTCCCCATCCAGAATCAAGGTGAATGAAGGAATCCTCTCAACTGTGCTATAGTATTCTGACAGCAGGGGCACTTTTCAGCACTGCAGCTAATTGGCTGCAGCACTGATTGAACAAGAATTTTCCAGCAAGCCCATTCTTGAGGGGTCGATCATTAGATCGACTTCTCATAGAGTATATGGGAACAAGCCTCAAGGTTTGCATTAAGGTAAAAAACCTTCTGTGGTGCTGGAACCCCCCCCCCGCCCTTTTTTCTTACCTGAGCCTAATCCGATCCAGCGATATGCATGAGAGCAGCTGCTCTCCCTCCTCATTGGGTAGATTGATAGCAGCCATTGGCTCCCACTGCTGTCAATCAAATGCCTTGACAAGGGAGCAGGGGGTGGGGCCAAGACGCCTGGTCTCTGTCAATAGACGCAGACTTGGAGGCTCAGGAATGACCACGCACGGGTGCCCACATGGAAAGTGGCTTTCCCTGGGAGAACTCGCTGAAGAGGAGGGGCCTGGAGCGCCGGCAGGGGACCTCAGAAAAGGAGGATTGGGGTTGTTCTGTGTAAAACCATTGCATAGAGCTGGCAGGTATAACATGTTTGTTATTTATTATCACTTTAAGCATCTATTACTGGCTTTAAAAGATTATCCCTTAGCTATGTTGTCTGGCAGGGGTGTCTGGGTCACAAGACTGGCTGCATTACAGATCATTTAACACCTTAGTGATTTTCCTTGTCAAAAGAAGTTTATTGAGTATACAATGTTATAAAGATACATAAAGTAAGTTTACAAGGATCTATAAAGTAAGCTCATTGTTTTACAGTAGGGTTTATATAGGTAAATATCATGAAATTTCAAATATTAAACATTGGGTTCACGTAAACCTAAATTAAAGATATATATCATTTCCTTAGTTACTTTTGTAGGTATTTAAATGATTTATACCTACTATACATATTGTTTACAAGTAGTGTGTATATAGGTCAAATAAATTCTGATAATGAGCTTTAATCGTAAGGTGGAGAAAAGGAAAGAGAAAGAAGAAAAAGGGTTGAAAGGTAGAGGTATGGTCCACAAGGTTGTCCTGCTCGTCAGTTTATTATTCTTTTTAGTTCTCTTTGAAGCCTTAGAATGGGTGTCTCTGTAAGTCATTTAATCTGTTACCATGGCAACAGGACAGAGTCATTGAAGTTTGACAGGAACTGTTGTTTTATCCAAGGATGCCAAAGTTTTTCAAATTTTGGAATTTGATTTTGATCGATGGCTACCATCTTAGCATGGGACATTGTATTATTCATTCTGTGAATTGTTTCTGCTAGTACCAATGTAGGAGATTTCCATGCCTTGGCCACTGTTTGTTTTGCAGCCGTTATTAGTTGGATCATAAGTTTGAATTGAGAGAGTGTTAACCATTCCGGTTTTAGATTAAGTAAAGTTAAATATGGATCTGGTTGTATTATTTTTTTAAATATTTTAGATGCAATCACGAAGACTTCCTTCCAGAAGGTTTGGATTACTGGGCACGTCCACCATATGTGTAAATGTGTGCCTATTTCTGGGCATCCTCGAAAACAAAGAGCTGAGGTATTAGGTGAATATTTTGCCACTCTAGCGGGTACAAGGTACCAGCGAGTTAGGACTTTATAATTTGTCTCCAGTGCTAAGATGTTGGGTGAAGATGACTTAGATGTGAGCCATATGTTAGACCAGTCCGTGTCTTCTAAAGTTCGTCCCAGGTCCTCCTCCCACCTCTGAACGTAAGAGGGTCTATTAAGATTTGCTACTCCATATAATTGATTATAAAGTGATGAAATTGTACCTTTAGCAAATGGATCTTTTGTACAGATTGATTCAAAAATGGATAATTGGGATAATGGTGTATCCCCCTTTAGGAATGGTGTATAGAAATTTTTGATTTGGAGATATCTAAATATCTCAGAGTTTGGTAGATCATATTTTTCTCTAAGCGATGGGAATGAAAGGAATGATTTAGATGCTATGAAGTCATTTAGTGTCTGAATGCCTGATGTTGTCCAAGCTTTAAAAGAATTTGGGTAGATCCATGCCGGATAAAAGGCCGGATTTCTGATAAAAGAAAGGAGAGGATTGTGTGGAGATTGTAACTGATATTTGGTTTTTAGTTTATCCCAGAGAGATAAGAAGTGTTTAGTTATGGGATTATGAATTTTAAAGCGGTCTTTAGGATCAAGCCATAATAAATTTGATATTAATAGAGGGTCATTTTCTGAAGCCTCTATAAATACCCATAATGGGATTTCCTGTTTTGCATGGTATTTGGACAGACTGGACAAATGTGCTGCTCTGTAGTAGTTAGTAAAATTAGGGTATCCCAGGCCTCCTTTATTTTTGGGAAGATGTAGTGTGTGTATAGGTATACGTGGTTTAGAAGAGCCCCATATAAACGAAGTTGCTCTTTTTTGTACTATTCTCAAAAAATAGGAAGGAATTGGAATAGGGAGGACTCTGAATAGATAAAGCAATTTGGGTAGAATAGTCATTTTGATTGCATTAATCTTCCCTATCCAGGATAAAGGAAGTTGCGACCATTGTTTTATTAGATTTGTGATCTGTCTTAATACAGGAGGATAATTGGTTGAGAATAAGTCAGAATGAGATGCTGTTAAATGAATTCCAAGATATGGGATTGATTTTTCTGCCCATGTGAATGGGAGTGCAGCCCTAGCCGGGATCAATTCCATGTTTGTGAGTGAAATATTAAGCACTAGGCATTTCTTAGGATTAATCATAAGGCCGGATAGGGCTGCAAACCCATCAAGAGCTGGTATTAAGTTAGGACCAGAGACCTGTGGTGATGATAGAAAAAGTAATATATCGTCTGCAAATATACATAATTTGTGTGTAATACCTCCTACTTCAATGCCAGTTATAGTTTGGTTTGTTCTGATGTATTGGGCCATGGGTTCGAGTATAAGGGCAAATAATAAGGGAGATAATGGGCAACCCTGTCGGGTACCTCTTTCGATATTAAAGGCTTCAGATTTGTATCCAGCATATTTTATATAGGCTTTGGGTTTATTATATAATGCTTTGATCCATGTTAAAAAGTGGGGTCCAAAACCCCATTTTTGTAATGAATATTGCATATATTGCCAGGATACTGTGTCAAATGCCCTCTTAATATCGAGAGACAGAAAACATAAAGGGATTTTCCGTTTTTTAGCAATATGTGCCAATAACACTGCCCTGCGTATATTATCGCCTGCCTGTCTATTTGGCATGAAGCCTACTTGATCTCTATGTATTAATTTTCCTATAATGCTATTGAGGCGTTTTGCTATTATTTTTGCTAATAATTTAATATCGAGGTTTAACAGAGAGATAGGCCGATAATTCACACAGGAAGTATCATCAGAAAGGGGTTTTGGGATCATACAAACAATTGCCATTAGTGTTTCTTGCCGAAAAGAATGTCCATCTAGAAGTTTGTTAAAAGTTTCAATGAGAATGGGAGAGAGTATTTCTGAGAATGTTTTATAGTATAAAGCCGAGTAGCCGTCTGGGCCTGGTCTTTTATTAAGTTTTAGGTCTTTTATGGCGTTAGCAACTTCATCTATAGTTATAGGCTCATCCAAACTGCTTTTTTGATTTTGAGATAACTCAGGTAAGGTTATTTTTGAGAAGAAGGATTCAGCCTCTGTAGGATTAAATTCATTGTTTGTCTTGTATAAAGTTGCAAGATGTGAGTGAAATTTATGGACTATTTTAACTGGATTACAAGTGTAAACATTTTTTGATAATTTCAAACGTATTGGTTTGAAAGATTTGTTAGTTGAATTTAATGCCCGAGCCAAATATGTACCTGGTTTGTTTGTATTCATGTAGAAATTGTGTTTGGAGCGTTTGAGGGATTTATCAACTGACTCCGTGAGAAATAGATCGTATTCCAATCTAGATTTTTCCAGATGAGATTTTGTACTCTGAGATGGATTATCTTGGAATGATATGTAGGCTGCATTAAAATTGAGTTCTAGTTTTTTTGCTAGATTTTTGCGTTCCCGTTTAAATAGTGCCATTTGTCTTTGTATTGTACCACGCAAGACAGGCTTATGAGCTTCCCACAGTGTTATTGGGGAGATGTCTGTTGTATTATTAATTGATATGTATTCCTTTAAAGCTTGTTCAATGGCCATCTGATGTAGTGGGTGTTTGAGCATTATGTCCGGTAAGTACCACGTTGGGTCATGCGCTTTTGGTATGGCTGAGGCTATAGTAGTGTATACTGCATTATGGTCAGACCACGGAATCGGAATTATATCTGATGCAATAATTTCTGGTATCATTCCTATTGTTAGAAAAATATGATCTATTCTGGTGAAGGTTTGATGAGGGTGCGAGAAATAAGTGAATTTCTTTTTCATTGGGTTACTTTCTCTCCATGAATCTACCAGATTGTATTTGGAAAGAAGTTGAGAAAAAGGTAATCTAGAGGTTATTTTGGATGGTGTAAAAGGTGATTTATCTAGAAATGGGAGGAGGACCTGGTTCGAATCCCCACACATTATCACTGTTCCTATTTTGTGTGTATTAATCACTTGTAATATATGTGAGAGGAATGGTGTAGGTTGTTTGTTAGGAGCGTAGTAGGAAATCACCGTGATTGCTGTATCCATTATATAACCCATGAGTATCAGGTATCTACCTTCTGGGTCTTTAATTTCTGATGATAAGGTGAATGGTGTGGATCGGTGAAATGCAATTAGAGTTCCCCTTTGTTTGGTACAGGCAGAAGCCGTGTAAATTTGTTGATAAAAAGGAGAAATATATTTTGGAGTAGAATCTTTGGTGAAGTGTGTTTCTTGGAGGCATACTATGTGAGCCTTCTTGTTATGGAAAGTACGGAAGGCTTTGGTCCTTTTTCGAGGGACATTTATTCCCTGAACATTCAGGGAAAGTATATTCAGTGGTGCCATGGCAATAGATCAAATAGTTTTGACTTACTTTTTGTTATGCAGAGCTGACTGCGCAGATCAACCTGTGTGGACTGAAGAGATGAATAGATAGAAAAGAAACCAGTGAATTCTGGAGTAAAGAGTAAACAAAAAACATACGAGATTAGATGATACATTGTATAAATTATTTTTTGCAAGTAATCACAATTTACCCGTGAAAGAGAATAAATATCTCTCTCAGGGGAATAAGTGCCTTCGTCACACTCCCACATAATATGGTTGGGAGAATGAAGAGGGCTAATGGGGGTACACGGATCTTCCGCTTACAGGAGAGAAGTGCTATGTCAAAAGACATCAAAATGATGTTTCATTAATTGGAGTGCAGAATATAGTTTTTGTTGAAATTATTTATTCCAGGGTGGTTGTATATGGTTAGTCTTGCCTTAGGCTAAATAATTCAGTTAGAAAGGTACTGTTAATAACTTTGGTATTGATGAAGATAGTTTGAATTATTTTGGGATTTTAACCCTTTTAGAGTAAACAATTACATATTTTATTCATATGTAACTGTTTAGATATGTTAACTCATAAAATTGAGGTTGTATTGCTTCAGATTAGAATAAACAAAAACATAATTCTAGGAACTAGTTAGATAATAATATATTTGTTTTAAGAAAAGAAAGAAAAAGCTTCCATTACTTCTGGATTATTGAACATATTTGTCCTAAAAAGTAATAAATCTATTGTTATTACCTGATAATATATAACTGAACAAGAATTTCCTTATTTCACTTATATATTCTAAGGCTATATGAATCAGAAGTAATAAGAAATATAACTGAAATGTAACATGATCCCACACGGTGTGTGACTATCAGAATGCAGTTACATTCAGTTATAAATATAGGTTTTTTATAGAGAACCATCTCTTAGTATAATAAATGAAGAGATATCAGGAATTAGGATGTCAGTCCATTGAATCTTCTTGGTCCATGGATGATGTGGCATAACGGCCTCTTTTGTGAGAATGATGATTCCCATTTTGTTCTGGAATTTTCTGGGTGCTGCCTGAAGGTGAAGATGATGCCATTCTTCTGCGTGTGGGAGTGTTGCTGCTTGTGGGTTCTGTCAGATTTAATTTTAAAAGGGTTTGTTGTAGTTCATCTGCTGATCTGCTTCTGTAAATTGTACCTTGGTAGTTAAATCTGACTGAAAAGGGGAAGCCCCATTGATACATAATGTTGTGGCGTTGTAGTTCCATTAGTTGGGGTTTCATGGATCGTCTTTTAGTAATAGTAAGTTGGGATAGGTCAGCAAAAATTTGATAATTGTGTCCTTGAAAATTAAGTTCCTTTTTTTCTCTTGCAGCAATTAGTATTTGTTCTTTCGTTCTGTAATAATGAAATTTTGTGATTATATCACGTGGGGGTCCATCTTTCTTTTTGGCTGTGAGGGCTCTGTGTACTCTGTCCAGTTCTAAACGTTCAATAGGGATATCTGGCTTTAGTTCTTGTAATAGAGCAGTAATAGTAGATTGCAGGTCTGTCACAGTTTCAGGTATTCCCCTTATGCGTAAGTTTGAACGTCTGGCTCTATTTTCGTAATCTTCGAGCTTAGTTTGAAGTATTAAATTCTCTTTTTTTAATTGTTCCAATTCTGTTATATTTTCTTGGGTTGTAATTTCAATTTCATCCATTTTTATTTCTAAGGCTGTGGTGCGGTTTCCCAGCTCTCTTATTTCTTTGGTTAGGCTTTTTGTTATTTGGTCTGAGGTTTGTTTTAAAGCCTTATGAAGCATCTTTTCAAATTGTAATAATATTACTGGGGATACTGAGGAGGCTTGTGGAGAAGTTTGTGAGAGGATTTGTTCTGTATCTGACTCAAATGGAGAGTCTTGCTGTGACATTTTCTGTCTGTGAGAGCGCCCTGATGCTGTATCTTGTGAGGTGACTGGAGCTGCTTCAGCTGCAGTGAGTGCCTGTGAGCTCTTTGTGAGGTGATTTTTATTTCTGCCACGGTTTCCTCCCAGTACCATATTTCCTGCCCAAACTTTAACAGTTTGTTCCCTGGGGCAAAAAGGTTCAAATGGATACCTTTTGAGCCTGCAGGCTCCGCTTTGTCCTTCTCTTCTCTCCTCAGCGGTGTGGAGCTCTAACAATGCGTGTCTGCTCTGCTAGGCTCCGCCTCCTGCCCCCCCACCTTAGTGATTTTCTTCTTGAAGTTTGTAGCTCTAAAACGCTCAACAAGCCAAACCCCATTCATTTCAATGGCGCTCGTTCACATCAGAGTGTTCTGTCGCCTAATGCAAAATGCCTGAAGCTCGAAAAAGTACATGAGCTTCTTTTTTGCAGATTACAAGCGTTTTTGGCCCCATAGACTTCAATAGAAACGCCTGACTTGAGCATTTTAACGAGCTTTTTATTAGTGTTTTTCTGCTCAAATAGCAGTTCTCCACCCCAACCTCCTCTCCCTTTCATTTCTCTACTGCTTTCTATTGGCTAAACAAAAATGCCTGAAGCTGTAAAACACTTTTAATACACTGCTAAAATGCTTTAAAAAAGTTGGAAAAAAGCTGCAGAAAAAAAGCACAAAAAACGCCACTAAATCGATACGCTAAGGTGTGAATGGAGCCTACAATATCAGTTCTTATAAATGTGTTTCCGTTGTGTATTTAGCTATTTGCCTTGAGTTCTGCTCCCTGAGTGTGCCTCCTCCGGGAGTGTTGGATGCCCACTTCTCCTGCCAGCCGCTACATCAAGACTGTCTCTAGTGTCATAGCGGACAGCAGCTAGAACCTTAGTGGAATACCTGGAAGAGTTGAATGTGGAAGATTCTGTAAATCTTCAAAAGAGCAAAGATCAAAAACACAAGCAGCAAAACAGATTAGTATTATGACTTTAGGTTCTCATAAATCCAGGTCATAGTATAGTGAGTGGTAATTAGTTACATTCAACTGGACTTGTTCTGTAATATTAACCACTTCACATCCCAGGTATATTAAAATCCCGCAGATGGGATCTCCCATCCCAGGCAGGCATCATATGATGTCCTCTGCTTCACGCCATGATGGGGGGGGCGTGCGCACGACACCGCGTCACTGGGGAGCTGAGGCAATTGCCCGTGCCGTGATTTCTGCCGGGCACCCGCGATCGCTCGTGACAGAGCAGGAACATGTAAACACACAAATCCACATCCTGTCAGGGGAGAGGAGACCGATTGTGTGTTCCTAGAACAGTGGAACCTTGGTTTACGAGTAATGCGGTTAACGAGTGCTTTGAAAGACAAGCAACTTTTTCTTTTTTTAATTCTGACTCAGTTTGCGAGTGTTGTCTCGCAAAACGAGCAGAATTCAAGCTAATGGGGTGTGCAGTACCGCTTTTGGGCAAAGGTGCGCCCTGGGGACACTCGGAACGGTTCGGAGCCGTTCGAAAATAGTTGGAACCACTCAGAAATATTCCATTGCCGAGTGTTTCCGAGCCTTTCCGAGGCTTTCCGAGTTCAGCCAAGCTGTCCCCGAATATTTCCGAGGCTCTCCTGCTCCCCCCCACCTCTGGCCGCGAGTGCTTTGGATTACAAGTATTCTCCTGGAACGGATTATGCTCGTAATCCAAGGTTCCACTGTATATAGGAACACTAATCGGTCTCCTCCTCCAGTCAGTCCCTCCCTCCTACAGTTAGAACACGCAGAGGGAACCCCTTGATCGCCCCCTAGTGTTAACCCCTTTCCTGCCAGTGACATTTATACAGTAATCAGTGACTATTTTTAGCTCTGATCGCTGTATAAATGTCAATGGTTTAAAAAAAGTGTCAAAAGTGTCCAATCTGTCCGCCGCAATGTCGCAGTCCCAATAAAAATCGCATATCGCCGCCACTAATAGTAAAGAAAAAAAAAATGCCATAAATCAATACCCTATTTTGTATGCGCTATAACTTTTGCGCAAACCAATCAATATACACTTATTGCAATTTTTTTTGCCAAAAATATGTAGAAGAATACATATCGGCCTAAACTGAGGAAAAAATTTGTTAAAAAAAAATGTGGGATATTTATTACAGCAAAAAGTAAAAAATATTGTGTTTTTTTCAAAATTGTCGCTCTTTTTTGTTTATAGCACAAAAAATAAAAAAACCACCAAAAGAAAGCAGTGGCGTATCGCAAAAAATGGCATGGTCAGGAAGGGGGTAAATCCTTCCGGGGCTGAAGTGGTTAAAGAATGTTTTGCTATTTATCCAAGCAACTTTTTTTTAGCTCTAGTCCATGCCAGGAACATACAACAGCATTTATAGCCTCACGGCTAACTCTGTTACCCTAAACTATCCATCCATGATGATTGGATACATGACAAAGATTCATGTCACACTCCAATAAAGTATTTTTCTCATTCAGCCAGCTTTATTGCAACCAATGCAAGGCTTACAATGCACATTCTCTCCAGCCAGACATAACATCTCCTCTAGAAGAGGATTTGTTGCTGTTGCAACAAGTCTGAATGAATAAAAAAAAAGACTCCATTGGATTACAACCTGAGTTTTTCCATGTACCGTATTTATCGGCGTATAACACGCACCTTCAATTTAAGAGGGAAGCTTCAGGGAATTTTTTTTTTTTAAATAATGGTCAGTGCCCATCAATGCAGCCTGATTAGTGCCCATCTGCAGCCTCAATGCAGCCTGATTAGTGCCCATCTGCAGCCTCAATACAGCCTGATTAGTGCCCATCTGCAGCCTCAATGCAGCCTGATTAGTGCCCATCTGCAGCCTCAATTCAGCTTGATTAGTGCCCATCTGCAGCCTCAATGCAGCCTGATTAGTGCCCATCTGCAGCCTCAATGCAGTCTGATCTGTGCCTATCTGCAGCCTCAATGCAGCCTGATTAGTGCCCATCTGCAGCTTCAATGCAGTCTGATTAGTGCCCATCTGCAGCTTCAATGCAGTCTGATTAGTGTCCATCTGCAGCCTCAATTAAGCCTGATTAGTGCCCATCTGCAGCCTCAATGCAGCCTGCTTAATGCCCATCTGCAGCCTGATTAGTGCCCATCTGCAGCCTCAATGCAGCCTGATTAGTGCCCATCTGCAGCTTCAATGCAGCCTGATCTGCGCCCATCTGCAGCCCATCTCCCATCAATGTAGCCTGGTTAATGCCCATCTGCAGCCTCACCATCTCTCATCAATGCAGTGCAGGAAATTACTGAGCCGTCATCTCCTGTTTACCCAGCTCTCAGTCGGCAGTCACATACACAGTCCCACCTCCGCCATCGGCATTGGACCAGCTCCTGTGATAGACAGAACACTGGTCCAATCCCGGTGGCGGAGGTGGGACTGTGTGTGACGTGAGAGCCGAGTAAACAGGAGATGACGGCTTGGTGAATTCTGGCAGCACTCGTCCCTCTCCTTCCCCTCCGAGGTACACTATCGGCGTATAACACGCAACCGTGACTTGCCCCCTATTTTCAGGGGGAAAAGTGCGTGTTATACGCCGATAAATACGGTATTTTCTGAAGGTTTGGGCATCCATGGCTGGTGAGTGCTATGTAATATCCTCCTGGAGTGATACCAACTCTGGACACAGTGATTGGATGATGATAGTTGATGTGGATAGAAATGATGGGATTTGGTCCTGACACTCATCAGGGCTGAAGAAGCTACCTGGACTAGTAGTGAATAAAGAACTTAGCTAGTGTTGAACTGTAGTCAAGTGACTATACTGCCACATCCAGAATGACTATTTACCAAAAAAGAAGAAAGAACCCCCTATGGGACTTTAAGGGCAGTAGATCAAGCGTAACCAAAGTATATAAAAAAGTATACATTTTATTACAAATAATTAAAACTATTTAATTCATCAATTCATAGGTATTGAGTAAAAACAATGAACCATCATATAACAATCAATGTATAATAGTATATAATACTCTGAAATAGAAGGTGGTTGGCCCCAGATTTTTCTCATGTAAATATGGACTTAGTCATACATAGAGGTTCACCAAATGACTCCTACTACTGGACAAGTAGTGAGACGTCTTCTAAATTACAAAACAGGATACATTTTTATTTATTTTTTGGCCAGAGACACTTTAAGTATTTATGACTGTATTTCATGCTTTGCCTCGAGCTCTACTTTTACTATCAGAATGTTTCTTTATACAGTCTAATTTCACTTGCACTCTCTGTGACTTTTCACTCATTCTGTGCCATATAATAATCAATAACACTCATGAATCTGATCGTCAATAATATCGATGCTACATTCATTCTGCTTACCCAACTGCTCTTTTTCTATTAACTACTCCAAGTGAAATGGTCATTAGCTATCCGTTACATTTTATGTGTCCCTTAAAGCAAAAGTTTGGAAGTGTATGGTGACAGTCAGCAGAATATTCATTCAAGCCAATCCAAAGTCACAGTTTAAGTTAATAATGAATGTAGCTTGATGAAGAACCAAGCCATACTTGAAGTTTAAAGTGCACCTGTGCCCAGATTATGGAAATTAAATTATTTCCATATTCTTAACAAGCAGTATACATATTTTAAATCAAGCCATCTTTGACCTCTCTGAACTATCAAAACACTTAATCTCAAGAATCCTCAAAGAAGGACAAAAGCTTTGTGTTCACAATAGAAGTATGGAAGGCTACCGGGATTCTGATGCCATAGAAAAAATCGGAGTTTTCAGTGCCTGTGTTGTGAAATGTGAAGAGGAGTTTCTCCACAATACCTAAAGCAACAGAGGCAAATGAGGGAAAATCGATACAAATATTTAAAAAATCATCTGGTGGGTTTTTAAGGCACAACTTGAACAATAATAAAATAATAACAAAAGTTTATTATTATCCACAATTCTTTAAAATTAGATAGGAATCCGCAATGCATGAAATCACAATAGAAACATCAAAAAGCAAAGTCTTGTGTCCTTTGGTTTGTTTCAAAAATACATATATAAAATTTTCTAGTAAAGCAGCTTTTCTCATATATCAGAAAATCGTGTCAGCTCAACATGTTTTCTGGATAGTACCCACTTCATCAGGAGCTACAACTGGGACAACACTAACATATCTAGATACAAAAAGATTAAGTTTATTTACAAACATTGACAATGTTTATTTCAATACAATACAATACAATCTATTAATATGCAAACACATTAAGTGCCACAATGGTTACCTGAGAGTCCTCCAAGAGAGGATTAAAAACTGAATTTGTGAGGAAAGCGGCGTGTGCTACAATTAATCTTAGTTCATGGGATGCATAGTAAACCCCTCCAAGGTAAGATTAGGTAAAAAGGGCTCCTACCATGTGTTTGTATCTTGATATGTTAGTCTTGTCCCATTTGTAGATCCTGATGAAGTGCCTGCTACCCAGGAAACGTGTTGAGCTCCTCAACAAGATTATCTGATATAAGACAAAATCTGCTTTACCAGAAAGCTTTAGATATGTAATAGGGACAAGACTTGCTTTTTAATGTTTCTACTGTGATTTCATGGATTGTGGATTTCTGACCAATTTTAAAAGATTGTGGATAATAAACTTTTGTTATTATTTTATTATTGTTTCAAGTTGTGCCTTAAAAATCCTGCCAATTTTTTTGTATTGATTTTCCATTTAGTGGGGTGTGGCACATATATGCCACATTTTGCAATCTTTATAGAAGTGAATAAAGTGCTTTGTTTTGAAGTTCTTTTACTTATTGTTCAGAATCTGTAAATAGTATGGATACTCTGGGAACATGTTCACTTTAAAGTGGAAAACTCCCATAGATGATTTTTGCCTATAGGTACAGTAAATATCTCCTAAACACGCACTGTTTAGGAGATATTTACTTGTGAAGGACCAAAGCCTACAAACCCGGAAGGAAGACCGGGTGAAGATGGAAGCCTGTCAGCGGTGACAGCATGCCACTGGAGGACTTCGTTTTAAGATAAGTTTCACACGATGCACACTAGCACATTATAACTTTGCCTTGCCGGTTAAAAAAAAAATAAAAACACAGTGATTTACTACTGCTTTAAGATGACCATTGACACAAGATGATTGTCATTTATTCTGGACTATCTGGGCCATATCATGCAATAACCATTATAAACACTCTAAGCACTACTTAAAGCTAGGGTGTCCACATACAGTGCAATTCTTAAAAAAACAACAACCCCTTTTGTAAAGAAAAAGGATTAGTTATAGGTTTTTTAATATGTGTAAGAATTTAGCAGATTAGGAGGTGAGCTGTTTTGGGGATAGTTGTCAGACAGCATGGTCTTGATCAGCAATCTCCAAACTTTGGTCCTCCATCTACATTTACATAGAACCAAGGTTGTCTTTTTTTCAATGCCTCCAAAATATTTCTGGGTGGAGGACCTCTTTAAAAATGACTTTTTATATCACAAAGTCTCAAGTTCGAAGACATGGGTTGTTTGATATAGCTGCTGTCAGCAGAATGAGAGATGAGTCCCCATATGACACTCTATCTCACATAGTTTGGATCTGATTGAGATTTTCCATGTAACTCAGAGCAAGAGAGATAATTGCGCAGCAGCCAAAATTTCAAAGAAAGGCCAGCGTACTAAAACTGGCTAATACCTGGTAAGCATATGAATGAATGCTCTCACTTTCACAAGACATGGACGGTACTGATCTAATAAAAAGGCAGCTCAGCAAGGAGCAAGGATCAATGTCCTTATTTTCATTGTACCAGAGCAATGAGAAATGTGCCACACTGTAGCTTAGCTGTATAGTCAATAGAGAAGAGCACGACCGAAAAATGATTTTAATTTTGGATTTGTTTGTTAACCACTTGCCTACTGGACACATTAACCCTATTCCAACCCTAGGCCAATTTTCAGCTTTCAGTGCTATCACACTAACATGACAGTTGTGCGGTCATGCAACACTGTACTCAAACAAGTTTTTTCACACAAATAGAGCTTTCTGTTGGTGATATTTAATCACCACTGGGGTTTTTTATTTTTTGCTAAATAAGCGAATAAAGACAGAACATTTTGAAAATTAAAAAAACTTTTTCATAGTTTGTTATAAAATTTTGTAAACAGGTAATTTTTCTCCTTCACTGATGTGCGCGGATGAGGCTGCACTGATGGGCACTGATGAGGTGTCACTGGTGGGCACTGATGAGGAGGCACTGATGGGCACTAAAAGGTGGTACTAATAGGCACTGGTAGGCAGCACTGATAGGCATCACTGATGGGCGTTGATTGACATCACTGATGGGCACCGATAGGTGGTACTGATGGGCACTGTTGGGCAGCACTGATGGCCACTTATAGGGGGCACTGATGAGCACTGGTAGGTAGCACTGTTACGTGACACTGATGAGGAGGCACTGATGGGAACTGATTGGCAGCACTGATGGGCACTGATTGGCAGCACTGATGGGCACTGATTGGAACCACTGGTGGGTATCGATTGACAGCACTGGTAGGCACAGATTGGCAGCAATGGTTGGCACTGTTGGGACTTCACTGATAATCAGGACTCTGATAATTAGTGCCCTGATTCTCAGTGTAGATGTCCCTTTTTAGAGAAACCAGTTATCGGCTCTCTTCTCCTCTCCTCATGCTGTCAGCATGAGAAAAGGAGTGCCGACAACTGGCTTCTGTTGATAGCTATGACTGGACACAGCTGATCATGTGGTACTGATTGGCTCTTTACCTGAATATATGATCAGCAGTATCCTCAGGACACTGCGATCACAGAGCACGCCCCCTGTGCCCCACACCCAGCATCCCAGAACTAGCCGGCTGCGTTGTAGCTATCATTCAGCTTTAGCGCGGCCGTCAAGTGGTTAAGTTAATTATTTAGTTTTGTCATTTTCGTTATGTTAGAATTATTCGTTTTCGAAATTCATTTAGTATATAAGGATTAATTTCGTATATTTGGATTCATTTCATATATTCGTTGTTTCGATGCGTATTTCGGAAGTTATTTAGGAAGATTGTCTATATTCGTTTTAACGTGTTAATTTGTTATTTTGGGAGGCCACTTATGTACTCTGGGTTGGTTAGAGGTGGATCCATTACAATCACCGAATCATAACATTTTTTTTAATTCATTCCTTACATTATGATTCAAAGATTCTGATAGATTCACCTCCATCCAACTCTAAACAAAATAAGTAGGTATCGTCATCCTATTTCACTTATATACCTTGCTGTAGTCATTGCAATATGTTTCCATTTCATATGTAGTGCATTTTGTATACTAATAAAAAATGTTAATGCAACATAAAAACGAAATAGATCCGAATCGATGTGGATCATTTGCAATTTCATTACATTATTTCGGATGCTTCAAACATTACCATAAGGAATGAAACTAATGAATACGAATGAATGTGTTGTTTCATTTTAATTTATTTTGGATTTGTTGAAATTCGTTACTATTGTAATTTGTATACATCCAAATCTTTTGACATCACCAAATCCCATATATGCTGTGCAGTTCTGTTGGCTGAAAAGTTGCAAGACCCATGTGCTTTAATACCTGTGGACACCCATCATGTACACTAGGCAAGACCAGTCAACAACAATACCAATTATCATACCTAATATAATTGTTCATCTAAGTAAAATAATATGTTTTTCTTCAAGATTTGACTCTGGGTCCTAAATACAAGGTCAGTGTCCACCTGCTTCCTATTGAAAGTCAGGACATCAAGCTGAGCATCTGTTCATAAGCCAAGGACCTTGGGGGGGGATTCTTTCTTTCCTATAATAATTAAATATATCAAAATTAGTCGAATCCCCCAGCTATACCACACATACATGCAAGCAATCACTTTCCATCCCCATTTTTTTTTTTTTTTTTAATTGAGAAGAAGAACATCCCTATCTTTTAGCTGGTACTTCTCCATTCACATACACAGGACCTTTCATGAGGCATAGGAATAATTTGATTGCATTGCATTGAAAAGAAGACGTAACTTTACTTCAGCAGAAGTTACAGTGGTAACTCAACAGTTATTTTTTTTTAAACATTTGCTCACCATAACAAGGTGCAAACTTTCTCTCTGTCCACATCTTTAGAACCAGTACTGCCCTGCACCTGTATTTTCCAATGGAAGAATTGAAAGGTACCCCAGCCGTGGTCAGCTAAAAACAGCAATACTGGATATGACCCAGATTCCCTCCATCATGGACCTAAAGTACAGAACCCTCAGACTGTAAAATTCAAACCAACCTAAAATACTACTCTGCTGAATGAAGGAAATCTCACCAATTATAAGAGGGGGGAACAGCTATTTCTAAGGACTCAAAAACAGGGGCATAACTTTCCCTTATTAAATGGACAGCTAACACCAGTACCAGCAATATCATGCATCTTCTGCACAATACAGTCACCTCTGAAAACCTGAGCATGCAAGGTTTTACTTCTGAGCTCATTCAAAGCTCAAGTCCCTTCTCTCCTTTTACCACAATCTTGTGCTGCCAGACCAAAGCCTCGCACACACGATCAGATTTTCCGACGGGAACTGTATGATGACAGACTATTGGTGGAAAATCCGACCATTTCTACCATCCATCGGACAATTGTTGTTGGATTTTCTGCAGACAAATGTTGGATGGCAGGCTTATAAATTTTCCGCAAAAGAATGTCTGTTGTCAGATTTTCCGATCGTGTGTGCAGAAGTCCCTCAGACAAAAGTCCAAAGTACAAACACACATGCTTGGAAGCAAGGACGAGCCAGAAGCGGTCGGTCTTGTAAACTAGCGCTTGTAATGGAGAATTAACATTCGTGACGTGGTCAATTATGAAATCTCGAAATGCAGCGCACAATTCTCTTCTTCTTTAATGGGATAATAATGAAGCTGCTTTGCTGGTGATACTGATGGAGTTATTGCAAACAAATTTTCAAAGGCTTTTTTTTTTGTGATATCAAGAATAATATTATTATGCTTGTTATTTTATTTCTTTGGTGCAAGTTACCACAACACCATTATCCCGTCGTTTTTAAGATCAAAGATAAAATTATGTTAGTGGCCCTTGTTAATTTTGCATTGTATTTTTTAAAATGTAACTGCCTACTCCCAAACTGTCATTTGAAGTAAAACACATAGCCAAGTATTATTCTCCACAATTTTTTTTATTGTGCATTAAAAAAAGAAAACAAATAAAATTAGACATGCTATCTGCCAAGAGAACTTAACCAAAAAGTGCATTCTATGCATCCAAAAATATCGAAAATATACCAAATCAAATCATTATTATTCAACCAAAAACTAAAATAAAAGCCTCATGCATGTGTCTTGCTTCTTAATATAGGGAGTCAACAATGCCAAGAGTTGGTGAAAGCAGGGGTCCGTCATCCGGAGATAATTCCGAAAATCATCCGGATTATTCTCCTGGAGCTCCGGCAGCAATGGAATATGACATAATTGGTCACGATTAATAAAGCAACCAATTTTTGGTCCAAGAAATCCTCCTCCTCCTGTTCCTGGACTGGACTTGGGTCAAAGCAATAACTCCAAGGCCAATAAAAAATAACACGTTATCTCTTCCGATTCCGCAACATGGCTGGTTGACGAACAACCGTTCAGAAACTAACAGAAAAGCGCAAAATGAAAAACGCGAATCAACACTCACCAAACTTCTACTAACACGAAATTAGCAGAAGGAGCCCAAAGGGTGGCGCATGACAATTGAGCGTCCTCTTTATCGGCTCATAGTACGTCTAGTGCATCACTACGTTTGGGTTTGTTGGCCGACAATTGTGTGCCGTTTGTATGCAAGACAAATTTAGGGCCAACACCCTTTGGACAAAAGTCCAAGGTTTTGTCTGCGGAAAATCCGATCGTGTGTTCGAGGCTTTAGGCTGTTTTACGCACATATAAAGTCTTCTGTATCTGCTTGGCCCCCTTCTTTACTTTAACCACAATCCCCTTCTGTCAAACAATGGTTGTTTCAGGCAAATTAATAGTCCTCTGCTACACTGTTTGGTGATCACTTTTTGACATGGAGAAACTCTTTAAATGACTTTAAGTTCTCATGGAACCTCTAACAATAATTACTACATCTATAACCCACAATGCATTAGCATGATGGTTGGTGGGAAAATGCCCTACTTACAGATATCTATAAACTTCATTGGTGTCACTGGTTACCTATCTGAGAGGAAGAAATTGCTCATCACTCAAGGAACCCCTACAAACCTTTGGAGGAACCTTGGTTGCTAGAGGCTGCTTTAATTAGTATAAACATGGCTGTAGTTTTGCATAAAGATCGCAGGTCCTCGTTGTGGTGGTCCCTATACTGGTCACACACCAGAGTATAACCAATGTAAATATGTAAAATGTACACTTTATTATAATAGCCAAAAAAAAACTATTTTAAACAAACAATTCCAAGACAGTATATATCCAGCTTATATCCCACTGACCCAAGTAAATACAAGCCCATCCATAATATACCCAATAAGGTATGCCAGAAATTCTTGTTCCCATACTAGGACCCAAGAAGAGCATGTCTACCAATGTGTATTGGCCGTATAATGATTGCTGGTAGGTGTTTTGTTAAAAAAATGCCCTTCAGCTTGTTAAATGTAAGAACTTTACATAGAACGCATTGTAGGTCAATGTCTCAATTACTGTAAATTTTAGTAAAGCCAAGAGAAATATATATTTTTCTGTAGCACCACCCAGGACCCCAGGGGAAGGGGATGGACCCCCAGTGGCAGGGTGGGAGGGTAGAGTCCCCCAGGGCAGATTCCATGGCTAGTGATGGGGAACTGAAAAACATAAGGTGCCCGTCACTTTAGTGCAGTGGTTCTCAACTCCAGTCCTCGGGACCCACCAACAGGCCAGATTTTAAGTATTACCCTGGGGAGTTGCAGACTAGAATACTGCAATCACTGAGCAGCAAGTGATATCACCTGTGATGTATTTCAGCTATCTTGCAAACCTGGCCTGTTGGTGGGTCCTGAGGACTGGAGTTGAGAACCACTGCTTTAGTGTCTTTTTAGAGATTGTATCACATACTCATACAGAGGGAGAGTTTAGGGCCACAGATGCCTATAACCCACAGGAACACTTACAGACTCCAGATCCACTTCCAGTTTGTACAGTTTAAAGGACCTTTAAAGGACCTTCAAACTGACACTGACAACACTATAAATAGCCCACTGCAGCTTTCTTGAAGACTTTTCTGTGCTCACAAGGTCAGCCCCCAAATGTTTATGTTCCCCCAGCATGCATCACTGGCAATGAAGCTCCTAATGTTTGGCCAGAGGGGAACATAAATGTTCATAACCCAGTATTACTGCAGCCTCTCATTCTATTGCCAGAGATAGAAGGGACACCTACTGGCAGCAGGCAGATTCAAGAGCAACAGTGACCTTAGGCAGTGGAAGACCAAATGAGTGCAGCTCTATAAAACAACTTGTGCTACTGTATTTAACACCCATTGAACTAAATTTAAATCATTAGGGAAGGGTGGAAAATGTTCTTTTAGTAATACAGTAGGTGTTTCCAAGTAGCACCGGGGTCCCTTCCCCTCACAATCTGTTGTGGGTATTTCACTACACCCCACCTCACATACTGTATCTCCCCATTGGTGTCTGTGCTGTCATTAATCCTATCTCTGCAAGAACTGTTTTTATTTTTTTTTTTGCACAACTGAAGATGAAGATTAGGTCAAACCCCCAAACTTTATATATTTTAATATGTCATGCAATATTAGAACAACTATTTATCAAATGTATATTTTTTATAAATATACGCTAATGTTATTTTAGGGCACACAAACACAATATATTACCCATTTTTTTAAATGTAAAAGATGAGGCAAGCTTTAAAATTGTGCACGTCCATGACTTGGCTACAACTCGTGGTTTAGGAAATACTAAGGTTTGCTGTAGAGCATAAATACACCCTTATGAGTTCCAAAAAAAGTCAGTTCTAAAAATAAAAAAAGGTTCCACCTTCCAATGGCTTTGCACAGAGCAGTCTCGATCCTCCTGTTGTCAGGGCCCTTGCCAGCGCTCCTGGCCCCTCCCTCCTGCCGAGTGCACTCAGAGTAAGCAGCTTGCAATGGGGGCACCCCAACATGCTCGCTCCCGAGCTGCGGCTCTGTGTGTCCATTCACACAGAGCTGTGGCTCGGCCTCGCCCCCCTCTCTCCTGATTGGCTCAGTAGCTGTGATTGACAGACTATGAATGGCTGACTACAAATGGTTATCATCTATTCTTGTCCTAATCAGAAAAAAAAACAACCTTAGAAGTGCCATGCAGCCATTGCTGGAGTGCATGTAAACAGAAAATGACTACACAGAGGTTGCAGGAGATTAGCAGATCTGAGATGTAACAAAGGATGAAAGAGGAGTAAAATGGGAATTTTTTATAATACAAATTGCTTTAGCAAACTAAGTACAATTCACTTAGTGTTACCATTCACTTTGTGAATTGTGGTTGGATTTGGCTGTAAATCTCTAAATATTGCTATGGAAATGTAAGATATTTTTAAGAAACCATCAAATTTTTTTAGGCCTAAAACCTAAAGGCTACAAAAATAATTGTCCTCCTCTATAGCAGATTTAGTAATTGTACTTTATTTTTAAATGCGCTGTGTACTGAGTTTTGATGATATTTTTGCAATACAACAGAGCATCTCTAAAACCGAAACCAGCTAGCGTGCCACAAAAAATGGTTTCCATTGCACAACAGACAGAAAAAGGTAAAAAATAAAATAAAAAATTAGATGATTTTCTGCTCAGTATCCACCTTTCAGAATGCATATTGAAGTGCTTTGTAAAATTGATGAGTCAGCTGCGGACACATTGACAAATCTGCAGACAGAAATGGAACACTTAAAGGAAAATCGCTGGCTTTTTTGGGAAGAGATCTACTCTGAAGGGAGGGAAAAGATGGAGAATAATAAATTCATCAAACTGAAAATCCACGGGCCAGCGGAGCGCTCAGGTTTCAATGCATGGCAAATGGAAATAGAGCTCCCATTACTGTCGAGAGCCACAGACACGGCTGCCTAATCGTTTGGTCATGCTTGAGAGACAGTAAGTCATCACCGTCCCCATGACATGGTGAGAACAGGGTGGCAGGCCTTGTCGCAAGGAGAAATTGTTTATTTAACATCCACAGACCCTTCTGGCTCTGAATCCGACAAATCGAAGGAAAAATGTCCCTTTTTTAACCCTTAGTGCTTGTTGAGGATAAAACATTTGAACTTGTGTCATGCTGTGGCGTGACCGGATTCCATTAATCTTTGATTAATTAGAAAAATAAAATATACTGGTGAGCACTGTGTATTATTATGGAAGAGTGTGAACACTTGTAGAGGGCAAACACATTGAAGAGCTGTCATCTTCAGTGCTTAACCAGTTATTGTCCCTAACATGAATGTGTGGTTTTCCCATGAAAAAGCAACAGGTTCCTTTTAATGACAGCCCAGCCAACAGCTTATTCTCCCCATACCTTTGCTCCTCTGCTGCTCAGTTTGGCTGTTGATATGGAAGAGTAGCCCTTTGTAAGCCCAAGGTTATGACCTGCACCTTTGGACCTGCCTGAATAAAAACTCTTGACTACAGTATATGGCATATGCTATACAATCTGAATGCACATCTCATTTAGACTTTCCATCAACTATGTAGTGTAAGGGTCTGTCTGATTTTATACAAATGGAATGGATTGTTCAGGTCTCTCCTTTTATAATTTAATAAATCTGAAGAAGATTGTACAATCTGATTATATAGTGTATGATCAGCTTTACGCGAACCCCCTCTGTAACCCTAATGCCGGGTACACACGACTGGACTTTCCGGCAGAATAGGTCCGACAAAACGAATCCGTCGGACATTCCGATCACATGTGGGCTTCATCGGACCTTTTCTGTCGAAAAATCTGACGACCTTAGAAATAGAACATGTTTCAAATCTTTCCGACGGACTCGATTCCTATCGAAAAAAACGTTCGTCTGTATGTCCGACGGACCGAAAACGACGCAAGGGCAGCTATTGGCTACTGGCTATTGAACTTCCTTTTCTAGCCTGGTCATGCGTCATCACGTTCGAAACGATCAGACTTTGGCGGGATCATGTGTAGGCAAGTCCCTTTCGTCGGAACATCATCGGAACTCCGTAGAAAAGTTCTTCGAGAAGTGCGCTCATGTGTACACGGCATAACACTAATTTTCAATGTAACGTCACATTATTCTTCCCTGTAATGTAACAAGAACTCTTCCTGTAACTGTAATCCTAACCCTCACCCTGGTCCTCCAACCTAACATTATCCCTCCATGCAGTGGCATTGCATGGGTTGCCAGCGCCCAAGGCAAGGCACATAATGTGCCGCCTAACCCATGGACTCCCTGAGTCTCTTCCACCAAAATATAGTGTGTGTGTGTATATATGTATATATATATATATATATATATATATATATATATATATATATATATATATATATATATATATAGGGCTTTTTTCTCAGAGAGTAGGTGCAGGAACTCAACCATGACCACCACACTCACATATCTGCCAAATGGCATCAAATAGTAGTAGCTCTTCCCTCTGCATTCAACACCCTCCCTCCACTGCCGTCATCTTCTCCCCCTCCTTAAAAGCTCCACCATCTGTCATATGTCTTACCTTTGTTGCAATATTAAGCTGAAACACCTATCCGGCTGTAGTGACTCCCATCATACTATACTATACTACAGTCACTTGCAATGGAGATTATGCAGTAGGAGCATCAACAACTGGTCACCAGGGAAAAAAATGGAGATCACAGAGGGTGCAGCCTACCACACACCCTCTCCTGCCCATGACTGCACGGAACCCTGGGCATCTGTTCTGTATCTCCCTTGTCCCTGTCCGGCACTCAGTGAGATCTGCGCAGGAGATCTGACCTGTGGGGGCTACTGGGAGATAAGCTATTACTATTATCTCTCAAATATTGTTCACAAATCTGTCTAAATCTGTGTTAGTGAGCACTTCTCCTTTGCCGAGATAATCCATCCAACTCACAGGTGTGGCATATCAAGATGCTGATTAGACAGCATAATTATTGCACAGGTGTGCCTTAGGCTGGCCACAATAAAAGGCCACTCTAAAATATGCAGTTTTATCACACAGCATGTGCAGTTTTATCACACAGCACAATGCCACAAATGTTGCAAGTTTGCAGGGAGCGTGCAATTGGCATGCTGACTGCAGGAATGTCCACTAGAGCTGTTGCCCTTGAATTGAATGTTAATTTCTCTACCATAAGCCGTCTCCAAAGGTATTTCAGAGAATTTGGCAGTACATCCAACCGGCCTCACAACCACAGATCACGTGTAACCACACCAGCCCAGGAACTCCATATCCAGCATCGTCACCTCCAAGATCATCTGAGACCAGCCACCCGGACAGCTGCTGCAACAATCCGTTTGCACAACCAATGAATTTCTGCAGAAACTGTCAGAAATCATTTAAGGGAAGCTCATCTGCATGCTTGTCGTCGGTCTCGACCTGACTTCAGTTCGTCGTCGTAACCGTCTTGAGTGGGCAAATGCTCACATTTGATGGCATCTGGCACTTTGGAGAGGTTTTCTCTTCATGGATGAATCCCGGTTTTCACTGTACAGGGCAGATGGCAGACAGCGTGTATGGCATTGTATGGATGAGTGGTTTGCTGATGTCAACATTGTGGATCGAGTGGCCCATGGTGGCGGTGGGGTTATGGTATGGGCAGGCGTATGCTATGGACAATGAACACAGGTGCATTTTATTGATGGCATTTTGAATGCATAGAGATACAGTGACAAGATCCTGAGGCCCATTGTTGTGCCATTCATCCACGACCATCACCTCATGTTGCAGCATGATAATGCACGGCCCCATGTTGCAAGGTTCTGTACACAATTCCTGGAAGCTGAAAACATCCCAGTTCTTGTATGGCCAGCATACTCACCGGACATGTCACCCATTGAGCATGTTTTGGATGCTCAATGACCACGTGTTCCAGTTCATGCCAATATTCAGCCACTTTGCACAGCCATTGAAGAGGAATGGACCAACATTCTACAGGCCACAATCAACAACCTGATCAACTCTATGCGAAGGACATGTGCTGCACTGTGTGAAGCAAATGGTGGTCATACCAGATACTGACTGGTTTTCGGACCCCCCCAATACGGTAGAACTGCACATTTTAGAGTGGTCTTTTATTGTGGCCAACCTAAGTGCACACCTGTGCTATAATCATGCTGTCTAATCAGCATCTTGATATGCCACACCTGTGAGGTGGATGGATTATCTCGGCAAAGGAGAAGTGCTCACTATCATAGATTTAAACAGATTTGTGAACAATATTTCAGAGAAATAGGCCTTTTGTGTACTTAGAAAAAGTCGTAAATCTTTAAGTTCAGCTCATGAAAAATAGGGGCTAACACAAAAGTGTTGTGTTTATAATTTTGCTCAGTGTATACTGTGTATATATATATATATATATATATATATATATATATTAGGAAACTCTATGCTTTACCTTATCCTTTCCTTACTAATCCCTTACCCTTCTAGCATAAATCTCTGTCATCCCTACCCTCCAAATCCATCGTACCAGCACAAATCTCTCCTTATAACACCCCTCCCAGTGCAAATCCTCTCCCCCTTCTAGCACAAATGCTCCCCCTTTCAATTACAAATCCTCTCCCCTCCCAAATTATCCCCCAGCACAAATCCTCTTACCAAATCTTCACCGCCTCCCCATCACTTCTCCCAGCAAAAATCCACCCCTAGCACAAAATGCTTTTAACTGCCCCCTACCACTTTCAGATCATATTGGCCCTTAGTGTAATTTTCCCTCCCTGAAACAGATCCTTTATCAGTGTGGCTCAATACAGGTTGACATCCCTCCTCCCGGCTTTTCCTCCATCGCTTGTGTTTGATATATTTCAGAGCTGAGGAGGAGCCTCCCTCGGCTCTGATGTGTATTGTTGTTACAGGCAGACAGTGGGGAGAAATGCTGGTTTCTGCAAGGGGGAGATCGTGAACCTAGGGACCGGGGGCACCGAGCAGGAGATGTGAAGCAGGTGCCCTGGGTGCCCAGTACTAGCGCACCCCTGCCAGGGGAATTTGTGGTGCCAAATGCAGAAACGTATCCATATATTATACAAGATGATCCATACACATCCACTACATAATGAGCTTGTTATCTATTTTTCATGTAACCGATTCTTACTTACCGATATTTGCCTCTGTGTATTGTCCTCCATGAACCTCTGTGTATTGTCCTCCATGAGCTCCATGAACCTCTCCGTTCCCCCTTCACTTATGTGTTTGGAACAAGCAGCGCACGTTACTTGCGGTCATGTGTACTGTTCAATGCACACTTCAAATCCAATAGGCCATGGTCCCCAGTCCACCTTGGTTGTGATCCAGAGTGGATGGGTACAAAAAATTGGTATGGAATTTCCCCAAAAACCATAGTAGACCCTTTGAATCTAGGATGGATTGTAAGGGGGATCCCTGTGCAAAAAAATGGGGTTCCTCCGAATACATACCAGACTGCTACTTTGGGCATGCAGGAAATGAGGTGGGAGGAGGCATGTTGATGAGAACAAGAGCTGGTTGTGGGGTGCAGGTGGGGACTTATCAGAATCTGGAAGTCCCCCTTAAGATAAAGTCAGGTGTAAATAAACACACAAGTTTTCGACAAGTCTTATAAAAAACAGTATTGTAAATCCAGCATCAATCATGAAGATCTTTGAAAGGAAAAAAACACATTGATAGTTCTGCTCATGCAACACTCCCAAAACTAATGACAGCTCTCCAGAGCTGAAATCAGGTTTATGTACAAGGGGGCAAAGCTGTGCTGAGATTACTGACCAAATGTGGACCTGGTCATATTTGGCCTATTGCCATATTTTGTCAGTGATGTCACTACCACCCTGCCCCTTTTCTTACATGGCCGGGCATTCCAGGCCATGTAAGAAAATGGGGCCAGTGACATCACTGTTTGTAAAGGACTCAGTGGTACCTGCACCCACCAGTAACCTTAACAAACATTGACGATGGGAAGCTATCATGTATAATAGTGTTAGTAATAAATGCTTTTATACATGATGTTTGACTCCACTGAAACATGTAAATGTTCAAAAGGTTTGTCCAAAAGTCCAGATAACAATAGTTCAGTTCGAACTTATGTTTGGACCAGCCTTAGGTTTATCACTACAACATACAAAGCCATCTACAACTCTGCCCTGGGCTACATCACCAACCTCCCCTCAAAATTTCACCTAAACTGTCCTCTCTGCTCCAACTAATCTCCTGATCACTAGCTCCCTCATCACCTCCTCCTATGCTCATCTCCATGACTTCTCCAGAGCTTCTCCTATGCTCTGAAACTCCCTACCGCAATCTTTGTGATTATCTCCTTCTCTGTCCACCTTTAAGAAACCCCTGAAGCCTAACCCGCCTCCGAATTTTCATACTATATCAACTCATCCCTTCACAGTTATTGCCTTTTGTACCACTTGCCTTCTTTTAGATTGTCAGCTTTCATAAACAGAGAACTCCTGACCATTTTTCTTGATTTGTGTTATGACTGTACTGTCTTTATATTGTAAAGTGTCATGCAAACCATTGGTGCTATACAAGTCCTGTATAATGGTTGAAACTTTTGTCACTGTAATAGTGAGCAAAAATGTATTTAATGGAGTTCTGGATAGCAGTAGAAACCAAAGAGAGGTTCTAATACTCCCTCACCCTCCAAAACTAAAAAAAGTGTCTGGACTAACACTTTAAAGCTCAGTAGACATGAAAGGTTTACTTAAATTCTGGGCCTAGTTGAACTGTTGTCTCTAGAGCAATGAATATCAAAAACTGCATAGAAGACACCAAGAGCAGTATAACACAACTGTATTAATTTCATGCTTGCAGTGTATCAATCATTGCATCAGTCACAGTTCTGCCCAAAACAATTTGATATCTCGCTTCTAAAAAAAGTCAATGAGTGTACAAATCTGTGGCCAACAGGATCAGTTACCTGCACTGTGAGCCAGGAGAGAGGTCTAGTGTGGCTTTGTGTTATTGTAACCGTATATACTGTTTTTCAGCTCAACTCATTAGCTTCATGTGTTTTAATCAATACAGATTCTTAACACCTCAGTTTCCACAGGTTTGATGGTGGTTAAATAAATTGCCTGGTTTAAAAAACAATAATGTAGCCTAGAATGAACCATTTTGCCAAGTATTAATTATCATGGTATTAATGCTGCCCACTTGGTAGCCATACACAGGGAAACTAGTACAGACCTAATTGTTGAGTCTTTGATAGATTAATACATCACGATTTGCATTGTGCTGCCACCCTATGTTTTAGTCAATACAAGGTCACATGGTCTGCTATTGTCTTTTTGAGTCTGCTGTGTGTGCTCACCGATGTGTGCTTGTTTGTGTTATTTTGTTGTTGCTGTAAAGTCCTAAAGTGTTTCTAAAGGCTGAAGGTTTTTACCTTAATGCATTCTCTGCATTTACCTGAGCCCGATCTTAAACCAGCACTGTGCAGAAGAGCAGTAGCTCCCTCTGCTCTCTCCCTCCTCATTGGCTCAGAGACAGCAGTGAGAGTCATTGGCTCCCCCTGCTGTCAATCACAGACAATGAGGAGGGGGTGGGGTTGGGGCTGAGCCCTGCTTTGTGTGTCTGTGGAATGCTCCTATGGCAAGTAGCTTACTATGATGGGTGCCCGGTGTGTGTGTGTGTGTGTGTGTGTGTGTGTGTGTGTGGGGGGGGGGGCTAAGGAGGACGGGGGGACCCGAGAAGAGGAGGATCAGGCTGCACGCAAGCATAACATGTTTGGTATTAAAAAATAAAAAAACAGTTACAATCACTTTAAGTAATATAATTATTTTGTGTCCAGTGTTTTCTCCTGCCCTGGCCTGGACTACCAGAGATCAGATACTGCAAAGTAGAGATAAGCAAACTGATCTATACAAGTCAAACTCATGGTGGATTAAGCTGGCCTACTTTGAAAATAGCTGGGGTGCATCATTTGATGAATGGCAAACATAGTAATCAAAGGGCTCCTGGGCAAGAACGATTTTCAGCTGGGTTTACACTATAAAGACAGAGCCATATGATGGAAATGATTTAAGTGCAGGGCCTACATGGCTGGATGGAATGGGAACCAGGCAACCTGGAGTTAATTAGTTTAATAAAAAATTTAAAGTAGAGGCACTTACAGGATTGGTTAGAAGAGCTTGGATGGGTAGACTGCCTGGGATGGTGGTCAGGTCTTCAATAGATTAGGATATCCTGCATTGTATTGTGTTGCCATCCTGTGTTTTAGGCAACGTAATGGTTTGCCATTGCAACATTGTCTTTTGAAGCTTGCCGTTAATGCTCACTAATGTGTGTGTTAATTTATTGTTACTGTAAAGACTTTAGTAAGAGATTTATTTTTATGTCCAGTGTTTCCTCTTGCCCTGGATGACCAGAATTCACATGCTGCACAGTAGAGATAAATAAACTGGTCCGTGCAAGTCAAACTCATGGAGGATTGGGCTAGCCTACTTGGAACATAGCAGGAGTGAACCAGTTGATCAGTGGTAGACATAGTCACCAAAGAGCTTCTGGGGCAAGAATAGTTTTTGCCCCTTCCCCCTCTATTCAATTACTAAAATGGTACGTATGATCTGACATTGTGTGAGATAGCTTGAACAGTGAGCTGGCAAGGGTCCAAAGAACCAGTTGCCAGTCTAAAAACCACAACTTCATTTTTAATCCCTTCCTTAGCTTCCCAATGTAAAGTTTACCAAAGTCTAGGCACCCTTGTATTGTAGTACTTTTTAGATTGGAGTGGTTGCTTGCATGGTGCGATATATGCATCTCTATTCTCTATATTTCAGGGTTTTGTAGATGCTGGGACATTATATCACTTGGGAACACTTGTTTGTGAAATATTTGCCATTGCATTTGTGGGTCTGTACCTGCTTTCCCACTCTCCCTGCAGGATTTTCAATGTATCTTAAACTATGAATAATGTTATAGGGAAAGCTTGAACATGCAAAGATGGAAGACCCAGAATTGGACAGAAAAAATTACAACAGAAAGATATCGCTGTTGTGTATCCAAGACATAAAAAGGTGGAGCTGTAAAAGGAAAAAAAATGTCCAAACCCATCTTAAACTCACCTGGCTTCACCTACTGTATAACTAATACATTTACAACATTTTTTGTTTTGTTTAATGTAAGCTGCCATTAAAGTGTTACTAAACCCAAAACAGTAAAATTAGTTTGTATATGCAGTAAGCATGTTATACTCAGTGTGGAACCTAAGGGGTTAATCATCTGCATTGTGTAAAAAGACTGTTTGATTTGTATGCGCAGATCCTCCCCTCCTTGCATTGCTCCCAAAACTTGGCCGGATAAGACAGAGTTACTGGAGTCACTCTGCACATGCTCAGTTTGGTGTGTATTATTAGTTTTTTTTCTTGGGAGAGTGTATGTAATCAGCACATAGCCAATCAGCACTGTCCAGGCAGAGGGTCATGGGTCCTGCATCACGATAGGACAGTCAGTGCAGTATGAAAACTCCTCCTACAAGCATTAACCAGGCACTGATAGAAGTCACAAGACTGCTATATACTGCTGCTGAGAAAAGGTATTTAGCAGTTTATATTTACTAAAATAATTGCATTTCCATGTTCTGTGTACTTTGGGAGACCAGATATAGTGAATGCAGGGTCCTGGGTTTTGTAACACTTTAATACATTCTATTAGTATTTTTCAGGTAGGCAGTATGGGTCTCCATGATTTCTAACAGCAGCCCTGAATATTGGCACCCATTACACCTCACATACTTGTGATTTTTAAGCTTCTTCACATTTCCTCCAACCAGATCATATTTTAAAAAAGTAGGAGCTATGGAAAATCACAATCATCACAAATAAGAATGTGAACCTGAACTCAAAAAGTGAACATTTTCTATCCAATAGGCAATTTATAGCAAATGTACCCTGTTTTTATTTGAATTCTTCCAAACAAACATAGTAGTACTTTTTCCGTGGCAAGGCACTCCTGTATCTTGAACCTTATCGTTCAGGGTGTGCGATCGTCTAAGTCACTGCTTCCTTTGAATGCCAGTTGCATGAGATTTGGAGTGAGATTTGGTATTGTATGTATTGTGCTACATACTAATAAACAGACAAGTCCCAGTATCTTGCTGAACTGAAGGTGATTTTATTTATTACAAATCATGGTATACACAATAGCAGGATTGCAGTCAAATCCTGGATAGCACTTAATAGTGCTTACATATTAGGGCTCATGTATACTACAGCTTCTAAACTTGAGTTTAGGAGCTTTTGGCGTTTTTTTCCACAGCTCCTAAACTCAAGTCCATAAAGGCCTATGTGTCCATGTACACACAGGCTTTTACTTTTTACTTTTAAAAGTGTAGAAGCTGCTGCAGTTAGGGGAGGTTCAACCTCCCTCAACCCCCTCCCCTGAGCACGAAAGAATTGCGTTCAGGATAGGAACGTTTTGACAAAACGTGGCAAAATCACGTTTTTCTGTGGCTGGCAGTCAACCTAGTCAACCTAGTCTATGTGTACATGAGCTCTTAGCCTTTTGTTTTGCATCTATGCTGTAGCTATGGAAAAGGTGAGGATCCCAAGAAGTGCTGTTTTTCGGAGAGGACTATACTCCCTGGCAGTGGCTGTCCGTCCTTTTGGGGCGCCCCCCTATCCATGCGTTCGGCCCCCTAATCTACATGCAGGGCGCCGGACGCATGGATTCCAACGGGGGGGCGGTGTTTTGTTTTGTTTTTTTTTAAGCACTTAGGCTTTACCAGAGGCTCTATTAGGCTTCAAAAAAGGGTGGGCTCGGGGCACAGAGCACTGCCCCTGAGCCCATCCAATTGTGTGATCATAGCGAAAAAACACTTTTGGAACTCCCTACCCCAGTCTATCTGACTGTCCCTTAATCTATCCATCTTTAGACAATCCCTGAAAACCCTTCTCTTTAAAAAAAGCTTATCCTGCTTCTAACTAATACACTGTTTTACTTTCTCCATCAGCTCATCCCCCACAGCTATTACCTTTTGTATCAATTGACCCTCCCTCCTAGATTGTAAGCTCTAACGAGCAGGGCCCTCTGATTCCTCTTGTACCAAATTGTAATGTAACTGTAATGTCTGCCTTCATTTTGTTAAGCACTTCACAAACTGTTGGCACTATATAAATCCTGTATAATAATAATAATAATATTGTCACACTGACCCTCCTCCTGGCCAATCAGGATGCGGGTCCTAAGACCCGTCACCCGATTATCTGAAAGGACAGGCGCTCCTATTGGACAGAGGGAGGGGACGCAAAGCGGAAGCTTCCGTGATGCAGAGGAGAAGAAGACTCTGCCCGCCGCCCGTAGGAGCGCTGCCTGCCTGCGACCTAGATGGGATAAGTGCGGGGCTGGATGACCCTCCCCTAAAAAAAACACCAGCCACCACTGCTCCCTTGTGGCAGCAGAGTTTATCATTGATCTAAAAATCGTGCTGCATACTATTATCTGTGCTCGATAGAAAGCTGTACATCAGAAGGTGCAGTGGAAAGATCTCCCTGCTTTGTTTCATTCATTTTGTTGATTTGAGCTTACTCCAACTTTTCTGTTCCTTCTTTCCTATTCCTCCACCACTCATAAGGTCACCAGTTATCAAGGGGCAGCACTGACATGAGGAAGTCTAGCCTTGACTTTATGAAGATGGCCACCACGCAAAGTGTGGAGAAAGACATGTGAAGTCAGTGATGGGGGAAGATAAGCTGTAGGATTACTCCTGCTGACAAACCCCTTTGGGCACAACTTCCACAGTTCGGGTTCTCTTTAGGAGAAATGTATTTCGATGAAAAAAATTTACCGTAAGGGTTCCTATTTGAGATCAACTTTTTCTGTTGCTGTAGCTCACACGTGTTTGAATTGCCGGGCTGTGTGTTTCTTTATTAAATCTAGCCAAACCTTTTTTTAAGACAGAATCGTTTTATGATGGTGCCAAACAATTAACCACTTATTCAAAAAACACGACCTTTTACTGTTTGGAAACCTTGCCCAATTTCCTCCAAACAGTTCTGAAAAAAAAGTGTCTCCAGTATGAAAAGAGCATAGTTTTCACCACAGTAATTATTTGTGTTTTGTTCTTATCTATTGTCTTTGTAGTCTGGCTTTAATTAACCCCGTGGCTGCTGTAGGCACCCCAGCCGCTTTGCGGAGAAGGTTGCTGGCGGGCCTCTGGAGGATTAATCAGCTGTATTTATTTGGAGATCTCCAGATAACGCACAGTGTCAGATCTATGTTGCTATTTTCCACTTTTAATTCCAGACTAGCATAGAATTAAAACACGCAGTGTGGAAGGGAACCCATTGCAAGCGCTGGGGAAATTTATGGTCCTATTAGAGTCATATTGGGCCTTTGTTTATGAAATGTATTTTTCTTGATTTGAGGTTTGAGTTGGTTTGATAATGAGGCTCAGAAGATTCATGGCCCCCTTTTTGCAGCTTAATTTAGGCTCTATATCAAATATGTAAAATAGCTCTGGCCTCTGTGTATAATACATTTTAACGGTGGAACTGTGCAAGTGTCATTTTTGCTGTTTTTTTTTTTTCTTTTGTAAATGAAAGGCCAGATTTGGCTGAGAGTGACTCGCTAAAAGTAGTGGCTCCCTAAAGACCATAATCCTAGACTTGATTTTGTAGGCAAGTAGGGTTTATTAAATCTGTGCTGCAAGAGAAAGTGTTTTTTCCTATGCACACCAACCTTTTTTCCTACAAAGTGCAAGTCTACAAAAAAAAAGAAGAAAATTAAAAACAGGTTGAGCTGTAAGTCAACAGCATGTAGATTAGAACTATGACCTTGTACATGGAATTCCTTTTTACATATAATGTAAAGTAGTACAATATAATCCTAATGTAGCACTAACTCACGATGGAGCTGCTGGTTCAAGCGGGCCTGTTACCTTCACTCTCCTTCCTCTGTTTCACCGGCACCGGGTCTAGGGTTCCGTTGAGTTTACCTCTGGACGATACACGCACCAACACTTGAGTATGTTTTCAATGCTTTATTCAACAACTTGACAAAGAAAGTAGCAGGAAAGAGGCAGTAAGGAAACTGCAGGAGAAACTCAAATATTCTCTTGTAGGGTTCTTGACAAATGTCCTGGTAGGATTTGGAAACTACTATAGAATGCGCTCTCCTCGTGGGACACACTCCTTGCCCGCCTGGATAGGCCTCTCTCACTTGCCTAGCAGCCAGTACGTAGCACGAACAAAAGTCTCTGCCACAGACTTGTTAGGGGGTAAACCTGTAAGATCGTCTGCCACAGGATGTATTGGTTTTCTGCAATGAACGTCAGTCACAGTGCCTGAACCTTTAAGCCAACCCGGCTACACTATGCTGTATAGTTACTTCAGGATACGTCCTCCAACCGAGTCACCAGGCCCCTCTCCAGACCAGCACGCTGCGTGATCCTTCCATGACGGGTCCTCCTCTGGGATCTCCTCTGGTGTCCAGCTTCTTCACTCGGGATAGATAGCTCAGGACCATTCCTCGGCTGCTGTGGTAGGCCCCAGACAAGCTTTTGGGACCACCTGTGCACAGCAGCAACGTGGGCCTCTGGAACGGAGGACCACGAGATAGCCCTCTAACGCATACCTGTTGGCCAGGAGGGCCAGCAGGTGGCTGTAAAACGAACCCCTTAAAATGGCGTCTGTCCCATATATACCCTCGCCCAGAATGCAACTCGGAGGACCACCTCCTCCGAGTTGTCTCCGGAACAGAAGAGCATCCATACGCTTCGACATGCTGCCTTTCCAACACTAACCAGTGGTAACAGCGACACCCACTGGTCAGCATGTAAACATACACAACGTCAGCCAAGCTGGAACAGAGGCAAACCTAACCTCCTTAATGAACAATTTACTAAATTTACCTAACATATGGTAGATCGCAAATCTACTAGCGCTACATACTCCCCCCACTACAATAGACGTTGTCCCCAACGTCTGTCCAAAAACAGTGACAATAACTCCCAAGCCTGGGAGTGGGTATTTGAGTTTCTCATAACTTGGAAAGACAAAGAGAGAGAAAAGACAGTAGAAAGTCATTACAAGACTTACATCTATAAAACATTATGTTTACATCCGCAAACAAAACCATCCTATGACTGTACATAACCTCACTATCTATCTAGCTGAAAAGCCTCCCAGCTTGATAGGAGATCCAACATTCCCTGAAAAGGAAAACATGTTTAAACACACAAATACTGTACAATATCAGGAGCAAAGCCTCATCTCTTTTTCTTTTAAAGAAATGAGCCTCCCTTCCTTTTTATCCATATTGGAGTAAACTTAAAGAGTCCATCCCTGTACTATGATCTCTTCAAATAAAGGGAAAAAATCTGGCTAGCAAAAAAGAAGTCCTTGGATTTAAAACACTGAACAGGATATGTAGATCTTGACCACGCAGATCTCTTTACACTGACACTAACTAACTATCTACTTGCAAAGTTCTTTTTGTCCAGAATCACCAATAAAACCGGGGATCTGGCAAAGTCAGTGGTTTTCCCGTTTTATCCACTGTGGTGATGAAATAGACAACATTGTCCTTTCCGGGCCTACAAATGACCACTTTGTCAGCATAGATGTGCCGACCGAAATTCCAGTGCATGAAACATCCGCTAAAACATTCATCCATCTTAACAGAACACCCAGTCTTTCGGAAAGGCTTAGGCACAGACAAGTAGTCCCAAACAGCTTCACTGTACCAAAGTTCTCAAATAGTTTCAATCACTTGCATTATATCCTGGGTCACCTAGGGGAACTCCAAATCATACTCGGCAGCCACCCGCTTGTTCAACATCCTCTGCAAGCGTGCAAGTTTGGGCAAAGATCTGTCCCTCCCCATACTAGGCAGTACACAGGAATCCAATGATTTGCTCACCATAGACCCAGCCGGTGTCTGTAGTGAACTAGCAGCTTTTGGCAAAGTCCCAGTAACAGTACTGTGTGACTCCACACAGGGTGATGTCTTCCCAGAACTCAGGGCTGTCCATTCAGGGAAAGTCATAGTAGAGGCAACATCTTCACCTTGTGACCATAACAGCTCTTGTGACATAGTCTCAAATAGGTCATCATCACCGGAAAGATCCGACATGGATTCTATTTCCGAATCTCCCAACTCTTCCGCTGGTAGATATTTATTTACAGTCCCGGATACATTCCCCATCAGTGGCTTACCCGTTCCTGACGTGGACTCTGGTAGCTCCGGTTCAGGTAACCTCTGAGGTAGGCCTCGACCACGGCCGCGGGAAGCCTTTACATATCCCACCTTCCTTTGAGCAAGTACAACAGGAGTAGGTGTAGTGGACGCAGAAATCAAAGTAATGGCCCCTGATGAGACGACAGCAGCAGTGTCTCTCTCCGGAACATTGGCAGTAGCAGCAGGCAAAGTGGCGGCCTGTCGCTCTCTCTCTGTAGCAATAGCAGCTTCTACTGTGGCGATACCAGTTGCCCAATCTATCCGATAAGCACGGGGCGACATGGTAGGTTGCTCTACCACAAACAAGTACTCTCCACATTGAGGACATCGGCCAAACGGACGGAGATGCACGGCCAATCCCTCACATCGGTGGCAGATCATACCCAGTCCCTCAATATCTCCTGAGGTATACAGGACAAACCTCCCCTGCAGCTTCAAATGAACTCCAGTATCTGTAAGCAGGTTTCCAGATAACACAGTATTCAACACGGTGCTCGCAGGGAACATTCTCGGTCCCAAAATTGGTTGCATCGCCGGAAAAGATATGGCCACACTCTGATCTTCTCAGCACGATCACGAGGCTTCTCTTTTCCTCTGGCGCCAAACACACACACGCAACCCAGACGGTAGCAAGTAGGGTAGACTCCTCCCACTTGTTCTTCTGGTCACGTAGCTCCCGGGCCTCTACTGGCGCCCTCCGTCTACGCATTCAGAAACAAAGTCCTGAATGTCTCTTCCTGAAAGATTTTTTTACAGAGTCCAGCTCTCCCCGTAAACTCCTGGTAAAACACTTCTCTCGGTTGCGAGAATTGACGGTCAACAAATCCCGGATGAGCCCCCACATGTAGCACTAACTCACGGTGGAGCTGCTGGTTTAAGCAGGCTTGTTACCTTCACTCTCCTTCCCTCTGTTTCACCGGCACCGGGTCTAGGGTTCCATTGAGTTTACCTCTGGACGATACACACACCAACACTTGAGTACGTTTTCAATGCTTTATTCAACAACTTGACAAAGGATGTAGCAGGAAAGAGACGGAAAGGAAACTGCAAGAGAAACTCAAATATTCTCTTGTAGGGTTCTTGACAAATGTCCTGGTAGGATTTGGAAGCTACTATAGAATGCGCTCCCCTCATGGGACACACTCCTTGCCTGCCTGGATAGGCCTCTCTCACTTGCCTAGCAGCCAGTACGTAGCACGAACAAAAGTCTCTGCCACAGACTTGTTAGGGGGTAAACCCATACGATCCTCTGCCACAGGATGTATTGGTTTTCTGCAATGAACGTCAGTCACAGTGCCTGAACCTTTAAGCCAACCAGGCTACACTATGCTGTATAGTTACTTCAGGATACCTCCTCCAACCAAGTCACCAGGCCCCTCTCCAGACCAGCATGCTGCGTGATTCTTCCATGACGGGTTCTCCCCTGGGATCTCCTCGGTTGTCCAGCTTCTTCACTCGGGATAGATAGCTCAGGACCATTCCTCGGCTGCTGTGGTAGGCCCCAGACAAGCTTCTGGGCCCACCCCTGCGCCGCAGCAACGTGGGCCTCCGGAACGGAGGACCACGAGATAGCTCTCTAACGCATACCTGTCGGCCAGGAGGGCCATCAGGTGGCTGTAAAACGAACCCCTTAAAATGGCGTCTGTTCCATATATACCCTAGCCCAGAATGCAACTCGGAGGACCACCTCCACCGAGTTGTCTCCGGAACAGAAGAGCATCCATACACTTCGACCCGCGCCGCCTTTCCAACACTAACCAGTGGTAACAGCGACACCCACTGGTCAGCATGGAAACACATGCAACGTCAGCCAAGCTGGAACAGAGGCAAACCTAACCTTCTTAACGAACAATTTACTAAATTTACCTAACATATGGTAGATCGCAAATCTAATAGCGCTACACTAATATACATTAATTTATACTTTCCAGTCAATACCTTTGGTCATGACCATTGGAGTTGTGTGGGCAAGTAATGGTAATTAACGACTTGTCTACTGGGCACTTCCACCCTCTTCCTGCGCAGGTCAATTTTCAGCTTTCAGTGCTGTTGCACTTTAATTGACATACAACACTGTACCCATATGAAATTTTTTTCACACAATTAGAGCTTTCTTTTGGTGGTATCTAATCACCCCTGGGTTTTTATTTTTTGCTAAACAAATAAAAAAAGACAGAAATTTGGGAAAAAAACACCTTTTTTCTTAGTTTCTGTTATAAAATTTTGCAAATAAATAATTATTCTCCTTCACTGTTGTGTGTGGATTAGGCTGCACTGATGGGCTCTGATAGGCAGCACTGATGGGGCTGCACTTATAATCAGGGCACTGATGGGGTGGCACTGATGGGCACTGCTGAGGCGGCACTGATGGGCAGTGATGGGGCTGCACTGATGATCAAGTGCCCTGATTATCTGTACGTCCCCTGTCACACTTGCTGGTTACTGGCTCTCCACTGTGACAGTGCATGAGGAAAGGAAAGCTAATAACCAGCACGTTTGTTTACATGTGATCAGCTGTGATTGGATACAGCTGATCACATGGTAAAGGTCCACCATGATTGGCCCTTTACCGAGATCTGTGATCAGCTGTGTCCTAAGGACACAGCGATCACAGAGTGCACCGGATGTGTGTCACAGGGGGCGCGTGGGGTCGTGGTTCTGGGAGGACGTCCACTGACGCCCTCCCGGAACGACAGAGCCTAACTGTAGCCATCTTTTGGTTATAGCACAGCTCAGAAGTGGTTAAAGTGTATCTACGGAACAAACTTTTTTGCTTGTTTTGGATAGAGTAGGGTAGATTTAGATCATCTGTCAGATGTTTATTGCCGTCTGGGTCACCCTCTCTATTTGCCCTGCTGACCATGGTTACTGGGACTGAAAGTGAGAGAAAATCTTACATTTTCAGTTGGCAACATATCAGCAATAGAGAGGAGATCTACCAATGGGGACACTTGTTCTAGTAACATCTATCTAATAGCAGAGCATACTAGCTCATTATGAAATACTTACCTTAGAACGAGGCGTCGGCAGCTGTTCCCGATCCACACCGAGGGAGCTGACATTTCCCCTCAGCATGTCTACCGAGTTCACGGCTCCGGCGCTGTGAGGGGCCGAAGCCGCGTTGTCGTCACTCCTGCGCAAGCGCATGGGAGACTTCTTTCCGGCAAGGTCCGGCAGCGTCTGCCGGATCTTCAGCCGGACCTTCGCAGCTCATGCGCCGCTGACGTCAGTGGCTGCATGCAAAGTGAATATCTCCTAAACAGTACATGTTTAGGAGATATTCATTTTACCTACAGGTAGGCCTTATTATAGGGCTTACCTGCAGGTAAAATACAAAAAAAGGGTATACAACCTCTTTAATACATTCACTTTTGTTCCAAATAAGTTGGGTTTTTTGTAACGGTCACATGACTGCTTCCTGTGGTGCTACACTGTCTAAACTGTTTTTGTAAAGGTCCATGCTAAGGAGCACAATTACTGTGGCTAAGCAACTCTCTAACTTGAGGGGCTGCAAAAGTACATTGGTTGAACTGTTCAAGTTGCAAAGAAGCATGCATATTGGAGTCCAACTATATTTATTGCATCTCAGAACCCATCACAGAATCCATCACTTTGATTAGTAAATCAAAGTCTTAGTATTTAAAGCAGAACTAAACTTTCTCAATAGACATTAACTATTGTAATCCTTAGGCTACTAGCCTTAGTAAATAGATACACATAGGAAGGTATATTATAATTATTTGTTTTCAATTCTTTTTTTTTTTTCATTTCTTCAGTTGCCTCCTGATTTCTGGTCTAATCCAAAACAATGTCATACACCCTAGGAGTCTTTATAGCATTTTTTTTTCTTTCACACGCAAGAGGGGAGGAGGGGCTAAGCACACCCTCCTGCCTGCATGCCTGAGCTAAGGGCTGATAGATTCCATGAAGTAAATGCTACATGAATCATCTGCCCTTACTCAAGATGGCTAGAAATGCTAGGAAGGTGTTTTCAAAGCAATTTCTCAGCAATTAAAACATGGAAACATGGATGGGGAGTTTGCTTTGAATATTGAAAATGAATTAGGGTTTTCAGTTTGTTGTGCTTAAATACTCTTTGGTTCTGCTTTAATAAGGGATTAAATAAACTTAAGCCGCGTACACACGAGCGGACTTTTCGACCGGACTGGTCTGACGGACCGAGTATGGCAGACAATTCGACAGTGTGTGGGCTTCATCGGACCTGCAGCGGACTTTTTCGGTCGAAAATCTGACGAACTTTAGATTTGGAACATGCTTCAAATCTTTCCGACGGACTCAAGTCCGGTCGAAAAATCTGCTCGCCTGTATGCTAGTCCAACGGACAAAAAACGACGCTAGGGCAGCTATTGGATACCGGCTATCAACTTCCTTATTTTAGTCCGGTCGTACGTCATCACGTACGAATCCGTCGGACTTTGGTGTGATTGTGTGTAGGCAAGTCCGTTCGTTAGAAAGTCAGTCGAAAGTCCGTCGAAAGTCTGTCGGAAAGACCGTCGGACCTTTGTTGTCAAAAAGTCCGACTGTGTGTAGGCGGCATTAGAATAAATTGTTTCCCTTAATTCAAGGGCATGATACAGAAGATGGTTTTATGAGTGCCTCCTTGCACCTTCGAGCAAAAAGATTCATTACTTTTTCTAAAAGAGATCACTTTAAAATGCCGCTTCTTGGCCTCTTTGCTTACTTCCCAAATAGGGAAATGGGAGTTTTCCCAGCGAAGTCCAGTGTTGAGTTCTATTAGCCTAATACAGTTATACTGTATACATGACCACATTTTGGACCCCCTAATTGCACAGTGGTGTTTATCAATACAGATTGCAGATTGTGAGCATTCAAAATATACATAAGCTTTACCTACTTTTGAAATATTAATACAACAGGGATGATTGCTCAGACAAGCTTTAAGAGTAGTACTGGCACTTGTCAAGGTTTCCAGACTGGCAGTCTATGCTGGTTTATAGCATACATAATAAGTCTCTCAAAATCTGATAAGACAGTTTACTTACTGCAGGAAGAGACACAAAGCAGAGTTTTAAATATACTGTCTCCTTTACAGTAGTTCTGCTAGCCGATTACAAGAGAGTAAACTGTTAAAGTGTCTGTAAACCCAAATTCACCTTACCCATTTAATGTTTCCATATAGTATTATAAAGTTGCATAGTTAGTCAGGGTAAATAAAGACACTGATCCATCCAGTTCAACCTGAGTATGTGTGTTTATGTGACTGCGATTTTTCAATATCCCTGTACATTTTGTTCGCTTAGAAACTCGCTTAAAAGTTTTTTTTTTTACTTATTTACACTCCCTGCTGACACCACCAGCTGTGGAAGGGAGTTCCACATTGTTACTGCTCTAAAAGTGAAGCAGTTTAAGATTCTTAGATGGAATAGTTTTCTCCCAATGATACAGTCACCATTTAAATAGGTGTATAATGTGATCATATCCCCTCTAAGTTTAACCACTTGCCGATCAGTCGCCGTCATTTTTCTGCGGCAGGTCGGCACGTTCCTGCAAATCGATGTAGCTGTACGTCAGGCCCTTTAAACAGCTTTAGCAGGCACGTGCGTGCCCGCTGCACGGTGAAGGACAAGATGCGCCTGGCCGCCGGCCACGATGTCCACCGTCCACGCGCGATCGTGGGCAGGAGAGTCAGGGGAAACACGCACACACATCCCCATTCTGTCAGGAGAGGAGAGACAGGTCGTCTGTTCCTACTAAGTAGGAACACCGATATGTCTCCTCCTCTAGTAAGTCACATCCCCATACAGTTAGAAACACCTAGCAGGGAACACATTTAACCCCTTGATCGCCCCCCCTAGTTTTAACCCTTTCCCTACCAGTGACATTTACACAGTGATCGCTGTATAAATGTCAATGGTCCCAAAAATGTGTCAAAAATCTCCGAGGCCACCTCTCTCTCTCTCATATAGCTGGATCTCCCAGCCAACATCCGACTCTTTGGATAAAGTATAAAAAAATATGGGAAGAAGAACTCAATACGTGTTTTTCAGATTCACAATGGGAAACAGCTTGTGTGTTTACCCATAAATGTTCACTAAGCACACGTCTACAAGTAATCTCTTTCAAAATTCACACCCAGTGGTATATCACACCAGCTAAATAAAAAAACTGGCCTCCTACGGAGTCGGACGCCTGCTGGAGATGTAATGAGGGAAGGGGCTCCTTCCTACATCTTTGGTGGAATTGTATACCAATTCAAACTTATTGGACACAAATTAAAAAGTGGATAGTTCATATCACGGACACCCAAATAGAACTAAACGCAGCCTGCTGCCTATTACATGTCAATGTTCTCTCCTACAAAAAATACAAAAACTCCCTAACACAACATTTACTCAATGCCGTTAAGGCACTAATCCCGAAAAAACTGGAGAAGCAGAGACACTCCAACAATAAAAGATTGGTTAATGAAGGTCAAACTAATCCATGAAATGGAGGAAACCATTACTATAAAAAGAGAAACTACAACCCAATTCCATAATAGATGCAGACCTTGGAACATTTTCACTCAGTCAGAGACCTTTCAAAGAATCCTTTCTAACTAAAACCTCTTGTGGATTTACTCTTAAGAGCTTCAAACTTACTCGTACATTATTATATAAAATAGTACTCCTCTTCGTTATCCATTACCCACTCTCTGTTATTATTACATCTTTTTAAACATTGTGAGTATTCCCGATAATAGATGACCTAAAACTCTGAATACCTGTTTAACTCTTGTTTATACACAGTGATGAAAAGAACAAATAATTATAATTTGATTTACCATATTTCATCTGTTCACTACAAGTCATGTTTACTTGATGTATTATTATTTTTTTTTCGTTTGCTGTTTATTTGCATAATTGGTACTTTTATATACCCATTATTCTTTGTATTTCATGTATTTCATCTTTTCTTTAACTATACAATTACCTTTATTGTGAAAAGATCACCGCCATTACTAGTAAAAAAATATATATAAATAATAGAGATGCCATAAATCTATTCCCTATTTTGTAGACGCTATAACTTTTGCGCAAACCAATCAATATACGCTTTTTTCAATTTTTTTTACCAAAAATATGTAGAAGAATATGTGTCAGTCTAAATTGATGAAGAAATGTATTTTTTTACATTTTTTTTGCATATTTATTATAGCAAATAGTAAAAAATATTGTGTTTTTTTTTTTTTTCAAAATTGTCGCTCTTTTTTTGTTTATAGCGCAAAAAATAAAAACCGCAGAGGTGATCAAATACCACCAAAAGAAAGCTCTATTTGTGGGAAAAAAGGACTTCAATCTTGTTTGGGTACAGCGTCGCACGACCGCAAAATTGTCAGTTAAAATGAATCAGTGTGGTATCGCAAAAAAAAATGACCTGGTCATTAAGGGGGAAAATCTTCCGGTCCTTATGTGGTTAATGTTTGCAGTTGTTCCTTATATCTGATGGTCCTCAGCCCCCTTATTAGTTTTTTGCCTTTATCTGTGCTCTCTCCAGTTCAAGGACATTTGTCCTCAGGATTGGTGACCATACCTGGATGGCTTACTCAAGATGGGGCCAAACTAGAGTTTTGTAAAGTGGTAGAACTATAGTTTTATCTGTTGAGTAAGTTCCCTTTTTAATGTATAGTATTATTTTGCTGGCTTTGCTTGCTGCAGGTTGGCATTCCATGCTATTGCAGAGTCTGTGATGTACCCCAGATCATTTTCCATCCTGGATTTCCCTAGAGGTTCTCTCCCTAGCAAGTAACTTGCATTCATATGTTTAACTCCCAAGTGCATTACTTTTAATTTTTCTACATTGAACCCCATTGGCCATGTAACTGTCCACCCCTCCAATTTAACTAGATCTTCTTGTAAAGTTGCAATATCTTGTTGTGAGGTTATTGACCTGCTTAGCTTTGTATCATCACCGAAAATTGAGATTGAACTATGTATTCTGTCTATGATCAATTTAAACAGAATTGGTCCCAGTCTGCCATAGACGCTCTTTATACACATTCTCTCACAGTAAGCATACATTTTCGGGTGATCTTGCCAGCAGTTTCAGTTTCCTGGATCATCACAACAACAAAAACCTCAGGGTACTTCCTGGTTTATCATTGTTGTGCCATCCACCGTGTTCCCTGTATGAGGGTACGGGAGGCTGTACTGACATATGGCTCCTGTACACAATTTTAGTTATCCTGTGATTACACAGGCAGCCATACCTCCTGGCCAACCCTAGCAGTGGCTTTGCAGCAGCTTGAATGCCGCTGAACGTTTTTTTTTTTTTTTGTCTCCACCTCCACCACACAGAGCGGGTGTTGATGGAAGAGCACCAAGCAATCACATGTCTGCTAATGTGCAAAAAAGATATTTGGGGGCTACTTTAAATAATAATTTAAACCATTACTATATATTGTCCCATACACAGTAGTGTTTTGTTCTAGTATGTTAAAACTTCACAGATACTTTAATGCCATGTAGGCCATCTCAGTGTAGCACTGCCCCTATAGGGATTGCTGTGTGTAGACTTCCCTGGGCTTTCCCCTTATTATCTTGCAGCCAGTTACTAGGGATTTTCACACGACCACCCATACTCTCATCCGCTCGTTATCCAATAATCAATCCAGGGGTTTGGGTTTTATTGTTGGAACTTGGATGGTAGAAGGGAATAGTGGAATACTCCAACTGGAACTAATTACAGATGAGGACAACTCTCACTTGGCCTCACCAGGTTGAATGTGGTAGCAGACACTCTGTTATACCATACTGCACTCGTATGGAAGAAATAAGTAATTTGCTTGCTCTGGCAGCAGACTTGATGAAACTGTCTTATCTTCAGGACACTTACTATCATCCCCTTTTTACTGACATCTGTCCACTGACTTTACTAGCTGAAGGGATGGCCCTCACAGGACAGTCCCCATGACACAGATCTGTACTTACAGTAGGCAGAAACAGATCCTTCCTGATGTGTCTCCCTTCCAATCAGCTCTGCAGGACATCTGGGTTGCAACTTTACTTGGATTCAGGCTTTTAGGTCAACCACCCGAGGCCGCATGGCAGCTAGTGCAGAGCTAAGGCAGCCGCCCCCTCCCTCCAGGGACCCCGCTCTCCAGCCGAAGACCCCGAGCACATGTGCCCTTGGCATATACACAGTCACCCAGCATGCACTGAGGCACTTAACTCTGCCAATAGCCAGGGCTGTAACTATGCATGTGCTCTCCTTTGTCAGGTTCCCTCCCACTGTCCAATATGCCCCATTCTATTGGACCAGTGTGAAATTCAGACAACATGAGCAGCACCTGAGCGCCATGAGCAGACCCTATCAATGGATCCCTGCTCCTTGGTAGGCAGAGAGCATCTAACTTTACCTGGCAGTCTCTCTGGTAAGCAGAAAGACCCAAAAACTATACCCTCTTCTAGCACCTACCTAGGAGGGTGCTACATCAGTTTTATATCATCTCTTGTAGCCAGATTCAGCAAACTTCAGTGCTTCCAAGCAGAACAGTAGGTTAAAGTATAACTATAGGCAAAACTTTTTTTTATATTTTAGATCAAAGACTAAAGGAAGGTTTCAACCCATCAGTTTATTTTTTTGCCATCTGTGTCCCATTGGGGAAAATTCCCTGCAAATTAAGGATATCCCTAGGGGACCCCAAGGTCACCAGAACTAGTGTCCCCATTGGAAGATTTCCCCTTTACTACGTTTCTGGGGACGTCCCAAAATTTGGGATTTTCCTTTACTTTCACTTTCAATGATAATGGTAAACAGTACAAATATAGAGGGTGAATCTCCCTAATGGGGGCACAGACAGCAATAAAAACTGACAGATGTTCTAATCCCTCTCCACCCTATCCAAAAACAAAAAAAAGTTTTGCCTTTTGTTGCACTTTAAATTAGTTAAATACATTCCAGGTGCATCTAAACAAAAGGTGTGCAAAGTCTTTTGCCCTGTACACACGATCGGACTTTCCGACAACAAAACCGTGGAATTATGTTTCGAAGGTTTTTGGCTCCAACTTGTCTTGCATACACATGGTGACACAAATGTTGGCCACTAATTACGAACCTGGGTACATGGTGACGTACAAGACGTATGACGAGCTGAGAAAAAGGAAGTTCAATAGCCAGTGCGGCTCCTTCTGCTTGATTCCGAGCATGCGTGAACTTTTGTGCGTCGAACTTGTGTACACATGATCAGAAATTCCGACAACAAGGTTTTGTTGGCGTAAAATTTGAGAACCTGCTAGCCAACATTTGTTCCGACAACAAATGTTCGATGGAGCATACACACGGTCGGACTTTCAGTCAACAAGCTCACATACAACATTTGTTGTCAGAAAATCCGATCGTGTGTATGGGGCATAAGATTTTCTGTATACATCAGCCAAAGCTTGAGTAGAAAAGCCTGTCACCTGCCAGCATACTGCAGAGTAGGCCCCTTGCACTCTGTGTGGAAGCAGTGATTTCCATGTAGAGGTCCAACACGCACCCCACTGAGTCAGAGCTAGAGATCTCCAATCAACAGGACACATGAGCTTTGCTGATTGCAGGTTTGACTCAGTAAGGGGCGTGTTAAACTTCTGCAAGGAGACCACTGCTTCCCCACAGACAGCAAGGGTCCCACTCTGCAGATGTTGGCAGGGGACAGGCTTCTCTATTCAGGCTGTGGCTGCTTTAGAAAGAAAAAGAACTGTAGGACATTGAACACCTTTTGTGTTGATCTACCTGAAATGTATTTATTTGATTTAAACAAAGGGTTCAACTGGGATTTAGAATGAACTCCATAACAAAAAACGCAGCAGGTAAACTTTGTCCCCAAAGTCAGTTTAAACATAAAATTAAGTTTTGCTGAGGTGCACCTTTACTTTAAATTGGTTCTTATTTACACATCAGCAGCTAGTTTATTCTTACCGATTTTGGCTAAGTGACTACACAGACTGTGAACTTTACTTGCAAAACTGTTAATGTAGTCTCAATTAATGTGCTAGCCTTCGTTCCCGCTTAGCGCGTCGCTGGAAGTTTATGGCGTAATTTGCAGTTCTTACTCATTTTCAGTACCATTAACATGACATCTCCACTAGCCCGGGCCAAAGGAAGGCCAAAGTTGAGAAGGAAGGTGACCTTCTGCTATCTGCTCTGGACCCCTTAATTTTTTAATACCATTTTAATGCCACAAACGAAAACCAGCTGTATTGTGGAATTCCCAACGGTAAAATTAGTGCTGTTTAACAATGCAGTCCCTCGTGCTCAGACTCTACAAAAAACAGCTTGTTGTACTTAGTTAACCATGAGATGGTTTCCCAACTGTAGCCTAATTACAGCATTCTTGCATGGATTCGATTCCTTAACCCATACAGTACAATCACAGCATCCTTAAAATTAAAAATCCAGCTCTATGTGCTTTCTTTTCTATATACAGTACTTGTTGGATTTGTTTGTAATGCAAAGTTGCACAATTGGGAAATAATACAGTGTGAAAATGTATTTAAACTGAAATGAGGTTTTTCAGTATGTTTGGCATCATGTCTAACTGTATACTATTTTTAAAGCAACCCTGTTCTTTCTCTGTCCATGAGAAGTCCTTCCATTGGATTCTACTTGAAATTGACACTTCTGGGATTGCCAACCTCTTGGTCCCCCCCCCACAGTTTAGTATAAGCGATAGGGTCACTTTAAGGCTAAAATCCAGCCAGACTCACTGGGGTAATAACACCACCAGATCCAGCTCTAGCAATATTGAACTTAGGTGTGGAAAAACTCCCTACCAAATATTGTAATTTTGTACTTCAGGTTCTGCTGGAGGCCAAGTCTTAGGGCCAACACTCTAACAAAATTTGAACAGGCATATAAATATTGGATTTCGGTTATATCTACTAGACAATAACTTATATTACCCAAGGGTTGTTGAATTTCTTTACTGTTTTTTTCTTTACTGTTTTGTTTATTATACGTTTATATCCTCCTCAGTACCTTCCACATTACCTTCCCCTCTCCTCCAGGACAATCTAATGTATTCCTGTTAGTAAAATGTATCTGTACTGTACACCAGCCCATGGGGCTTATTACCTGTAAACTAATAAGAGATGGATCCCTTATCCTTTGCTTACGTAATATTTGTACTTGATTGTGCTTAATGACACTTAATAAAAGTACATTGTTGAAAAAAAAAAATGAAATCCATGCAGATATGTGTAGTGCTATCCCAAAGGAGCGGCTATTGTTACTGGGTCCACTGCTTGTTCTCAGCCCCTGGTCGTAGCCTCCCTCTTACTTACGCCACTGAATTACCCTGGCTGGAACCTCTCAGCTGTCACACGGGGGTGACACACAAATTGTTGCAAGATATATGTTCTGTATTGGCAAACCAAAGTAGAAATAACAACACAGTAAGTCAGTGATTCAATATCAACACAGAAAGAATCAATGAAATAACTGGTACAATACAGTAACCCATGTACCCCTTGGGGTGAGCTCAGCATGTATTGCAGTACAAAGAATAAACGGCAGTCTTCTGCCAGAGAGATGAAGCCTCAAGTGAAGAGAAGGGTTAGCACATATGAAACAGGCAATATGGAAGGGTTCCCCAAGGTTTTTTTAGCAGCATAGACAAAGAAAGAGTGTATATGTGTACAAAATCATTTATTTAAGAAAAAATCAATCTCATGTGTCGATTAAAATATAAGCTCTGCTTCAGGGACATAGTACATATTCCATTATACAACAATGCAGACACACAATAATAACAGCATAATATTACATAATGTCTGCTATGTAGCAGTGACAACGCGTTTCGACCTATGCAGTCGCAGTCTTCTTCAGGGGGGTGGTTTGCTATAAAAAATACATTAAACATCTCAAATTTCCAAGAATATTTCATCGTGCACAAACATTATAATTACCACTGAGAAGATGGAATAACAGATCTCCTAACTCTGGTCCCTTAAAGATTAAAAACAGTTGGTTGATCGAGGAGGCTCCATAATCATCAATACCCTCCCCGAAGGTAGGAGTCCAGCTCAATACGGCTTGCAAGAAGTCATACTAATGCCGCGTACACACGGTCGGACTTTTCGGCTACAAAAGTCCGACAGCCCGTCCGACAGACTTTCGACAGACTTTCGACGGACTTTTGGCGGACTTGCGGTGGACTTTCTAAGGAACGTACTTAACTACATACGATCACACAAAAGTCCGACGGATTCGTACGTGATGACGTACACCAGACTAAAATAAGGAAGTTGATAGCCAGTAGCCAATAGCTGCCCTAGCGTCGTTTTTTGTCCGTCAGACCAGCATACAGACGAGCGGATTTCTGGCTCCGGCGGAGTTACAACGTAAAGATTTGAAGCAAGTTCCAAATCTAAAGTCCGTCAGATTTGCGACTGGAAAAGTCCGCTAAAGGTCCGGTGGAGCCCACACACGATCGGATTGTCCGCCGGATTTGGTCTGTCGGCGTCCGTCGGACCAGTCCGGTCGAAAAGTCCGACCGTGTGTACGCAGCATTAGGGCACCTTGGAGCAAAAGGAAGGCAGCACCTGCAGACATTTCAAAGTTATGATAATCTATCAAGGAAAGGTCAAAGTTTTTTACCCTTAGTAAACTGATAAGGAATCCCTAATCATTTACAAATATTTATTATATATGCACATTGTAGTGATGTAATATTATATTAAATGATATGTGATGAAATAATTTGTTGCTTTAATCATTGTGTTAAATGTAAATATGATTATAATGTATTATGTAGTATACAATAAAATATAAGTAGTGAATGTATGAGTGGATTGGTGTGAAGAATATGAAAATGATATGGGTGTGAATTGTTAGTTGAAGTTGTAGATTGATGGTTGCCAAATTAGATTGATTTTTCCTTAAATAAAGATTTTTTTTGCACATATATACTCTTTCCTTGTCTATGCTGCTAAGAAAAACCTTGGGGGAGCCCTTCCATATTGTTTGTTCCGGGGTGTGCAGCCCCAAGTAATTCTCCCATATGTGTCTTCCCCAAGCAAATATGAAACAGGCTAGCTCCCTTGAGGACTCTCAGAACTGGAAGACAAGACCTATTCTTGAGAGTTTGGCACAATTTTTTTCAACCCAATCCTACTGTCAGGCAGGTCTCTAGAACTGCACAGTTCTGAGTATTAAAATCTGCCGGCTCAGGTGGGGCCTTTTAATGTTGGTACATATAAACAGTTGTGATCTGTAGGACAAAAAGTTGGCAGGTCAGCCTCAGCCAGTATGGTATGCCCCTTTAAGAGCAGCAGGGCAAGGTAGATACGTGCATGAGATTAATAACACACTTGGAACAGGGGATTTAGATGAAGTTCAGATCACGGTGCAACTATTGCAGTGTGGGAAGGAGTTGGGGGGATGGACAAAGTTTGGAGGATAAGCGGAACTGCTGAGTCACTGCTGGGAGGGGGGAGGAGGCACTACCGGAAGAGGGTGCAGGGTAAAATGAATTTCTAAATCACTGTTGGGAGGGAAAGGGGTGGGAGGAGGTTGAGCTACTAAACCACTGCTGGTAGGGGGAACAGGAGTAGCTGAGCTGCTGAGGGAAGGGTTTGAACCAGTTTAGTGCTTTTGCTGTGAGTTTTGTGGATGCACAGTGCCTACAGCTCCAGAGATCAGCGAGGGCTTGTTTTAAAGCTCAGCTCATGTAATTCTGGTTGAGGATCTGTAAATACTTGAATATCAATAGTCTGGACCCAGGTACATTATTTGAGTGCGGTTGGAGGACAGTAAAAACAGGTGGTTGTGCTGCATATTATCAACCCCCCACCCAAGGTGCAAAGGCATCAGGGTGGGTTTATATACTTGCCATGGCCACAATGGGTTCTTTATGGAGCGGCAAGAATTATACCCCCCAGTCACATTCAGTAAGGAATACTGCCCACTGGATGTTACCCGTTTAAATATATGGGATCTCGCTGTAACCTCCCTGCAACTGCTTGCAATGCATGCGGTTGTGGCCCAATGGTGTGCACTTTCCATGGTTAAAGTAGGTATTGAGGAGGGGACTGATCACATTCTCTCTGCCTGTCAAATGCCCTCTGAAAAGAGAACGCTAATGTAAATGAGCCCTAACCTATATAGCTAGTGAGTTAGTCACAAAGTTCATTGTTCTGTCATTCATCATTGGTGTCAATGCACAAGTGTATCTATACAAATGGCTAAACCTCTGTTTTGACCACAAATTCAGGCAGAAATGTTTTGTGCTCCACAGCAAATTTTAATCCCCTCCAGCAGTGGACAAAAGACAAACTAGTTAAAGTTTATAACATGAATACATTCTTTTTTTTTCTCCTTTTTTATTAAAACTAATAAAAAAGCAAGCCGGCACTTTTAAGCCGCACCATCAAATGATACAGCGATACCATACATCCCACCCAAAAATCTTTCATGATTGTATCCCTTTAAACTAATCACCCTCCGAATTAATTAAGCCTAATTGTTGTGAATATGACAATGAAGAGGATTTTTAAAAGGACTGGAGAACAATGTCATCCTTTTGAATTTTGGGCACCTAATTAAAAGACAGGAGTGTCAGAGCAGTAGGTCATCTGAGCAATGATAACTGATAGAGCTCAGATTGGTATCGGCGTCACATATGCAAAGTGCTGGGTGTGCATATATTACTAATTATACAGATAGCTTCAGGTTTTACTATTAATTGATTCATATATCATCTAGTGGGACAAAAAGATTCAGCTCCTATTGTTTTCTGCCCTCAACTATGGTTAACCTTTTATGAACTCATAAATGCAACTCATCCTTGAAACCCTTCATGCTGACCTCTGCACGTAACAAACTCAAGCTCCATTGATGGCATTTGTTGTTTTTGTAGCACTTACCCCTGAAGGAGCCGCTGATGTTTGGGTTTCCTTGTTCCTGGTGATAACGAACCTTGAGGCAGTACCACACCCTCTTAACACACCAAGGCTAAAGGAAAGGCTGTTTATTTGGGCAACACACCTAGCAGAGCAAACCACAGCAACAATTATCACAAATAATTGCAGAACCATGTAGGCTCCTGCTGCCATCCTTCAAACTCCTGTAAGAGGGAGTAAGGGCATGGCTTACCGTTTTGTGTGTGTTGGGAGGGTGCATGCAACCCGGCTTAGCTCTTGGCTTGCTACAGAAGGCACCGAAAGGAGGGAGGAGCAGACAACACTGGCAGACCGACCAAAAGAGACCTATTTGTGCAATATCATTGCACAGAGAAGGTAAGTATACCCTATTTTATTTTTTTAAATAACCTTTCGTATCACTTCACTTTAACCACTTCAGGCCCGGAAGGATTTGCCCCCTTAATGACCAGGCCATTTTTTTGCGATACGGCACTGCGTCATCTTAACGTCGTGCGACGTTGTACTCAAACAAAATTGATGTCCTTTTGTTCCCACAAATAGAGCTTTCTTTTGGTGGTATTTGATCACCTCTGCGGTATTTATTTTTTGCGCTATAAACAAAAAAAGACCGACAAGTTTACTTTCTGCTACATATCCACTTTTTGCTATAAAACGTATCCTAAAAAAATGTAAAAAAAACTAATTTCTTCATAAATTTAGGCCAATATGTATTCTACATATTTTTAGTAAAAAAAAAAACACAATAAGCTTATATTGATTGGTTTGGGCAAAAGTTATCACGTCTAACTACGGGATAGATTTATGGACTTTTATTTATTTATTTTTTTAATGATAATAGCGGTGATCTCCGATTTTTAGCGGGACTGCAACATTGCGGCAGACAAATCTGACCCAAAATTACACTTTTTGGGGACCAGTGATATTATTACATTGATCGGTGCTATAAAAATGCACTGATCAGTGTTTAAATGACACTGGCAGAGAAGGGGTTAACACTAGGGGGTGATCAAGGGGTTAACTGTGTTCCCTGGGTTTGTTCTAACTGTAGGGTGGGTGGGCTTACTGAGACATGACAGAGATGGTTGTTCCCAATCACTGGGAACAGAAGATCTCTGTCATGTCATCTGGCAGAAAGGGGAATCGCCTTGTTTACAAAGGCAGATCGCTGTTTTGCCTCTGTGCATAATGATCGCTGGCGGCCGGCGGACATAGAGTCTGCCAGACCTGCGGGCACGCTCCCGCAGCTCGCAGAGCGCCCGCAATCTCACATGCACGGACTGACCTACAGGTTGTGAGCTGGTCGGCAAGTGGTTAAAGATAAATTCGATTTCCATCAGAAATCTTGCCAGATGTACTGAGTTAAAAAAAAAAAAAAAATTCAGTGCTGCAAAAGTTTATAGAGACAATATAGAAATTTGGAGTTAGAATGTATTTTGCAGTGATTGTAGTCCTATAAAAGTCATCCTTGTGTATTACATCACTTGTCATTATTTAAATAGCATCTTTTTTTTTAACCCTCCCCTTTTTGATTGGCTCTTTTCTCTCCTCTTGTTGCTCGTTTTTTCCTATCTCTGTGCGGTTTTCCAATTCTGCCCAGACCTCTCTCTTTTTTTTTTTTTTTTTTTTAAACATCATTATTCCGAAAATTATTATTGCTTTTAGCAATTGAAATATGCCTCAAACAGGATTGTAGATTTATTAAATTCCCTAAGAGCATTTATGTGTAGCATAAAACAATTGCTGAGTTATGTTTTATATCATTCTTAAATAAATTGAAGGCGTTTTTTGTCCCGGGATGCAATGATTTGGAATTCATAGAAGGGATCTCGGTGACTCACCGCTGAGGCCTTTCTCAGCAATGCCAAGAAAATCGAGACATCTATGTCCTGACGTGAATATTGAAGAACCCGTTTTGGCAAATATTATATGTGTGTTCCAGAAGGTTGTTACAGCCAATTATAAATCACCTCATTGAAAAATTTGCCTTGAAGACTAAGAAATACTTTGGCTAGATGGCGGATTCTACAATTATACCTGCTTAGTGGTTTTTATCATGCTGCAAAGATTTTCATTTGTGGGTTTTATAGTCTGATATCTACCTTTTTTTTTTTTTTGTATTTTTGGATAAAGTTAAAGCTGATTAAAAAAACACATCATCCCAGATAGCCAGCAATTGAGTTGCAAGTTTGAAAATGACTTGCTAAGAAATTGCTACACTTGCCGGGCTTCACAAGTTTGTTGCACAATTTCATCAAGTCCGCATTGTATGACTCCAGATCAACTTTCTTTGCAAACATTCTGTAAGTCTGCTGCAAGTTCTGGTTCAGTTATGTTGTGCAATAGTCATCCCACCATAGGGGTCACTGTGACTTGCAGAGCTCTTGCTGTAGACTCACCACTTCAACTTTGCTCTTGCTAGAGACTTGCAATGTAAATTTGCTACAAATTTCGAAATTTTTAATTATCTTTTAATCACCCCAAATTCTTATCTGTCATGTGACAGATCCTTGCCCACATCACTCTCTGGTGACATGAACACTTCCCATTGGCTGTAAAAACAAATCCATTGGAGGGTCTTTAAAGTGGAGCTTTAGTATGAAAATTAAGTCCTGCTAGATCACTTCATGCTGGCCCCTTTTGCAGGTATAGCTGTCTAAAACCTTAAAAATAAGTGCCTATATTGTTTAGAATCCAGTACAACCTGCTCTGCACATGCTCAATTGCTCTCAATTTTTTGGCACTGTGCCGAAAATGTAGAGGCCAAACTGCTGACAACCTAGAGATTTACTGCTGCTCAGGGGTTCTGGGCTTTGTCAAAATGGCAGCCTCCACCAAGAAGAAACAATAACATCGCTGGAGGCAATTAACAGCACACACATTTTTTTTTAGAATAGTTATTAATGTGGAATGTATGTTCCTTGCTAAAGAACATTATTTTTTTATCAAGTTGTTATGGGTAAAGTTCTATTTTAGAATTGAAAGCCACTGAATTATGACATCACATGGAAAGGGTGACAGCCAAAGATAAACAGAACCAGGCTGCAGCAGTAGAACTTTATAAAATGGAAAGAAAGAGGGCGCACCAACCTAGTCCCACATGTATTTATTGATGAATAAAATCATAAAAACTACTCAGAAGCATAGGAAATAAAATGGCTTTAGTGAGCCCCTCGTCTGTAGCTTAAAAAGTCTTGAATCCAACAGTCTCCAGACCATAGGGGGACCACCTAGTGGTCCTGATTTTTTTTTTCATTAACCTCCCTGGCGGTTTTCCCAAGTGTGGCTCGGGGTTAAAATTCAGGACTATTAGCGGTAACCCTGAGCCACACTCGGAATTACATCGCAGGATCCTGGTGTGCCTTTACTTACCTTGTCCCCAGGATCCTGCGATGTCCCCCGCAGTGTCCGTGGGCTTCGTCCTCCTCCGAAGCCTCTCCTTGCCAGGCTCCGTTCCCTGCGAGCGTCGCAACGCACGGGGGTGGAGCCTGGCGGCAAATTATAAAAAAAAAGTAAAAATCATAACACATACAGTACTGTAATCTTACAGATTACAGTACTGTATGAAATTATTTCACATCCCTTTTGTCCCCAGTGCTTTGGCCCATGCCCTGCATGCAGTTTTATGTGATATATACTGTTCTTTCTGCCTGGAAACTGGAGATTGTCCATAGCAACCAAAAAGTGTCCCTTTACGTCAAAAGTGGCTTTAGACCAGTTAGAAAACAGCCATAGTAAATTAGAACACTTGTAGAATTGAGCGATAGTGAATCGTGGGGAAATTTATTTTATTACTATTTATTTTTATTTTTTTTAATTATTTATTTTTATTTATTATATTATAATTTATGTTTTTGTGTTTCAAACTTTATCATACCCGGGATATCTACTAGACTCTGGTTTGGACAGATTTAAGTGTGTTATTGTTAAGAATTACAGACCTACAATATAAAACGCCAAATTTCCATGCAAAATAATTGTACCGCTTTCAGCACCTAAAATCCGAAATAATCATACCGCCAGGGAGGTTAAGGAGGTTTTAAGGAGGAACAGGTTAAAAAAAAAAAATAGTCATTCAAAACATTTTTTTATGTTTTGTTTCCAAAGGGTTAAAAGATTAAAAGATTGGGTTCATATATTTGCATCGCAATCATTTTGATTGGCACCCCAATGCACATCCCTAACCCACCACAATCAACCTACATTTTAGTACAACATAATGTACTGATGTGAACCATATATTCATTGTGGTGCACTAGGATAAAAACAACGTGCAGTTGGGCATCTAGAAAAAAGAAAAAATTGTCTGGACTTTAGAGGCAAGGTAGGATACATTATTTATATAAAATCCATTATTGTATTCATAAACAAGATATAAAAAGCATGTAAAGCTGTCAACACTTTTCACTGGTCCACTTCCTCAGGACACACAAGAGGAAAGAAACAGGATTCACTACATAAATTTTTCTTTCCTCTTGTGTGTCCTAAGGAAGCGAGCCAGCGAAACATGTTTTCAAAAAAAGCATTTAGAACTGGCAGCCTACACATTTCCTTTAAGTAGCAGGGAAGAACTGCAGCCGTTGTCAGGTTTCTGTTGCTTGCCCCGGTAACAGTGGAGACAGGGATAAGTAATGAGCATACCTGGGAACTTTCCAAAGTCAGTGAGGATGATATTGGGGTAGGGCAGTAGATAGTGTAAGGGAATGGAATGGCATAATGAAGTATTGGTATAATAGCAGTCCACATTGTGTGCCACAGCCAAATAAGGTTGATTGTTAAAAATATATGGGCAACAAACAGGCAATCGTGACAACAGTACCCTTAAATGATATCACATTATTACTGTTATAGAGGTTCCACTTTAAAAATCCTCACAGCATTCCTACTGCCATATATCCCCCAAATTATTCCTATAAAGTTCTAGAGATCAATGCTATTGTAAGAAAACCATTAAAAAACGTCTGGCACGCATGCGCGCGCTCACGGGCGACTGCAGATGCCCATAGGCACCAATGCGCGTGCACGGCGGACTGCATGCACAAAGGGTGCCCTGACCCTGGTCAATGCTGACTGGCCTTCAGCTGTTCCCTGATACCCTGAATTATAGTTATCCCTGATAACCTATTATCCTGCTTGATACCCGTTGCTGAGCTTGGGTTTCCTTGACCCTGCTTCTGGACTCTGCTATACTCCTGATTACTGGTTCCTGATCCCAGCTTCCCATTTGAACTTGCTTCTGCCTAATGCCTTGGTACCTTGCTGTCCGCCTGCTACCGAACTTGGCTATCCTAGTGACCTCGCTCCTGCTCTCTGCTTGGCTCAACACTGCCATCCGAGTGTCTGTGCCTATGGTCCTGAGACCAGCTGCGACTTCCTGCTGCAAGTCTACCAGAAACTCTATATCGCTAGATGTCCCAGTTCTGCAGTCCAAGCAGAGTGCCTCTTTAAACTCAGCTGTCCCATAGTGCACGGCTGCCCTTCCTAATCTGATGGTTCTGCTGCCTTCCCAAGGTTGCATCCTCTGCTACAAGTTTCCGGGTCTACATCTGCAGGCACTTGTGTTCCTCCTGTCCCTCGGCTCCCTCTGTTCCACTCTCAGCGGGACCTGGACTGAAGATACAAGAGAGGCCGACCTTGTCATTTCAGTCTCCCTTCAGGTACGTGACAGCTATAGAGACGCATTTATAAAAAGATCCCCACATTATCATTATAGAGATCCTCTATTGGGATCAGCCCCATCATTCTTGTAGGAAAGCAAACAGCCACACTCTGATGATGTTAGATAACACCCATCATTCCTGTAGTCACAAATATCCCAGATCATTTCTATAAAGACCACTCTAATAGAGATCCAAAAGTAATTTCTATAATGGCTCCTAAACAGAGATCCTTACCGCATTCCTATAGAGATCCCCTGAAAAGAGGTCCCAAAATCTTATAAAGGTTACCTTGAAAGAGACCCTTAAACCATTCCTATAGAGATTCCCTGTGAAGCCAACCATACATGAATTGGAAATTTGGCCAGTTCAGCAAGGACAGGCTGAGATTTGATCCATGTATGGGCAGGTTGATTTTACCCAAGTTGATCCATCGATTGACCTGGGTATAATCAGCCTGTCCTATTTTTTACATTCAGTCAGCAACTAGCAGTAATCAGCTGTTCTGCCCCCCCCCCCCCCCCCCAAACACACGGCAGAAAACAATAACGCTGCAGAAGGCAGTCAGTGTTGGTGGGGAAATCAAGTGATTTTCTTTTCTTCCACTCTTGGTGGAAGGAAAGAAAATCAAGTCTTCTATGGTTTACTTAAAGAGATTATTTTCCAAATCATTCTGATAGAGCCCCCTTTGAGAGAAACCCGAACACGTTCCTCTAGTAAGCCTCCTGTATAAAGACTTCGCTCTATGATTTCTATAGTGATCTTAGCATCATTCCTAAAGATATATTCTAGAAAGAGATCCACCCGAAAAGAGATCCCAAGAACATTCCTACATAAGCCACCTAGAAAGAGATCCTCACATCATTCCTACAGAGATGCCCCTGCAAAGAGATCCTCCACAACGTTCTATGTAGATCCCCCTGTAAAGAGACTTGCTACATCATTTTTGTAGTGAACCCCTACAAAGAGATCCCAGTGAAAGTTCCTGTACAGAGGTCTGCAGTCAGACGGTAGACAATTTGAAAGATAGATTCTCCGGTCAGGATCTGGAGAGTCTCCAGGTATGGCAATAAGGAAACAGACAGCAATAGAAACCTGACAGAGGCTGTAACCCTCCCCCTCTGTATCCAATACTTGAAAAGGCTTTGGTTTTAATACCATTTCAACATGCACCAAATTTAGTCATTTGCTACCATACACTTAGCACTCATAATTAAAATACCTCTGTCCCTCAGTGTTTAACCACTTGTTGATAGGATTGCCACCTGTCTGGGATTCACCTGGACAGTCCAGGTTTTAAATCATGTGTCCAGGTTTCAGTCCACCCGAAACCCGGACACATTATTCAGACAGGAGTGTGGATTAGAACAGGGTCTGACAGAAGGGTGAGGGGGCACTACGTGTGCCGCATTACTATTCTCTTTGGAGTGCCAAAAGGTTTCCCAGGTCTGTTACAATCCTATAGTGTATGCTAGAAAAAAACACTTGATGTGCGCCGCTAAAGTGTTCAGGTTTGGCTTGAAGATAAAGTGGCAACCCTACTTGTTGACCAGGCCTTTTTCTGACATTTGTTGCTTACAAGGTAAAATCTGTATTTTTAGCTAGACATATACTTAGAACCCCCAAACATTTTATATATATTTTTTAGCAGAGATCCTAGAGAATAAAATGGAGGTCATTGAAATTTTTTATGTCACACGTTTTTTGCGCAGCGTTTTTTTTAAACGCAATTTAATGAATTAAAAAACAAAACAAAACATAATATATACCCATATTTTTTTTTTTGGTATAATATGAAAGATATGTTATGCTGAGTAAATAGATACCTAACATGTCATGTTTTAAAATTGCAAGCGCTCGTGGAATGACGCGAAACTACGGTTCTTAAAAATCTCCATAGGTGACAGTTTAAAAATCTCTACAGGTTACTAATTTAGAGTTATAGGAAGAGGTCTAGTGCTAGAATTATTGCTCTTGCTCAGACGTTTGAGGCAATACCTCACATGTGTGAGGTATTCAGGAAATGGCTCACAGCTTCTCCCCAGCCAATGGGAACAGAGGGGTGTGGACTGTGGAAAGCAAAGTAGAAGCCCAGTACTGGAGCGTGGCTGTGGGGCCCTAGGGCAGATCAGGGCTGGATTTTTTGGAGGATATGATAATATGACAGGGAGGCTGCAGGAGCCCCCTGGAGCTAGGGGCGGGGTTACGATTGTGACCCCTGCAACCCTTTATGATACGCCCATGCTCTGAGGGATCACTGGAGGCTACCCTGAGTACTAATTATCCATACAATTGCACAGGGCTGTGCTTATACAGTATGAACGGGTGCTGACTGGAGGAGAAAATATTTCAGAATCTGGAAGGAAGGTAAGTATTATTCCAGGTGGGTGTCACATAGGGGGCATGGAGGGATTTTTTTAAGGACAACTTCACCACTGTTGAAGTTGTCCTTTAAAATCCATTTGAAGTCTCACATTTTGTTTATCTTAACTCTTTATAGTGCTGTACTATACACTTTAATGATTCATGACTGATTTGGCCTGACCTCAACTCTACAGCAGACCCTGTCTGCAAGCCAGGTCTTGTCCAATATCAGTATATATATCAGAAATGCTCTTTTAGCTAAATATACACAAATTCTCACAAACATGCTCCAAAATCTAGTGGAATGCATTCCCAGAAGAGTGGAGGCTGGTATAGCTACCAAGGGGAGCAATTCCATAATAATGCCCATGGTTCTGAAATAGTTACAGTAAATGCTTATATAGGTGTCATTGTCAGATGTCCACAAACTTTTGCCCCTATAACCTAGTATAAAAGCATTAATTGTCAACCAAAGACTTCATAATGGCTAACTTTCCGATTTATTATTTCAATCACAGGCCCTCATTCCAACACAATAACCAAAACTGCCTACAATCTACCACCATTTACAGAATGTGCCACCACTGTACTGAGAAAATAGCTGTTGTGTTTCAGCAGTATAAGTAAATATCTAACTGCTGTGATGCATTTTTTTTTTATCAATAGTTGTCTTTGGCTCGGTCTCTTCCCTCCCTCATTCCTGGAAATATGTGAAATCTTTAAACATAGCGTTTTTTTACGCAGTCTTAAACGATTTCTCTGGTTGAACAGGTGGAAATCAACCAGACAGAAGGAAGCGGAAAAGTCCGCTATTGCATTATCAATCTGGGCAGCGTTCAGCAGCTATATACACAGACTGAATACCAGAGACAGCAAGCTACTTTTCTGCCTTGTTAGAGGAAATAGCAGAGAGTGGAGGGGTTACATCAATGGGAGCAAGTGCAGTCATGCAGAGGCAAATATTCAGCATATGTAAGTGCAGTTGGAAAATCATTGTCTTGCAGAGGATTCAGAAAATTGGTCTCTAATGGCTCTGGCTTTTAGGCATACAGGTTTGATAATAAAGCTCGAACAGTGATGCTACGGTTTCCCCATGAATGCTAAGAATGCAAACTAGGATACCACCACATATCATATGCAACCATCATGACTGGATTTAGAATAACATTTTTTTCCCTTTATTTGGTAGCCATTGGTCTTACAACATACTGTGAAGAGCACCAGATGGTACCATAACAGGTCGTGTGCACAAACTTAAAAATTAACCTGTCCGTTACCTATTCAGGGTCCACTTAATGGCCTTCCACCCAAGTAGAGGGGAGCTGTTTGGCCTCGTCCCCCCCCCAGGATGCATTGATTTGGCCTAAGTGCCCAAGCAGACAGTTGCCAGTCCTGAACACTGTCACATGTCATCAATCTTGTATACGTTCCCACAGAGAGAGAAATGGAGCTTACACAGGGATAAGATTTAGTGCTCTGGCCGGCAAGTGGAGTGACAGGTGAACATCGGGAGATACGTATCAGTAGGTGGGGTGTATTGTCCTTTCAAGAGAACTGGTCACATTGCCCTGAACCTGATCTTCAGAAAATACCAATTGGTCAACCATGCAAAAATGCAGATCAGCTATTCTCATCTGCACTCACTCTAAGTTCTTTGTAGTCTTTCACATACAAAGGTTAAAAAAAATAGCACAGCATTCAGATGAAAATATCAATCTAGTCATGTAATAACTAGCAATGGGCAAAAAAGTCCACCTAGTTCAGACCAATTTGTAGTGCCTGGGGTTGACCCACTCTACTTAAGTGGTAATGGGAACTATACGAAGAATTTCAGTTCACTTCTCTATAGTAAGGTACTTGGCTACATATAATTGCGTAGAAAAAAGACACATGACCATCAAGTTCAAACAAAAGAACAAAAATAAGTAAATAAAATGTAAACCTCAGAACCCTAAACCTGCACTTGATCCAGAGGAGGGCAAAAAAAAAAAAAACCTTTTAAAACAATTTGCTCCAACACAGAATAAAGTTCTGCATGATCCACAAACACAATTAGAACCCCTGCTAATAATTAACATATCTCTAGCTTCCATTACATTAGCATAAATACCACGTTGTACGATAAGAGTAAATATAAGAATAAGATATGTGGCATACTTTGTGTATTTGACACCTTGGGATGCTCTATACAACAAATTATTTTTTAGCAATTATAAAATGAAACAAATAATATTATAATAAGCCAGAAAATAAAGACAGTGAAAACTGCAGTGTTCCCTCATATCGGTGGTCAGTGTCAATGAAAAAGTTACATTAAGGTCAATGAAGTGGCCATTTAAATTAGTGATCAGTTTAACTAAGGGATATTAAGAACACATATTGAGTTGTCCACTTTTGTTCTGTTCTCTTAATCCTTTCTCTGTTTTTTTGTGATAATTAGACCCTATACCTCTCATCGGTACTGACAATGGACTGGCCAAACATGCTCCATGATGTGGAGCAAATGTCATATCTCCATCCCTATAGATGAAAATCTGCCTGTCTATACTGTATTTTGGCAGGTGCAGTGCCTCCTGAGAGATATCACTTCCCTAGTGATGCTAGTGGGTGCAGTTAGGGCCCCTTTTAATTTTAGTGTAGGGTGAGGCCAAGAGTGAGTTGGTAGAACTACTCCTGACCTCCACTATGTAGGTCTGTAGCTTGGAATGTACTGGGCCTTCTGGGCCTGGGCTTGGAGAGACACCTTATGGGGACCCACTAATGGGGGACTCGAGAGATTGTTGGGGAAGATGGCTGGACTTTGTTCTATATTTATGGCACTGAAGTGTTCTGCACTGTATTAGAGAATGGAGTGAAGATGTGACACTGCTGTATGTTATGAACTGTGAAGAGAAACCAATGTGATAGTGCCAGTTGACATTTACCTGTTCTACAGTAAATCTATGAAAACGCATTTTGTGTGGGCATTTGATAGTTCCAGATCTGGCCAGGCCTTGAAATGTAAGTCTAAAAAAATGGAAAGAAAAGAGGGCGCAACAGCCTAGTGCATTATCCCACATACATTTATCGAAGATAAAAATATATAAAACTACTCACAAACATGAGATGCAAGTATGCTAGAAACAACCAGTCTTTTGTGGCTTAGAAGTCCTGGAATACACAGTCTCCAGACTGATGTATGTATATATACAGCTGAAGGAGCCTCTGCTGCTAGGCTCTGAGGAAGAAGGACAAACTTTTGAAATGCGTCAACCAGCAGGGGTCCCTGCGTGGTCCCCCTAGGGTCTGTAGACTGTACAGTACAGTGGGGACGGAAAGTATTCAGACCCCCTTACATTTTTCACTCTTTGTTATATTGCAGCCATTTGCTAAAATCATTTAAGTTCATTTTTTTCCTCATTAATGTACACACAGCACCCCATATTAAAAGAAAAACACAGAATTGTTGACATTTTTGCAGATTTATTAAAAAAGAAAAACTGAAATATCACATGGTCCTAAGTATTCAGACCCTTTGCTGTGACACTCATATATTTAACTCAGGTGCTGTCCATTTCTTCTGATCATTCTTGAGATGGTTCTACACCTTCATTTGAGTCCAGCTGTGTTTGGTTATATTGATTGGACTTGTTTAGGAAAGCCACACACCTGTCTATATAAGACCTTACAGCTCACAGTGCATGTCAGAGCAAATGAGAATCATGAGGTCAAAGGAACTGCCTGAAGAGCTCAGAGACAGAATTGTGGCAAGGCGCAGATCTGGCCAAAGTTACAAAAACATTTCTGCTGCACTTAAGGTTCCTAAGAGCACAGTGGCCTCCATAATCCTTCAATGGAAGACGTTTGGGACAACCAGAACCCTTCCTAGAGCTGGCCGTCCGGCCAAAATGAGCTATCGGGGGAGAAAAGCCTTGGTGAGAGAGGTAAAGAAGAACCCAAAGATCACTGTGGCTGAGCTCCAGAGATGCAGTCGGGAGATGGGAGAAAGTTGTACAAAGTCATCCATCACTGCAGCCCTCCACCAGTCGGGGCTTTATGGCAGAGTGGCCCGACGGAAGCCTCTCCTCAGTGCAAGACACATGAAAGCCCACATGGAGTTTGCTAAAAAACACCTGAAGGACTCCAAGATGGTGAGAAATAAGATTATTTGGTCTGATGAGACCAAGATAGAACTTTTTGGCCTTAATTCTAAGCGGTATGTGTGGAGAAAACCAGACACTGCTTATCACCTGTCCAATACAGTCCCAACAGTGAAGCATGGTGGTGGCAGCATCATGCTGTGGGGGTGTTTTTCAGCTGCAGGGACAGGATGACTGGTTGCAATCGAGGGAAAGATGAATGCGGCCAAGTAGAGGGATATCCTGGACAAAAACCTTCTCCAGAGTGCTCAGGACCTCAGATTGGGCCGAAGGTTTACCTCCCAACAAGATAATGACCCTAAGCACACAGCTAACTCCATGACTGTTCTTGAATGGCCCAGCTGGAGCCCTGACTTAAACCCAATTGAGCATCTCTGGAGAGACCTAAAAATGGCTGTCCACCAACGTTTACCATCCAACCTGACAGAACTGGAGAGGATCTGCAAGGAGGAATGGAAGAGGATCCCCAAATCCAGGTGTGAAAAACTTGTTGCATCTTTCCCAAAAAGACTCATGGCTGTATCAGATCAAAAGGGTGCTTCTACTAAATACTGAGCAAAGGGTCTGAATACTTAGGACCATGTGATATTTCAGTTTTTCTTTTTTTAAAAATGTCAACAATTCTGTGTTTTTCTGTCAATATGGGGTGCTGTGTGTACATTAATGAGGAAAAAAAATGAACTTAAATGATTTTAGCAAATGGCTGCAATATAACAGAGTGAAAAATTTAAGGGGGTCTGAATACTTTCCGTCCTCGCTGTATATTCCAGGACTTCTAAGCCACGGAATATTTTTTATCTTCAATAAATGTTTGTGGGATAATGCACTAAGCTGGTGCGCCCTCTTTTCTTTCTATTTTTTAGATATGTCCAGGACAGCCCCAGTCCTAGAGGGCAGCAAAGCCTGATGAAATGATTCATTACCTCCACCTGAGCTGAGCCATCACACTTATGTTCAAGAGTGTTGTTTCTGCTGGAAATGTAAGTACTGTGACATAAAATGGCGGAGCTCCTCCTAAAAAAAATGTGTGTACCCTATCCAAAGAAGAAGCAGGGTGGGAGCTGGAACCGCTGTCCAATCCAGGTCCCTTACATATACAGTAGTTAGCCATTGCCTGGCCATAGACAAGAGCATGTCTCAATGGGAACTCAAGGTTTCCCACAATCACCAAAGAATAAAAAAAGCTGCAAAAAAAAAAAAATCTGTGAATTTATGATATAATAAAGTGTGTTCATTACCACCCCTTACAGGAGCCCTACATGGCCCAATGTTCACCTGATTGTGGCCAGTGATATTTGAGTTTGGTTCATGCCTTTTCATAATCAGGTTGTGTCTGGCCATTCGTGGTCAAATGTCAGGGGAATAGCATTGTAATCTCATGACATTGGCCTTCCAGCTAGACAAGCCTCTGCTGCCATTCCTATACTAAGAAGCTTACATTTAAATGGCCTTTATGTGGATATCTGCTTCTTATCTAATTAATGTCAACATTAAACTCAACACAGATAAACAGCATAAGAATTGAATAGGAAGAGCAGACACTATTCATTATCTTCTTCCCTGCTGACCAGAGGGTTATGATAATATATATCACTATTGTATTATTCTTATTTAATATGGTCATCCTTGGTGCTCCAAAGTTATTTCCCCTCTGTAGACGTGAGACTTATTTTGTAGTGTATGTCATCTCTCGTAGGCCCAGTAATTAGTCATAAAAAGAAAGCAGATCGTGAACGCTGCGGTATAATTGTCAGGGACTGGGCAAAATACAGGATGACAAATTACAGCGTCTTTTGTAGCCTTTGAAATGCCTTGCTGCTCTAAGCCAGGCAATAGAGTCACTGGTGGAATGGTGGATTGGAGAAGCCTGTGCTTGTTATATTAGTGAGAAAAGTCCCAGTTTTTTTAAAAACGAGAACCTTCCTTCAGATATAAAGTAGTATTTTATGTGGCACCAACATTTTGCGCAGCGTTGTACAAAGCAAGCATATGTGAAGGGTTGTGCAGTCTAAAAAAAGAAGGGATAGCCACAAGAGGCAATGGAATAGCGCTGCAGTAGGGGATAGAAAGAAGATCATCGACTAAGTAGTGAAGTAATAATAAAAACATTACATCCCACCCCCAGTTCCAGTTACAAGTAACTCAACAATGGCAGATAAACCTGCCGATACATTATACAATTTTCCTTTAGATTTACCACAACCATATAATATGGGGTCCTTAGAGGTTGCAAGGATTCCTTTAAGGTAGAAAGGCTAATCAAGGTCTCAGACTTTGAAATGAGGTAGGGGTGTAATTGAGCCCATGGTGGCCGGACTTGGAGAAAGTCATCTTGAGAGTCTTCCAGTACAGTGGTAGATTTTTCATTAATAGGTGTGCCTTGTATACAGCTCTTGACTTCCACAAAATTGAGAAACTGAGATCTCCACGCATGGGCGATGGTTTGTTTGTAAGCTGTAAATATGTGTATTATAAATGTGTGGCTACGTTGGGGGATGTTGTCAAAAGGTTTGCGAAAGACCTTCCTCTGTAATCAGACAGCAAGACTCTGCCTACCACTTGCCATGCATCGGTAAACAGATATACACTCCTGCTGCCCATTCTAATCCAGCAGCAAGCTCTGCTTCCGAAACTCAATCTAGGTGAAGTCACTATGTAGGTAGAGTTCAGTCTTTCATTCAGCTGACCTTTGCAGAGGCTTTGGGGATGGACAGTGTTAGATTAGGAAGGGATGGAGGAGAGTTATAGAGAGCGGTGGGCTGATACCGGTTCATGCTGGACGAAGTACCAGTGTGAGGACCGAGCACCCATGTTTTTTCCCATTACCAATCTTGGGAAACTTTTTCCTGCACACCAAACTCCCCTACCCTTCACCACTGCACCTGACTGCCATCGCCTCTCCCTGCTTTCACCTACTTCTCTCACATGCCGCCATTCCACACACTACTGCACCAGTGCCGGCCTCTGTGCTCGCTGTCACAGCACCAACACATGGCTTAGCACTCACCACAACTTTACCAATGCTCATTTTTGTGATCTCCGCCATCATAGTGATTTGCCTTTACATATTCTGCCTGTTTAACAAGCGGGCATACTTTTGCTACTGTTCATTCAAATTAAAAGACTTAGTTTAAAGAGATATTAAAGCCTAGTTTTTAAAAAGATAAAATATTAAACACATTATACTTACCTGCTCTGTGCAGTGGTTTTGCACAGAGCAGCCCCGATCCTCCTCTTCTCAGGTCTCTTGATGGCGCTCCTGGCTCCTCCTCTTTGGCAAGTGCCCCCCAAAGCAAGCCACTTCCTATGGGGCACTCTTGCAGGCTTGCTCCCGAGCCACCCTATCTGCATCCTTTGACACAGACAGGGTGGCTCAGGCCCGCCCTACATTCCCTCGTCACAGGATTTGATTGACAGCAGCAGGAGCCAATAGCTTCCACTGCTATCAATCTGCCCAGTGAGAAGGGAGAGAGCTGCTCTCATGCACAGCGCTGGATCGGGAATGGGCTCAGAAAAGTATAAGGGCGGCTGGGGTGGGTTCTGTAACACAGATGGTTATTTTAACCTTAATGCATAGAATGCATTAAAGTGTTACTAAACCCCAGGACCCTGCATTCACTATATCTGGTCTCATACAGTACACAAAACATGGAAATGTAATCAATTTTTTAATTTAAATATAAACTGCTAAATACCTTTTCTCATCAGCATTATATAGCAGTCTTGTGACTTCTATCAGTGCCTGGTTAAAGTTTGTAGAAGGAGTTTTCATATTGCACTGGCTGTCCTATCAGGGTGCAAGACCCCTGACCCTCTGTCTAGACAGTGCTGATTGGCCCTGTGCTGTTCACATGCACCCTCCCCCCCCCCAAAAAAAAAAAAAACTCTAGCAATACACATCAAACTGAGCATGTGTAGACTGACTCCACTAACTCTGTCTTAGCTGCACATGTTTTGGGGACAATGCAAAAAGGGGAGGATCTGCGCATACAGGACCAAACAGCCTTTTTACACAATGCGCAGGATTAACCCCTTAGGTTCACAGTGAGTATAACCAGCATGCTTTACTGCATATACAGACTGATTTTTTCTTGTTGTGGGTTTAGTAACACTTTAAGATTAAAAAACCTTTAGGCTTTAGAACCACTCATAGGTGTGCGCAGCCTCTTGCATTAGGGTGTGCACCCCAAAGCTTAAATACATATGCATGTGTATATGTACTGATGGTGTCAGTAGGGCAGTGGACAGTGTAATTTAGTTAATTTTCTTTTACCCAAATTTTTGGGCTTGTGTAACTTTTTTTTGGGGGGGGATGAAATATCAGTGGTCAAAACAGGGGGGAATATGCAGCACACAAGGCAATTAGGGTGTGCCCAGGCACACCTGGCACACCCTGTGCGCACGCCTATGGAACCACTTTAACTGCAGCTAGCATAAATACCAGCATCGGTCATAAATTATATCCGGTCCAGCAGCTCTTGGGCTGGGAAAGGAAGGGTCAACACTAGTAGCCAAAAAGAGGTTGGGGTGTGGTCTCGTAAAAGCTGTGCTGCTTGCAGTGGTGGTAGAGGATCCCAAATCAGGAAACTGGCTGAATATTCATGGATGATACTGGGGTGCAGTAAAAGTAGTGCTCTTATAAAAAAAATGTATATATATATATATATATATATATATATATATATATATATATATATATATATGTATATATACACAATATATATATATATATATATATATATATATATATTTGTTTTTTCTATGGGCTAACCCGGTTCTCTGCAATAGTCCAGTGAAAGAAACATGACATGACAGCTCTCTGTCGCACTAAGCAACTGTGTTAATTTCCATGGGGGAGAAAGTTATGCCGAGAAGGACGAACGACTTGAAGATAAAATATTCGCTCAGCAGACGTGTGGCATTTCAACGGTCGATCCACATATGCCAACACAACTGTGCAAGGACACTGCCAGCAAGCCAGATGCCATCTTGGAATGAGTTCTCTTCCTAATAGCCCTGTGAATGCCCACATAGCGGTGCAGGACATGTATGAGATCAGACAAAATTAATGACCAGAGCTACAAGCACAAGCAAACAACCAAACTTATAAAAACTTTCTACAGCACAACAATTAAGGAGGCCTCCAGGTGTCAAAAAATCCTTAAAGAACACATATAGGCCAGGAGTGTAACCTATGAGATGACACCATTGCAGACACAACGTGGAAGTGCCATTACCTAGGGATGTGAGAGCTTAGATAGCTTAAGGCAAGTATTCTTACCCGAGGTATCCCTATCTCTGGGGAGTAAGGTAACTAAATGATGGGGGTGTGGGTCTGAACCTTCAGATTATTAAAAACAAAAATGAAACAGGAATCTTTGATTTACTGAACCCAAAGTGAAGAAATCGACATCCTGAGTAACATTGTCGATAACTGGACCTCAGATTCCACATTTTGATTGCACAAAGACCACCGCACAGGTTTTATATGATAAAAGTGTTATGGTTTTCTGTTAGATGTTCCGTTCCTCGCAATCCATTGGGTAATTTTAAAAGCGTTAAAGTGATTGTAAACCTTTGCATATAACCACTGAAGTGACTAGCCTCAAGTGATACACAGACACGAAACAAACCCTCCCATAACTTGTACCTGTTTATCTGCAGCCATCTCTTCTATACAGCCATTCAAAGTACAGAATTTAGAAGGCAGAAGGGAGTATCTGATGTCACAAACTGAAGCATATAGAACAGAGGGCTGAATGTAATCTGAGACCTGAGTGGAGGGTATGGACACACACCTCCCCTCACAGTCTCATAGGGAAATATGCACAGCTGAGGCTGTCAATCACCTACTATGTGCTGGGGGGTTTGGGCATAACCTGTCAGAGGGAAGACAGGAAGAAAGCACACTTGGTGCTTTGAATTGAGGCAAGTACACACTATAGAGGTATATGCTCTGTTCATTTTTCATTTCAGAGGTATACAAACACTTTAAAATCCAACTTAACTTTTCGTCGAAAGCGATACTAAATCCAATGGTTTTGCACAGAGAAGCCTGGATCCTCCTCTTCTCGGGTCCCATGGCTTCTCCCTCCTGCTGGGTGCCCCCACAGCAAGCAGCTTGCTATGGGAGCACCCAAGCAGATGCGCTCCCGAGCCGCGGCTGTGTGTGTCCATTCACACATGGAGCCGTTGCTCAGCCCCACCGTCTAATGGCTGTGATTGACAGCAGTGGGAGCCATAGGCTCCCGCTCCAGCCAAAAGCCAATCAGGAGTCCTCAGAGAGGCAAGGCTCTCGTGGACATTGCTGGATCGAAAGGGGGCTCAGGTAAGTACTGAGGGTGGCTGCTGCACATAGAAGGTTTTCTTTTCTGTGTATGAAGGTAAAAAAAACCTTGTGCCTTTACAACCACTTTAAATCATCTAAACACATTCCAGCTACCTCAACACAAAAGGTTTACAGAGTCTTACAGCTCATTTTCCTTAGAAAGTAGCCACAGTCTGAGAAGAAAAGTCCATCACCTGCCAGCATGGAAAGGACGCTTATTTCCTGAGTGGCCTCTACAGATGTCTGATACACCTTCTGCTGAATCAGCCATATAGCTTTGATATCTCATGCTTCTGCTATTTGTAGAGCTTTAACCACTTCAGCCCCAGAAGGATTTACCCCCTTAATGACCGGCCTTAATGGCCATTTTTTGCCATACAGCACTGCGTTGCTTTAACTGACAATTGCGCGGTTTTGCAATGCTGTACCTAAACAAAATTGACGTCCTTTTTTTTTCCACAAATAGAGCTTTCTTTTGGTGGTATTTGATCACCTCTGCAGTTTTTATTTTTTGATTTCTGCTATAATACATATCCAAAAAAAAAAGATAATAAAAAAATGTATTCATCAGTTTAGGCCGATATGTATTCTGCTACATATTTTTGGTAAAAAAATCGCAATAAGCGAATATTGATTGGTTTGCGCAATAGTTATAGCGTCTACAAAATAGGGGATAGATTTTAGGACTTTTATTTTTATTTTTTTGTGTTTTTACTGGTAATGGCAGCGATCTGCAATTGTTAGCAGGATTGAGACATTGCGGTGGACAAATCTGACCCCACACTTTTTGGGGACCAGTAAGATTATTACATTGATCCGTGCTATAAAAATGCACTGATCAATGTATAAATGACACTGGCAGGGAAGGAGTTAACACTGGGGGGCGATCAAGGGGTTAACTGTGTTCCCTGGGTGTGTTCTAACTGTGTGGGGGCTGGGGGTGGTGTTCTAACAGTGCCTGGGACAACAAAGTGATCACTGTTCTTGATCACCAGGAACAGCAGATCTTAGAGTTGTCCCCTGTCAGAACGGGGATCGACCTTGTTTTCATAGGCAGATTCCCGTTCTGCCTCCTCACCATGATCACGGGTAGCCGGCGGACATCGAGTCCGCGGGACCTGCGGGTGTGCTCCCACGGCGCATGTGTACCCATAGTTTTACATGCACAGACTGCCGTAGGGGTACGGCAGTTTGCACAGGAGAGCCGACCTGTCGCCATATATACACAGTGGCTGGTCGGCAATTGGTTAAAGTGTCATTAAATCCACATAAAAAAAACTCTCAATAAATAATGTATTCCATGCTGTTCATACTCACTCGGTCACTATGGGATCCATTTTCTGTATTCTGCAAAAAACCTGGTTGAGCTGCTGCTTTCTAGTTCTACCTTCTGTTTATGTTCCCAATTCAGCGGGGGATTTTGCAGCTGTGGTGGCAGCTCTGCACATGCTCAGTTTTCAGTGAGTTTCTATGCTGAGCATTTCCTCCCTATCACATCTGAGCATCAGCCCACTCCCTCCCTCCTCCTCCTCCATGCCCACTAACCAGCTAAACACAATGGGGACAGGATATTACATGTAGATTGATGGAGGCTTCACCTCCCTCTTATTCTAAAGCTCAGGCTGGAGGGGTGTGACACAACTTGTGACTGTTAGAAATCAGCCCACACCATGTTATTTCCACAAAATAATATAGATTTGACTTCAAATAGATATTTGTATGCCAATTCTAAACAGTGAGTTTATTGACAATAATTATTTATTTTTACTCTGTATTCCAAAGAATGTTTTTTTTTTTAACATGACCAGCAGCGGTGGGCTAGAAGCTCCTCCTCGTTATGTTTCCCTGCAGACAGACTGTGAAAGATTTGGGTCATGTGACAACTGTATAGTGATTAGGAAAAAATGTACTTTTTATTTTTTTTATTAAAATAATTACAATGCCATCATCCACATACAGAAATAGAAGAAACAATGTAAATTAAACAGTGTGTGTCTAGTATAATTTTAACTCTGTGTTGGACCTCTACAAAGGGACCCCTGCTTTCCCTCATAGAGCAAGAATCCTTTGCATCTTGCTGGCAGGAGACAGTCTTTTCTACTCAAGCTGTGGCCGCTTTCTAAAGAAAATTAACTGTAAGACTTTGCACGGCTTTTTTTGTATTTAGCCGATTGAAGGCGAAATTTAAACCCACTGAATTAACTGCCCCCCCAATAAAAGCTCAAGTTAGAAATATTCAAGAAATGTTATTAAAGCCTTAATCAAACATACCAGTGCTATTTTCAGCAGTAGTTTGTTTCATTTATATTCTACCTATCATCTGCGGTGTATGTTACATTCAAGACATGCCTCTGGTGATAACTGTCACAGTTAGCAGTGTGCTTATGTCAGCTCTCAGCTGCTTCCAAGCCTTCAAATGGACAGAGTCTCAGCTGATCATGTGCAGCATAATGGCAATTGCAGATCTATATAGAGGGTAAAATGGTACCATCCTTTGGCTCCATGCACACTGAAGCTCATAAACGGCCGTTTTTGGGAGTTTGGGCATTTTTTTTTAACAGCCCATAAACTCCCCTCTGTTATTCTATGTTATCCTATGCACACATGGACGTTTTTGGACATTTATCAGCAGTGGAGTTTATGGGCTGTTTTCTGAATGCCATAAAATCACGTTCAGGAGTTGTTTTTCTGATCACAAAAAACGTCAAACGCTCATAAATGCAGATAAACACTCAAAAACGTGGTTCACCAGCGTTTTTTAATGTTTTTGATCCATTAAAAAACAACGCTAAAAAACGCTGATGTGGAAAAATACTAAAAACGCTAATAAACGCTATGTAAAAATGTAAAAAAATGAATTTCCTTATCAATTTATGCCAACATGTATTCTGCTACATATTTTTGTTAAAGATAGGGATAGATTTGGGGACTTTTATTAATTTTTTTATTTTTTACTGGTAATGGCGGCAATCTGTGATTTTTAGCGGGAGTGCGACATTGTGGTGGACAAATCTGACACTAAGTGACACTTTTTGGGGACCAGTGACACCAATACACTGCACTGATCCCTGTATAAATGAGACTGGCAGGGAAGGGGTTAACACTAGGGGGCGATCAAGGGGTTAAATGTGTTCCCTGGGAGGTGTTTCTAACTGTGGCGGGGAGTGGATTAACTGGAGAAAAAGAGAAATTATGATTCAGCTTAGCTGAAACACGATCTCTCACTTTTCCTCCCTGACAGATCAGCGGTGTGCTTTTTGTACATCTGCACACCGCTGCTCAATCTCTCCTGTGAACGTTTGGCGGGTCGAGCCCGCCGAACCCGCTGATTGGCTCCCGCTGTGTCCAATCACAATGGAAGCGACGCGCCCCTTAAACCGCGTGCACAAAATCACGTACAGGTACGTGATTTTGTGCACCCAGGCCGCACTGCCGCAGTAAATGTACATGGGGCGGTCCGGAAGCCGTTAAAGGAGAATTACAGTGCCTTGAAAAAGTATTCATACCCCTTGAAATTTTCCACATTTTGTCATGTTACAATCAAAAACTTAAATTTATTTTATTGGGATTTTATGTGATAGACCAACACAAAGTGCCACATAATTATGAAGTGCAAAGAAAATAATAAATGTTTTTTACATTTTTTTTTACAAATAAATATCTAAAAAAATGTGGCATGCATATGTATTTACCCTCCTTTACTCTGATACCCCTATCTAAAATCTAGTGGAACCAATTGCCTTCAGAAGTCATTTAATTAGTAATTAGAGTCCACCTGTGTGTAATTAATTTCAGTATAAATACAGCTGTTCTGTGAAGCCCTCAGAAGATCAGGGATAAAGTTGTGGAAATGTTTAAAGCAGGGTTAGATTATAAAAAATATCCCAAGATTTGAACATCTCATGGAGCACTGTTCAATCCATCATCTGAAAATGGAAAGAGTATGACACAACTGCAAACCTACCAAGACATGGCTGTCCACCTAAACTGACAGGCCGGGCAAGGAGAGCATTAATCAGAGAAGAGCCAAGATGCCCATGGTAACTCTGGAGGAGCTGCAGAGATCCACAGCTCAGGTGGGAGAATCTGTCCACAGGACAACTATTTGTCATACACGCCACAAATCTGGCCTTTATGGAAGAGTGGCAAGAAGAAAGCCATTGAAAGAAAGCCATAAGAAGCCCCATTTGCAGTTTGCAAGAAGCCATGTGGGGGACACAGCAAACATGTGGAAGAAGGTGCTCTGGTCAGATGAGACTAAAATTTAACTTTTTGGTCTAAAAGCAAAACGCTATGTGTGGCGGAAAACTAACACTGCACATCACCCCGAACACACCATCCCCACCATGAAACATGGTGGTGGCAGCATCATGTTGTGGGGATGCTTTTCTTCAGCAGGGACAGGGAAGCTGGACAGAGTTGATGGGAAGATGGATGGAGCCAAATACAGGGCAATCTTAGAAGAAAATAGGTCAAATACAATATAAAACAGAAAAAATTCCGCGCTAGAAATACAAAAGAATAAGCAGCAGTAAACAGTGCGACAACACCAACCCAACAAATAAAAATAAATAAACTGCGCTAAAACAAAAATTATATGTGTTGGGTGAGTTAATAGTGTGACCAAACCCCAACAAAATATAAAAAACAAGTCCAGAAAATAAAAGTCCAAATTCCCAAAGTAGTAAGTGTTCAGTATAAGTGTGGATGCTGTTCCAAAATGAGCTATGATTGCTCTTACCAGAAATCCAAAGATATAAGCAGATGGCAAAAAACCCTTGCCAGGGCCTCTGAGGTATTGGACCAATCAGCACCGTCCGTGGTCAGATCAAAATCCCCTCAATAAATGCAGGAGAAAAACAAACACAAGAAAAAACTGGCCATAGTGTAGTATGTTAAATGTTAAACATGGACAAACGAACATACCAATCACCCTGGTGTGCACATAAAAACAACCAAAAGAAAGGGGGGGAGGGAAGTGAAAAAAAACCCCACCACCGTGGCTGTAGATTGTGCTTACCAGATCACGATGATAAACAGATTCTTAGTAGGTTAGGAGCTGACATAAAGCACCTTGATACGTCCTCATTAACCCGAAGTTCACATCGTCAGTAAACCACCTCCTCTGCTGCCACTTCCAGCAATGTTTTCTCTCTAATTCTTCCAGAGGTGAGTTTGGAAGAATTAGAGAGAAAACATTGCTGGAAGTGGCAGCAGAGGAGGTGGTTTACTGACGATGTGAACTTCGGGTTAATGAGGACGTATCAAGGTGCTTTATGTCAGCTCCTAACCTACTAAGAATCTGTTTATCATCGTGATCTGGTAAGCACAATCTACAGCCACGGTGGTGGGGTTTTTTTCACTTCCCTCCCCCCCTTTCTTTTGGTTGTTTTTATGTGCACACCAGGGTGATTGGTATGTTCGTTTGTCCATGTTTAACATTTAACATACTACACTATGGCCAGTTTTTTCTTGTGTTTGTTTTTCTCCTGCATTTATTGAGGGGATTTTGATCTGACCACGGACGGTGCTGATTGGTCCAATACCTCAGAGGCCCTGGCAAGGGTTTTTTGCCATCTGCTTATATCTTTGGATTTCTGGTAAGAGCAATCATAGCTCATTTTGGAACAGCATCCACACTTATACTGAACACTTACTACTTTGGGAATTTGGACTTTTATTTTCTGGACTTGTTTTTTATATTTTGTTGGGGTTTGGTCACACTATTAACTCACCCAACACATATAATTTTTGTTTTAGCGCAGTTTATTTATTTTTAATCTTAGAAGAAAACCTGTTATGCCACGTACACACGACCGGTTTTGCCTTCGGAATAAACTCCGAAGGTTTCTCCGACGGAACTCCGACGGAATTCCATTCAAGCGGTCTTGACTACACACAGCCAACCCGAAGTCCGACGTGACGTATAACACGTACAACGGGACTAGAAAAAGGAAGTTCAATAACCAGTAGCTAATAGCTTCCGTCTCATACTTGCTTCAGAGCATGCGTCGTTTTTGGTACGTCGGAACAGCATACAGACGAGCGGTTTTCCCGATAGGAATTGGTTCCGTCGGAAATATTTAGAACATGTTCTCTTTCTAGGTCCGTCAGAATTTTTAAAAACAAAGTCCGATGAGGCACACACACGATCGGAATAGACGATGAAAAGCTTCCGTCTGACTTTTTCTGTCGGACATTCTGCTCGTGTGTACGCGGCTTTAGAGTCTGCAAAAGACGTCTAGGGTGGAGGTTCACCTTCCAGCAGGCAACGACCCTAAACATACAGCCAGAGCTACAATAGAATGGTTTAGATCAAAGCATATTCATGTGTTGGAAGTCCAGACCTAAATCCATTTGAGAATCTGTGGCAAGACTTGACAATTGCTGTTCACATACACTCTCCATCCAATATGACAGAGCTTGAGCTATTTTGCAAAGAAGAATGGGCAAACATTTCATTCTCTAGATGTACAAAGCTGGTAGAGACATCCCCAAAAAGACTTGCAGCTGTAATTGCAGCGAAAGGTGATTCTACAAAGTATTGACTCGGGGGGCTGAATACCACACATTTCAGATATTTATTTGTAAAAAATTTTGAAAACTGTTTATCATTTTCCTTCCACTTCACAATTATGTGCCACTTTGTGTTGGAATATCACATAAAATCCTAATAAAATACATTTACATTTTTGGTTGTAACAAAATGTGGAAAATGTCATGGGGTACGAATACTTTTTCAAGGCACTCTATATAAAAAAAAATATTAGTTAAACACACAAATGCATTTTTACCCTTACTTTTCCTTTATATTGGCTTTTGAAATTTACAAATGCCTCAATTGAGAAATTGGATGAAAGGTTTAGCGCTGGGAAACACTTTTTGAAAGATAAATAGTGCATTTTACATGCAACTATATAGATCAGACCAAAATAAGGGACAGATGAAGAGGAAAGAGAGACAGAGGGATTTTGTTCCAAATCAGGGACAGTCCCTCGAAATCAGGGACAGTTGGGAGCTATGGATAAAGAGCAGTGGCAAACATCAGTTCTGAAATGTTTTATGCACTTGTTGCAACTTTTGAGATTCAGAACTACAACAATGTCTGAGTAAAGGTTATAAATCAATCCATAGCGGTTGAAAGAAACATCCTAATATTAATTACTTCCTTAACGCACTATAGCCGAAAGATGGCTACAGCCTGGCTCTCTTGTTTTGGGAGGGCATCCATGGACGTCCTCCCGGAACCATCTCTCCCGCGTGCCCCTTGGGACACAGCCCATCATAGATGGTGGTAAAGGGCCAATCACAGCGGCCCTTTACAATACGATCAGCTATGTCCAGCAGTACATTCCCTAAACACTGTCACAGCATGAGGAGAGGAGAGCCAGTAACCGGCAATCCTGACAGGGGACCTGTACACAGATAATCATGGGAAAGATCATCAGTGCAGCCCCATCTGTGCCAATCAGTGCCCATCAGTGCTGCCTATATGTGCCCATCAGTGCCGCCTATCCGTGCCAAATATCAGTGCCCAGAGGTGCCGCCTATAAGTGCTGCATATCAGTGTAGCCTCATCAGTGCCCATCAGTGCAGCCTCATCAGCACACATCAGTGAAGGAGAGAAAATACTTATTTGCAAAATTTTATATGAAACTAAAAAAAGCTTTGTTTTTGTTTTGTTTTAATTTTCCATCTTTTTAACCGCTAAGCCACCGCCCACCGTCATATGACGGCTGGACGAGGCTTCTGTTGTTCTGGGAGGACGTCATATGACGTCCTCGCCCTCCCGAGCCACTAGGGGGCGCGCTGCGTCACTCGGGACCCAGTGCGCGTGCCCGGCGGCCGCGATGTCCGCCGGGCACCCGCGATTGCCGGGTAACAGAGCAGGAGCGTGGATCTGTGCATGTAAACACAGATCCACATCCTGTCAGAGAGGAGAGGAGACCGATGGCGTGTCCCTTGTACATAGGGACAGCGATCGGTCACCTCCCCCAGTCAGTCCCCTCCCCCCACAGTTAGAATCACCTCCTTAGGTCATACATTAACCCCTCGAGCGCCCCCTAGTGTTAACCCCTTCCCTGCCAGTCACATTTACACAGTAATCAATGCAATTTTATAGCATTGATCGCTGTATAAATGTGAATGGTCCCAAAAATGTGTCAAAAGTGTCCGATGTGTCCGCCGCAATATCGTAGTCACAATAAAAATTGCAGATCGCCGCCATTACTAGTAAAAAATAAATAAATAATAAAAATGCTATAAATCTATCCCCTATTTTGTAGACGCTATAACTTTTGCGCAAACCAATCAATATACGCTTATCGCAATTTTTTTTTACCAAAAATATGTAGAAGAATACGTATCGGCCTAAACTGAGGAAAAAATTTGTTAAAAAAAAAAAAAAAAAATTGGATATTTATTATAGCAAAAAGTAAAAAATATTGTGTTTTTTCAAAATTGTCCCTCTTCTTTTGTTTATAGCGCAATAAATAAAAACCGCAGAGGTGATCAAATACCACCAAAAGAAAGCTCTATTTGTGGGGAAAAAAATGATAAAAATTTAATTAAGGTGCAGTGTAACATGACCGCGCAATTGTCATTCAAAGTGCGACAGCGCTGAAAACTGAAAAATGGCTTGGGCAGGAAGGGGGTGTAAGTGCCCTGTATTGAGGTGGTTAAGTTTGTTTAGCAAAAAAAACCCAAAAAACCCAGAGGTGATTAAATACCCCCAAAAGAAAGCGCTATCTGTCTCAAAAAAATGGTAAAAATGTCATATGAGTACAGTGTTGCATGACTGCGCAATTGTCATTCGAAGTGCTGACACTAGGGATGAGCCGAACACCCCCCTGTTCGGTTCGCACCAGAACATGCGAACAGGAAAAAAGTTTGCTCGAACACGCGAACACCGTTAAAGTCTATGGGACACGAACATGAATAATCAAAAGTGCTAATTTTAAAGGCTTATATGCAAGTTATATGCAAGTTATATGCAAGTTATTGTCATAAAAAGTTTTAAAAACGGCCGTTTTTTCAGGAGCAGTGATTTTAATAATGCTTAAAGTCAAACAATAAAAGTGTAATATCCCTTTAAATTTCGTACCTGGGGGGTGTCTATAGTATGCCTGTAAAGGGGCGCATGTTTCCCGTGTTTAGAACAGTCTGACAGCAAAATGACATTTGGAGGGAAAAAACCCATTTAAAACTACCCGTGGCTATTGCATTGCCGACAATACACATAGAAGTTCATTGATAAAAACGGCATGGGAATTCCCCACAGGGAAACCCCGAACCAAAATTAAAAAAAAAAATGACGTGGGAGTCCCCCTAAATTCCATACCAGGCCCTTCAGGTCTGGTATGGATATTAAGGGGAACCCCGGCCAAAATTTAAAAAAAAAAGACGTGGGGTTCCCCCTAAATTCCATACCAGACCCTTCAGGTCTGGTATGGATTTTAAGGGGAACCCCGCGCCAAAAAAAAAAAAAAAAACGGCGTGGGGTCCCCCCACAGATCCATACATATGGCAGGCCGCAGGAAAAGAGGGGGGGACAAGAGTGCGGCCCCCCCCCCGAACCGTACCAGGCCACATGCCCTCAACATTGGGAGGGTGCTTTGGGGTAGCCCCCCAAAACACCTTGTCCCCATGTTGATGAGGACAAGGGCCTCATCCCCACAACCCTGGCCGGTGGTTGTGGGGGTCTGCGGGCAGGGGGCTTATCGGAATCTGGAAGCCCCCTTTAACAAGGGGGGCGGGGCCACCCGGTGACCCCATACCAGACCCCCCATTATTTAAGAACCGTCAGACAAGGAGACGCCGTCACACAGCGGGAGCCTCCCTCCATGCCAGCATGGATGCGGAGCGGCCCGGAGAAGAAAATGAAGAAGAGAAGAAGAGAAGAAGGAAGAAGAGAAGAGGATGAAGAAGAAGATGAAGAGAAGAGCGGGAGCCTCCCCCCATGCCATGGGTGCGGAGTGGCCGAGGAGAAGAAGATAGAAGACGCCGCGGAGGAGATGCTGGACGAGAACGCCGGAGGAAGAACCAGAAGAGCTAGAAGAACCAGAAGAAGATGAAGGAAGATAGACGAAAGAAGAAGCATTTAAATAAAGGAATTGTCAAAAACTGTCTCTTGTAATTTTTAACATTTTTGACAGTTTTTTAGTGAAATGGTAGGGGTAAGTACCCCCTTACCATTTCACACAGGGGGGGCAGGGATCTGGGGGTCCCCTTGTTAAAGGGGGCTTCCAGATTCCGATAAGCCCCCCGCCCGCAGCCCCCCACAACCACCGGCCAGGGTTGTGGGGATGAGGCCCTTGTCCTCATCAACATGGGGACAAGGTGTTTTGGGGGGCTACCCCAAAGCACCCTCCCAATGTTGAGGGCATGTGGCCTGGTACGGTTCAGGAGGAGGGGCCGCACTCTCATCCCCCCTCTTTTCCTGCAGCCAGGTTGCGTGCTCGAATAAGGGTCTGGTATGGATTTTTGGGGGGACCCCACGCTGTTTTTTTTTTTTTTTTTTTGGCGCGGGGTTCCCCTTAAAATCCATACCAGACCTGAAGGGTCTGGTATGGAATTTAGGGGGAACCCCACGTCATTTTTTTTTTTTTAATTTTGGCCAGGGTTCCCCTTAATATCCATACCAGACCTGAAGAGCCTGGTATGGAATTTAGGGGGACTCCCACGTCATTTTTTTTTTTAAATTTTGGTTCGGGGTTTCCCTGTGGGGAATTCCCATGCCGTTTTTTATCAATGAACTTCTATGTGTATTGTCGGCAATGCAATAGCCGCGGGTAGTTTTAAATGGGTTTTTTCCTTCCAAATGTCATTTTGCTGTCAGACTGATCTAAACACGGGAAACATGCGCCCCTTTACAGGCATACTATAGACACCCCCCAGGTACGAAATTTAAAGGGATATTACACTTTTATTGTTTGACTTTAAGCATTATTAAAATCACTGCTCCTGAAAAAACGGCCGTTTTTAAAACTTTTTTTTGCATTGATCCATGTCCCCTGGGGCAGGACCCAGGTCCCCAAACACTTTTTATGACAATAACTTGCAATTAAGCCTTTAAAATTAGCACTTTTCATTTCTCCCATAGACTTTTAAAGGGTGTTCTGCGGCATTCGAATTTGCCGCGAACACCCCAAATTGTTCGCTGTTCGGCGAACTTGCGAACAGCTAATGTTCGAGTCGAACTCGAAGCTCATCCCTAGCTGACACACTTTGAATGACAATTGCACGGTCATACAACACAAATTCCATTTTTATTATTTTTTTCCCACCAATAGAGCTTTCTTTTGGTGGTATTTAATCACAGCTGGGGTTTTTATCTTTTGCTAAACAAACAAAAAAAGATGGAAAACTTTGAAAAAAAAAAAATTATGCTTCATAATTTGTTATAACATTTTGCAAACAGGTAATTTTCTCCTTCATTGATATGTGCTGATGAGGCGGCACTGATAGGCTGCACTGGTGGGCACTGATAGGCACAGATAAGGTGGCACTGATGGGGACAGATAAGGTGGTACTGATGGGCACAGATAAGGCGGCACTGATGGCTACTAAGATGGCACTGATGGGCCCTGATGGGTGGCACTGATAGGTGTTACTGATAGGTACCACTGATAGATGGCACTGATGAGCACTGATGGGCACTGGTAGGTGACACTGATGGGCACTGGTAGGTGACACTGTGGGCACTGGTAAGTGGCACTGGTGGGCACTGGTAGGCAGCACTGTTGTGCACTGGTAGGTGGCACCAGCAGGTGGCACAGCTGAGCTGGCGGCAGCTCTCCTTGATCGGGACCGATGTCCCTCTGACAGCCACCGGTGATCGGCTTTTTTTTTTCTCCTCACGCTGTCAGCGCAAGGAGAAAAGATAGCCGATTACCGGCTCTGTTTACATCACATGATCAGCTGCCATTGGCTGACAGCTGATCATGTGGTACGGGTTGGGATTGACCCCTTACGCCGATCTGTGATCAGCCGAGTCTCAAGGACTCGCTGATCACAGAGTGTGCTGTGCGCGCCCTGCAGGGGGCGCGCAGGCCGCTCAAGCACGGGAGGACGTCTATTGACTCCCGGCAAAGTAGGTCTGCACTGTAGCCGTCATTTGGCTATAGAGCAGATCTGAAGAAGTTAAAGCTGACATTAATTTTGCTTATATTTTGTCTTCCCTTGTTCTTCCTTTCTCATCTCCTCATCCTCATCCTCAATGTAAAATACATTTTTAAAATAAAGCCTTTCCATTTTCATTACATATTTTATTTTAATATGTCATCGTTAGGCCTCTATGCTTCTCTGATGCAATTAAAGCAGATAAACATCACAGCTCCCTGCCTCAGTACTCCTCTCAAGACCCCTCAGCCCTGATGAACATGGGGCTTGCAGTTGGGAAGAGTTATGCAAATGTCAAAACTCCTTCACAGGCAGGTTTTTAGTCTGGAATGAGTGGGGGCCCTGAGGCAGACCGCAATGTCCATTAAGACATGGATGAGCGAGTTTGGAGTGGAGGAACTTGACCGGCGTGCACAGAGTCCTGATCTCAACCCAATGGAACACCTTTGCAACGAATTAGAATGGAGACTGCGAGCCAGGCCTTCTCATCCACATCAGTGCCTGACCTCACAAATGCGCTTCTGGAAGAATGGTCCAACATTCCCATAGACACACTCCTAAACCTTGTGGACAGCCTTCTCAGAAGAGTTGAAGCTGTTAAAGCTGCAAAGGGTGGGGCAACTCAATATTGAACCCTACAGACTAACTGGGATGCCATTAAATGTTCATGTGTGTGTAAAGGCAGGCGTCCCAATACTTTTGACAATATAGTGCACATAGAATATGTGCTCATTGGAAACACACCATAGCCTACTGGGAAAACTAGCTTGCAGCTATAGTATATTTTATTTTTTCTGCTCTTATCTTTTTTTACAATAAATAATAGAAAAACTCTTTTGACCTTTTCTTAATTCTGCTGTAATGTAGCATAGCATCGTTTCAATGACCATTTGGCCAAATGATTGTATGTGATCTTATGAATTTCTACTTAGTGTTTTGAATTAACTTTTAAGAGTTTTTTGGAAAATGAGAAATAAAGTAATAGACTTCCTTTTGTCAAAGATGTTTAAAATATCGGTCAGTCTTTAAAAAGACCCTGTAACCGATTTACAAAAAAATTGAAGGTAAAAGCTCAGAACAGTATTTTAAATTCTTTTTATTTATTTGCAGTTTTTTTTTCCTTCCATAAATGATTTAGATTTGCCTGCAATGTGCCTCTGAACTTGCTATAAAAACTGACTAATCAATCACCTAGCACAGCCCCCTCCCTCTTCTCACATCATAGCCCTCTCCTCTTAAGGGAGTGTCTATTTTCTGTCTGTGCTGACCCAGCTCCTCTTCCCCACCCTTCACCTCCCTATTTGGGATGAGATTTGGTTTCTGGTTAAACCAAGGCCATCTGCAGATTCGTCAAACTATTCCAGCTGCTCACCCCCCTGAACTCCCAGCACCGCTGTAATGTAAAGAACTAGGGAACCTGAGAGGTGTCATTGATCAAATATATATTTGACATTTAGCTACAAGAGTGTGATGTGTACACATTAGTGGATGCTGGTCAGTGGTGATTGATGATGAATGAGTTACATATACTACATCTAGGGACATTTGTGGCTTTTTTTTTATTGTACTGAAATTAAGGGAAACTGTAAAGAGATGCAAATCTATCATCAATAAAAGTGTCCAGATGTGTAAATCATCATCAGTCACGGTGACCTGATACCCGCAAATGTTTATCCACCGCAAATTCCATCATTAATTGACAGATCCCCGGGGCTGTGCTAATTTAGACACAGCAGTGTCGAATCCTGGGTGACATCATGGACTAAATGTGGTCAAGATCATATACTGTATGTTCAGTGTTAAACCATTAAATGTATTTTTTAAGTGCAAGCACCTGAATTTGACTTAGTATCAGCCTCATGCAGTCACTGTACAGCAGAGCTCAGTCGGGAGTGAAAGAAGCAATTCATGTGCTGACTAGGAGTGAGCTTCGGGTTTGAGTAATCAATGAGTTCAACCTGAACTTTAGCTATTTAAGGTTCCTCAAGAGGGTGAGCTAAATGGGCTAATTTTATCTGTTTGCCTCCCCGCCCAAACCTGCTGCTGCACCCAGATGATAAATTTAGCAGTGGTATGAAATAAGTAATAGCCGGCATAATTCCACTGATTTGGCTCGATACATGCTCTCTGTGTTTACATAATGCATGGTGTTGTGATGATTATGTCGACTGGGTAGAGTGTCCTATAGTAAATTATGGTTGCAGCCTATTTAGACGTCACTGAAGCTTCCACCGCTACTCCGTAGCCCCTTGGAAGACGTCCCGTAGGACAAAATGCGTAGGTCGGAGCTAAGTGGTGACAGGTGTCTGTGATATCCTTTCTGCTTGTCTCTGTTTGTGAGTACATGCTATTTTCTTTGAATAAATTGTGTTGGAACGTGCTTCACTATTGGTGCGGTTCTCTCTTTGCGTCAGTAATTCTGCCTGTTGTATGTGTGAGCTATTTATCCAGGGGAGATCCCAGCAGTGTTGCCTGGAGGTATGAAGGGCCAAGCCATTTTCGCATTCAGGGATTGAATACTGTGACCTTCCATCCATTTGGGATTTGTCCCTTGAGCTCTGTTAGACCTCTTTAAACTTGAGGTCTGAACTTTTGGTAAGCGGCTGTGTTTTCATGGTGTATACATATTCTCATGTGCTCTCTGTCAGCTCAAAAAGAGAGAAATGGGCAATTAATCTACTCTCTATAGTGGGGAGTCCATGCATGAGAGTTCAAATGCAGCACGAGGTGTGTTGATGGTCACAGATTGGGTGACTATGGATGTCTGCCGGCTCATAACAAGCTAGAAGGGGCTCTGTAGACAGTAAAACACAAAAGAGAGCAGCGCCATCTAAGTGCAGCATGGCGCTGGTCTCTTTTGTGTTTTGGTGTTTTCATGGTGGCTGATGCACAACAGTGGTGAGGTTTATGAAGAAGTAATTTACATGACATTGGACTTGATCAATTTTGGACTTTTATTTTTGGGATTAGTTATTGTTTTTTTTGACACATGAATAATTTATTGATTTATTAATTTAATTTAACCACTAAGCCACCGCCCACCGTCATATGACGGCGGGACGAGGCTTCTTTTATTCTGGGCAGACGTCATATGGCGTGATCGCCCTCCCGAGCCACTAGGGGGGTGCGCGCGTGCGTGCCCGCTGCGTCGCTCGGGACCCGGTGCACGTGCCCGGCGGCCGCGATGTCCGCCGGGCACCCGCGATTGCCGGGTAACAGAGCAGGACCATGGATCTGTGCATGTAAACACAGATCCACGTCCTGTCAGAGAGGAGAGGAGACCGATGGCGTGTCCCTTGTACATAGGGACACCGATCGGTCACCTCCCCCAGACAGTCCCCTCCCCCCACAGAATCACCTCCCTAGGTCATACATTAACCCCTCGATCGCCCCCTAGTGGTTAACCCCTTCCCTGCCAGTCACATTTACACAGTAATCAATGCAATTTTATAGCACGGATCGCTGTATAAATGTGAATGGTCCCAAAAATGTGTCAAAAGTGTCCGATATGTCCGCCGCAATATCGCATTCACAATAAAAATCGCAGATCGCCGCCATTACTAGTAAAAAATAAATAAATAAATAAAAATGCTATAAATCTATCCCCTATTTTGTAGACGCTATAACTTTTGCGCAAACCAATCAATATACGCTTATCGCGATTTTTTTTACCAAAAATATGTAGAAGAATACGTATCGGCCTAAACTGAGGGAAAAATTTGTTAAACAAAAAAAAAAAAATTGGATATTTATTATAGCAAAAAGTAAAAAATATTGTGTTTTTTCAAAATTGTCCCTCTTCTTTTGTTTATAGCGCAATAAATAAAAACCGCAGAAGTGATCAAATACCACCAAAAGAGAGCTTTATTTGTGGGGAAAAAATGATAAAAATTTCATTAGGGTGCAGTGTAGCATGACCGCGCAATTGTCATTCAAAGTGCGACAGTGCTGAAAACTGAAAAATGGCTTGGGCAGGAAGGGGGTGAAAGTGCCCTGTATTGAGGTGGTTAAAGTGACAGCGCAACACATTTCTGTCCAGTAGCTGTGGTATTACTGAGGGAAATCTCAGTAAAAAGACAAAAACAAAAAAAACAAGCAAAAACCAGACCCTTATAAAATCATGCAACCTTGCTTGCCAAGAAAAGAAGGGGCAACAAAAGCCATTTACAAATCTGCCCCGAGCTACATCACCAATCTTGACTCCAAATATCACCCAAACCGTCCTCTCCGCTCCTCCCAAGACATCCTGCTCTTTAGCTCTCTTGTTTCCTCCTCCCATGCTCATCTCCAGGACTTCTCCAGAGCCTCCCTCATCCTCTGGAACTCACTACCTCAATCTGTCCAGCTTTCTCCTACGCGTTCTCTTCGTCCACTTTTAGGTGATCCCTGAAGACTCATCTTTTCAGGGAAGCCTATCCTGCCTTCTTTTAATAACCAAATCTTCTACTTCTCCCATCAGTTCATCCCTCACAGTTATTACCTTTTATTCCACCAGCCCCTCCCTATTAGATTGTAAGCTCCCAGGAGCAGGGCCCTCCTAACTCTCTTGTATTGAATTGTATTGTCGCTGTATTGTCTCCCTTTATATTGTAAAGCACATTGCAAACTGTTGGAGCTAAAGAAATCCTTTATGATAATAATAATAATTATGCTCTTAGCGTTGAGAACGACCTGTGCAACAACAATCCCGTTCTGTCAGACTCCTGTTGCAAATGACAGCTCCGCAAATGACAGATACTGACACTTGTCATTGACCACTTTAAAGTGATACTAAAGTCTTGTTTTTTTTTGCCTAAAAATTACAAACATGTTATACTTACCACCTCTGTGCAGTTGGTTTTGCACTGAGCAGCTCAGATCCTCCTCTTCTCGGGTCCCTCTTCGGTGCTCCTGGCCCCTCCACCCTGAAGAGTGCCCCCACAGCAAGCAGCTTGCTCTGGGGGCACCCAAGCCGAGCCCCTCTCTCCTCATTGGCTCACTGACTTTGATTGACAGCAGAGGGAGCCAATGGCGTTCCGCTGCTGTCTCAGCCAGTGAGGAGGAGAGTCCTGGGCAGCCAAGTCTCTCGTGCAACATTGCTGGATAGAGATAGGCTCAGGTAAGTATTAGGGGGCTGCTGCACACAGACAGCTTTTTATCTTAATGCATAATGCATTAAGATAAAAAACCTTCTGCCTTTACAATCACTTTAAGTCATGATCATATGTGGTGGATCCCCAGCCCCTTTGTACACAAACGGGCAGGTAAGGAAAGCAGCTCTCATTTAACTACATTCGTTTCTTTTTTCTACATCCTACAGAAGTACCAATACATGTGCAGGTTTAAGTTATCCCCTAAAATTTTTATTCAAGGAATTGTGTTTTTTTTAAGCTGCATTTAAAGAACGGCTCCCCAAGAGTATTTTTTTAAATATGTTTTGCATTAATGCATGTCCGCCATAGCAGTGCCCAGCTTCCCGTGCTCTTTGTTTACCAACAGCTTTCAAATTGGCCTTGAAAAAGACCAGAAAAAAATGACAAGCATAGACACCAGTGGGGTTGGTTTCAGGCTGGGTTTGCGGATCCTCCTACAAACTGCACACAGATAGGAGGAGAAAGCAGAGTGACAAAGAAAGGAGCTAATCACTGTGCTGATTTTCTTTCACTGTCCAGTTACAGGCCAGGGTAGGTCTATGACAGTTTGAGGTAGAGGGTTGAGTGATGCTGGGTGTCATTCAACTCAAAGGACTGAGGAAATCTAGTCGTGGAAAACAATGACAGCGTGTGACAGCTCTGGCTTGAAGGTGGTTGTTGCAGGAAAAGCATTTTTTACCTTTCAATGGATTATTTATTATTTTGCTGTAAAAAATAAAATAAAACAGTATGCCCCGTACACACGGTCGGACTTTGTTCGGACATTCCGACAACAAAATCCTAGGATTTTTTCCGACGGATGTTGGCTCAAACTTGTCTTGCATACACATGGTCACACAAAGTTGTCGGAAAATCCGATCGTTCTAAACGCGGTGACATAAAACACGTACGTCGGGACTATAAATGGGGCAGTGGCCAATAGCTTTCATCTCTTTATTTATTCTGAGCATGCGTGGCACTTTGTCAGTCGGATTTGTGTACACACGATCGGATTTTCCGACAACGGATTTTGATGTCGGAAAATTTTATATCCTGCTCTCAAACTTTGCGTGTCGGAAAATCCGATGGAAAATGTGTGATGGAGCCTACACATGGTCGGAATTTCCGACAACAAGGTCCTATCACACATTTTCCGTCGGAAAATCCGACCGTGTGTACGGGGCAATAGTGTTACTAAACCCACAACAGTAAAATCAGTCTGTATATGCAGAAAAGCATGCTTGTTATACTCACTGTGGAACCTAAGGGGTTAATCCCCTGCATTGTGTAAAAAGGCTGTTTGATCCTGTCTTCTCTGATCCTCCCCTTCTTCCACTGTCTCCAAAACATGTCCAGATAAGACAGAGTTACTGGAGTCAGGCTGCACATGCTCAGTTTGGTGTGTATTGCTAGAGAGTCAGGGGGTCAGGGGTCCTGCAGGCTCATAGGACAGTCAGAGTAAAATGAAAACTCCTCCTACAAGCTTTAACCAGACACTGATAGAAGTCACAAGCCTGCTGATGAGAAAATGTATTTAGCAGTTTATATTTACTAAAACAATTACATTTCCATGTCCTGTGTGCTGTGGGAAACCAGATATAGCCACCACAATCAAATCATTCCCCGCATCTATTACATTTTGTACCACCACTCCTTCCCTTTAGAATGTAAGCTCTATAAGCTGGGCCCTCCTGTCCCTTCTGTATTGAACTGTACTGTACTTGTGCTGTCCCCCCTCTAAATTGTAAAGCGCTGCGTAAACTGTTGGCGCTATATATTTTGTGTTTTATAATAATAATAATAGTGAACGCAGGGTCCTGTTTTTAGTAACACTTTACCATCGATAAGCTTTAAAAAGATGGAAACCATTAAATTCTCTCTTTTTTTTTTTTTTTACCCGACACTTAAAAAAAAACGATTTGTCCCTAAGTACAAAGTAATCACACCCCCTACTTCTTTGCATTGTTCAGAATTTTATTTTTATAATTATTTATTTTTTATTGGAGTTTTGCTTAAAAAAATATAAATCAAAACTGTTATACTCTCATTTTTTCTTTTACCTGATATGTAAAAAAAAATACTGTCCCCAAATACAAAATCCCCACCGCCCTACTTCTTTGCATTGTTCAGAATTTTTTTTTTATTGTTATTTATTTTTGATTGGCGTTTTGCTTTAAAAAAAATTAATCAAAACTGTTATACTCTCATTTTTTTCTTTTGCCTGAAACGTAAAAAAAAAATACTGTCCCCAAATATTAATCAAAACCGTTATACTCTCATTTTTTTTCTTTTACCTGATACGTAAAAAAAATTACTGTCCCCAAATACAAAATCCCAACCGCCCTACTTCTTTGCATTGTTCAGCATTTTATTTTTAATATTATTTCTTTTTGATTGGCGTTTTGCTTTAAAGAAAATAAATCAAAACCGTTATACTCTCATTTTTTCTTTTACCTGATATGTAAAAAAAAATACTGTCCCCAAGTACAAAATCCCCACCGCCCTACTTCTTTGCATTGTTCAGCATTTTAAATGAATTTATTTTCTTTCAATTGCAAACTTTATATTCCAATGTAGGAAGTTGTGCTTGGAGCCTGAACAGCCCCGGACCGCACACTCTCCTCTTCCCCAGCTCAGCACTTTCCTGAAATACATCAAGCTGCCAGAAGTTTCAACATCGGTTCAGACTTTATTAGTTTACCAAAAAAAAAAAAAGGTGGAAGAATACCAATAAATAAATAGAAAAAGCTCATTTAGCAAATCTCGCCAGCGTTACTTGCAAACGCGGCCGGCAGCGGGCCTCTTGTGCGCTCGAGATATGAAGTTACAGTGACTGATGCAATTTCCTTCATCTCCCATTTAACATTGTACTCAGCAAACATTGCGGCAGATTAGTACATTTGTAATTTAAATGAAGACAATGCATCAGCTGCAAACAAGAAAATAAGAAGGTTAACAAGATGATGAATTTGTCAGTTTTTTTTTTTGGTGTGTGTTTTTCGTTTTCCGAAGGCAATCCCCAATAAACATTAACTCGCATTGTCCTAGAGATTCCAGAGGTGAAATGCACAATTTTTAATACCTCGGGCAGTCCTGCCGGCTGAATCTGCTTTCTGCAGTTGAGCTAATAAATGCTACTTAAGTCATGTTTCCTTCTCTCTTGGGGCCTGCTTGCTGATTTGCCCAGCAAAAGGAAGCATCCTGTTACTTCCTCTAAATAATTGATGGATCCCAGTCTGGGCAGCCCAAACAAAATTCTGAAAATAGTCTCACATGAGGTGATCACTTTTTCCATGTTTTTTTTTTTTTTTTGCGGTAGTGAATTTTAAATGTATGCAGTCTGAAAGTTGCTGCATATACAACTACGGTATATGTAATAATAGCGATTCGGAGATTATTGAAAACACAAGATTCAATATTAAAAAAGCAATAGGGATAGATGCTATCAGTAAGACTCATGCCTCTTCTTATGCCCTGTACACACGATAGGATTTTCTGACAACAAAATCCATGGATTTTTTCCGATGGATGTTGGCTCATACTTGTCTTGCATACACACGGTCACAAAAATCTTGTCGGAAATTCCGAACGACAAGAACGTAGTGACGTACAACATGTTCGACGAGCCAAGAAAAATGAAGTTCAATAGCCAATGTGGCTCTTCTGCTTGATTCCGAGCATGCGTGGAACTTTGTGCGTCAGAATTGTGTACACACGATCGGAATTTACAATAACGGATTTTGTTGTCGGAAAATTTGAGAACCAGCTCTCAAATTTTGTGTGACGGAAATTCCGATGGAGCCTACATACGGTCAGAATTTCCGACAACAAGCTCCTATAGAACATTTTCCGTTGGAAAATCCTATCGTGTGTACGGGGCATTACTGTGCCCATGTTTTCTAGATGTGTCCTGCTTGCCGCTATGTCCCATTTATACCAACATGACATCTTCAATAGATTGGTGGATGATCGTTGGGAGATTGGCCTCATGAGCTTAACCACTTCAATACAGGGAACTTTCGCACCTTCCTGCCCAGGCCAATGTTCAGCTTTCAGTGCTGTCACTTTTTAAATGACAATTGCGCGATCATGTAACACTGTACCCAAACTAAAATTTTATCATTTTGTTCCCACAAATAGAGCTTTCTTTTGGTGGTATTTGATCACATTTGCGGTTTTTATTTTTTGCTAAATGAATAAAAAAAGACAGAAAATTTTGAGAAAAAAAAGCTTTTCTTTGTTTTTGTTACAAAATTTTGTAAATAAGTAAGTTTTCTCCTTCACTGATGGGCACTGATAAGCGGCACTGATGCGCACTGATAAGGTGGCACCGATGAGGTGGCGCCAATGAGATGGCACCAATGAGGTAGCACTGATGATGGGCACTGATAGGCAGCACCGATAGGTGGCACTGATATGCGGAACTGATGGGCATTGATAGGCAGCACTAATGGGTATTCATAGGTGGCACTGGTGGGCACTGATAGGTGACACTGGGCACTGAAAGGCTGCACTGATGAGTACTTATGGGTGGCACTGATAAATGGCACTGCTGGGCACTGATAGACGGCACTGAAAGGCAGCACTGATGGGCATTGATGGGCAATGATGGGCACTGAAGGCTGGACTGCCACTGGATTTCACTGATAGGCATCACTGGCAGGCATTTTACAGTGGCACCGATTGGCACCTGCCTGAGCACTGATTGGCAGTTGCCTGGGCACAGATTGGCATTTCCTTGGTGGTCTAGGGTGGCATACCTGGTGGTCCAGTGTGGTGGCCATCCCTGGTGGTCCTGGCAGCATCCTGGTGGCCCTGGGCGGGCATCTGGGGGGGGGGCTGCGCTGATAAACAATCAGCACAGACCCCCCCCTGTCAGGAGAGCAGACGATCGGCTCTCCTCTACTCACGTCTGTCAGACACGAGTGAGGAAAAGCCGATCAACAGCTCTTCCTATTTGCATCGTGATCAGCCGTGATTGGAGATGGCTGATCACGTATTAAAGAGTCTCAGTCATAAACTCTTTACCTAGATCGGAGTTGCGGTGTGTCAGACTGACACACCGCAACAATGATCGCCGTGGGCACGTAGCGGCTTGATATCCTGGGGACGTCATATGACTTCCGGTCAGGATATCACAATCACTTTGCCGACATCATATTGCTATATGGCGGGCGGCAAGTGGTTAAAGTAGAAATAAAGGCAAAACTTTTTTTTTCATTTTGGATAGCATAGGGAAGGGTTATTACCCCTTTCATGCAGGGAGCAGGAATGCATTGACATTATGTTTTTTTGTTTTTTCCTGGATTTTTGGATTTCTTTAATCCAGTGGATATGTGTCCTCTTGCTCTAGTTTATTTTGGGCTTCATCTTGGTGTTGAACTACTGGAGTTTTCTCACAGGCCGGCGGGACTTCATTTATGTGCCCCCTGGATGGTATGGGGTGGTCTCCATATGGTGACAAGGTACATGCTATTGTACCAGTGACTGAAAAACCTTGTAAACATGATATACAGTGGGGAAAATAATTTTTTGATCCCCTGCAAATTTTGTACGTTTTCCCACTTACAAAGAAATGAAGGGTCTATAATTTTTATCATAGGTGTATTTTAAATGATAGAGACAGAATATTAACCAAAAAATTTCAGAAAAAAACACATAAAACAAATGCTATAAATTAAATTGCAGTTCAGTGAGTAAAATAAGTATTTGATCCCCAAGCAAAACATGACTTGGTACTTGGTGAAGAAACCCTTGTTGGCAAGCACAGAGGTCAGATGTTTCTTGTAGTTGGTGACCAGGTTTGCAAACATCTCAGGAGGGATTTTAGTCCACTCTTCTTTATAGATCTTCTCTAAATCCTTAAGGTTTCTTGGCTGTCTCTTGGCAGCTGCTTGTTGCTGATGGTTTTAATAATTATGGTATTTGCCCAAGAGCAATTTTATGTGTGAACATACTTTGTTTTTTTTAATGGCATGTTGTTTTTGACTTCTGATGTCATATATCCAACTCATATACTTATATGTTTTTGTACAATATGTATAGGATGATGCCCTTGGGAGCCTAGGCCTACTGTATGCATTTGTTGAATACACCACTGTTGCATTGGGTTTCTGTATATAGGAGGGTTATAACCCCTGTCAGTTTTTCTTCCTTCTGTGTCCCATAGCCAAAACAGGAAGTGAGAGGAAATCCCTGCAAATTAAGGGAATCCATTGAGGCCCCCCATTGGAAGAGTTCCCCTCAATTACTTTTCTAGGGACAACCCATAATTTGGGATTTTATTTTACTTTTACTTTCAATGATAATAGTAAGCAGTACAAATAGAGAGGGTGACTCTCCCTAATGGGGGAAATAATGCAATAAATAGGTGTTCTAATCCCTCTCCACCATCCAAAACTAAAAAAAGTTTTATTTTAATCTCAAAGGGATATGCTTGATTGTTAAATGTCCCCCCAGTGTCTCCTAAATGGGATGCTGTTGATTTATCTGCTGCTCCCATTCAGGTCTAAGAAATTTTAGCTATGTGGTTAAGAGCATCCAGTAATCCAGTGCTAGTAAATTTGTTTATACTATTTATTGAGCAGGAACATCAGGTACAGCCAACGTGTTTCAGGGGGTGAGCCTTCCACTTCTTCAGGACTTAAAGCTGAATTCCAGGAATTGAGCTCCTTTGTAAAAAGTGAAGGCACGCTATGAGTAAAGTCCAAGAAGGCGCATGGAATCTCCTGAACTTATCTCTACTAATTATATCTGACAGGTTTATAGTACCCCCAGAAGTTCTGGAAACCCAATGCTGATCCTTCAGGTCCCAGCATCCTCAACATTAGAGTCACTGCAGCTGCTATGCCTGCCCCTTCCCTCCTCCTGCCCAATCACAGAAGCCTTTGTATTATGTGAACTCATCCTCTGAATGGGCAGCAGAGGGAAGGAATGGCTGCTCTGTATCTGTATCCTCCAGCAGAGCCATAAACATGTCACGTATAAATAATAGAGATAAGCTCAGGTGATGTTGTGTACCTCCTTGGACTCAACCCATAGCATGCCTTCACTTTTTACAAAGTGGCTGGATTCCTGGGATTCAGCTTTAAATATCAATCTAGGAATTGATCAATGTAGGAGTTTACTGTATAGCTCAGATGAGAGAGAGAGCTGGAGCTCAGAGGTGGAAATACCACTGCTAAATGTTTCAACTTTTATTTTGTACATATATTAAATAGCAAGTGGCTAGACCACAAAATAAAAAAAAAATGTATTTTTTTTGTGAATAGACTTTTTTGAGAATAGACTAATGCAATATTGTTTTTTTTTTTTTTTTTGCAATATTTGCTGCAGGTAATTACTGAATTTGTGGCATTTACTGCAAATGTGGTATTTAAAGTGTCCAGGATCCTAAATTCACTATATCTGGTCTCCCACAGTACACAGAACATGGAAATGCAATTATTGTAGTAAATATAAACTGCAGTATATAGCAGTCTTGTGACTTCTATCAGTGTCTGGTTAAAACGTGTAGGAGGAGTTTTCATTCTCCTCTGACTGTCCTATGAAGCTGCAGGACCCCTGACCCTCTGTCTGGACTGTGCTGATTGGACCTGTGTTGATCACATGCACTCTCCAAAGAAAAAAAAAACTCTAGCAATACACACCGAACTGAGCATGTGCAGAGTGACTCCAAAGGCTCTGTTTTATCAGGAGATGGACTGAGGACAGAGGAAGTAGGGGAGGATCAGAGAAGACAAGATCAAAGAGCCTTTTTACACAATGCAGAGAATTGACCCCTTAGGTTCCACAGTGAGTATAACAAGCATGCTTGACTGCATATACAGACTGATTTTATTGTCGTGGGTTTAGTAACACTTTAACTGTAGTGAACTGACACTTTAAATATAAAATGTAATATTTTATATAAAACACAAAACAATGGTGAATTAACGCCACAGTGCTTTAACAAACGAAATGTAATTCAGTTAGGATTTACATCTACTTTATTCTGACCCGACACTCCTGTGTATCATGCACAGCGCCAGGAAAGAGTTACTCTTCCCAAGCTAAGAGGAGAGATACTTTTTCCCTTCCTTTCATAGTTTTGAAATTCAAATTGAATGCAATTTTCAGCTCATTTGAGCCAGAATATACAGTTGCCGAGCTTCAGTGGCTCTCAAATTCAAACTCACAGGAGAAAACAGATATCATCTGTCGCGCAGGCTAAGGAGGAGGAGGAGAGTGAGCTGCTACTAGCAGGAGCTGAGACTCTCCCGCAGACACTGCACTCAGCCTGTCACTGATAAAACAATTACATAGTCAATGGCAACTTGGAATCGGCAGCATGAAGAGAAGACTGCAGACAGGAAGCTCAGCGCTGGACAGTTATGAATCCATCAGAGGACTACGTTATTTTCTATACTCGAGATTAGTAAGAAATGATTTACTGTGCTGAGCAGGTGACACTGGAGGGATTGAGTTATTTTATGTAATGAACATCCAAGTTCTTTCATAGTGAGCCATTAAACATAAATGCTTGGAATCATTTTATTAAATGTCCGTAAGTAGAGCTGCCTGTGTTGCCCATAACTACCAATTAGATCCTCACTTTTGGTTTCTAAGCTGCTGTGGAAGAATCAAGGAGATAAATTGGTTACCATGGTTTAACCACTTGCCTACCGGGCACTTTTTCCCCCTTCCTGCCCAGGCCAATTTTCAGCTTTCAGTGCTGTCGCACTTTGAATGACAATTGTGTGGTCGTGCTACACTGTACCCAAACAAAATTTTTATAATGTTTTGACACAAATATATCTTTCTTTTGTTGGTATTTATTCACCACTGGGTTTTTTTTTTACTAAATAAGCGAATAAAAACAACTTTTTCATAGTTTGTTATAAAATTTTGGAAAGCTGCACTGATAGGCACAGATAGGCTGCACTGATGGGCACTGATGAGGCGGCACTGATGAGGCGGCACTTGTGGGCACTGATGAGGCTGCACTGATAGGTGGCACTGATAAGCAGCACTGATGGGTACTAATAGTATTGATAGGTGGCACTGATAGGTGGCACTGGTGGGAACTGATAAGCGACACTGATGAGGAGGCACTGATTGGCAGCACTGATGGGCACAGATTGGCTGCACTGATGGGCACTGATGAGGCAGCACTAATGAGGTGGCACTTGTGGGCACTGATGGGTGGCACTGATAAGCGACACTGATGGGTACTAATAGTATTGATAGGTGGCACTGATAGGTGGCACTGATGGGAACTGATAGGCGACACTGATGAGGAGGCACTGATTAGCTGCACTGATAATCAGGACACTGATAATCAGCATGAAGAAAGGAGTGCCGATAACAGGCTTCAACTTACATCCATGATCAGCTGTGATTGTACACAGCTGATCACGTGGTAAAGAGCTGCTGATTGGCTCAATCTGTGATCAGCAGTGTCCTCCGGACACTGTGATCACAGAGCATGCTGCCCGCACCCTGCAGCGGGTGCGTGGCGGGCGCGATCATGGAAGGCCATCATAAGATGGCCTCCCAGAAATAGCCGTGCATGCTCTCTTCCAACCCCAGCTTGTGTATCAATAAGACACACAGAGCGGGGCTCAGCCCCGCCCCCCTCTCCCTCCTCACTGGCTTTGATTGACAGCAGCGGGAACCAAGGGCCAATGAGGATGCAGAGAGCTGGAACAGCAGCTACTCTTGTGCACAATGCTGGATCACGATGGGGCTATTAAGGAGGGCTGGGAGGAGCTGCATACTGAAGGTTTTTTACCTTCATGCAAAGAAAGCGTGAAAGTAAAAAACCTTCAGCCATTACAACTACTTTAGGTAATATGAAAAGGATGAGAGTGACACAAATCATATATATAAAATCTATATTATGTTTTAAATATTATACATTGTTTCTTTTAGATCTACATTTTTACATTATTTAAATTCTCAACCCAGATAACAAGTTGGCTTTCACTGCTGACCTAGTGTCATAATGGTTTCATACTAGATATGTGTCACTCTCACCCTTTTCACATTCTTTAGGACTACCTTGGAAACCCCCAAAGATGCTCCAGCTGACAGAGAGCTGCGTCTAAATTGTAAATTTAAAGCACTATCCTTCCTAATTTTGAGCCCAGCACTCTACCTATATGTCTATAGGATTAGATAAAGGGCTAATGTTGATGGGCTTCTTGTTAAACCTAGCCATTTCCACTTCAACCAAGCTGCATAGACTGTAAGCTCTAAGGAGCAGGGCCCTCCGATTCCTCCTGTATTGAATTGTATTGTAACTGTACTGTCTGACCTCATGTTGTAAAGCGCTGCGTAAACAGTTGGCACTATATAAATCCTGTATTACAATAATAATAATGTATTTTAATGTAACATGTAGAGTTTAACAGGAAAAAGCAGTTTGACTTGTTTTGCCTGCAGTTCAAACACACCTCAATAATGCATGCTGTGTCGATGAAGTGAAACACAAAGCGTGTCAAACACAGCCCCTGAACTGTCCTATACACTACTCCACTGACCTGCATTTGAGGTGTTTCAACTGAGGATCCCAAATTTAATGAGAAGATACTCCTGCTCTGTAGGACACAGTTCACCACCATCCTGCTTTGCAATGCTACACGGTGGTAGTGTATAACTATGCTTTCCCATAATACAAGTCCACGAGTTGGTCATTAAAAGCAAAGCTCCACCCAAGCGGCTGACCTCTTCTCTCAACAGTTGTTGAAAGAGAGAAAGAGAGAAAGAGTAATTGCACTGAGCCACTGGGAACTCACTCTAGTTGGCTAAACTCTAAATGTCAACATTTAACACAATATTAAAAATATGGAAGAGCAAGCTTGTAAAAATGTGAAAGCTTTACAAATTACAGATAAGCACTGTGATAACAACTCAAAAGAAGTTGTCACTGAAAAAAAAAAAAAAATTTCTGGGTGGTTATGTAAGACACAATGGGGTTGATTTACTAAAACTGAAACGTGCAAAATCTGGTGCATAGAAACCAATCAGCTTCCAGGTTTTTTTGTCAAAGCTTAAAGCGGAGGTCCGCACACCCCTGCAAAAATTAAAAGCCAGCAGCTACACATACTGCAGCTGCTGACTTTTAATAATATGACACTTACCTGTCCTGGAGTCCAGCAATGTCGGCACCGCAGCTGCCGCCGCCATTGGCGGTAAGGGAACCCGGTAGTGAAGCATTATGGCTTCACGCCAGGTCCCTACTGCGCGTGCGAGGTACTGCTGCTGGCCCAGCGGCGGGGGAAGGAGGAGGGAGCCAAGCCTCTGACGTAATTCTCTGCAGCCCGGACTCCCGGAAGTGGGGATAGGGTATCCGCTCCCCCCCGAAAGGTGCCAAATGAGGGGGGAGACAAATGAGCGGAAGTTCCACTTTTGGGTGTAACTCCGCTTTAGCCCTGGTTCACATTGATTCTACTTTGAAATCGCACTACTTCACTTGAAGTAGCGCAATTTCAAAGTAGCAAGGTCAGCGCAATTTCAGGTGCTACTTGATAGACATCTGTGTGGCTTCATGCATAGAGGTCTATTGAAGTCGCACCTGAAATTGGCAAAAGTAGTGCAGGAACTACTTTTGCAAATCGGTGCAGCGCTGCAAAATCTGTGTCACACCGATTGGAACAGTGCCATTGCCTCCAATAGGCTGCAACTTGTCATGCGATTTGAGCTCTCAAATCACATGACAAATCGATCCAATGTGAACCTAGGCTTAACTGAACAAGCTGAAGTTAGAAGCTGATTGGTTACCATCCACAGCTGCACCAGATTTTGCACTCTCCAGTTTTAGTATATCAACCCCAATATTTCCAAACAACACAATCAATTCAAAATCTGTTAGAGTAGATATGTCGTGTGAAATACCCTGGGAAGTCTATTTTTTAACTGACCAATGACTTTTTTCCTAAAGAAAGTGATATTATATATTCGCAAGACATGTAGACTTTGACTAAAGTATATAGCTTTAATTATTTTTCTTTTTATTAATTTTAGATCATCTGCCTTGAATTGAAACTGCTCTAAGATCTTCCTTGCAAGTTTTGGTCTTTCCATTTTCTTGTCGTGCCTCATCTCTATTCGCTCTTCTGGTTTGGTAAGTGAAATTGTACAAATGTTACTTCCTTTGCCCTGTAGCCACTAACATTTCCTGGACAGGCCAATTCGTCTATTCAGATAATAGTAGTAAAACTTGGACTTGTTCAGTATGAAAGTACAACCAAAAGGAACTGCTTTATCAGATGGCATAAAATATTTGTCCTTATTGGTTATTTTCCACATTCCTCTTTAAATCAGCTTCTTAGATATGCCTAATAAACACCATTACAAATAAAAGTACAGTTATGTTACTAGGTTTCACCAGCAATGGTCTATAACTTCAAAAATTGTTGGGGCTTTTATTCCATGATCCAAAATAACCTCTAATTTACCTAATAAATCCAATAAGCTATTCCTCTTGCTATCCAATCATGCAATACCTGTACTGGCTGTTCTCTTCATTGCTCCTTTCCCCATGTCAAAACTCTCTAGTAATTCTAAGATAGCAGCTGTAGAACTCAGTGTAAAAATTGACTTTACCTTTAGAAGTCTGATCTATAGTCTGTGGTCTGTGTTCTGTCTGAATGGATACCATAATATCATCTCTTCTTTTGTGATTGGCTGGGATTTTTTTCTATTGGCTGAGGTCAGAGGAAATCTAGAAGTCTACCATTCAGTACATTTGTTTAATGCTGTGCATCATCGTGAGTTCACAGCAGAGCATTAAGGTTGAGGAAGTGCCCACAAAATTGTACCAGGCCCCCACCTTGAAAGCAATTCACTGCAGGATATTCTTATCAGCATAAATTCAGAAGTATAGGAAGCCAACAAATCTTAAAAATTATAGTACATTTAAAATCCATTGGGAGTCCTGAATGTCAGTGTATACTTATAGGCAGCGAAGAATCAGCTCTTGTGATCACCAATTCTCATCCATCTCCTCTTGGGCTTACTGGTTAATGGGAAGAGCCAGAACAGTGATGGGGCCAAGGGACCTGGTTGCTAGTGGCACATCTGAGCACCCTGATATTCAAAGCTCCTGGTGAATGCTACAAGAATGCCTGCAGCCTTCTAGATGTGCCCACTGTTCACTGTAAGTACCAGTGTCTTTGGTCTGTGCAGGTTTAGCACTCTTTGTCACCAAAAACATTTTTGCTCAGCTGTTTTCTTATAAGGGTTTTCTATCAAGTTGTAGTAGTTGCCTCTTATTACTTTGCCTTGTTAATTGATTTACAGCACCGTTTTTAGGGCCTGGCATGCTTTAGCTTCTTGCTAAATCTAAAGAACTGCCATGGTTTTTACAAACCCTTGAGTCGGATCAGTGCTGGAACAGATGCATTAATCACATTAAGAGGCATTTTCTATATGCTCCTTAAACGACAATCTGTCTGCATAAGGCATAAATCCCCTTTGCTGTCAATGAGAGATTTTTACTTGTGACGTAGCATTTACAATGCCCCCAAATGCTCAGGAAATCTATTAATACCATTAGATTTGCTAAAAGAGAACTTCAGGCAAACCACAACATTTAACATCAGTTATGCTAAGTGAATACATATTTCAAAATATAAGGTCCATACAATTTTGGACTTTAAGGAATCTAAAAACAATCTGGTCAACCAATACTTGGCTGATGGCTCTTCACAATAAATTATATCACACATCTTTAGATTGTAATGGTTATTCTAAAAGGCCTTTGAGGCCTTCAAAACTACATAACACAATTCTGCAATCCTTTACATTTTAGCTGGAAATGTTGACTCTCGCTGGATCACATAAAAAATGAGATGTGCTGACAAATTTAAAGCAAATCTATTCTTTGCCCATTCAGTGAAAATTGTAATGTGGTCACTAAAGAGTTCACCCTGCTACTTCCAAAAACTTTTAAGAACAAGTTCATTTTTAAACGAAAACCCACTAGGCCCACCTCCCCTTCTCCCATCCACAGAGCTAATCCATTCTTCTATGTAAAGAATCAGAACCATTCACACACTGACCTCTTCATCTATGTAAAGAATCAGGACCATTCCTAGAGCTGACAGATTTGCCTATGTAAAGAACCAGTACCCTTCTCACCCATACCCTTACCACAATGACCTCTTCATCTTCATAAAGAACCAGCACCATTTACAGAGCTGACCACTTCATCTATTTAAAGAACCAGTAACCTTCATACCAATACTCTTACCACCTATGTAGGGAACCAGAACTATTCACACAGCTGACCACTTCATCTGTGTAAGGAATCAGCACCATCCACAAACTGGCCACTTCATCTATATAAGGAACCAGCACCATTCAAAAAGCCGACCTTTTCATCTATGCAAGGAGTCAACACCATCCACTTACCGACCTCTTCATCTGTATAAGTAACCAACACCATTCACAGAGCTACCCTTTTTTCTATGCAAGGAACTTACACCATTCACACACTGACATTCTTTATCTATGTAAGTAACCTGTACCATTCACACAGTGAATCTATTCATCTATGTATAGCGCTACCCCCGTAAGGGCCTGCTAGATTTTTGGATCTCCATTACCTGCATAGCCAAGCCACAGGAATTTTCCGCCATTCACTCAGTTTTGAAAAAACAGTCCAGGGTGCTTTGTTTTGTTTTTTGGCTTATTGGGGGATAAACTTTGCTAGGGATGGTAAGGTATGGGATGTCCAAAACTGTAATTTGAATGTAACTTGAGGACTTGAAACTGGCTACCAAAAAACACAAGGCTCTCGTCCCAGGTACTCTATCTCTGTAGAAAATGCCAACACACCTGGCTGCTCTTTCGATTTCCCAAGAAAGAGCTGTAGGGTAGCTGTACTAGCTTTATTGGCTGTAAGCTGTCCCTTGTTAAAGGCTAGGTATTGCACCTAGCTGCTTCTCCTCTATATGCTCTGGTGTGTAGGGGTTGAAGCTACTCACGCAGTCCCTTAGGTGTATCCTGTGGCACATGTGACTGCTGAACGGGTCTCCTGCTGGACATGTCCCAATGGCTCCCAGGTTGGCTTCAGCTAAGCCTAGCTGAGGCTGAAAGGAAGTGGGGCTTTCTCTTCTGCTCTCTCTCTATTTCTGGCTCCTTCCATCCTCCCAGGGGGAGAGCTCCCCAGCATAGGGATCCCCACCAGGCCACTGGACCCTGGACTCTGCTCTCACATGGCCAGGCTCCAGAATATTTATGGGCTACCCCGCCACCTTCTGGGCCATCCTCACCAAAGGATTGTAGGAGACGCCATAAATATGTAGGCCTCATCTCTGCCCCCTCCCTGGGGGGCTGCTGCATGACAGAAAGTTTTTCACCCTAATGAATAGAGTGCATTAAGGTGAAAAAACATGAGGGTTTACAACCTCTTTAAAGTTAGGGTTAAAGGGCCAGTTAGTGGAAGGGTTACAGGAGAGTTTAGTGGAAGGGTTGTTGTTAGGGTTAAAGGAAGGCTTGGTGGGAGTGTTATAGGAAGGGTTAGTGGAAAGGTTAGTGTTAAGATTACAGAAAGGGTGGGGGAGGGTTACAGGAAGGGTTAATGTTAGTGTTAGTGGAAGAGTTACAGGGAGGGCTAGTGGAAGAATTAGTGTTAAAGTTAGGGTTATTGGAGGGGGCGTTACAGGGAGGGTTAATGGGGGAGTTACAGGAATGGTTAGAATTAGGGTTACAGAAGGAGTTGGTGGGGGATTACAGGAAGGGTTAGTGTTAGGTTTACAGAAGGGGTTTGTGGGGGGTTACAGGAAGAATTAGTGTTAGAGTTAAAGAAGGGTTAGTGGGAAGGTTAGTGTTAAGATTACAGGAAGGGTGGGGGAGGGTTACAGGAAGGGTTAATGTTAGTGTTAGTGGAAGAGTTGCAGGGAGGGCTAGTGGAAGAATCAGTGTTAAAGTTAGGGTTATTGGAGGGGGGCGTTACAGGGAGGGTTAATAGGGGAGTTACAGGAATGGTTAGAATTAGGGTTACAGAAGGGGTTAGTGGGGATTACAGGAAGGGTTAGTGTTAGGGTTACAGAAGGAGTTGGTGGGGGATTACAGGAAGGGTTAGTGTTAGGGTTAACGAAGGGGTTAATGGGGATTACAGGAAGGGTTAGTGTTAGGGTTAAAGAAGAGGTTATAGGAAGGGTTAGTGTTAGGGTTGCAGAAGGTTAGTTGGGGGTTACAGAAGGGATAAGTTTTAGGGTTACAGAAAGTGTTAGTGGGGGGATTACGGGAAAGGTTAAGTGTTAGGGTTACAGGAGGGATTAGTGTGAAGAGTGCTTAGAGTAGGACATCACTCTGTGTGGTAGTAGCTCTACAACAAAAACTACCATGGCTGACCGCCTGTCTTAAAAAAGAACTATATGCAGACATTTCTGGTTTGCAAATAAAAACAGTACATGATGAGGTGTACTTGGCTGGTCTGCTATTTTACAAGGATTAGACTTTGCCATCCTATTTATTTTTGCATCAGATGGAGAGATTGATATTACTAATAAACAGAGTAGCATTTATTTGTGCGTGTTTGAAACTCCTGGAATCGCCATGGCAACAATAATTTTAATTATGGAGAGCTGAGATGATAACATGTATATCAGATGTGACTGAGTTTTCCCTGTAGACCGAGCTCTGATTAGACATTTGAGGGAAGCTTTGTATGCGGATTCCCCTTGCAGGCTGGATTTTATTATCTGCTTTAGCAGACAGCTGTTTTGCTCCTGCTATGAACCCACACTAATGTAATGAATAGAATTGGCTTAAAGGCCAATGGACATTGCTTTATAATAAAGATAAACACCAACACAGAGGTGTAACTAGGTATTGTTGGCCTTCTGGGTGCAGACTTTGCAACAGTAGAATATGTGATCATTAGGCTACACCCAATTTTCCAATGGTGGAGGTGTTACTCGGGGAACACAGGAGGGACAGATTGTTGCTGATAATCTTAGGAAGCAAGACTACACAGGTATAAAGGAAAATAAATTAAACTTAATTGACCAAATTGATTTAAATCAGTTATGAATTTAATACTGCAAGAAGAAATATGTGAGTGAGCCTTCATCATTTTTTCTTGCAATGGTCTCTTATTAAAAAAGTATGTTTTTTATATACTTTATAGTTTTTTTTACTATAAAAGTATAATTATCCCTTTCGTGCCTAAATCTATTTCTGACATTTGTCACTTACAAGTTAAAATCCGTATTTTTTGCTAGAAAATTACTCAGAACCCCCAAACATTATATATTTTTTTTAGCATAAAAACATAAAATATTGCAACAATCGCCATTTTATTGTCTAGGGTCTACTAGAGAATAAAATGGCGATCGTTGCAATATTTTATGTCACACGGTACTTGCGCAGCGGTCTTTCAAACGCAATTTTTTAAGAAAAAATACATTTTTATGAATTAAAAAAAAACTAAAGTTAGCCCACTTTTTTTGTATAATGTGAAAGAAGATGTTACGCCGAGTAATGAGATACCTAACATTTCATGCTTTGAAATTGTGCACACTTGTGGAATGGAGACAAACTATGGTACCTCAAAATCTCCATAGGCGACGCTTTAAAAATCTTTAACGGTTACCAGGTTAGAGTTACAGCAGGAATACACGTTAGAAAATCGACCGATCGCTCTACCAACAACCAACAAAACAGCGTTCGCTGGTCAAAATCATCGCCAACATTAACCAATCAAAAACAAATCTTGCAATCGAATTCATACGTAGTGTTGACGTCTCATGTACAAGTGGGGTAGTCTACTAGTTCCGCTCATGCGTGATAATGTTCAAGAGATGTTTTATGGACGACCTTCACACCAATGAATAGAATATAGTTCGTTCGCAAACTATACAACACAATTTTTCCCAGTTTTTCAATCAGTCTTTTTCGTTCACAATATCGATATCGAGTATTACTTGCTGGTCATCAACGAGTAGAAAATCGGCCGATCGGAAACTTTTTTCACACAATTTTCTTATGGTGTATTCCTGCCATTACAGAAGAGGTCTTCTGCTATAATTATTGCTCTCACTCACGATCTCGGTGATACCCCATGTGTGGGATTTGAATACCGTTTATATATGCGGGCGTGACTTACGCATGTGTTTTCTTTGCTGCACGAGCACACGGGGACGGGGGCACTTTAATTTTTTTTTTTTTTTTACATTGTTCCTTTTAAAAAAAAAAAATTCTGATCACTTTTATTGCTGTTACAAGAAATGTAAACAGTAATAGGTGGTGACAGGTACTCTTTATGGAAGAGATCGGGGGTCTAAAAGACCTCAAATCCCTCCTTTGTACTTAAAAGTATTCAGATTGCCAAAAAACGGTGATTCTAAATACTGTAATTTTTTTTAAACCGGCGCCATTGGCAGCCAAGTAAACTGAAAGTGATGTCGTGTTTTTACATAGGAGGCCGTTTCCGGCTTTGTTTCAGTCTCATCCTAGCTGGTGGAAGTGCCGGATCGTGCATCGGGTCTATCAGTGGGACTGGATGCCCAGGAGGAGCGGCAAGAGGGGGGACGTCCCCTCCCACTGCTTTAGGATAACAGCCGAGCGGCTTTTAGCCACATCGGTTGTTATTACTAAAAAGCCAACCACCAGCTCTAAAAAACGGTACTGGGTTTATGCCTGCAGCTGCAGGCATCACCCCGATATAACCCCTTCAAGCCGAGGGCACATATGTGCGTACGGTCGGCGCTAAGGAGTTAAATTTGCAGCTGCACTTAGAGTTTTCATAGTCCCTGTGTAAAATCCCTCAAATACCTGTTGATCTTGCCAATTAAATACATCTACTTTATGTGTGGCAACGATTCTGCACTGCTCCCGAATTTGGAGCAGAGTTGTCAATCTCATATAGGCTGTGCCTGCTTGCACAACAGTGGGATGCAAAAAATCATTGCAAGGGGCATGTCTATCCACATTGTTATTGCTCATTCATGAGCCTGTAGATTGTCATTGAGTCTATGGCCACACCTAGTCCTGTCAACTGCTTTCTGGATTGAAGGCACTGACTTCTGTAAGCTGCAGTGTCTGGGAGGGGGAGCGTGAGAGATAAATGGAGGAGGATTTGTCTCAGTAAGGAAAGTAAAGGAATTCTTTTTTTCTTTACTTTATGAAGCCTGTGTGTCACATACAGTATTAACTGAGTGCATTACTTAATTAAACTGTCATACAGGAGCCTCTAGTTGTACTTTAAATCTAACACTGAGCAGAATGATGAAACGATCGGTCTGATGACATTCCCTCAATGTCCAGTCAGAACGCAGGGGTCGGTGACCAAGCTAGTTTCTTTAATTGATGTAAATAAATGTAAGGCCACTGACCTGCTCATGCTGCCTAAGTCAAAAGACTGAAAAGATTTGCAAATAACTTGGCAAAAAGTATATATATGTAGCGCTGGTAGATTTATCTACCAACTGATAGGTAAATTTAGTAAATTGCTCGTTAAGGAAGTTAGATTTGCCTCTGTTCCAGCTTGGCTGACGTTGCGTGTGATTCCACGCTAAGCCGGTACGTGTCGTTGTTACCACTGGCTAGTGTTGGAAAGGCAACGTGTCGAAGCGTATGGGTGCGCCTCTGTCCCGGAGACAATTCGGTGGAGGTGGTCCTTCGAGTTGCATTCTGGGAGAGGGTATTTATGGGACAGACGCCATGTTTTGGGGTTCGTTTTTACAGCCACCTTCTGGCCCTCCTGGCCGACAGGTATGCGTTAGAGAGCTACCTCGTGGTCCTCCGTTCCGGAGGCCCGCGCCGCTGCGGCGCGTGGGTGGGCCCAGAAGCATGTCTGGGGCCTACCACAGCAGCCGAGGAATGGTCCTGAGCTGTCTATCCAGAGTGAAGAAGCTGGACAACCGAGGAGATCCCAGGGGAGGACCCGTCATTGAAGGATCATGCAGAGTGCTGGTCTGGAGAGGGGCCTGGTGACTCGGTTGGAGGACGTATCCTAAAGTAGTTCTACAGCATAGTACTGCCGGGTTGGCTTAGAGGTCTAAGTACTGTGTCTGACATTCACCGCAAAATTTAATATATCCTGTGGCAGAGGATTGTACAGATTTATTTCAAGCAAGTCTGTGGCAGAGACTTTTGTTCGTGGCCTTTCCAGGCGGGCAAAGATTGTGTCCCACAAGGGGATTGCACCTGATTACAATATTCAACTTTAAAAGACGTTCTCAAGAATCCTAAAGAAAGGTATCTGAGCTTCCCTGTAGCTTCCCTCCTGCCTCTTTCCTGCTACTTCCTTCGTTACTTGGTTCAAGAAAGCATTGAAAACGTACTCAAGTGTTGGTACTTTTATCGTCCAGAGGTTAACTCAACAGAATCCTAGACCCGGTGCCGGTGAAGCAGGGGTGTCGAGAGTGAAGGTAACAAGCCCGCTTAAACCAGCAGCTCCACTGAGAGTTAGTGCTATATATTGCTGTAATATATATATATATGTAGCAAGGTCCCAGGCCTTCTTCAGTCTAATGAGAACCTCCAGACCCAGAGACAGCTGACATCCTTCTGTATATGGCGGGTTGTGAGGCATGTTGGGTGCAAGGTGATTAAGTTATTGGGCGCCAGACACTTCTTGAATGCAAAAGAGAGTTTATTTCTCTTAACACACTTTTTAAGGGGAGAGAGGGTTAGGGCCAGGACACCCTTAGGTAGTTGCAAGATTAATTAGCAGACTCCGAGACTTCAATAGGAGGGCAGCTATGCAGGGAAAGGCATCCAGCAAGAAGCCACACCTACATACTATGGCAACAGTCTTTAACAGTTCGTAACACAAAGCTTAGAGGTTCCTTTCACTTCCGCCACAATCGCTCCCTTTAATTCTTCAGCCCACTGAGCTCCCAGTCTCTCACTAGACCCACTGATTCAACTGTCCCTGAATCCCTTGAGCTCTTCCAATCTTCACGGTGGTATCTTCCCCAAGTGTCACCCCCGCCTCTCTGCTAGGCAGGGCCGGTGCTACCACTAGGCAAACTAGGCGGCCACCTAGGGCGCCTTGCTGCCTAGGGGGCGCCCGGCCACTGGTTTTCCTACTCTCTTCTCTCTGCAGCAAGCAACTAAGACTCAGCATCAGCAGGCAGCCGCAGCTCCATTCACACATAGTGTCAGAGGTGCAGCAGTGGTGGAGGACTGTGTCTGTGTCCCGACTCCAGCAAGCAAACATTCATTGATGGGCACTGGAAGGCTGTATTAATGGGCGCTGGTAGGCTGCATTTGATGGGTGCTGGTGAGGATACATTTGATGGGCGCTGGTGAGGCTACATTTGATGGGCGCTGGTGAGGCTACATTTGATGGGTGCTGGTGAGGTTACATTTGATGGGTGCTGGTGAGGTTACATTTGATGGGTGCTGGTGAGGTTACATTTGATGGGCGCTGGTGAGGCTGCATTTGATGGACGCTGGTGAGACTACATTTGATGGGTGCTGGTGAGGCTACATTTGATGGGCGCTGGGTGGGGCTGCATTTGATGGCGCTGGTGAGGCTACATTTGATGGGCGCTGGTGAGGCTGCATTTGATGGGCGCTGGGTGGGGCTGCATTTGATGGGCACTGGTGAGGCTGCATTTGATGGGCGCTGGTGAGACTGCATTTGATGGGCGCTGGTGAGGCTGCATTTGATGGGGGCTGGTGAGGCTGCATTTGATGGGTGCTGGTGAGGCTGTATTTGATGGGCGTTTTATTAAAAAGGTGGGATTTACATGGGCAGGGAAAAGGGGGCGGAGTCAGCCGGGGGGCGGCAAAATGAGGTTTCGCCTAGGGTGTCAAAAATCCTTGCACCAGCCCTGCTGCTAGGTCCCTAGCTTGGCACTCAAGATACCTCTCAAGCTTCACCCCACTGGCCTGCTCGGTCCCTGGCTTGACACACAAGGCTGCTCTGCAAGTCACTGCTGGCTGGGTCCCTGACTTGATACCCACTGAAGTTTCATGATTCTTCACCGTCCCCGGTTGATGAGAATGCTGCTCCGGTACTTGCTTCAGTTACTCACTGTGGTCCCTGGTATTAAGGTGGCTGGTCCCTTAGTGGTGACCATGACAGGTTCTCCGGCCGGCAGAAACATCACTTCTGGTTGAACTGCAAGCCGCAGTCCCAACCCTGCACTGCTCTCTTGCTTCTGGATAGGCCCTCAGATAGCCTAGCAGCCAGATGTGCCCAGGATAGGCCCAATCTCTGGCCTAGCAGCCCAGGCAATACAACACATGTCCACCCAGATGGCCATCCGGGTGGCACAGAACATCGATCACCTATATAGGCTCTCCCAGTAAGCCAAGGGATCAAAGAAAACCCCTGCCCATTGGCTGAGATGCCCCATATATCTATAATCTGACCTTGCCTTCCCCTTCTAAGGATAACTATTCCTGGCAAGTAAATTTGTAAGGTGCAAACTCCAGGGTGCTACATTTATATATACAGTGCCTTGAAAAAGTATTCATACCCCTTAACATTTTCCACATTTTGTCATGCTACAACCAAAAACAAAAAATGTATTGTATTGGGATTTTATGTGATAGACCAACACAGAGTTGCCCATAATTGTGAAGTGGAAGGAAAATGATAAATGGTTTTACATTTTTTTTACAAATAAATATCTGAAAAGTGTGGCGTGCATTTGTATTCAGCCCTCCTGAGTCAATACTTTGTAGAACCACCTTTCGCTGCAATTGCAGCTGCAAGTCTATTTGGGGATGTCTCTATCAGCTTTGCACATCTAGAGAGTGAATTTTTTGCCCATTCTTTTTTGCAAAATAGCTCAAGCTCTGTCAGATTGGATGGAGAGCGTCTCTGAACAGCGATTTTCAAGTCTTGCCACAGAGTCTCAATTGGATTAAGGTCTGGACTTTGACTGGGCCATTCTAACACATGAATATGCTTTGATCTAAACCATTCCATTGTAGCTCTGGCTGTATATTTAGAGTCATTGTCCTGCTGGAAGGTGAACTTCCGCCCCAGTCTCAGGTCTTTTGCAGACTCTAACAGGTTTTCTTCTAAGATTAGACAAAGGGAGAGGAACCTCTAGGTGCAGAAGTAGAACAAGTTTAATGGCACAAAGGTAAGCAACTCACATTTGAGAGGTAATAACAGGCATGTAGTTCGTCCCAGCACAGTGGGGAAGGTGTCCTCAGTAGACGGTCCAATCCTGGATGGGGATCACTGTATTGCTGTTGTATTGGCTGGCCACGGTGGAGAGGAGCTCAGAACGAGGCCTGTGAAGCTGGTGGTATGGAGGACAAGGAAGGAGGATGTCAATGGCATGCGACACGTTTCCTGAGCATGCGCAGTGTGGGTGACACTGTGGGTGACACGGCAGCTGCGCTCCTTTATCAAGCTAACCCGTGGAACTACAAGGAGCTGTTTTATAAAATATACAGGGGTTAGCTTGATAAAGGAGCAGCTGCCGTGTCCTGTGGACAGATTCTCCCACCTGAGCTGTGGATCTCTGCAGCTCCTCCAGATTTACCATGGGCCTCTAGGCTGCTTCTCTGATTAATGCTCTCATTGCCCGGCCTGTCATTTTAGGTAGACGGCCATATCTTGTTAGGTTTGCAGTTGTGCCATACTCTTTTCATTTTCGGCTGGTGGATTGAACAGTGCTCCGTAAGATGTTCAAAGCTTGTGATATTTTTTTTATAACCTAACCCTGCTTTAAACTTCTCCACAACTTTATCCCTGACCTGTCTGCTGTGTTGCTTGGTCTTCATGATGCTGTTTGTTCACGAAGGTTCTCTAACAAACCTCTGGGGGCTTCACAGAACAGCTGTATTTATACTGAGATTAAATAACACACAGGTGATCTCTATTTACAATTTAGGCAATTGGTTCCACTAGATTTTAGTTAGGGAATCAGAGGAAAGGGGGCTGGATACAAATGCATGCCACACTTTTTAGATATTTATTTGTAAAAAAAAAAAAATGAAAACCATTTATTATTTTCCTTCCACTTCACAATTATGTGCCACTTTGTGTTGGTCTATCAGATAAAATCCCAATAAAATAAATTTTGGTTGTAACAAAATATGGAACATTTCAAGGGGTATGAATACTGTGTATATATATATATATATATATATATATATATATATATATATATATATATATATATATATATTTTTTTTTTTTTTTTTTTTTTTTTATTATTATTATTATTGAATTTTCACACTATGAAAAAATCTGAAGAAAAATTCTGTGCGAGAAACGATTGCTAAATTTTCGTATAGTGTGTACATCAGAATCAGACTTTCCAAATGAAAATTTTAGGAAGAGACAAACTCCAAAATGCATCTTGTACATGGACAGAACTAATGATTTTCATTGAATGTGTATGGTTTTCCTATGATTTTTGTACGAGAAAAATTATATACGAAAGATTGCACATGATCAGAAACAACAACAATAAGTCAATCAAAAAAAAGTCTGTCGTATAATTAGTACCATCCTCGGTTTCAGCCTGCTGTAAAACATTGAGGAAATCCGATCATTTGTCCGATTTTCTTATAGTGTGTCCTGGGCTTAAAATAGCTGAAGTTAGAACTCAAACTCCAGAGTTCTGTGTACTTCTTCCAGGTCAGCAACCAGGAAAGTAAAGCTATTGAATCAGCATGACAGCCCACATATTCAGATGGCACAGTTTGTCTTTAATTGCTGCAGAAACAGGTTAGCATTCACTCTCAGGTGGGTATGGGTTTTTTTTTTCTTAATTCTCAAGAAAGGCCCCATACTCTTTCCTCATGGAGCCATATTTAAGTGAATGGAGAAGCTATCAGATCAAGCAAGGGTTGCAGCACACATGTGCAGTAGAAACAAGCCCTGGGCAGAACAATTTTGAAGCAACGGGAGTCACTTTGGGCGGGGGGCCTGTGAAACCCAGCTTACTTTAGAGAGGTTGGGAAGCTCCTTGTTCAGCTCCCCAGTCCACTTTCATGTGTAAGTCATCCTGTGTCTATTAGAGGCACAGGGTGACTGAAAAAATGATGGACAACTACTTAATGAATAAAAAAGAAATAACCGGGCTAAATATAAGTGAAACACGTGAAGCAATCTCAAAGACTTCCGTGAGGAAGTACATATATAAATACAAAAATGTTGAAAAATTTTAAAAATTAAATTATGAAAAGTACATGGGTCAACACATGTATGTATGAATCAAACATGATGGTCCATATGTAATATTTGGGAATAAAAATAAGTGTCCATATATAGTAACAGAAAATAAAAATGTGAAGTAATGATCTGAAATCAGTCCAAGAAAGACCCCTTGGGTGAATCCAACCAGAGTCAATGGTGTAAAAAATATGAGTGACAACTCATACAGTATCCGCAAATACCCAATAATTGCGCTTACCGCAAGGCAAGCGAACACCAGCCTGTATCACGTCTTGGTGTGGGGAATCCAGATGGTGCTCTTAGACTGTATACATCGTAGCTGAAAGGATGTAATGAGGACACCAAACTTCCATCTCATGGACATGTAAATAAAAGGAAACTGGCCATAGTGTAATACTGCCAAACTAATTAAAGTTTAGAAAAGGTAGAAAACTTACACTAGTGCATAAAGATACAGCAGGAAAAAAAAAGGGAACTTAGAGTGAATACTAGCAAACTCCGTAGTGAAGATGAGACCCCACACTCCGTGCAAATATTGCGCTTACCACAAGGCAAGCCAACAACAGCTTGTGTTCAGTATTGGTTAACCACACCACACTACGTGATCCACCACCAGGCAAATAATGCGCTTACCGCAAGGCAAGCCAACCACAGCTTATGTTCAATAGCAGTATGAGAGATCCATTGGTGTTCTGGACTGCTTGCGGCAGGAACCGGGGGATATAGCAGAGACTCCAAAATGACATCTCACAAGCATGTAAATAAAAAGGAACTGGCCATAGTGTAATACTGATAAAAACAATTTAATAGATAAAGGTAGAAAACTCACATGAGTATGTACAAATACAGCAAACAGCCGGCCGGCATAGCGAGCACCTGTCCACACTGAAAATGGCGATGACGTCAAAGCGTCAACCTCCCGACGTACGTTTCACCACAAATGGCGTCGTCTGGGGAACGACTACTTAATGGACGCTAAGAGCATTTTGAATTAATTCTCTGAATAAGGACAATAAAGTTTCCCTTCTGGATTGAATGGATTGAATGGAAAGAGGTCATTTTAATCCTGTACAGGTTAATGGTCAGAGGAAATATGGTGGCCCTCGTACAGATAACTGAAGGTTCCATATTAATATTTGGGGCCTCTATGCCTACAACCAACAATGACTGTAGATGTTAATATAATCAGCTCAAACCACTGGGGTCACCTGTCATAACGTGTTTATTGTAAGTGTGTTCTCCCATTGTATGCCTCCTAGAGTGCAGTTCCATTGTTAATTGTGTTAATTATATCACTGTCTACGTGGCCAGTTACTGATTTAATTATTTGTTGAAAGTTCGAATGTACCTGTGTCTCATGTTACTGGATGTACAGTTTACCCCGCCCTGTGAAGGGGGATTGTTCTAGAGTGTATATCTCTTTGTGTCTGTGTTTCAATAAACAGTTGGTGTTTCCAAACAACCCTACACTGTGTTCCGACAAGTGACTGGGTGAGCTATGGGATCTTGGATCGTGCTGGTACCAGGCAAGGGAAGCTTATATGGCAGACATACTCCTCTTGAGTACAGGGTCCATCACAAATGGTTTTAAATTCAAATTCATCATGTGAAGTACACAAAGATGGGATGAGTGGGGTGGCTGTAAAGGAGAACTTCAAGGCAAAAATTAGAATCTCAAGATTACAATTATATGTCATACATATTTAAATGTCCTACCTTACTAATAATATTCTCTGTCTGCACAGTTCAATACCCATATATATATTTACAATAATGGTAATCATTCAACTGATGAGTGACTACAGTAAAAAATTCTGAAATGCTTTCACCCCCCCCCCCCACCTTCAACTAATAGGACAATAAAGAAGGATATGGATGAGAGTATTCCTGAGCCCACCTTGCCTGTAAGCATGTTCACTGGTCAGACTGACATTGACAACACAGCATAAAGCAAAGTGCCTTGATTTTCTTAGAGTATTGACCTTCTGTCCCCCAGTCTGAATGACGCTACAGTATACTACTGGTAACTGATGTAAAGACAGGTTTAATTCAGATTAAAATTACAAGGACCCCCACTGTTTTTTTTTTCAAAGTTTTCATAAAATGCATATGCCATTGCTTTCAATTGACCTGCATGTAAACCAGAAATTAATGCAATTTTAAAAATACAAAAATTAGGTCCTTGAAGAAGACCTGTACTGTGAAAGCTGAGCCAAAGAAACCAAGAAGAGGACAAAGGACTAGTGATAGTATTGCCTGTAGGCACCTTGCATCTGGTCTTTCCCAATGATTGATATACGATGCCTTGTTCTGCACTGTGTCTCTGTGTGGAGATCTCGGGAGAGGAGCAGGGCTTTGCTTCCTTATGTCAGGGCTGCCCCTCTGATGACTGGTGGAGGGGATATTTAAGAAGCAGAAAGAGAGGTGAAAAGGCAGAAGCAGTAGATTCTTGCACTCAGGTACTGCTTCCTTTCCATCAAGGAGAACAGCGTACAGAATAGCAATGATGCACACACATTTGAATATTATTACTACTTGATCACACTGCTATAGATTACACACATTTGCCGCATAATACCCTATTCGTGGGAATCCCTCTTTGTCAACTTCAAATGTTGCCAGAAAAAAAAAATAACATGCACCAATAGAAGGAGAGCCAGACCAAACGACTAAAAGAGTCCAGATTGATTTATTGGTTTACACTAAAAAAACATCTAATGCCTTTCAGGGGCCAGAAAAAAACTCACCTTCATCAGGGCTTCAGTTAAAATGAAAAAAAATCTTGAAATGATTCAAAATATGGCTGGATTGATCATGCTCCCACTTGATAGATCTTGATTAGTCATACAGATGTTGCTTACTAGTAACTCTCCTAATCCAGCAATTGGCTTCTCTACAAAGATTAGTAAAGCCCTATTTTAAGTCCATTCAAGTTTCATATTTTAAGCCCCGAGGCCCCCTTGAAATGCATTGGATTTTATTTAGTGTAAACCAATAAATTGTTTTGCACTTTGTTATCATTTGGTCTAGTGCTCCTTCCATTGGTTCTGTTTTTTTCTGGTACCCTGCTTGGTACCCACAGGAGGGTAGCCCTGTCTGTTGTGAATAACCTAACCTGAGCCAGTAAGCTCTCTGAATGTTTTTGTCCTCTCAATACTTTGTATGAACTAACATCCAACCTCTTGGATGCTTTTTTCTTCATTCAACTTCAAAATGGTAGGAGGTTGCATCCTCAGAATGACTGAAACAAACAGGGACATCCTTTTACTGTATTTTACTCTCAAGAAAAGAGAATACTGAACAACACAGTAATGACATCATTTCAAATCTTGTGAGTAAGGCAGTCAGAGGCAGCAGTGCCATAGATGATTTCACACTGCAGATTTACAGATATACAGCTTTAAGGATCAAGGCAAAGGTGTAATTGTGGTCCCACTTTTCAGGAGGAATTCAAGGCACACTGTATTTTTAACCACTTGCCGATATACGTTGGCAGAATGGCTCTTCTGCGCAAACTGGCGTACCTGTACATCAGTTCGTAAAAGCAGGATAGCGGGCGCGTGCACTAGATGCCCGCCGGCGGCCCGCGATCGTAGGAAGGAGAGGCAGAATGGGGAACTGCTTATGTAAACAAGGCATTTCCCCGTTCTGCCTAGTGACATGACAGGGATCTACTGCTCCCAGTGATCTCTGTCATGTTTCAGTAAGCCCATCCCCCCTATGGTTAGAACACGCCGAGGGAACACACCTAACCCCTTGATCGCCCCCCTAGTGTTAACCCCTTCCCTGCCAGTGTCATTTTACAGGGATCAGTGCATTTTTATAGCACTAATCACTGTATTGGTGTCATTGGTCCCCAAAAAATTGTCACTTAGGATCAGATTTGTCCGCCGCAATCCCGCTAAAAATCGCAGATCGCTGCCAATACAAGTAAAAACAATCAAAAACATTAAAAGTCCCTAAATCATTCCTATTTTGTAGACGTTATAACTTTTGCGCAAACCAATCAATATAAACTTATTGGGATTTTTTTTTACCAAAAATATGTAGCAGAATACATATTGGCCTAATGAAGAATTTTCTGTTTTTTTTTACTTGTTTCTTTGGATATGTATTATAGCAAAAACTAAAATATATATATATATATATATATATATATATATATATATATATATATATATATATATTTTTTTTTATAATTGTCAGTCTTTTTTTGTTTAAAGCGCAAAAAATAAAAACCACAGAAGTGCTCAAATACCACGAAAAGAAAGCTCTATTTGTGGGAAAAAAAGGACATCACTTTTATTTGGGTAAAATGTCCCACAACTGCGCAATTGTCAGTTAAAGCAACGCAGTGCCGTATCGCAAAAAATTGCCTGGTCAGGAAGTGAGTAAAACCTTCCAAGGCTGAAGTGGTCATAGTATGTATTAAAGCATAACTAAAGGCAAAACTTTTTTTTATATTTGGAGTGGAGAGAGATTAGAACACCTGTCAGTTTTTATTGCTGTCTGTGCCCCCATTAAGGATTAATTCACTATCTCTGTTAGTCCTGTTTACCATTATCATTGAAAGTGAAAGTAAAAGAAAATACCCTCATTTTGGGTTGTCCCCAGAAAAGTAATAAAAGGGGAAATCTTCCAATGGGGACACTAGTTTGGGTGATCTTTTATTTGCAGGGATTTCTTCTCACTTCCTGTTTGGCTATGGGACAGGAAGTAAAGGTAAATCTCCACAGTGGAACACAGATGGGCAAAAAAATTCTGACAGGGGTTATAATCCTCCCTAGCTCTATCTAAAAATAAAAAAAAATAAAGTTTGGCCTATAGTTCTACTTTAACCGCTTGTAGACCGCCGCACGAATATTTACATCGGCAGAATGGCACGGACAGGTAAATGGGCGTACAGGTACGTCCCTTTAAATTTTACGCTAGCTCTGTGAGTGTGATCGCAGATCCCGCAGACTTGTTGTCCGCGGGGATACCCACAAATGTCTCACGGAGAGGAAGAACGGGGAAATGCTGATGTAAACAAGCATTTCCCCGTTCTGCCTAGTGACACTGACAGTGATCACCGCTCCCTGTGATCGGGAGCGGTGATCAGTGTCGAGTCACACGTAGCCCATCCCCCCCCCGCAGTTAGAATCACTCCCTAGGACACACTTAACCCCTGCAGTGTCCCCTCCTGGTTAACCCCTTCACTGCCAGTCAAATTTACACAGTAATCAATGCATTTTTAATCACACTGATCGCTGTATAAATGTGAATGGTCCCAAAATAGCGCCAAAAGTGTCCGACCTGTCCACCATAATGTAGCAGTCATGATAAAAATCGCTGAACGCTGCCATTACTAGTAATAAAAAAAATTCTTAATAAAAATGCCATAAAACTATCCCCTATATAAAACGATCCGCTATAACTTTTGCGCAAACCAATCAATAAACGCTTATTGCGATTTTTTTTTTTACAAAAAATATGTAGAAAAATACGCATTGGCCTAAACTAAGGAAAAAAAAAATTTTTTATATATTTTTTGGGGATATTTATTATAGCAAAAAGTAAAAAAATAATGAGCTTTTTTCAAAATTGTCGCTCTTTTTTTGTTTATAGTACAAAAAATAAAAACTGCAGAGGTGATCAAATACCACCAAAAGAAAGTTCTATTTGTGGGGAAAAAAAGGGCGTCAATTTTATTTGGGAGCCACGAAGCACGACCGCGCAAATGTCAGTTAAAGCGACGCCGTGCCGAATCGCAAAAAGTGCTCTGGTTTTTGGCCAGGCAAATGGTCCGGGGCTTAAGTGATTAAGGTAAAAAACCTTTAGGCTTTAGAACCACTTTAAGGGTACTGCTTAGGCAATATTATCATTTTTCCGGTATGTTCCCTATGATATAGCAAATCCCCACTTTTTGCGTTCAGGTTCACCTAAAGATATTGCAGTTCATTCATATTTGTATAAAGTGTGCTTTTCAAAGATTGACTGCAATTCTGTTATGAGATCGTTCTGACAATGTAAATGTAATAAATCTTTTTTGTATATCACCCAAAAATCATGGGGTACAGCTAGCTCTACCATTTGAAAATTAAAGAAAAAGCCCAGTAGAAGAAATTAGTCTACAGACAACAGGAAGATTCAAGTTCTCATAAAATAATTAGCAGTGCTTCTGTTCATCACGGTGTAAATCAGAATGGGAAAATCGTTCCAGAATGCAGAAAACAAGTGACAGAATTCCATTCTCCATCCCTCTGATACTCTCCATCTTTAGTCTGTCGTTAAGAGACAGAGGGAGCGTGAGATGGAAAGCCATTAGACCTATCAGCTTGATCTGTATGGATACCCCATCTGTTTTTTTCTTAAATCCTTATCTGTGAATCATTAAAACTGAAATTGTTCCTCCCAGGTGGAAGAACAAAATTAAATGAGTTCTCGGTAATAAGGGCAAACATACTTTTTCTAATTATTTAGCAATTAATATAATACCCAACAGGCAATAACTTGCGGGCAAGGAGGGAGAATCTGTGGTCTGGTGTTAATGGCACTTGTTTTAAAGTGGCAGGCTGTGATTAATGAGTGTAGCAAGTGTGTGACAACACTTTCTATAGGAAGGCTCTTTGGAAATACAGAATGCACTGTACGGGCTCTCAATGTGCCCAAGACTTTCTTTTTTTTCATCTGTCGTAGCCGTTTATTAGACGTTGCAGATTTTACTGAGGAATCACATCCATGACAATAATTATATCTGATAATGGGATGTAATGGATATTATAAGTGCTGTCTCTTGGGTAGAAATCCCGATTAGCTGTACATTCCTGGATTCAACAAAATTGTGCAAAATGATAATGTTTAAAATTCGAAGTCTGCATAAACAGCTAGATGCACATCTGAAATTGATATGTGTGAACTTTTTTATTTGCCAAAATATTTGCAGTTCTGTTGAGCCAGTCTTGTGATACAGTCATCCCTGCTAGACATCCTTATCCTGTGTACACACGGGCGGATTTTTCGACCGGACTGGTCCGACGGTCTTTCCGATGGACTTTCGAATGAACGGACTTGCCTACACACGATCAACCAAAGTCCGACGGATTCGTACGTGATGACGTACACCGGACTAAAATAAGGAAGTTGATAGCCAGTAGCCAATAGCTGCCCTAGCGTTGGTTTTTGTCCGTCGGACTAGCATACAGACGAGCAGATTTTTCGACCAGACTCGAGTCCGTCGGAAACATTTGAAATATGTTTTATTTTTTAGGTCCGTCAGTCTTTTGGGAAAAAAAGTCCGCTGGAGCCCACATACGATCGAATTGTCCGACGGAGTCCGGTCCGACGGAGTCCGGTCCACCAGACCAAGTCTGCCGGAAAAGTCGGCTCGTGTGTACGCGGCATTACAAGTAAACTTGCTTTTTTTTTTTTTGTGAAGTTAAGCGACACCACTTGGTCAGCAAGCTGCATCCAGTCTGATGGCTAGACAATGACGTATCCTCATCGTTGCTTTCGTATCCTTTTACTAAATAAACAGGCTTAGGTCTATGTCATGCAAGTGGTTTTAGAATTGCTAAAAATTAAATCACATCTCTATGTTTTTAATCCCCACGTCCCCTCCCTGAACCCCACCTTTTAAAAACAAAAAAATTATAACTTTTTTCCCTGCAGTCCTCTGGCAAGTCCTCTGACATCACAAGTCTTTCTTCTTCTCCTGCAGCAGGGGTGGGTGGTCTTTACTCCTGGACAGCATGCCAATCACATTATAGCACATGAGCACAGTGCTGCCCAGGAGTACTATGTGCTTAAGCCAGAAGGATGACAATCTTCCAACCCCTAGGGAGGGTGATAAAATGCCCACCAGGACTCATGCTCATGATGGCCTGTGTTCACAGGAAGAGGGTAGGTTAGAACTGGGTATCATTCAACCCAGAAGAGGACCAAGGCTGGATTCCAGAGCAATCAGTCTGTGGAGGAGAGAATTGGGGAAGAGGTGAGTATTGAGCTGGACCTGCTGGGCCACTATTTTTCTTTTTTTTTTTTTTTATTGTGGCTAGGGTTTAACATACCTTTTGCTTTGTAGTGGCTTCCTCACTGGCCAAACCAATGAGGTGTTGCCAAGTACCCTCCTTCAGTTGGCTGCTGGGCTGCCTGATAGAACTAATAGACATGCCAAAGTCCAACTAAAATTCCACAACTGATAGGCAATCCAAAGTCCAAACACACACATGGCAAGCTGATAACGATGCTGCTAATTATTGTTAGGCTGCATAAAGTAGTGCTGTTAATGGCAGGATCCCTACTGAACCTTACAAAATGGGCAAATGCATGATTATGCACACTCTTTCAACTCTTAACTTACAAATCATGCCACTTTACCATTCACCTGCCACCTCAGACCACAATGGGATACCACCAGTTTCAATTAAAGATCTGCAATAAAAACAAAAAAAATGAAATACAGCCATATGTACTCTGCACCCCCTCCCTTTTATTTCTTTTATAATAATATAAAATTTCTTTTGCCATTTTATGATCCTACTGAAACCTACTGAGACTCGTCTCCCTGCCCACTTGCAACAAACCATATCCAACTTCCAGCTTTCTAATCTGGAAATATGAGTGGGGGGATTTTTACTCTTTGAACTGTGGATGGATGTAACATGCTACTTTTTCATTGAACCCACCAATTACACAGCTTTTCCACATTCCTAAGCTCCCATTCCTTTTCGTTCCCTCCCTGTCACCACTTAATTGATTGGAAGCACAGTCCCCAAAGAAACATGGGCTCCAGTTACAATGCGCCTGTGTCCAGAAAGCAGGGCATTGCTTTAGCCCAACCTAAAATGAATTCATGAGATTAAAAGAATGAAGTATACTGTGATTTTCTGTTTTACTTTGAGCATGGAGTAAAAACGCAATGTAGATATAGATGACTGCAGCTGATATTTTCTCCCTCAGCCCAGACTCGTCAGTGGCAGCCCTGCTACACATGTGTCGCTCTGTGCTTTGAGACCCAGGAAGAGTCTGTTATAAAACGACATCAGCAGGGGGCTAATGAAAAGGCTTTGTTGATTTTAACGAATTGCGAGCAACTGTAGCCAAAATAAATATAATCTTCTTTTTGGATTAGTTGTTACAGATGATTTTACCTACTAACTATGATTAACGGGCCCTTGCAGACGGGAGACATAGCTGCTCCCCAGTGACTTTTCCCTTAAAAGCAATAAACAGGCATACGTATATAAATAGTGACACACCAGCTTTCCCCAAACAAGTAAGAATAGCCAGGCAAGAGATGATTATTTGTTATTTTACCAAATGATTCTATATTTTCTTGGCTGCTATCTAAATCAGCATTTCTTAACCTTTGTTTTCCAGAGGAACCCCTAAAATAATTGTCAGGTCTTGGGGGGAACCCTTACTAAAACCAATTGATTAGGATTCAATGAGAAAAATGCCCATTACATTGGTGATGAGTAGGAAGAATGGAACCCTTACGTGGTGGTCAGAATGCCAGCCTTGCCACCTCTGGCCAGAAAGCTAAAAATATCATTGGTGTCTTCTGGTTGGCCTTGCCAAGTGGCCTTGGTCCCGAAACTATTCAGGCACCATCAAATAGGAGATTAGTAAGCCCCAGCTAAAGGAATGCTTAGCAACATCTAAAGAAACCCTAGGGCAGTGATGGCAAACCTTGGCACCCCAGATGTTTTGGAACTACATTTCCCATGATGCTCCAGCACTCTGCAGTGTAGTGGAGCATCATGGGAAATGTAGTTCCAAAACATCTGGGGTGCCAAGGTTCGCCATCACTGCCCTAGGGTAACACTGAACCCTATCTAAATGAATGATCTAAAATGCTATATCTGTTGTGAGCGTCTTCTGCTTCTTATGCAAATTCAGGTGAAATCTTCGATCATTTCATATTTTAAAAAGTATCACTAGGTGGAATCTTTTTCTTAGTTTTTGACACAGTGGTTAAGGGTTAGACCCTTTGTCAAATTCTTAATGATGTATGTGTCCCTTTTGGTAAAGTACTGATTGTCACTGAGAAAGAAAGTAAAGCCTCGTACACACTAATAGTTTTTTTTTCTTCAACCCAGCGGGTTGAAGGAAAAAAAAACAAAAAAAACTGACAACTCAGGTCAAAGCCACTGTACTTACAATCCGATGTCTCCTCTGCTGTGCCATTGTGCTCTGACAGGGGGAAGGCCCCCCCACCAGAACACTCCGGTCAGTCACTGGCTGAGAGTGCCAATCAGGACCCGATTGGTAGACCTTTTTTGGCCATGCCCCTTCGACAGAAACTGGCCAAATAGCTGGCTTGTGTCAGACCGACTCCAGTACACACTATTGAACCAGCCAATGCCACCCGACATTCGGCCCGTGTGTACTAGACTTAAGAGAAAGTCCAAAGTTTTGGATTTCCCCAGAGCAATTCCCCAGAACAAGGGATGAAGGGAAACCTCCCAGTGGGGACAAGGGAAATTACCCTCACTTTGGGAGATTTTCTCTAACATCTTTTCCCTGGGGTACACAGACAGAAAAAAAAATCTGGCAGAGATTTAAACCCTTCCCTACTACCCTACCCATCCAAAACAAAAAAAAGATTTTGGTTATACATATACTGCCAGAAGTGGGGTGGGGGGTAGACCCAAGCACAGATTTGGGCTCTAATGTGATTTCAAGAGTTTTTTTAAATATTTTTAATTATGTGGCTCTCATTGAGAAGAGTCAGGCTCAGACAAAGCAATGACAGCTCAAAAAGGGGGTAGGTGAGCAAAAGTAATATAAATAGTCTGTAATTAAGCATGTACTCGTATATCTAAATGTTTAGATTGTTACACAAATCTAATTGTTACTGGTTCTCTCTAAACTGGGGTCCCTTGAAAGTGATATTAAACCGAAAAGAAAAAAAAATATTATATTGCAGCCTACCAATTTTTAGATGTGGTAGCTGCATTATTTGTCTTTTTTTGAGGTTTTTTTAAAAAAAATTTTCACCTGGTGGTCCAGCTAGCAAATCTTTTATTTTCAATTTGCTTTAAAAGACAAGTATGGGATAAGTTAAAAAAAAAAAAATTAAAAAAAAGTGTGTACTTCCCTTAATGCTACAGCACCAGTGTCCAGATGCAGTTGTCCAGACAGAGAACTGAGTGATCACATGACCACTGATTGCTCAGTTCTTGTTCTGATCTGATGGAGAGCAGTGATTGTCAGTCACAGCTCTCTGCTCTACTGCCCCAGTGTTCACTGAAGCACTGGGCTGGAAAGGGGGTGGGAGCAGTTGGTTCTGGCTCTCAGCTGCGTGCTGAAAGGCAGAACCAGCTGTCAGTCAGGCAGTTGGGTGGATCCCAACAGTATTGGCCTGGCAGCTGATAGCAGGCAATAGCACCCTATCAGCTAACTCTGGGTCACAGAAGGACAAAAGTAACTGTACTCCTGTGACCCAAAAGAGAAGAATGGCCAAAAAAAGCTTTGGCAATTTTTCTCTTTTAACAGTCCAAGTGGTCCAGCAAAAGTGGCAGTTAGAGGGTTGAGGCAAACCATTTAACACTAACAGGGGTGCTTAAAATGGTCAGCTTTTATTCATTTCTGTAAAACGTTTATCCCAAAAGGAGCAAACAACTGTTGTAGTAATAGCTTATAAAGTGTTAGCTGGAGTTTGGCCTTTATTTGTTAGTCAGGTACATACATCTATCACCACCCTCTGCACAGGCTAACAGTGCTGGAGACGCCATAAAGGAGAAAATGTGTCACTTGCCAGATCACCAGGTGAAAATAAAAGGGACAAAAAAAAAAAAGGTTGTCAAATATAAAAAATATAAAAATATTTAAATTTGCATTTAGTTGCTTTGCATTTAGTTGCATTTAGAATGTGCATTGGGGGTACAATCAAAGTGCCCACAAAACATGTCAACGTGCATTAAAAGGTGTTTGAACATTAACATTAACACGTACATAGAATTGAAGTCAATGTTTTTTTCAATCTTTCATAAGAGGTTTATGTACTAGATAAAAAAAAAGGAAAAATAGTTTCATAGAGAAATACGTCTTGCTTCTGTACACAGTTTAATGTGAGCAGGCAGCTGGTATATAAGTGGAGCAGCAGTCTTGATCTGGCCCCTAACCTTGTGGGCCCAGCAGCTTCTAAACCTCCTGTGGTTACACCCTATTGGAATGTATTTTTGCCACAAATACCAGACAAATATTTATTACACTTTATCACAGCGATGTTTTATTTACTTTAAAAAAAAAAAAAAAATCTGCCATTAGATACCTGCATATTATTTCTCGCTTTGGCCTGGAATCATTTCCTCCTCTCTCTCCCAGCATCACATCATCTTTCTTTGCTGTATGGAGAGACATTTGCTACTGTAATTTGCACAGAAGTTCCAAGGACAAGACCCGACCACTCTTTCTGCTGGCAGTTGGTATCAGTCTGCTGGTGTCCCATGGCTGTCAAGAGCACCTTGACTTGTCTTGATGGGTGTTTTATTTTAGGAAGTAAACAGATCACGAACGCCGATGTTCAGAGAGATGCGCAAATGCAGAGATTTAATTATTTTTTTCATGTAGTTATTCTATTTTTTTTAATTGACTTTTTTGGCAAAAGTATATTGTATTCTTAATCCTATATAAAGGATAAGGTATTACCGGTGTTTTTTTTTTTTTTTTTAATGTTAATCTTGGAAACTGAAAAAGAATGCCTTAAAGTGACCTCATTGTCAATATAGAATTGCAAACAATCTGATACCAGCTGAAAAGAAACTTTTAAATACTCACCTTTCCTGCTACACATGATGCTGAATGCTATTCTGTTGCTAAAGAAGCACTCTTCCCCTCCCTGACCAAACCTTTGTCACCACTATGTCCTGTAGTGACAATAAACTGCAGAGGACACAGAAAGACAAAAGTCTCAGTAGTGTTGGTTTCCCAGGAAAATGTTGGTGGATGATTCGTCAGCAACAGTGTGGCATTTTATTTGGTGGCACTGACAGTTGGAAAGATGAATCTGGCATTCTTCTATTCCAGAGATTTAATGATGATAACAATAAGTGGCTGTGTTAGAGGAGCTGTCCAGTGCTGATCCTACATTACAGAAACTGCACTGTGGAGTTACATTTCCTTATTTTATGAGATGTGTCTAAAAAGTTCAGTGAATGGTGTCAGAAAACAAACAAGACAGAAGATACAAGCAAATTACCTTTATTGGCCTTCAAAATAATCGGCATCCTTCACAACACTTTTGGCAAAGCTCATAAAGCTTCTGAAAACTGCCAGCAAAGCCCTCTTTAGGAATTGATCGCAGAAACGCTGTCACACTCTTGGATTTCCGCCACATCCACAACGCTCTTCAGGTGGGGAAACAGAACGAAGTCCACAAGCACCAGGGGAGTACAGTGGATAATTGAGAACAGGTATGCCGGTCTGAGCCAAGAATTGGCACACACAGATCACACAGTTCGCAGATGCAGAATGGAACCTGGTAACACATGGTAACAAAATCTCCAAAGGTTTCCATCTGTTTTGCTTTCCATTCGTCTGTCAGCTTGTGTGGCACGAACCTGGAACAGATCTTCTGCTTACCAAAATCTTTGCGGACGATGGTGTGCACCATGTTCCTGCTAATATCCCATCCCTCCACCATCAATCGTAGAGTCAGTCGCCAATCTCGTACTAACATTTGTTGCACCCACTTGATCATATCTGGGGTTCTGCTTGTTGACAACCAGCCCAAACATAGCTCGTCGTCAGTCTTTCCTTTCCATCACGAAATCGCTTTAACGTAAACACGCAAGTCGTAAACACATTTTCTGCTCACGGCTTCCGTCCCGTACACTTAAACCAAGAATTCATGCATCTCCGTTTTCCCCATTTTTGGCAGAACTTGATTTTAACTCTTTGCTCCATTGCACTGTGACCCTACCTCTCACACTGACTACTTTTGACTTTTGCAGCGGGTTTACCCCGACGGTCACATATACTCCACGTTAGATGTTCTTCTCGACATGTCTCTGGATAGCCATGTGCATGCGCGCACACCTGGCTCACGTTGCCGTTGAGATATTGGACCATTCATCAAACTTTTTAGACACACCTCAGATTTTCTGAGGACTACTAACATTCACACTAGGCAGACTAAAATGGCCATCTAGTTATGAACATTCATGTTGGCCAATCATAATCCATATTTTTTATGATATATTCTTTGGAAAATTCTGGTATAATCTAAAATAAATAGAAATTCTCCTCTCTGACATTTGCAGACATTCACCAGGATGTGAACAACTGTTGAATGTCACCTTTACAGTAATCTGTCAAAACAGTGTTTAATCTGGCAGGTCAATTTGCTGGCTGGAGCTCTCCATAGTGCTGAAACTGAGTTTTTTGTGCAAAAGATGTTCACTGCCAAGTGGGGCTGCACAGTGAGGATCCTGGCAGTTCCATGTTGCCTGGTCCATGGGAATCCCCACATCCACCATTGGAAACTCTCCTGACTAAATGTTAATTGGCATTTGTTATAGGAAAGAATTAGGATTTATATAGGGGGAGATTTACTAAAACTAGAGAGTGCAAAATCTGGGGCAGCTCTGCATAGAAACCAATCAGCTTCCAGTTTTTATTGCTGAAGCGTAATTGAACAAGCTGAAGCTAGAAGTTGATTGGCTACTATGTACAGCTGCACCAGATTCCGAGTGCTCCAGTTTTAGTAAATCTCCCCCCCCTAGTTACATAGTCACTGATGGTATTATAATAGTATAAGTGCAATGGGTCCCCCCAAAGGGCACATAACAGACACACATGTGTGAAAAACCTTTGCGTAATTTTCCTTTCCTGGTGCATCTTCATGGCAGCATACACATGGGTTGTGACTCCGCCCCACAACCTGATAGGACTGGTTAACTATAAATCAGAGACAGACCCGGCTCACAGCATTCTCTGTAACTCTCACTATTTGGCTGGGCATCTGTATGCTGCCATGAAGATGCACCAGGAAAGGAAAATTACAGAAAGGTGAGTATACAATTTTCCATTTTCCTGGGGCATCATGGCAGCATACACATGGGAACTCAGTCGCCATACGGAGGGTGCAAGAAAAATTTTGCAATCAATAGTAACGTAAGTATGCACCATGAATTTCCCAAATTTTACTGTGGTGAGCCGGGTTCACCTATTACAGTGTAATGAAGGAGGACCATATTGCTGACTTGCAAATAGCCTCAGGAGACTCAGCACTGAGCTGTCCACAAAGCTGGCACTGCCCTAGTTGAATGTGCTCTTAAGACCTCCGAAACAGGAAGGCCTTGTGAAGAGTAGGCTTTTAATTGTCTCAATCTAGGAGGTTACTGAACGTGTTGACGCTGATTGACCCTGCCTTAAGCCATGCTGGAACCAAGTACAGATTTCAGCTTTCCTGAATAAAAAGGTAGCTGCCAAGCAGGTCACCAGTGTTAGCTCAACATTCAGGGGATGTGGTTCTCTCACTCAAAAAAGAAAGACGGTAAATTGACTTCCCGGTTCAATTGGAAGGAGAAAGACACCCCATGGATAAAAGCAGTCTGGAGTTTTAGGACTATTCTGTCTGGGTAGAACGTTAAGTGAGGCTCCTTGAGTACAAAGCCTGCAGTTCTGACACCCTTTTTCACAGAGATTGTAGCAACCAGAAATGTGGTCTTTAGGGTTAGATAGCAGAGTGTAGCCAATTCTGTAGGATAGAAATGAGGCCTTGATAGAAATGAGAACTATAAGCAAGTTCCACATAGGCAACAAAGGTTTCTTGGGAGGTCTATAACTTCATGCAAGCCTTTTAAGAATTGCATCACTAAAGGGATAAGGACTCCTTAAACCCTTGTAAGTGCAGACAAGGCTGAACTTTAAACATATTTGAACTTATGCCCCTGTTCAGCCCCAGTTGTAAGAACTGTAGAACCTTGGCTGGTTTAGGTGACAAAGGACTCCAGGCTTTTGCTGTGTGAGATCTGCATAATTTTCCCATATTCTTTGGTAAGTCTCATTCATGAACACCTCTCTGGTTTGACACATGGTAAGCACTACCTGCACTGAGCACCCTTGACTTTGTAGCCACCACCTCTCAACTTCCATACCATCAAAAGTCTTGTGGAGCTGAATGGCAAATCTGTCCATGAGAGAGCAAATCAGTCATCACTGGAAGTCGCACTGGTGACTCAATGCTTAAGAGTAGGAGAGAGACACTAGAGCCTCCTAAGCCAAAATGGTATATTTGCAATTATTGATACAGGAAGCTCCACTGACAGCCTAAGAATTCTACCCTTCCATTGCTGTCTAAACACAGTACAAATCTTGCTCCTCATTCTAAAAGGAGTGAATGATAGAAGTGCTTTGAACACTACCCTCAGTTCAAGAGCATTCAATACTATGCCTCATAAGCTTAACATCCCATGACCTTGAGCAGCCTGCTATTTGAAATGTGCCCCCCAACCTTTCTAGCTGGGGTCTGATGTGATAATGTTCCATCCGAAAACAATTGGTCAGTTACGAAGAACCAAGGATACACTGTTCTGCTGGAAGAAACTTCACTCGCAAAGCAACTTTGGCTTTCTCTATCAGGGGACAGATATTCCCTTGTGGAAATTCTAATGAATTTTTCCCATTGCTATTGCAGACAGTAAGACCTTTGTCCTGGGGGAGATGTACAGACCGAAGGGGAGGCACTCAAACTGGTAGAGGAATTGAGGATGAATTGGGAAAAGTAAGTGTCTGATAAACCTACAGAGCATCCAGTCTCCTAGATTTATGAATAATATAATTGATTGGAGGTTTTCCATCTTGCACGACTCCATCTTCCTGTACTTGTTGATTTTTTTTTTTCAACTTCAGCACTGGGCACAGATTACCCAATTTAAAGTTTCTATTTTTTTTTTTTGCTAGGAACAGAGGTGAACTAAATCCTCATCTCCTCTGGGCAACTGGAACCCTCACGATTGCTCATTCTTTTTTTTTTTTATTTAATCTAGCTACAACCAGAATTTTTTACTTTTCCATCAACTCTGGTAGTCTGGCTGACTGGAAGAGATTGAAAGGTGGACTTCCCACCTGTCAATGTTATGTGATCGTTATGCTCATTGAAATACACCCCTGCATGGATCAACATTTGTCAAGATGTTATAAAAATTATTGTACCAGAAAGGTGGACCTCCCTTAAACTTCCACCAATGTCATGCCAATATAGCTGATATGGCCCACTGATCCTGAATATTGTCCGTCCAGGTGTGTGCGCAAAGCTTCACACAGGCACCCCCTGGATGAGTGCACCCTTAAAAGGACTTCTGCTGTTCTGCCAAGACCTGCCTTGGATCTTTAAGGCTTCAATAATGAAGATTGGGTACTTCTCCAGTTCCTTTACTAATCTTTTTCCCAGTCTGTAGGATTCTGCCTCCTTGTAGCTACTTGGGAGTTGCCACCTGTATGCTGGACTTTATTGAATTTTCTGTTTTTGTCAGATGATATTCACCCTGAGAAAATAAAAGAGGGAGAAGAGGCACCTCTGGGTGCAGATTTTAATATAAAATGGTGAAATGGCAACTCACATTTTAGCAGTTAAAAACAGGCATTGTATTGTCCCAAACAACGGGGATGTCATCAGTGGAGTCAGTCCCTTGTTATCCTGTGGATGTCGGCTGTGCTTTCTTTTCGTACACCGCTAGATGGAACTCGGCCGGCTGGGGTGGAATGTACATCAACACGAGGTTTGAAGTGCAAGCTGGTATCCAGGCGAAGGGATATGACGTCACTGGGATGCGACGCGTTTCCTGAGCGTACAGGCCATGAATGACGTGATGGCCGCGCTCCTTCTTCAAAACTGATTGACAGGGACATGGTCAGCTTTGAAGAAGGAGTGCGGCCGTCACGTCATCTCCCTTTGCCTGGATATTAGCTTGCACTTCAAGCCTCATGCTGATGTACATTCCACCGCGGCCGGCCGTGTTCCATCTACCGGTGTACGAGAAGAAAGCACAGCCTACATCCACAGGATAACAAGGGACTGACTCCACTGATGACATCCCCGTTGTTTGGGACAATACAATGCCTGTTTTTAACTACTAAAATGTGAGTTGTCATTTCACCATTTTATATTAAAATCTGTACAAAATCTGCACCCAGAGGCGCCTCCTCTCCCTCTTTTGTTTTCTCAGTGTACTGGGAATATTGTTTCTGTTCCCCCTGGATGGCTGCCATGAGCGTGGATGATCTCCCCTCCTAATAACCCCCCCTTTTTCTTCCCTCCTTTTCCTACTTATATTATTATTCCGTTTGGACCATGGACTTCCTCTAATACAATCATATAGATTGTGGACTTGGAATTTCATTGCATGCATATATTATTATGCCTACATAGCACATTTACTAAATATTTAAGGGATATAGATTGTTTTAGTTTTTGTGCCTTCTACTTGTATAATATGATATTCGCCCTGACCTGCTAGTGGTCACCCTTGAGATGGCTGTATCCTGTCTATTCCCAAATAGATTGGATCCATTGTCTGGTATCTTACACCAGTTTGTTTGTTTTTTTTGGCGGGATCCGCCAACCATGGCTTCAGCCATAATGCACTTTTTGCTGTGACCACGGGGAACACTGCTCTTGAAAAACATCAATTAACGTCTGATACATCCACCACAGAGTATGCTGCCAATTTCAGCTCTTACCACCTTGTCTATTCACTTCTTCCAGAAGGTCTTATTCAAAAGGGTTACTCCACTTTTTTTTATTTTTTCAATCTGCAGGGCTGCAATTTTCTGTAAAATGCAATGCAACCTGACTATTTGGAGGTGTTCTGTACACAAAATGTGTACAGAACACCCCCCTGAAACATAATTTCCTGCTTGTATAACTGGCTCACTGATTTTCCCAGAAGTCTGCACCAAGATACAAGTCAGATTTTTGGCATTCACTGCTGCAAAGATGCCATTTTTGATAAGATACTCCCAATAGGAAATCACGTCTAAAGGGATGCAGACCCTGCCACTTTCCTCAGAGTCCTGCAGGGGCAGCAGCTGGTTGAGAATTATGAAACCACTCCCAGTAGGCTAACTCAGCACATGGGCTGGTTATTGCTGATCTGTTGGCACCTGCAGATGCTACAGTATGTCTAGATCTAATTTTTGGACTAGAGCCTCCTTGAATGTGACAGTAAAGTGACATGTCTTGCAAGCTACATTAATGATGCATCCCCCATCAGAGAAGACTGCTGCAGGTTGACCTTTAGCTTTTTCCGGGTATACAATTTTGACAGCCTGTTTATACCGCCATTTTTCTCTGACCCCTTCAATTCTTCCTGGAATAACTCCTCCAGTTGTTCAGTGAAGGAAATGAGTACTTTCTAACCTTGTGGTGAGTTTCCTCCACTTCACTCCAGACAATTGCGTCCTTAGCTGCTCTTGCAAAAGGCTCTATTGGGCAATCTTCAAAGCTTGTGGCCTCTTTAACACTTTCTTCCCATGGCAAGCTTTCCAATTTTGACACCACCTACTGGCTCTGGTTGGAGGTGCTAGGCAATCTCATGCACTGTAGCTTGTCAAGCAATGACTTTCCACCACAAATGCACTAGCCATTAGGGCTGGTAAGCTGTGGTGTTTGTAAATGGGGAGCAATAATAATGAGAGGTGAGATGATGACATTGATCAGTGTTGCCTGGATGTCTGCACTTGAATGGTGACTGTTCTGGCTTTTAACAGGCTCCCTCCATCTTGAGGTCCTTGCAGGGCTGTATAGTGCTTGTTCAATGATAATGAGGGGTGAGATAATGACCTTAATCAACATTGCCTGGATGTCTTAGATGCTGACTTGTCTTGACCTTCAGAAGGCTCCCTCCATCTTGTGGTCCTTACAGGACTATAGATATTGGCTCTCTTTTTCTCAATCTTCACTACTTACCTAATCCCTATACCTTAAAAGGAATGTGGTCTGACTGAGCAGCGTTCCCCATAGAAACAGAGCAAAGCAGCAGACTGAAATGAAAAACATCATATGGCTAAGTCTCAACTATTGCGACCTGAAAAATCTCACGATTTTGCCGCAAATTTTATGCAACTTGAAGCAATGCCTGTGTATTTTTGAGGTCTATGGACACAGATATGAACAGTATTCATTGGAAATCATGGGGTACGACTTGGCATGCAACTTTGCAGTGACAAGTCGCACTAGTGGAAACTGAGTCCAACACAGTGATCACAGAGCAAGCATTGAGAAGGAGATAGGAAGAGCCCAGGTGAATACCATAAAAAGGGAAAACATACCTGCAAACAATGACCACATAAGCATCCAGTATGCATGAGTAGAGAGTTCCACCATTTGTTACCCAAAAATGCCACAAACCATTTAATACTCACATTTGCCATTAGTGATAATATCAGTGCCTGAGCATGTTCAGATCGCCATCCTGGAAAAGCTCTAGCCAGGAAACTGGTCACAGAGGCCACATCACTTCCTGCCTTGCATGCTCAGAGTGTACTTGCACTGCTACCGCCATCTTGGAAATGGCAAACGCCCATAACGCCAAGAAAAGAAGTAAAAAGCATATGGAAAGCAAAGGGAAACACTGTCACTTACTTTAAAGCTTGTTTAAAGCTTTTTTTTTTACAAGCCTGCACCACCAGAATGGGGCTCCAACCAAATGGCTCATTTAGAGACTGTAGAGGAAGGACTTCCACCCTGGAGAGGCTGAAATATGCCCCCCAGACCACCAGAATGAGTCTCCAACCATATAGCTCATTTAGAGACTGTACAGGAAGGACTTCCACCCAGGGGAGGCTTAACCTGGCTGGTGATCAGGTGAGGGAAAAAAAAGGAGAATGCTGTGAGCCCGGTCTGTCTTTGATTTATAGTTAACCAGTCCTATCAGGTTGTGGGGGCGGATTCACAACCCATATGTATGCTGCCATGATACACCAGGAAATAGTTTTCCCTAAGGTTCGAAGCCTATTAGGGATACTTTTCTATTTTAGGTATGTGACATGTAGAGTACCATACATTTCAACAAGGAGGCTGAGTGTTGAGTGTTTTTGTTTTTACTGTCTTGTTTTTGTGGCTTTAATTTCTTTTTTATGTTGAAAATAATTGACCTTTAATTGCTGATGTACAAGATTAAAAAGGAAAAAAAAGGGAAAGGGAGTATTAGGACTTTAAACGAGGATAGTGGGGAAGTTCAAAACCCCTCCTCCATCCCGGTTCATTATTGAAGTAAAAAAAGAGACCAAAATGCGGGACTTTAAATGAGGAATATGGGAGCAAAAGTATAAATTGTATAAAATAGCAGTTTTTAATAAATTCATTCAAATATTCATATATTTACATACTTAGGCACATAGCTATATAATGATAATTTATATTCCATTAAAAAATACATTCCAAGGACTTCTTTGCAAACATATGAGGATATAGGTATATGAAAAAATAATAATAAATAGATAAATATGTGAAACAAAAAAGTGTCACTAGGAAAAAGTAGCAGAAACAAAATTAAATAAAATTGGAACGTCCATACATAGTTGATGATTGTGTACACACAACAGTAGTTGTAAGCTCTACGCATTTCGGGACCTTATAGCCACTCGTCAGGAGCAGAACCGTAGTGACCACCTATGAATAGGGGAAACAGCAGTATTTTAAGTAGATTGAAAAGCAAGTGGGCAAATGTAAAACATGAAATCCCACATTATTACACTTAGACCACGGATTTACAAATATATCTGTGCAATAGTGGTGCAGCCAAGAATGTCAGGCCAGCCAAAAATGCCATATCCCGAAGCTGAGGGAGCGTGTCCGGGCGACGAAACCCAGCACAGAGAAACCCCCAGAGTGGGTTAGGGTGTGGAAATAAACGCAAGTGGGTGATAAAGGTGGCCTCAATGGAGGGGGAAAAAAAACACGAAAAAACAAACATTACTTGGGTGAGTAAAGATGATGAGATGTGCAGAGGGTAAGAAAGAGTGAAGAACAGTTAAGCAAAAGGTGAGGTATAGATAATTAAAAAGGAAGAAGAGAGGAAAGAGAGAAAGTGATGAGAAAGAGTTGAAATAAAGAACCTGTAAGAAAGACCAGGGCAGTCAGAGAAATAGCCAGAGGGAGAGGAAGACAGAACAAAGAAGAAAAAGGTGAGTGAAGAGGGGGTGAAAAGAAAACATACCTGTTGAAATGTGAATAAGGGAATGAACGCCAAAAAGCGTGTGGTTGCGTTAAAAAGGTGATGAAGGGAGACCGGGGTGTGAGACCCTGCACTAGGACCGGCCAATGCGGGGAGCGCTGCCACAAAATCGCCCCCAACATCAGCAACCTAAAGGGAGCAGGGAAGTGCCACAGCCCTGCCAGTTGACCAACCAAACTGGCCAACCATGTGCGTCATACCGAGCCCCCCCAAGCGCTGGAGATGGTGAAAAAAGCAGCCGCTATAAGTGCGACAACAGGTTGCATTTCAACAGGTATGTTTTCTTTTCACCCCCTCTTCACTCACCTTTTTCTTCTTTGTTCTGTCTTCCTCTCCCTCTGGCTATTTCTCTGATTGCCCTGGACTTTCTTACAGGTTCTTTATTTCAACTCTTTCTCATCACTTTCTCTCTTTCCTCTCTTCTTCCCTTTAACTATCTATACCTCACCTTTTGCTTAACCGTTCTTCACTCTTTCTTACCCTCTGCACATCTCATCATCTTTACTCACCCAAGTAATGTTTGTTTTTTCATGTTTTTTTTTTTTTTTTTGTTTTGTTTTTTTTCCCTCTATTGAGGCCACCTTTATCACCCACTTGCGTTTATTTCCACACCCTGACCCACTCATTGCGCAGATATATTTGTCCGTGGTCTAAGTGTATTAATGTGTGATTTCATGTTTTACATTTGCCCACTTGCTTTTCAAACTACCTACAATACTGCTGTTTCCCCTATTCATAGGTGCTCACTACAGTTCTGCGCCTGATGAGTGGCTATAAGGTCCCGAAATGCGTAGACCTTACAACTACTGTTATGTGTACACAATCATCAACTCTGTATGGACGTTCCAATTTTATTTAATTTCTGATTCTGCTAATTTTTCCTAGTGACACTTTTTTGTGTCACATATTTATCTATTTATTATTATTTTTTCATATACCTATGTCCTCATATGTTTGCAAAGAAGTCCTTGTTGGAATGTGTTTTTTAATGGAATATAAATTATCATTATATAGCTATGTGCCTAAGTATGTAAATGAATATTTGAATGAATTTATTAAAAACTGCTATTTTATCCAATTTATACTTTTGCTCCCATAGTCCTCATTTAAAGTCCCGCATTTTGCTCTCTTTTTTACTTCAATGCTGATGTACAACTTATTGCTACTTTAAGTACCAATTGCATATACATTTGATCTACACAAGTGATTGCTAATATGTTGTATTGTTAAATCTTTCAAAAAAAATATTGAAATAAAAAAAAAAAAATATATATATAGTCAGGTTGAAAAAAGACACAAGTCCATCTAGTTCAACCAATAAATAAATAATAAAAATAAATAAATAATTTTTACAATCCCATATTCACAATCCTTCACCCACAGTTGATCCAGAGGAAGGTGAAAAACCCCAGCAAAGTATGATCCAATTTGCTACAGCAGGGGAAAAAATTCCTTCCTGATCCCCCGAGAGGCATACAGATTTTCCCTGGATCAACTTTACCTATAAATGTCAGTACCCAGTTATATCATGTACAATAAGGAAAGAATACAGGCCTTTTTTAAAGAAATCTACTGAGCTGTCTGGAACCACCTCTGGAGGGAGTCTATTCCACATTTTCACAGCTCTTACTGTGAAGAAACCTTTCCGTATTTGGAGATTAAATCTTTTTTCCTCTAGACGTAAAGAGCGCCCCCTTGTCCTGTGTGATGGCCTTAAAGTGAATAACTTAACACCAAGTTCACTATATGGACCACTTATGTGTAGCACTCTGTAGCTTAGGCAGGGAGCTCCTCACAAATTTACCTGCCAGGAGTGGTCCTGGTTGATTGATAGAGATCTATTGGTTTCTCCCTAAGTTTGGCCTTGTTGCACTTTTCTCTTCTACCACTAGGTAGCTGGGTACTTGGTGGTACTAGATTTGAGAAGGACAACCCAAGGCCAAATTATGGGTATATGGGGTATCTCAACCAATTGGGCAAGGGTTTTCTTGAATCCCTTGGCCTGCTATGAGCATCTATATATTTGGGTGGAGTCAGGTGATCTGGGTTCTGTGCCCCGGCTGCTAGGCCGAAAATTGGGCCTATCCCAGGCACATCTGGCTGCTAGGCTGTCTTAGGGCCTATCCAGAAGTAAGAGAACAATGCAGGGTTGGGATTGAGGCCTGCAGTCCAACCCAAGTGACGGTTCTGCCGGCAGGAGAACTTTTCGTGGTCAGAGGTAGAGGGGAAACTGTCGCCAGAAAGGGACCACAGTGAGTAACTGAAACAAGTACTGGAGCAGTATTCTCACCAAACGGGCATGGTAGAGAATCGGGAAACTTCAGGTGGGACCCAACCAGCGGAGGTGATGCTTGCAGAGCAGCCTTGTTTGTCAAGCCAGGGACCGAGCCAGTCAGCAGGGGTGAAGCTTAAGGATTATCTGAAGTGCCAAGCTAGGGACCCAGCAGGGAAGCGTCGGTGACGCTTGAGGGAGATACCACCACAAAGATTGGAGGAGCTCAAGGGATTCAGAGTCAGTGAATCAGTGAGTCTAGTGAGAGACCAGGAACTCAGTGTTGAAGAACTACAAGGAGCAGTTGTACTGAAGCACAACACAAGTAGCACAACGATCCAATCAGTCATTCTGCAGTGCTTATGTGCTAACAAGGAATATGCTGATAGGAGCAGAAATCAAAGTGATAGGGGTTGATTTACTAAAGGTAAATAGACTGTGCACTTGGCAAAGTGCAGTTGCACTCTGCAAGAGCAGTTGCTCCAGAGCTAAGCAAATGAGAACATGCTCTGCTGACTTCCATCATCCAATCATGTACAAGAAAAAATTCAGTTTTTTTATTTTCCTTGCATGTGATTGGATAAATAGTGGGCAAAGTAAAGCTTTGCCTCATTTACTAAGCACTGGAGCAACTGCACTTTTCCAAGTGCACAGTCTGTTTGCCTTTAGTAAATCAGCCCCTTAGTGTCATCATTCTGCTGCTTCTCCTGTTAATGTTTAATTTCAGGTTGGGTGATGGACAAGACCTGTAAGGATTATTAACCGCATGCCAACCAGCCACCGCAGTTTTACTGCGGCAGTATGGCACGGCTGGGCAAAACGTTACCTTACGTTGCTTCGCCTTTTGGTCACTAGGGGTGCATGCGCGCCGCCAGAGTCGCGCACGCGCTCCCGCAGCGTGTACCCGGAGCCGATGCGAGTGCTCAGGGGTCGCTTGTGTCAGAGTGAGAACCAGGATCTGTGTGTGTAAACACACAGATCCCGGTTCTTTCAGGGGAGAGGAGACAGATTGTGTGTTCATACTAAGTATACTAGTATGAACACCGATCTCTCTCTCCTCCTAGACAGTCCCATCCCCCCACAGTTAGAAACACACATAGGGAACACAGTTAACCCCTTGATCGCCCCCTAGTGTTAACTCCTTCCCTGCCAGTGACATTTACACAGTAATCAGTGCATTTTTATAGTACTGATCGCTGTATAATTGTCAATTGTTTCAAAAATGTGTCAAAAGTGTCCGATGTGTCCGCCATACCGTCGCAGTCCCGATAAAAATCGCAGATCGCCGCCATTACTGGTAAAAAAAAAAAATAATAAAAATGCCATAAATCTATCCCCTATTTTGTAGACGCTATAACTTTTGAGCAAACCAATCAATACACGCTTATTGCAATTTTTTTTAGAAAAAATATGCAGAAGAATACATATCGACCTAAACTAAGGAGAAAATTTAGTTTTAAAAAAAAAAAAAAAATGAGGGATATTTATTATAGCAAAAAGTAAAAGATATTGGGGGTTATTTTTAAGAAAGGCAAATCCACTTTGCACTACAAATGCAAACTACAAGTGCATAGTCTACTTGAAATTCATTGAAAGTGCACTTGGAAGTGCAGTCGCTGTAAATCTGAGGGGTAGATCTGAAATGAGGGGAAGCTCTGCTGATTTTATCATCCAATCATGTGCAAGCTAAAATGCTGTTTTTTATTTTCCTTGCATGTCCCCCTCGGATCTACAGCGACTGTACTTCCAAGTGCACTTTCAGTGCAATTTCAAATGCACTTTGCACCTGTAGTGCAAAGTGGATTTGCCTTTCGTAAATAACCCCCATTGTGTTTTTTTCAAAATTGTTGCTCTTCTTTTGTTTATAGCGCAAAAAATAAAAACCGCAGGGGCGATCAAATACCACCAGAAGAAAGCTCTATTTGTGGGAAAAAAAGGCATCAATTTTGTTTGGGTACAGCATCGCACGACCGCGCAATTGTCAGTCAAAGCGACGCAGTGCCAAATCGCAAAAAAATGGCCTGGTCATTGAGCAGCCAAATCTTCCGGGGCTGAAGCGGTTAAACTGTAGCACAGAAAAGCGAGGTCTCCTGCGTTGCCAGACAGGGCTGTGTTGTGTGGCAGAGCTGTGGAAATCTCATAACTGGATGGACAGAAATGCAAATCCTTTGGGCAAATTTCAGCTTTAACTAATATTATAGAGGGAACATTTTAATGTTTTACTAATGAAACACATGGTTTACATTATATGAATGTCTGCAGCTTTATTCACTGCCTTTGACTGTTTTTTTTTTGATGAATAGAGGGGTATTCTCACATGCTGCAGCAGATGTTATGAGGCTTAGTGAATGGAGGTTGTCTGTACTCTGAACCTTGTCCAGCTCCAGCAGCTGTAATCAGGCCTCATATGCTATAAAAAACTTGAACTCTTTCACATTTTGGACCACACTCAGTCCTCTGTCACGGGAATGCCTAAGAATTCAATGGTTTTAACCTGTTAGTGTCATGTGATTCCTGAATTAGCCTATTGTTTTTTTCCAAATCAGGTTTGCTGTGCTGATAATCCATTGCTATGGTCTTGGTTATTCATGCTGAAGATATATGGGGTCATGTACCAACATCCTGGAGAGCTGTTCTACTGCCCACTTCTCTACTGTATACTATATGGCTAGGTTTTGTATGATAGATGTCATAGATTGTAATTAGAGGTCGATCGATATTGGTTTTTCTCTGGCCGATGCCGATATTTAGAAATTGAGTCGGCCGATGGCCGATATATGATGCCGATTTTTGCGGTCGATATTTTAAGCCGATTTTTCTTTTTTTGGCAGGTGGCACTGGTTCCCACTGATTGGCAGGTGGCACTAATTGGCACTGGCAAGTGGCACTGATTGGCACTGGCATGTGACACTGATTGGTACTGGCAGGTGGTACTGATTGGCACTGGCAGGTGGTATTGGCAGGTGGCACTGATAGGTGGCATTGGTTAGCACTGGCAGGTTTCACTGAGCCAATTTGTCCGTTTCAGTTACACTATATGTAACTGAACGCAGAGACCAGCTTTCAGAATTCAGCGTGATGTCTGGGGTGGATGGGACCCGGGGTGGGCGGGGCCCTGCAGCTATCAAACACCAGCCAACGATTGGGCTGCTTAAGAAAGTGGGCGGGGCCACATACACGTAGCGGCCTGCCCAGATCCCATTCATTGGCTGGTGTTTGATATCTGGGTCCCGCCCACCCCGGGTCCCGCCCACCCTCAACATCATGCTGAATTCTGACAGATCCTCTCTCTGCATTCAGTTGCAAATCAGTTTCACACACAGCACAGAGCCACTCAGTGTGTGAAACTGTCAGTGGAGTGTGGGGAAGGGCCGATGCCGATTTCTTAAAAAAAGGCAAATATCGGCCGTTATGTCGGTTGACCTCTAATTGTAATCACATATGGACAAAGTCCTTCTCATGTGTCACTTGTTTTTGTGTAAAATCTATTAAGCCCAGTTCGCACTGATGCGACAAGCGCTCTGATTTTGCAGCACATGTCGCATCAGAAGTCACACCCCATTCAGTGCAATGGAACTGTTCTAATCGGTACGACTTGAGTTGCCCCGACTTAGAAAAAGGTTCCTGCACTACTTTTGGTCTTCTGTTAAAGAAGTCGCATGCAAGTCGTGCCAATGTCACACTGGGATTTGGCTTCAAAGTTGCGGCAGTGTGAACCGGGGCTAACATACATCCTCTACATACACCTACACCAAAATCCTCTTGCTATTTCATTTACAGTCCTGCCTAAATGGTGTAAATAAAGAATAATCATTGCGATTGTACTTAAAAGCTTAAAGCATTTGTTAGCCCAAAAAAAAAAATGGATCCTTTTCCTTTAAAGCATGTTGTATGACACAATGCTTGTCCTGTGTCATTTGGCCCCCTGTAACACCTAAAAAAACCTGGCTGATCCTGCCAGTTTCTCCCCACCCCTCTGTAAACTGACCACAGTGTATCATGCCTCTGTCATCAGCAGCCTGCTATGTGCTCTCCTCTCTGCTACTGTGTCCCCCCCTCCCCTCTCTGTGTGTGAGCCGACCCCCCCCCCCCCCCCGCTGCTCTCATAACACTAACCTGTATACACCATCAGCATTGCCTCCTATTGCATTGCCCCCTTCTATGAATGATTTATAAATATAACTGCTGCAAATACCTCATTTAAGAGCTGAGATTGCGATCACATGACCAGCCAGCTCTCTCCTCCCCCCTTCTCCTCCACTCCAGACTGATGTCAGCAGAGGAATCTCGGCCCCACCCTCTGCATCTCACAGAGGAGGAAAGGAAAAAGCTGGCTGGTCATGTGATCACAATCTCGGCAGTGAAATTAGGTATTTGCAGCATTTATTTTTATAAATCACACACAGAGGGGGATACTACAATAGGAGGCAGTGCTGATGGTGTATACAGGTTAGAGTGGCTTAACAACCACTTCAAAGAGAAGTTCCAGCCTGTATTTAAAAGAAATGAAAGTCAGCAGCTACAAATACTGCAGCTGCTGACTTTTAATATAAGGACACTTACCTGTCCAGGGAGCCCGCCATGTCGGCACCCAAAGCCAATCCCTCCATCGGCTTCGGGTGCAGGCGCCAGCAACCTTACTAAGGGAAACAGGAAGTGAAGCCTCGCGGCTTCACAGCCTGTTTCCTACTGCGCATGTGAGTCACGCTGAGCTTTCTGCTGTCTTGTGGGATCTGTCTTTGTCTTCCAGCGGTCATCGGGGTGAAGGGGGAGGGGCTGTAAATGACGTAGGTCGACGCAGCGCCCTTACATAGAAGTGGGATCTGATACCTTTGTTTGACAGGTATCCACTCCCCCCCCCCCCCAAAGGTGCCAAAAGTGGCACCGGAGGGGGGAAGCAGATAAGCGGAGCTTCCACTTTTGGGTGGAACTCCGCTTTAACCCCTTCACGCCTAAGGGTAAAACAAATATTAATGCCTAAGCACAATTTTGCAACATTGACATATGTTAGTAATACTGTACCTTTCATCACAACTACTTTGTGTATCTGGATTATACCTTGTTTTTTGCAGGACAAGCCTTTCTTTTGGTAGTAAATGGTAATGGATAGCTCCTGGGTTTTTTTTGGTATTATCAATAGAAAACTGTCCCAAGATAGTTAAAAAATATATTTTTTTTAAATTTAGCTGTATATTTCTTGCTATTATCATAATTTACCACCAAAGAGCAACCTAAAATAAATGTGTCCTGCTCCTGACGATTGCAGCGATACCATATATGTGTATGTTAGTTGTTTGTACATGTAGTGCAGCCCAGAAACAATAGTGTGCATTTTGCATGTTTTTTTAAATCCTAGCTATAACACACAAACAATAACTGGCACTGATACAAATTAATTTTTTTCTTTTTTTATTCCACCCAAAATATGATGACCTTGACCTTTGACCCTGACTTTGACCCTAACACTAACCCTGGCAAACCTTGACCTTGTTATTTTTTTTTATTCTTTATTTTATTTGATTGATTTTTTGTTTAGTTTTTTTTACACATTTTGGCGTTTGTTTATATTTCCTCTCCTGCAAGAAGAGAAAGATACAATTGTATCTTTCTCTTCATTCAGAAGAGGAAGTAAACACAGGAGCGGGCTCACAGTGACTGATCACTGTGATAGGCAATCAGAGGCTATCACAGTGATGAGGTGACCTGGAACCATGAGTCCCGAGTCCTGATCGTTAGTACGGGACCTGTAACTCTTGGTGAGAGCCCGATCTCTGTGCTGGGAGCACACTGTGTGGCACACTCCCAGCTCAAAGGGAGATATGCATATATGCAGCCCCATGGAAAAAAGCCCACTCTTGTGAGGCTGCATATATGTGTACAGTCGTCGAGAAGGGGTTAAACCTACTCTCACTATTCTGAAGTCGCCTCGGTCTGGTCAAATGACCGGCTTCCAGTGCCAGCTTCAGTGAATAGGAGATACAGCTGACAAAGGATGCCCAATAGTAAGTCACCATATAGGCTCAGCAGCTGTTGACACAGATTTCTCATCTACACTGAAGTCTACACTACATTTTTGCATGCCCGCTCGCAAGCCCCGCTCTCTGTGTTTATAAGAGGGAGAGGAAGTCATGAGGAACAGGGTTTTTCTACGGTTTCCCAAGTCACTGGGGCAGCATTCTGGTTGTGACTCTGTTGGCCATCTTAGTTGTGGCAGAGTCTCTTTAAGACCCTGGCCCCTGGGTTTGGTGCGCTCTATACAAGTGGGCAGTGTAGGGAATGGTATCCCATCTGTTAGGGACAGTACTAGCAATAGGGAAAGGTTCCTGGCAAGAAGGGAAAGTGTAGGGTCGTATCTCTTCTGGATACCTTCGTGATTGATCATGAGACAGCCAGGCCATATTCTGTCCCCTCTCAGCAGATGCTGTCGGTTCGGCTGTGACCTACTTCTTCACATTATTGGAAACTGTGAGTGTGCCAGCTGGGTAGCTGAGCTGGTAAAAATGAAAGTGAACATGTTTTTGTTGTAAAATTTGTGAATGAATTACCCTGCAGCGCCTGCAGCTATAGAGTTTAGTGAAGGATTGTTTTAAAGCCCTTTTCAGAATGCATACATTTCTGAATGTACCAAGCCTGGCCACTGTTCCACTATAAACACTTGCCTACTGGGCAGTTTCACCTTCCTGCCCAGGCCAATTTTCAGCTTTCAGCGCTGTCGCATTTTGAATTACAATTGCGTAGTCATGCAATGCTGTACCCAAATTAAATTTGTATAATTTTTTTGAGACAGGTAGAGCTTTCTTATGGTGGTATTTAATCATCACTGGGTTTTTTTTTATTTTTTGCTAAACAAAAAAAAAATATTGAAAATAATGAAAAAAATAACCTTTTTTTTTTTAGTTTCTGTTAGTAGATAAGTAATTTTTCTCCTTTAGGGATGTGCGCTGATGAGGCTGCACTGACGGGCACTGATAGGCATCACTTATGGACACTGATAGGTGGCACAAATAGATGGCAATGATAGGCACTGATAGGTGGCACTGATAGGCTGCACTGATGGGCACTGATGAGGTAGCACTGATGGGCACTGATGAGGTGGCACTGATTGGAACCGATAAGGAGGCACTAATATACAGCGGTGATAGGCACTGATAGGCAGGACTGATAGACTGCACTGAGATCGGGCACTTGAAGGCATCACTGATGGGCTCTGACAGGTAGCACTGGTGGATACTGATTGGCAGCACTGGTGTGCCACTGGTGTGCACAGATTGGAAGCACTGATGGGCACCGTTGGGGCTACACTGATAATCAAAACACTGATGATCAGTGCCCTGATTGTCATTGCAGATGTCCTCTTAGAGGAATGCTGCTTACCACCTCTCTCTTCCTCACGTGCTGTCAGTGTGAGGGGAAGATAGCCCATAATGGGCATTTCCTGTTTACACTGATCAGCTGTGATTGGACACAGCTGATCACATGGTAAAGATCCTACGTCATAGGCTCTTTACCATGGTCAGTGATGCGCCGTGTCCAAGGGACATGGCGCACCACCGATCGCCGTGCTACGTGCATGCGTGGCAACACTGGGGGACATCATATAACGTTGTCCCAGAGTGAGAGTGCTCCCGCCCATTATTTCACTATACAACAGGTGGGAAGCAGTTGAGAAAGAAATAGGACAGCCTCTATGGAGGCCTTACAGATAAGGATGAGCTCGGGTGTGTTCATACAACCCACGTGCAGAGCCCACCAGGAAGTCGGCACTGCGCTGCGCTAATCACAGGCAGTGAGACATTGTCCCGATGCGCGGCTGCAGAGACTGGGAAATGTCTCAGTGCCTGTGATTAGCCCTGCACAGTGCCGACTTCCTGGCGGGCTCTGCATGTGGGGTGTGTGAACACGCCGGAGCTCATCCTTACTTACAGACTGACACTTTTGCTCTGACACTGATAAAATACAAGTAAATTATCAGAAGTCAGGAAATCCCTGAGAGATCAGGATACACTATTATATTACTTCAAGACTGGAAATTCCGACTACCACTTGTGACTCACAGTTCAGCAGCGACAGAGCCCATATTTCTTCAGTTCCTTGCAAAACTGAGAGTCCAGTTCTGGACAGGCTTAGCTTATAAATCTGTATAATCGCTACTACCTTGCCCAGCATGCCTTGCCCTCCGTTATCATGACTGTGAGCCTTCAGGATGCTCCCCAATTAGCTTCCAAGCGAACCCGCTATCCCCTTAAGTTTTAATTAAAACCATAAAACTTTATAGCAACCATACTATTTACATTATAACGTGTTAATGGTTGAGACGTCTGTGTGAAATATATATTGTCTAGATTGCATCTGTGCCCGGCTGTGTGGGTGGAATATCAAGGGAGGTCATGTGTTTGGTCAGAGCTAAGTGCAGTGATGTCATCCCTTGGCATGGAACTGGTATCAGTCTCTGCTGTCTGGGACTTGTGCAGGAAACTAACGAAGCCAGCCCTGTCATTCCTAAGTATTCCGTGCCATGGACAGCCCAAAACTTTTTTTTTTTTTTTAAATCTGTTCCAATTTTATAGAATATTTTATGACTATCACAGGGAAGAGATATGAAATCATAATGATTGGAAATTTTGCAGAGAAAAAAAAGTAGCATACAGACTGCCAAGAAGATAATCTACTGCAATGTAGCTGTAGGATGATATGCTAAAAGCTTACCTCACCCAAAACTGAAGAGTTACTTTTGGGCAGATTTAAAGCAAAAGTAAACCCGCGGGGGAAATAAAAAAGCACTAAAATCGTAGCAGTCCGAGGAGCGTGAAAGAATAAGCTGTTAGCACCTATCCCTAAACCTTACTGCAGTGGAGTGACAGCCAAATGTTCCCAATCTTTGATAGCAGAGAAGAAGCAAAAGGGACTGAGCTACCTATCAGATTCGTTATGTGAAAGCCAAGGGGAGTGCCTATTGCTATGCAAATAGCGACCATTAGAAAGTCAGGATCTGTATATTGGGAGTGGGGGGGGCGGCTTTGGGTGGTGGTGACTGTGTTTCAACCTACTTTGATGATCATTAGCTCATGCACATATAATTATAATATATATAATATAAAATATATATAATATAAATATATATAAATGTAGCAATAACTCTCGGTGGAGCTGCTGGTTTAAGCGGGTCTGTTACCTTCACTTTGCTTCCCTCTGTTTTACCGGCACCGGGTCTAGGGTTCCGTTGAGTTTACCTCTGGACGATACACGCACCAACACTGGAGTACGTTTTCAATGCTTTACAGGCATACACCATTTTTAAGTACACAATGGGCTTTATTTACTAAAGCTGGAAAGTGCAAAATCAGGCTTACTTCTGCATAGAAACCAATGAGCTTCCAGGTTTTATTACCAAAGCTTAATTGAACAAGCTGAGGTTAGAAGCTCATTGATTTCTATGCAGAAGTGAGCCTGATTTTGCACTTTCCAGCTTTAGTAAATAAACCCCATAGTGTACTTAAAAGTGGGGTATTCCTGTATTAAACACTTGACTTAGGAAATAGCAGGAAAGAGACGAAAGGGAAACTGCAGAGGAAACTCAAACATCTTCCTTTAGGGTTCTTTTAACAAATGTTCAGGTAGAATTCAAATATTATATGGAATGCGCTCCCCTCATGGGACACACTCTTTGCTCGTCTGGATAGGCCTCACTCACCAGCCTAGCAGCCAGTACGCAGCACGAATCAAAGTCTCTGCCACAGACTTGCTTGGGAACAAAATCCGTACGATCCTCTGCCACAGGATGTATCAGATTTTCTGTAGTGAATGTCAGTCACAGTACCTGAACCTTTAAGCCAACCCGGCAACACTATGCTGTATAGTTACTTTTGGATACATCCTCCAACCGAGTCACCAGGCCCCTCTCCAGACCAGCACGCTGCGTGGTCCCTCCAAGACAGGTCCTCCCCTAGGATCTCCTCGGTTGTCCAGCTTCGCCACACAGGACCGACAGCTCAGGAGCATTCCTCGGCTGCGGTGGTAGGCCCCAGACAAGCCTCTGGACCCACCCCTGTGCCGTAGTATCGTGAGCCTCCAGAACGGAGGACCACGAGGTAGCTCCTTGACGCATACCTGTCGGCCAGGAGTGCCAGCAGGTGGCTGAAAAACAAACCCCAAAATATGGCGTCTGACCCATAAATACCCTCACCCAGAATGCAACTCAGAGGACCACCTCCACCGAGTTGTCTCCGGGACAGAAGAGCATCCATACGCTTCAACACATTGCCTTTCCAACACTAACCAGTGGTAACAGCGACGCCCACCGGTCAGCATGGAAACACACACAACGTCAGCCAAGCTGGAACAGAGGCAAACGTAACCTTCCTAACGAACAAGTTACTAAATGTACCTAACGTGCAGTAGATTGCAAATCTAGCAGCGCTACATAAATATATTTAAAATATATATAATATAAAATACAGCACATTAGCACATATAATTGGTTAATCAAATACCTGACCCCAACTTTGTGCAAGTATACAAAGTGTGCAAGTGTAAGAATTGATGCTGGTTTGAATCCAAAGGATAGTCACATCAAATATTGATTTGATTTACATTTTTCTTCTGTTCGCTCACTTTGCGTTTTGTAAAGTGATTAAAATAAACAATAAAAATATATATTTTTGAAAGCATTCTTACTTTACAGCATTTCTTCACACCTGCCTAAAACTTTTGCACAGTACTGTAAGTAGGCTCAGTTACCAACAGTAAAAAAAAAACAAAAAAAACAAAACAAAATAAACACACCAAAGTGTTGCCAACCTTTCTGCTTTTGTCCAGAATGGGTATTATTGTTGTTCTTATCCCAGAATGGCATTTCTTTAAAAAAAGTAAAAGAAAAAAAAAATAAGACACGTTTGAAGTGATGTCATCGCCGCCTGTTGTTAAAATGCATTCCCGCTTCTGAAGCACGATCTGGATTCTGATGTGCTGTAAAACTGTTACATCAAAGGCCAATCTCAGATCTAAGCCCGAGAAGAGAAAGGAAAGGGGAAAAGGAGAACCCCCGGATGACTAAAAGTTGTTAAGAGCGTTATATGAAAGACGAAAGTGGCCTTTCTCCCCTGACAAATCGTTCAAAAGGTAAGCGCCAGTTAGGAAGTGCCCTGTCACATGGAATACAAATTCATCCACTGCCAATCTCAATTTACAGTGAAATGTTTTCATCCTTGGCTCCGGTTTAACTCCTTAAAGGGTAAACAGTCCCTTTCATAGAGCCAGGAATTATTCTCACTTTATCTATTTTTTTTTCTTTACATGATCAGAAATACAAGGACATCAGTCATCCTGTGCTTTAAACCTTAACTCTCTGCAGAATTGCATTAATTAAAGTCGGTTGCAGTTGCAATTCCACTCAATCGGCTGATGTGTAGCAGATAGGGGATGTCTAGTGCAAGCTAACTGTGTTTAAAGTGGTATCACAGGTGTGCATGGCCTATTGCATTAGGGCAGGGGTGCCCAACATTTGAAGAGAGAGGGACACTTTAGTGACTTGGTAACCAGCTGCGGGCCACAATGTGCGGAGCGGGTGGATGACAGGTCTGTGTCCACCCTGTGTATGCAGAGCAGACACAAACACAGCCCGCTCTACTCTATGGGCCCTCCGATCCACCCAGACAGAAGGGGGCAGGTCCCCTTCTGTTTTTTAAGCTGATCGGATTAGAGAGGCGGGTGTAAACGGACATCTACCACTCTATAGAGGTGAATGGAGAGTCCGTTTGGGTCCGCATGAAAAATGGACAGGCAATCCCAATCGGACCGATTACGTGAAAGGGGCCTAAGGATGCTTTCCTACTAATGCACTGCTGATTACCTGATTATAATCTTTACTTCAGGTACTGCTGACAGGTACTACTGGTGGGTCTTGCTGGCAGGTACTGCTGGTGGGTACTGCTGGCGGGTACTGCTGGCTGGTACTGCTGGTGTTTACTGCTGGTGGGTACTGCTGGCTGGTACTGCTGGTGGGTACTGCTTGCAAGTACTGTTGACAGGTACTGCTGGCGGGTACTGCTGGCTGGTACTGCTGGTGGGTACTGCTGGCTGGTACTACTGGTGGGTACTGTTGGCTTGTACTGCTGGTTGGTACTACTGGCAGGTACTGCTGGTGGGTATTGCTGGCTGGTACTGCTGGTGGGTACTGCTGGTGGGTACTGCTGGCGAGTACTGCTGGCTGGTACTGCTGGTGTTTACTGCTGGTGTTTACTGCTGGTGGGTACTGCTGGCTGGTACTGCTGGTGGGTACTGCTGGCAAGTACTGTTGACAGGTACTGCTGGCTGGTACTGCTGTTGGGTACTGCTGGCTGGTACTACTGGTGGGTACTGTTGGCTGGTACTACTGGTGGGTACTGTTGGCTTGTACTGCTGGTTGGTACTACTGGCAGGTACTGCTGGTGGGTATTGCTGGCTGGTACTGCTGGTGGGTACTTCTGGTGGGTACTACTGGCTGGTACTGCTGGCGGGTACTGCTGGTGGATATTGCTGGCTGGTACTGCTGGTGGGTACTTCTGGTGGGTACTACTGGCTGGTACTGCTGGTGGGTACTTCTGGTGGGTACTACTGGATGGTACTGCTGGCGGGTACTTCTGGTGGGTACTACTGGCTGGTACTGCTGGTGAGTACTTCTGATGGGTACTACTGGCTGGTACTGTTGACTGGTACTTCTGGTGGGTACCGCTGGCTGGTACCGCTGGCGGGTACTGCTGGCTGGTACTGCTGACTGCTGTCCCAGATCATGAGTTCCCGACCCACCATGCCCGAGCATCAGTATGACAGAAGGAAGCATGCAGCTGCAGTAGAGAGCAGAGCCGATGCTTCCTGTATCTCTCCTGTCCCAGGTGAAGTACATTTGGTATCACTCTGACTGTGACAGGAGCCGGCGCTATACAGGAAGCATTGGCTCTGCTTCCTCTAGTGCTGGCTTCATTCCTCAGACTGATGCTTGGGGATAGCGGGTCGGGAACCTGCGATCTAGGCTTGCTGACCCTTCGTCCCAGAGCAGGAGGTGGCGGTCCACATCGGAGGGCACGTGTGTCTGGTGGGCCAGCGGTTGGGCACCCCTGCATTAGGGTGTGTACCCCAAAGCTCAAACACACGTGTGTGTGTACATTTATATAAGGCAGTAGGGCAATGGAAAGTGTCAATAGAGTAGTGGAGGATGTCAGAAGTTGGTGGTGTCAGTAGTTTATTTATTATATTTTTTTTCTTCTTACCTTTTTACAATTTTATTATTTTTTACAATAATTTTTTTAATTATTTTTTAATAAAAAATTAGGAGCCCCAGTGGGGGCTTTGCTGAAATATCAGGGGTCTAAACAGACCCCTGATGTCTCACTTTTGAGACAGTAAAAGGGACTGAAGACAGAGATTCCCCAGTCCCTTTCTCTGCAGCCAAGCAGCAGGGGGAAGCTGCCCAGCACAGGGTGATTAGGGTGTCCGCACACCTATGAGTGGTATTAAATGAAAAATGTTGTATATTACAGGGCCATCTTTCCCTGCATGGGATGCACAGGCTGCATGCACACAGCCGCTGGTTCCAGTTTGACAGCTGTGTGGGTGCTTGTTCCCAAGTTCAGACAGCGTGCATTCTGGGACATGCATTGTCAAATTGGGACCAGCGCCACATTGTGTCCCTACAGCCTCTGCATCGCAAATTCCCAATAGACACAAATCCCTTGTGGGCAAAGATGGCCCTTCGCAGGGATGTACCATATAAATGCGTCTCTGTAAACAAAGTCTTAAACAGTTTAACAGTATAAGGAATGCAGTATATAGTATACTGTATATGTTATGGTTTGATGGGGTTATGGCTATAAGCCATAACCCCGGTATTTTTTTTACAGCTGGCACTTAACTTTCTGATGTTTAGTCAATGGATCGCTTTCAGAACCAGTGGGAGGGGTCACCCCCACCTCCCCTCCCGCCACTCGCCGGTGCTTCTCAGGCTTACCGTTTTCACAGGCCAGCCTGGGAAATGATCGAACAGTTTGTCCAGTTAGCCATATAGGTGAACAGAGACCAGATCATTTATGATCACCTCTATGATCTAGAACAGGAGTTTCCAAACTGCAGCCCAAGGGCCAGATGTGGCCCTTTGCTAGCCTTTATCCTTATCTTCCACCAATGCCAATGATGAGATACTATTCCTCCTACTAATAGGGGCACTACTCCTAATCCTATTGACCACCAATCCTGAGGCCATATTTATTTTCACTGATGCTGGGCCCAGGACATTTTCTGCCCCAGCTGGCCACAAGCCGGCCCTCCTGCCTGAAGGATAATAAACTGGCCCTTTGAAAAGTTTGGAGACCCCCGATCTAGGAGGACCGGAGCAATGTCATGACGTCACTTACGGTCTAGGGTGGAAATAAACCATTTTTTTTAAGCAATAGATCACATTTTTTTAATGGAGATCGCTCCATAAAGAGGACCTTTCGTCCCTTAGTTCTATTACAAGGGGTGTTTATATTCCTTGTAATAGGAATAAAAGTGATCAAAAAAATAAAAGGACAGTATAAAAATCTAAAATTAAATAAAAAATAATAATTAGAAAAAAAGTAAAGTGCCCCCATACCTCCATGCTTGCGTGCAGAAGCGAACATATACATAAGTCGCTCACGCATATGTAATCGGTGTTCGCACCATGAACATTAGAAGGAGAGCAATCATTTTAGCCCTAGACTTCCTCTGTAACTCTAAACTGGTAACCTATCAAATTGTTTTAAAGCGTTGCCTAAGAAGATTTTTAAGTATCGTTGTTTGTCACCATTCCACGAGTGTGCGCAGTTTTAAAGCATTACATGTTAGGTATTTATTTACTTGGTGTGACATCATCTTCTATAGCGTACCAACAAATTGGGTTATATTTTGTTTTTTTGCAGTAAAATTCATTAAAGAGTATTCTTTCCAAAAAAGAATTGCGTTTGAAAAACCGCTGTGCAAATACCATGTGATATAAAAAATTGCAAAACCCCCCGTTTTATTCTCTAGGGTCTCTGCTAAAAAAAAAATCTATAATGTTTGGAGGATCAAAGTAATTTTTCTAGTAATTTTCTTTAAGTGGATATACAATACCCACCTGCAAGTCATTAGTCAAATTAATGGTTAAATAATAATTGCTCCACATACGTTGACACAATGGTCCCAACAAACAGAAGGATTTACTAGCGTAACACATAGTATGGCCAGGCTGGCCAAGTCTATTTTTTTCTCAGACAGCCGCTGCCGTTCTCAGACTTTTACAGGCAGAAGCAAACATTGTTTTTTTCAAACTGTCTGTTAAAATTTGAATGGTTGGCAACCCTGGTCAGGGGATGGGTTTATGAAACCCTGTACTCACAGGGTGTCCTCAACTGTTCAACCCAGAAGACTGACATCTAGTGGTGGAAAGGAATTACTGTTGGGGACAGCTGCAGAAAGTATGTGATTACTGCAGCTAGAAATGCTGTTTTGTCTTAAAGTCGTTGTAAACTTCTGAAAAAAATTAAATAAACCCAGCATATCTCTCTATATCGCGTACTAGCCTCAATCCAAAGCACCATGTGTGATTTATGTCTCCTCTCTCTTCCCTCTGCTATCTGCATTCATCACTTCTGGCAGGTTACCCCAATACCACAGAATCTTGGGAGACGGCCCGCCACCCCAGCACACAGAAGGTGGTTGACATCCTCAGCTGCGCTTGATCCACTCAGGCCTCAGATTACACTCAACTCTCCTCTCTATGCTGTACAGTGTGTGACATCGGATCTCTGCCCCCTGCCTTCTGCAGCTGAGAAAAAGCCTTTGATCTGTGTGTTTTACAAGGCTATAGTGGAGAGAGTGCTGCTGATAAGCAAGTACAACATACGTATGTAGGAGGATTTGTTTCATCTCTGTATATCACCTAAGGCTAGTCACTTTACTGGTGTTGCACCCTGATGGGCAGGGTTGCTATCAAATTTGGTTGCCAGGCGATAGTTGTCTTGGCCAATTGTTAGGAGATCAATTGATTCCTCTCTAAATCTGGACTTGTTGCGCCCTTTCTCTTCTGTCGCTAGGTGGCAATATGCTAGTGACATTAGATAAGACAGGGGCTTTGCAAGCTCAGACATGAATGGATGGGGTGTCTCAGCCAATGGGCAGGAATTTTCTTTGGTCCCTTGGCCTGCTGGGAGTGCCTATTTATTTGGGTGGAGTCAGGTGATCTGGGTTCAGTGCCACCTGGACGGCTGTCTGGGTAGACATGTGTCTGATAGGCTGAGGCCTATCCTGGGGACGTTTGGCTGCTAGGCTGCCTGAGGGCCTTTCCAGGAGCGGGAGAGCAGCGTAGGGCTGGGACTGTTGGCTTGTAGTCCAACCAGAAGTAGACGGGGAACCAGCTGTGGTTGGAGGTAGAAGGGGAAGCTGTTGCCACTAAAGGAACATCCACCTTGTTACCGGAGACCATTGTGAGTAAGCTGAAGCCAGTACCAGAGCAGTCTTCTCACCAGCCGGGGACAGTGAAAAAGTGGGAAAACTTCAGCAAGTGCCAAGCCAGGGATCCAGCGGGAAAGCAGAGGTAATGCTTGCGGAGCATCAGTGGGTGCCAAGCCAGGGACCTAGCGGGTCAGCGGGGGGTGACGCTTTAAGAGTACCTGTAAATGCCAACCCAGGGACCCAGCAGGGGTAATGCTTGAGGAAGATACTGTGTGCTAAAAGTGGAAGAGCTCAGGGGATCCAGTGGCTTTTGGATCCAAAGTCTAGTGAAAGACTGGGAGTTCCTTGAGTGAAGATCCACAGTGAGTAACTGTGGAGTAAGCGGAGAACTGTTTATGTTGCCAATAGTTGAATATAACTACTGTTAGTAACTGCTACGAGATTGTTGCCATAGGAGACAGCGGTCCTACCTATACAGAAGTGGTGTCCGGCTTGAGGCCTTCACCTGTATAGCTGTCTTCCTATAGAAGTCTCGGAGTCTGACAATTATCATTGCATAAACTTAAGGGTGTCCTGGCACTAACCCTCTCTCCCACACTTCGGTTCAAGAGACAATAAATCTCTTTGCATTCAAAAAGTGTCTGGTGCCCACCATTTCATCTTGCAGTACACCCACCATGCCTTGTAACCCACTCTACACAGAAGGATGTCAGCTGTCCCTAACTCTGGAGGTCACCATTAGGCCTCAAGGGACCCAGTACTTTGCTACACTGGGTATATGTAAGAGTTTACAATCACTTTAAACACATCCTGGGACACTATTTAAAAATACAGTATTTGAATTTGGGCTTTAAATTTGTAGCCACCTTGCCTTAAGCAGGACTGTCTATTCAAATTTAGTGTTTACTAGACTGTAGTCAACCTAAGCCTGATTTTAAGTTTAGCTTTCTTGGATTTCTACTGTGCTCTGGTTATTGTTTGCTTCTGCCTGCTGCTGGGAAGTGTCTCTGGCACTAGTATGGGGGCTGCACTAATCAGAATATTTGTGTCCCCCTGGCCATCCCCTGGGAGGTTTATTGCCAGTAGTGCAGGTTCACAAAGAATATAAATATGCAGGAGTGACTTTTGGAAGTCAGTTGTCCCCTGGGGAAGGATATAAGTGGCAATTGGATTCTGTCAGGCCCACTATCTGAGGAAGGAGACCAGGTGTCTGGGAAGGTTTGGGGTCTAGTGTGCTATATATGGGGATTTAAGTACCAGGGAGGAGCTACAGCCTAACTGGGGAACCTGAGAAGTTGGTTGGAAACTTGGTAACTGACTGAAGTATGGTGGCCTTTTCCCAAGCAAAGAATCAGTAGTTAGATCAGCAAGTGTCAGGACCTAATTTCACTGAATGCTGGGTTGGCTTGAAGGTCTTCTATCTGTAAGGACTGTAAGTCCTTTTAGTCCCTCACATGGAGTTTGCATAGTTCATGAATGTCCTGCACCCTCATCCTGTCTCACAGGAGTGTTTAGTGAGAACCAATAAACTCAATCTCTTGCATCAAAAAGTGACTGGGGTCCACCCTGCCTCTGGGATACCCCACACACTTTAGAGACCGGGGGGGGGGTGCTACAAATTACTTTTTTTTTTTAACCTGAGTTAAAGCTGTACTTCATCTTCTGATATTCTTTACATGGTTCATTTGGGCCAGCCCAAATGAACAATGTCCCTCACTAACATGTGAGGCCACTTAATGTGCGGTATAAACCGTATGTGGCTGAGGCTAACTTACAGCAAGCCACACCGTTCCTTCCTGTTTCATACCCGGAACACAGTAGAGTCTATCACAGTGGCGCACAGCCATTAAGAGTACATAGTTACATAGTTACATAGTAGGTGAGGTTGAAAAAAGACACAAGTCCATGAAGTCCAGCCTATGTGTGTGATTATGTGTCAGTATTACATTACATATCCCTGTATGTTGCGGTCATTCAGATGCTTATCTAATAGTTTCTTGAAGCTATCAATGCTCCCCGCTGAGACCACTGCCTGCGGAAGGGAATTCCACATCCTTGCCGCTCTTACAGTAAAGAACCCTCTACGTAGTTTAAGGTTAAACCTCTTTTCTACTAATTGTAATGAGTGGCCACGAGTCTTATTAAACTCTCTTCTGCGAAAAAGTTTTATCCCTATTGTGGGGTCACCAGTACAGTATTTGTAAATTGAAATCATATCCCCTCTCAAGCGTCTCTTCTCCAGAGAGAATAAGTTCAGTGCTCGCAACCTTTCCTCATAACTAAGATCCTCCAGACCCTTTATTAGCTTTGTTGCCCTTCTTTGTACTTGCTCCATTTCCAGTACATCCTTCCTGAGGACTGGTGCCCAGAACTGGACAGCATACTCCAGGTGCGGCCGGACCAGAGTCTTGTAGAGCGGGAGAATTATCGTTTTATCTCTGGAGTTGATCCCCCTTTTAATGCATGCCAATATTCTGTTTGCTTTATTAGCAGCAGCTTGGCATTGCATGCCATTGCTGAGCCTATCATCTACTAGGACCCCCAGGTCCTTTTCCATCCTAGATTCCCCCAGAGGTTCTCCCCCCAGTGTATAGATTGCATTCATATTTTTGCCACCCAAAGCAATGTATTCTATCAATGAATACCATAGGCGTGCGCAAGGGGTGTGCCAGGTGTGCCTGGGCACACCCTAATCCTGGGGTTGGCAACCTGTCAATGGTGGGCAGGTGACAGGTAAACCACAACCCTTCCTTGCCGACCCTCAGAACCTGGACAGGAGAAGTGGCGTGGGTGGAATTTAGTGGAACCGATTTGTATTTTCCTCTTGCAGCAGCTGAAAGTAGGCTTCTCCTCTCCCTTTTGTCAACATTCAGCTGCCACAGGAGGAAAATATAGGGGATTGGTACTAATATATGCCACCCCCGTCACCCCTCATTTCCCTGATCCTCTTCCTTCTGTTGCCTGGGTCTACTATGTGCTCCCTTGCTCCCTCTTCTTCCCATTGTTTCAGGATGGAGAGCGAGGAAGAGGCCGGTAAATATGTCAAATGCATATGTGTTGAAGCTTTGAGGTGCACACCCTAATGCAATAGGCTGCGCACACCTATGATGAATACAAAGCTTCCTTTGACTGGCCAAGTCAGAGGTTGTGACATAAGCCCACCTCTCTGACTCAGCCAATCAGAGGAAGCTTTGTATTCATTGCTTTCTCTGCATGGCTGATAGAATATACTGTGTTGCGGGTATGAGAATGGAAGTCTCGACTTGAACCCAGAACACAGTGTGGTATGCTGTATGTATATCAAAAGACGGAGTTCAGCTTTAAGTAATTAGCATGATTCAGCAGATATCTCACAGTGCTTCTGGATTGGGCCACAGCCTCGTCGCATGATTCTGCATTGTGAGAAGAACAGAGGCTTCATAGCCATTCGAAAAATAAGATGCCAGCAGCCGCACAGGATGAACGTCACTATGAAGACTGTAACCACCAGCTCATCTGTGCCCCTTGAATCTGTGTTGAGCTAAATTTTTAATGTCTGACTGGAGTGTACCTTAAAGGTATTCAAACACTATTAGTTCTGCATTTGCAGTTTCCCACACCTTACCAGCTGGCCCTTTTAGATAAAAATTCCATTCAACTTCCTATAAAAACTTGTGTGATTTTGTTTGATTCTCTCCAGCGTGTGCTGTGGGCTTTTCTCATGCTCAAGGCGCACCCTGCTGTATTCACAGAGCCGGAGACAAGTTATTGGTTCTGTTCAGGTTGTCAAGATTTGGCGTTCATGCTAAGGAGAAGTAGCAAGCGGATGGAGCCTGAAAGGCGCCCTGTAATACAGCATCGTGTCTGCAATAGCAATGCAAGCTGAGAAGCTCTGCTAGTTTACGTCTATGTAGTTTCTTTTTTCCTGACTTATTTTTTTTTACACTAAACATGCTGCATGTTTGCATTGTCAAACGCTAGATCTAATAATGTTATCCTGACCTTAGGTTAGATCTAAGAAAATACACCTTCATAGATTGCAATTTCAAAATCGCCAGGAAGATAAGGATTTAGTGATACGATGGGAAACACACTATGGGGGTAATTTATGAAAGGCAAATTCACTTTGCACTACAAGTGCACTTGGAAGCGCAGTCGCTGTAAATCCGAGGAGGACATGCAAGGAAAATAAAAAACAGCATTTTAGCTTGCACATGATTGGATAATAAAATCAGCAGAGCTTCCCCTCATTTCAGATCTACATCTCAGATTTACAGCGACTGCACTTCCAAGTGCACTTGTAGTGCAAAATGGATCTGCCTTTCGTAAATAACCCCCTATATTACTATATATTATATATTACTATATTCAGATTTATTTTTTTCTTTGTAGTGGGGCCACCAAAGAGACTGTACAATGTTTACTCCAAGGGCCAAAACAAACGTTTTTACTGTGGTGCTTTGCGTTAACATGCACATTACAGCAGCACATTTTAATTCACGTTACATGTGTTAGCGCATTGCTGTAGCATTCAAAATGAAAACGCGAAACCGATTCAATGTATATGCAATGCAGCATACAATAATGCACAATAACCTGCTACAGTGCACTGCATTACCAAAAATGGCGCATGTCGTTTTAATTTTTTTATTATTTTGGAAGTTTTAATGTATTACCAGCTCATTTAGTTAAATGGCCATTGGCTACCACTGCTGTCAATCAAAGTCAGTGAGCCAATGCGGAGAAAGAGGGGTCGGGGCGGAGTCGCAGCTCCGTGTCTGAATGGGCACACAAAGCAGCGACTCAGCTCGGGTGACCCCATAGCAAGCTGCTTGCTGTGGGGGCACCTGGCAGGAGGGAGGGGCCAGGAGCACCAGCGAGGTGCAAGACCACTGCAGAGAGCAGATAGGTATAGCATGTTTGTTATTTAAAAAAAAAAAAGACTTTAATATCACTTTGAGCCTCGTACACACCAGTTTTTTTTTTTCGTTCAACCCAGCGGCTTGAACGGCTTGATTAGGCTGCCACACACACGGGCCGAATGTCGGACAGTTTCTATTGAACTGGCCAACATTCAGCCCGTGTGTATATGGCTCATAGCTCTTCAGCTCCTGGCCTTTCCATAACTGTTTTACACTATTGGAGCTTCTCTTATCTTTCATGCCATATTTATCACCTATGAGCTGGGGAGATACGATGTGATCTTAGTTCCAATAGCTCCATTTGGTATCTTTGGATGTTGGATGACCACCCACGATTCTTGAATCTGAGTCCATCTCTTAAGCTCCGGAGGGCTATCTCTGTACAGGCTTCCCTTGATCCTCTGTAGTGGGGGGTCATGGGGCTCTGGTAAGCAGCCAATTTTTTTACTGGTGGTGGATTGAACACACGTCATGGAAGACCTCATACGTTTCACAATTTGATGGATTTTTTCCAATTTTTTGTACCCATTAATCAGTTCACGGGTGTTTGATTATTTATCTTTGGTTATTACTAGGGATGAGCCGAACACCCCCCGGTTCGGTTCGCACCAGAACCCGCGAACGGACCGAAAGTTCGCACGAACGTTAGAACCCCATTGACGTCTATGGGACTCGAACGTTCGAAATCAAAAGTGCTCATTTTAAAGGCTAATTTGCATGGTATTGTCCTAAAAAGGGTTTGGGGACCCGGGTCCTACCCCAGGGGACATGTATCAATGCAAAAAAAACTTTTAAAAACGGCCGTTTTTTCGGGAGCAGTGATTTTAATGATGCTTAAAGTAAAAAAAAAAAAGTGAAATATTCCTTTAAATATCGTACCTGGGGGGTGTCTATAGTATGCCTGTAAAGTGACGCGTGTTTCCCATGTTTAGAACAGTCCCTGCACCAAATGTCATTTTTAAAGGAAAAAATCTCATTTAAAACTGCTTGCGGGTTTAATGTCATGTCGGGTCATGGCAATATGGATGAAAATCAGTGAGACAAACGGCATGGGTACCCCCCAGTCCATTACCAGGCCCTTTGGGTCTTGTATGGATATTAAGGGGAACCCCGCACCCAAATTAAAATAAGGAAAGGTGTGGGGCCACCAGGCCCTATATACTCTGAACAGCAGTATACAGGCGGTGCAAACAAGACAGGGACTGTAGGTTTGTTGTTAAGTAGAATCTGTTTGTAATTTTGAACATTTTTAACGTGTTTAGCTCCAGCCAAAAAATCTTTTCTAAGCTTTTTGGAAAACATAGGGAAGGGTTATCACCCCTGTGACATTTGTTTTGCTGTCTTTCCTCCTCTTCAGAAGATTTCACCTCACTTTTTTGTCCCAATGAAAAATGTTTTTTGAAAATTTGGGTTTTTTTGTGGAACAAGGATTGGAAAGCATCAGTGGAAAGGAGAAATTGTTTTCCCATATTAACTCTTACAGGAGAGAATTTCCCTTCCTAGGGGTAGATTTCATCTCACTTCCTGTTGTCTCCTTCCGTTTGCAAGTAGGAGTCGTTTGTAAGTTAGATGTTTGAAAGTAGGGTCCTGCCCTATATACTCAGCAGAAATTTGGGCCTTAGGTGTTGCTGTGGCCACAACACTGTAAGCCCTCACAGGGCCCTGCTGTGAAATATTAGATCAAGAATTGTAATTACATGCCCCTGTTGAACAGGAGCTGAAAAATTAGGCCTTAGGCACTGGTGCTGGTGCCACAACACTGCAACCCCTCACAGACACTCTAGTTGGAACGCAGGAACGAGCCCTGCTGCAAATTATTGCTTCAAAAATTGTAATTACACGCCCCTGTTAGACAGGGGCAGAAAAATTGGGCCTTAGGCACTGGTGCTGGTGCCACAACACTGCAACCCCTCACAGACACTCTAGTTGGAACGCAGGAACGAGCCCTGCTGCAAAGTATTGCATCAAAAATTGTAATTACACGCCCCTGTTAGACAGGGGCAGAAAAATTGGGCCCTAGGCACTGGTGCTGGTGCCACAACACTGCAACCCCTCACAGACACTCTAGTTGGAATGCAGGAACGAGCCCTGCTGCAAAGTATTACATCAAAAATTGTAATTACACGCCCCTGTTAAACAGGGGCTGAAAAATTGTGCCTTAGGCACTGGTGGTGGCGCCCAGAACCAAAAATGTTCTTACAAGCTATCAGCGTGATGATTGAGGAGGAAGAGGATAATTACTCAGGGATAGTCACTCAGCATCAGCATAGGCAGTCTTTGAAGGGATCTGAGATTTCAAAAAAAATTATTCGGTTACATCAGCATCAGGTGCTTGGTAGCTGGTGGTGATCCAAGACTCATTCATTTTTATGAAGGTCAGCCGATCAACCGAGTCGGTGGACAGACGCACCCTGTGATCGGTTACCACGCCTCCAGCAGCACTGAATGTGCGTTCCGAAAGAACGCTGGATGCAGGACAGGCCAGTAGCTCAATTGCATACTGTGCAAGCTCTGGCCAGTGATCCATCCTCAAGACCCAGTAACCCAGAGGATTTTCGGTGGGAAAGGTGTCCAAGTCTGATCTTGCCCCTAGGTATTCCTGCACCATGTAAAACAGACGCTGGCGATGGTTGCTGGAACCGATCATACCTTGGGGCTGCGGACCAAAAAATTGTCTGAACGCATCGGTCAGACGGCCACCTTCTCCACCGCTCCTTCTTTGACTGACCGAAGCCTCAGCAACACGTTGTCCAGAAACAGGAGTTTGTAACCTCCCAGTCTCTGGGAACGCGTTGCACAGACCTTTCTGCAAGGCCTCCCGAAGATGTTTCATCCTCTGCTCCCTCTGCGATGGCAAGATAAGGTCCGCAACCTTACCCTTGTAACGTGGATCAAGGAGGGTTGCCAGCCAGTATTGGTCCTTCTCCTTGATACCACGAATACGAGGATCCTTACGCAGGCTTTGCAGGATCAGGGAGGCCATGCAGCGTAGGTTTGCTGAGGCATTCGGTCCGGAGTCCTCTGGGTCACTAAGAACGACATGGTCCGCAGCCACCTCCTCCCAGCCACGTACAAGTCCATGTGTTTCTTGGGACTGATCCCTTAAAGACTGCTGCTGATGCTGAGTGCCAGGCTCCACCTCCATACTGACACAATCTTCCTCCTCCTCCTCTTCCTCCTCGTCCTCTTCCTGTGTGATCGGCGGGCACGCAGGAACACTGTCTGGATAAAGGGGGCCTTGAGAGCTAAGGAAGTCCTCCTCTTCCTGCCTCTGTTCTGCCTCAAGTGCCCTGTCCATTATTCCACGCAGCGTGTGCTCCAACAGGTGGACAAGGGGGACAGTGTCACTGATGCATGCACTGTCACTGCTCACCATCCTCGTGGCCTCCTCGAATGGTGACAGGACAGTGCATGCATCCCTGATCATGGCCCACTGGCGTGGGGAAAAAAAAACAAGCTCCCTTGACCCTGTCCTGGTGCCATAGTCGCACAGGTACTCATTGATGGCCCTCTGCTGCGTGTGCAGCCGCTGCAGCATGGCCAACGTTGAGTTCCACCTGGTGGGCATGTCACAGATTAGGCGGTTCTTGGGCAGGTTAAACTCCTTTTGGAGGTCCGTCAGCCGAGCACTGGCATTATATGACCGGCGGAAATGCACACAGACTTTCCTGGCCTGCCTCAGGACATCCTGTAAGCCCGGGTACCTGCCCAAGAACCGCTGCACCACCAAGTTAAGGACGTGAGCCAAACAGGGCACATGGGTCATTTGTCCCTGTCGGAGGGCAGAGAGGAGGTTGGTGCCATTGTCGCAAACCACCATTCCTGCCTTAAGTTGGCGTGGCGTCAACCACCTCTGAACCTGCCCCTGCAGAGCTGACAGAACCTCTGCCCCAGTGTGGCTCCTGTCCCCCAAGCACACCAGCTCAAGCACCGCATGGCATCTTTTGGCCTGCGTACTTGCGTAGCCCCTTGAACGCCTACGGAGCACCGCTGGTTCCGAGGAAGAGGCCATGGAGGAAGAAGAAGAGGAGGGGGTGGAGGAGAGAGGTGTGTCACAATCAGCATTTTGGAGGCGTGGTGGCGGAACAACCTCCAACACTACTGCACCTTGTCCTGCATCCTTCCCAGCTGCCAGCAGAGTCACCCAATGCGCCGTGAAACTTAGGTAACGTCCCTGTCCATGCCTGCTGGACCATGAGTCAGCGGTAATATGCACCTTACCGCTGACCGCCCTGTCCAGCGAGGCATGGACATTGCCTTCCACATGCCGGTAGAGAGCCGGAATCGCCTTCCGTGAGAAAAAGTGGCGTTTGGGTACCTGCCACTGAGGAACCGCACATTCCACAAACTCACGGAAGGGGGCAGAGTCTACCAACTGAAAAGGCAGCAGTTGAAGTGCTAGCAATTTTGCCAAGCTAGCATTCAACCGCTGGGCATGTGGATGGCTGGGAGCAAACTTCTTTCGGCGGTGCAGCAGCTGGGGCAGGGAAATTTGCCTGGTACAATCTGACGTCGGTGTACCAAAAGCAGATTGCCCACAAGTACTTGGCTGTGACACACCTAATTCTACACCTTCATTCCTCTCACTGCAGGTCTCAGAGAGGACTGAAGGTCTAGTGGGGTTGGAAATCTCAGCTGATGAGGAGCAAGGAGAGATCCTCTTTGTTCTTTGGTGTGGGTCTTTTAGATACGCTTGCCAACGAACTGCATGGCAGGTCAACATATGTCTGGTCAAGCATGTGGTACCCAAGCGGGAGATATTTTGGCCACGCGAGATACGCTTGAGACATATGTTGCAAATAGCAGCGGTGCGATCTGATGCACTCGTCTCAAAAAAGGCCCACACCAAAGAACTTTTTGAATAACGCGCAGAGACTGCAGCGCCCTGCACATGTGGAGCTTTGGGGTGTGATGCAGTCAATGTGCTGCCCTTAGGCTGGCCCCTGGAGGGCATCCTGCCTCGTTGGTGATGTGCTGCCGCCTCCTCCTCCTCCTCCTCCTCCTCCTCCTCCTCTCTCCTATCAGGCACCCACGTTGAGTCAGTGACCTCATCATCCCCTCCCTCCTCATCACTGGCGCAAACCTGGCAGTATGCTGCAGCAGGGGGAGCATGACTGCCAGATTGCTGTCCTTCTTGGGCACCCCCTCTGTCCGCGCTCATGTTACTGCCTTCATCGAGCTCAGTATCGTCATCAGAGCCTTCCAAACGCTGGCATCCTCCTGGAGCATGTACCCAACACTGTGGTCAAACAGTTCGAGGGAATCCTCATGAGGACATGGTGGAGCTAGGGAAGGAGTCACTGATGACATTGAGCTGAGGGAAGAGGCCGCTGCTTTGCCAGACAAAGCACCCTGGGCATGGGTGAGAGAGGATGAGGAGGATGAGGACGGCTTGGTCATCCACTCGACCAAGTCTTCCGCATGTTGCGGCTCAACATGGCCAGCTGCCGAAAAAAAGGCCAAGCGTGTCCCATGGCCACGTGCTGATGAGGATGCACCGTCTCCACGACCAGCACTAGACACAGAGCCTGCTTGCCCTCTCTTATTGGCTTGTGACTGTCTGCCTCTCCTTCTTGGCCTTCCAGACATACTAATGGCCTGTAGCTGCACTAAGCTGGGATAGAACACCTGTAATTTTCTTCAAGTAGCTTTATATACTGTAACCAGACAAGCCTGCCTGTCAGTAGGAAGATAACAGGAACGGATCTAGCTGAACACTGTGAGCAGGACGCACTGTACTAAATGTAAATAGTCTAGCTGCCTGACCGTGGTACTAATAGGATCAAATAGAACACCTGTAATTTTCTTCAGGTAGCTTTATATACTGTAACCAGACAAGCCTGCCTGTCAGTAGGAAGATAACAGGAACGGATCTAGCTGTACACTGTGAGCAGGACGCACTGTACTAAATGTAAATAGTCTAGCTGCCTGACCGTGGTACTAATAGGATCAAATAGAACACCTGTAATTTTCTTCAGGTAGCTTTATATACTGTAACCAGACAAGCCTGCCTGTCAGTAGGAAGATAACAGGAACGGATCTAGCTGAACACTGTGAGCAGGACGCACTGTACTAAATGTAAATAGTCTAGCTGCCTGACCGTGGTACTAATAGGATCAAATAGAACACCTGTAATTTTCTTCAGGTAGCTTTATATACTGTAACCAGACAAGCCTGCCGGTCAGTAGGAATTTAACAGGAACGGATCTAGCTGAACACTGTGAGCAGGACGCACTGCACTAAATGTAAATAGCAGGAACGGATCTAGCTGAACACTGTGAGCAGGACGCACTGCACTAAATGTAAATAGCAGGAACGGATCTAGCTGAACACTGTGAGCAGGACGCACTGCACTAAATGTAAATAGCAGGAACGGATCTAGCTGAACACTGTGAGCAGGACGCACTGCACTAAATGTAAATAGCAGGAACGGATCTAGCTGAACACTGTGAGCAGGACGCACTGCACTAAATGTAAATTGCAGGAACGGATCTAGCTGAACACTGTGAGCAGGACGCACTGCACTAAATGTAAATAGTCTAGAAGATAACAGGAACGGATCTAGCTGAACACTGTGAGCAGGACGCACTGCACTAAATGTAAATAGCAGGAACGGATCTAGCTGAACACTGTGAGCAGGACGCACTGCACTAAATGTAAATAGCAGGAACGGATCTAGCTGAACACTGTGAGCAGGACGCACTGCACTAAATGTAAATTGCAGGAACGGATCTAGCTGAACACTGTGAGCAGGACGCACTGCACTAAATGTAAATAGTCTAGAAGATAACAGGAACGGATCTAGCTGAACACTGTGAGCAGGACGCACTGCACTAAATGTAAATAGCAGGAACGGATCTAGCTGAACACTGTGAGCAGGACGCACTGCATTAAATGTAAATAGTCTAGATAGAAGATAACAGGAACGGATCTAGCTAAACTGAATACAGTGTATATATATATATGCAACACCTGGGATGCATATATATACACAATACACTGTAAGTGCAGCTAACTGACTGACTGTTCTGCCTAATCTATCTAACTCAAATCAAATGACACTGTCTCTCTCTCTCTCTATCTCTCAGCACACCGGAACACACACTACACAGGGCCGCCGTGCAGGCGGCCTTATATAGTGTGGGGTGTGTACTAAATCCCCTGAGCCATAATTGGCCAAAGCCACCCTGGCTTTGGCCAATTACAGCTCTCTCTACTGACGGCACTGTGATTGGCCAAGCATGCGGGTCATAGTGCATGCTTGGCCAATCATCAGCCAGCAATGCACTGCGATGCCGCAGTGAATTATGGGCCGTGACGCGCCACACGAATTTAGCGCGAACGGCCCATAACGTTCGCAATTCGGCGAACGATCGAACAGCCGATGTTCGAGTCGAACATGGGTTCGACTCGAACACGAAGCTCATCCCTAGTTATTACACTATATGTCATACATATCTTTGTATTCATCAACTAACTTTTTTTTCTTATTTTTGGCACTATATTTTCTTGTGGCAACCTGTTCATGTTACGTAATTTATGTCTCATGAGCAGTATTATTGATTGATTACACATTATTGAGTTAATGCTTTAGCGTGATTCTATTATTACCCTTATATTTACACTGTTTTTGTTGTGCAGAAGAATCGCTGCTCATACTATTTAGTTTGTTCACCATTTGTTTTAATTGTAATTTGTGTTTTGGCACATTACTTCGATACACCTTAGCGCAGTTTGTTTTTGTTTTTTCTTCCTTCACATGATATACCCAGTGAAGTGACTAGCAACAGGTGATACACAAAGATGAAACAAATCCTCCTACATAGGTTGTATCTGTTTATCTGCAGCCATCTCTTATCTATGTCTTTTAAAATAATACACCTTACAGAGCATTTCTGATTGTCAGAAGGTAGGGGTTAGCGATCTGATGTCACATACTGCACAGCTGAGTGTAATATGAGGTCTGAGTGGAGGGTAAGGAAACAACCCTCTCTACACAGTCTCATAGGGAAACATGCACAGCCGTGTGCTGGAGCTCTCCTTCCTCACCCCCTGGATCCCTTGGAGTTGGTGATAAGCTGATGTGACTTGGCATAAGCTGTCAGAAGGGACTCGTGCAGATAGCAAAGAAAGGAGACAGCAGACAGAAATCACACTATATGCTTCGGATTGAAGTTCACAATGTAGAAGGATATGTTTTTTTCATTTTTCATGTCAGAGGTTTACAACCATTTGAATGCATTGCAAAAAAAAAAAAAAATGCACCAGGCCACCAGCGTCTGATTTGGCCTTTGGACTTTCGGTCTGCCTGAAGTGCACTTTTATTTAGCTGCATGCAGACAGGTGAGCAAGGACTACTCCAGAAGTCAGAGATATTAAAGTGTATCTGTGACCAAAGCTTTTTGGATAGAGTGAGGAAAATCCTTTCAGGTTTTACTGCCATTGGAGGTTCTCTTGGAGAGATTTCTTCAATTCTTGTCTGGTAAAATGGCTGTCTCCAGGACAGGAAGTGAGGGGAAGTTTCTCTAACACAGAAGTAATACTGCTATTAATAGGGGAACCTCTGTCAGCGTTTTCATTGTTGTCTGTTTCCATGCTGCAGATTTTTCCTAACTTCCTGTCTGATAGAAGGTTGCCTCCAAAACAGGAGAGGAGAGGGAATCTCTCTAATAGAACCACAGAGAGAAGTAAAACCTGACTGAGGTTCTAACTTTTCCAAAGGAAAAAAAATCAAGTTTGGGGTATAGATACGCTTTGAGCACCTTGTGAAAAGTGAAATTAAAGAAGGACTCTGGGCAGTTAATAAATGATAAAAATAGTGCTCCTCTATGCTGATGAAGGACTTAAAGTGGTTGTAAACCCTCTTATATACCTAGTGAAGTGACTGTCCTCGGATGATGCACAGAGATTAAACAAATCCTCCTACATAGGTTTTACTTGTTTATCTGCAGTCTTCTCTTCCCAAAGGGCAGATCATCAGAAATCTTTCTTTATCTGTCAGGAGGGGGTGGAGAGGTTGCAGTTACAGTGTGTGAGAGATGATTGGAGGAAAGGAACACACCCCCTTCACACAGAAGAAGTACTGTGGAGTGAATAGACCAGCTCTGTCCTGAGCCCCCCCCCCCCACATACACACAAATTCATCTCGTGTCAGAAAACTTCTCAGAAGTGACTAATGCTGATAACAGAGGCATGAAGCACCAGAGAAAAACAACACAGAGATTTGGAGAGAGTTAAGTAAACACTACATATATACAGGACATGCTATGCTCAGATTCCATGACTGAGGTTTACGACTACTCATTTTGTCAAGGGGACGAGATAATGGAGTGGAACTTACCCTACTCCATGGCCCTACAACAGCCGGCACTCCAACTCTCTTCTCCAGCACTGGAAATTGTGTGGGCACTCCTATGTTATCACGTACAATGCATACCAGGTGTGGATTAGGATTAGTATGGGATGACTTCAGAGAGAGGGGCAGTGACAAGATCAGTCAGAGACCTGCAAAAAAGTAACTTTGAGGACTGCTTATTTTCACCTAAACTATCAGGGAGGAAGGCTAAAAAACCATGGATACATTTTACTCTGTGTCATTACACTGTTATTATTAGAAGAGTGGAGGAAATGCTGTCAATCATGTACTGTAAATATCCCTGTTGCTGGCATTGCTGTTGGTGATGTGGACAGCTACTGTAGGAGCTGATAGGGGCAGAAGTAAGCATGGAACATGAGCATGCCGAACTGTGATGGCAACGCTGCAGAAACTAGATCAGCAGGCAGAATGCTGCCACAGTAAACCTGGAATAGAAAGTAACTGGCAGAGGCCCCTGTATACAATTAGCATCCTCCCGAAAAAGCCATAGAGAAAAGCGGACCCAAGAACTTACAGATCTTCTGGCCTCCGCTGATGCAGAGTGGAAATCCCACCCCTTGCCAGCGAACAAGAAGGCTAGAGACACTTTTGCAGCTGAATTAGATTTATTGGCCTCTGACCGAGCCGAGAGGGCCCTACGGTGGACTAAGCACAAATTTTTTTCCTGCACAAATAAACCGGGCGCAATGCTTGCTAAGAAAATCAATGCCACATCTCGTGGCCATAAACCTATCCGCCTTCGTTCCGCCAACTGGGACCTCACCTCGGATCCGAACAAAGTCTCTGTGGCCCTGGCAGACTTTCTAGCTTTATAGCAAACCTTCCCCCTTCCCTCTTAATCTCGCAGACGATTTCTTCCGTGATCTTCATCTTCCTCCTCTCTCCTCAGCAGCCTGTGCGACTCTTAATGCTGACATTACCGAATTGGAGGTGGCTCAGGCCATTAAGGGAATTCGTGTTTCGAAGGCTCCGGGCCGGGATGGCTTCACCGGACTATACTACCGCAAGTTTTCTCCCCTCTTGCTCCCCCACCTGACATCCTACTTTAATTGCATAAAACAAGGTGTGCTGCCCTCCCCAGACTCATTACGAGCTCACATCCCCATGATTCCCAAGACCACCGAGGAGGCCTATGAACCCCAGGTGTTTCACCCAATTTCCCTATTAAACGAAGACGTGAAACTTTTAGGGAAAATCCTGTGCTTTCGCATTAACAAATACTTGTGTTCCTTGGTTCATAGAGACCAGGTTGGCCTCGTAACTGGCCATCAGGCGGGGGACAATGTCCAGAAAGTTGTCCACTTGATCACCTTACTGCAGCAACGCAAAATCCCCGGCTTTCTCCTTTAGCTTGATAAATATAAAGCCTTGGATACCCTCTCGTGGGACTATCTGCATTACGTACTACAACATTGGGGTTTTGGAGACTCGATCCCGTCGTGGTTGACGGCCCTTTACTCAACCCCCTCTGCCTCAGTCTGCTATGCTGGTTGCCTCTTGCCCTAGTTTCCTATCTCCAGGGGAACGAGGCAAGGATGCCCTCTATCCCCGGTCCTTTTTGTTCTTGCCCTCGAACCACTGGCTATTGCCCTTAGGGCAGACCCTAACATCAAGGGCATCCCTTACGCAGGTGACAGCTATAAATTAAACATGTTCGCTGATGATGTTCGCTGACGATGCCCTCCTGACCCTCACCAACCCTATCGTCACCCTACCAAACCTCCAGGCCCTTCTAATCTGCTTTGCTACTATTTCAGGCCTCCAAATCAACCCACACAAAACAACTGCCCTGAACGTTACTCTCCCAGGTCCCTTAGCCTTACATCTCCAATCTTCCTTCCCCTACCGTTGGGCAAGCTCCTCACTGGACTACTTGGGCATCAAGTTGACCCACTCTTTTACTTCCCTTTTCTCCGCCAACTACTACCCACTCTTGTGCCAACTACTACCCACTCCTAAACAAAACATCAATTTTGTTTTGGTACAACGTTGCATGACCGCGCAATTGTCAGTTAAAGCATGCAGTGCCATATCGCAAAAAAAGGCCTGGTCATTGAGCAGCCAAATCTTCCTGAGCTGAAGTGGTTAAAGAATATGTAAGCCCAGCATTTCATAATTCTGATATGTGCCTGCTGTACTATATACTTGTATGAAAAAAAGCATCCTGTTCTATTTATATTGCTTCCTTTGTGTGAAATTCCTGGTGTTCCTGCCAGTCCCTCTGCTTTTTCAAACACTGACCACACTAGGCATGAGAGCTCAGCGTGGTCAGATTTCTGCCGGTGCTGGGAACTCAGCCTGCTCTCCTCCAATGATCAGACTTATGCTGACACAGCCATTCACTGGGAAGATCAGCATTCTGCTCTCTCCTCTCCCAAAGGGGAAAAAAGGTAAATCTAATGTTTACATACAGTGTGTGTATATATATATATATATATATATTTATAAGTATATATACACAAATGTTTTGCCTTTCCTTACTACTTCCTAACATTTTTCTTTTCAGCCCGCGATTCCGTTTCTCATGAAAGCGGTCTGAGCAGATAATTAGCCGCTGGATCGCTTTCAGATGTAGTCGGAGGGGTCTCTCCCCCGTCCTAAAAAAAAACAAAAACAAAAAAAAAAACTCTGTGGTAGCCATGCCAACCGTCAGACTCGAATCGTTTAACAGGCTCGCCGGTAAAAGTGGTAATTTTTTTTTCTTGTTTTATCTTTTGCTTTTAAAGGTAGAGGAGAGATTTGGATCTCTCCATAAAGAGGACTTGTCATCTCTTATGTCTATTACAAGGGATGTGTACATTCATTGTAATAGGAATAAAAGTGATAAGGAAGGAGTGTAAAAATAAATAAATAAGGAAAAATAATTCAAGCGCCAACCATCCCTCAATGCTCACGCGCAAAAATGCATGCATGGGAGTAAGTCACATATGTGCAAGTCACAAGCAAGTCCCAAGTTACTGTGGCGAAAAGCAAGCAAGTCAAGTCGAGTTCCTGCTAGAAGTCAAGTAAAGTCAAATCAAGTCATTTATTTTAGTCAAGTCACAAATTAAGTCAAAATACTGATCTACCCCATTTCCACCTTTAAATGAGTTAAAAGTCAGTTTTCAGGAAAGGTTTTGTTTTATTTTCAACATTAACAAAACTGCTTAGTGCTTTTTTCTTGGCATATTAAAGAAACACTTTGAATGCCCAAACAGCAGACAAGGAGCAGAACACTCAGCAATTAAATGGCCAACAAGCCTGAAAAAATGTAGTCCTTGCTGAGGGGGAAAATAACTAAGCTCAAAGTTTGAACTTGACACAATGCCAACATCTGGACACTTGAATGATGATGAGAATAGCCACTTAAAATGCATTGCATTTGCAAAAAATTTAATTGGAAAGTACTTTCTCGCTCAGTTGTGAGCGATGGGATCGCATTATCACCCCACCATGGCTGAACACACGTATAACAGGTGCGCTTGATGTAGGGACTGACATAACTCTTACCGCTACCCTGAACAGCTGCAATGGCATTTGGCAAATGCTGATTGGCTCAGAGGCGGTGGTGGGCGGAGTGTGTGGGTAATATTTTCGGGGGGGGGGGGGGTGGTGCCAAGTCATTTCAAGTCAAATAGCCCAAGTCAAAGTCAAGTCACAAGTCATTAGTGACAAGTCAAAGTCAAGTTGAGTCATTTATTTAATTTTGTCAAGCAAGTCGCAAGTCCTCAAACAGGTGACTCAAGTCTGACTTAAGTCAAGTCATGTGACTCAAGTCCCCCACCTCTGGTGTTTACACATGTGAGGTATTGCCACAATCGTTAGAGCGAGAGCAATAATTCTAGCACTAGACGTCCTCTGTAACTCTAAACAGTTAACCTGTAAAACTGCTGCGCAAATACCATGTGACATAAAAAATTGCAACGATCACCATTTTATTCTCTAGGGTGTCTGCCAATAAATAAATAAATATATATATATACAGTATATATAATGTTGGTGGGTTAGCAAAAAAATACTGATTTTAACTTGTAAACAAAAAGTGCCAGAAAAGGCTTAGTCCTGAAGTAGTTTACACCAGTCCAGCGTGCTTTGTCTGTTTGTCTTATGCCGTACACAATACGAAAAAACGTTCAGACCCATTTTTGAAAAATGAACACTGTGAGAGCAAACGATAGTGCCATCATGTAATGACCGATAAATCGTTCAATATACATAAATAGATCTGGTTTTTGTTAGTTTTTTCACATATACCTAGTGCAGTGATGGCGAACCTTGGCACTCCAGATGTTTTGGATCTACATTTCCCATGATACTCATGCACTCTGCAGTGTAGTTGAGTATTATGGGAAATGTAGTTCCAAAACATCTGGGGTGCCAAGGATTGCCATCACTGACCTAGTGCAAACAGTTTGGCCAGAAACACATTAACCTTTTAATTTATCGTTCGTTCGGCAGAAAATTTCTAAACTTGTCCTTCTTTTTTTGGCTCAAAAACGTCCCAAGCGATTACCGATCTGTGCCGAAAGAGGAACGAACTGTCTAAATGACCCAATTCCTGCTGATTTTTTGTATAGTGTATGGCCAGCATTAGACTAGGTTTAGAAATGCATCTAAAACCGCTGCTCCTCACAAAAGTGATCCGTGATGCCTACTCAACGCCTGTTTTAACCTCGTCATTGCTGAACAACGGTGCTGCAACTGCATGCATTGCATTGTGTCTGTGGCGCTTTCCTATTTGCCTGAATGGGAAATGATTGAGACATGTTAGATCATTTTTGCATGCATGCATCATTTTTGCATGCGTGCAAAGTTAAGCATTGCTATCACGGCATGTGAACATCCCCATTCGCTGCCATTGCAGCTTAAGAGATGGGGCCAGTTGGGGGGGACGCTAAAAACGTAGCATCACCACGTGTTTTTATTGCCCCCAACCGCAAGTCTAAACAAGGCCTTACAGGTTCACTTAACACCAACATAGGCTCAGTTTCATTTCCCTAGTACTCCATACCGCCGCCAAAGTCTTCAGTAAAGCTTTGTCATTTTGGTAGTTTGATTATTCAGATACTTAAGATAATGCAGCGCCGCAGCCCCGACAGCTTCAAGACTTATTTTCTTCCATCAAGTATCCCGCAAAGGTCGTGTCAAGCCTGAAGTGATTAGGATTTGACAAGTTCCTGTCTTCTTATAATGCAGAGAGACACTTTTCACTTACAGTAGTTTATTAGTAACAAAGATTTAGTTACACGGAGCCACTTATTGATGTTGATTAAAACTAAGCAGCTGGCCGCCCAGTACCTGAGAGTCAGACATTACAAAACTAACTGCTTCTGAGAGCTGATGTTTAGTAAATCATTGCCTATACATTGAGACACTTCAGGAAAGACTTGTGTTGATAACAAAACTGGCAGTCACAGTCAGGTCTGGATTTGCGCAAAGGCAACGTTTATTTGACAGATTTTTAATGTCAATATATTTCAGGGAACAATGAAGCCATTCCCCTCAGTCCCTGCCCCAGAGGAGCTTCATGCTGGATTCCAGGTATGGACTTTATTGCATAGTTCTGTTAATCCAGCTTTGACCAATGTTTTTGTACAGTGGGTATAAAAAGTCTACACACCCCTGTTAAAATGTCAGGTTTCTGTGATGTAAAAAAATGAGACAATGATAAATCATTTCAGAACTTTCTCCACCTAATGTGACCTCTAAACTGTACAACTCAATTGAAAGACAAACTGAAATCTTTTAGGGGGGAAGTAAAAATAAAAAAATAGAATAATGTGTATAAACTGTATAACTCAATTTAACAACAAACTGAAATCTTTCAGGTGAACGGAAGTACAAATTAAAAAACTAAAATAATATGGTTGCATAAGTGTGCACACCCTTAAATTAATACTTTATTGAAGCACCTTTTGATTTTATTACAGCACTTAGTCTTTGGGTATGAGTCTATCAGCATGGCGCATCTTGACTTGGCAATATTTGCCCACTCTTCTTTGCAAAAACACTCCAAATCTGTCAGATTGCGAGGACATCTCCTGTGCACAGCCCTCTTCAGATCACCCCACAGATTTTCAATTGGAATCAGGTCTGGGCTCTGACTGGGCCATTCCAAAACTTTACTCTTCTTCTGGTGAAGCCATGCCTTTGTTTATTTGGATGTATACTTTGGGTCGTTGTCATGCTGAAAGATGACGTTCCTCTTCATGTTCAGATTTCTAGTAGGAGCCTGAAGGTTTTGTGCCAATATTGACTGGTATTTGGAACTGTTCATAATTCCCTTTTACCTTGACTAATTCCCCTGTTCCAGCTAAAGAAAAACACCCCCAAAGCATGATGCTACCACCACCATGCTTCACGGTGGTTATGTTATTCTTTTGGTGATGTGTAGTGTTGCTTTTGCGCCAAACATATCTTTTGGAATTATGGCCAAAAAATTCATCCTTGGTTTCATCAGACCATAACACATTGTCCCCCATGCTTTTGGGAGACTTCAGATGTGTTTTTGCAAAATTTAGCCGGGCTTGGATGTTTTTCTTCATCAGAAAATGCCACTCTACTGCATAGCCCAGACATATGAAGAATATGGGAGCTTGTTGTCACATGTACCACACAGCCAGTACTTGCCAGATATTCCTGCAGCTCCTTTAATGTTGATGTAGGCCCCTTGGCACCCTCCCTGACCAGTTTTCTTCTCGTCTTTTCATCAATTTTGGAGGGACATCCAGTTCTTGGTAATGTCACTATTGGTGCCATATTTTCTCCACTTCATTAAGACTGTCTTCACTTTGCTCCCTGGTATATCTAATGCCTTGGAAATTCTCTTGCACCCTTCTCCTGGCTGATACCTTTTAACAATGAGATCCCTCTGATGCTTTGGAAGCTCTCTGTGGACCATGGCTTTTGCGACTAAGAAATGTCATGAAAGACCAACTAGAACAGCTGAACTTTATTTGGGGTTAATTAGACTCCTATTTAACATGAGTTTGAATGTGATTGCTTAATCCTGAACACAGCTACATCCCCAGTTATAAGAGGGTGTGCACACTTATGCAACCACATTATTTTAGTTTTTTATTTTTACTTCCCCCCTAAAAGATTTCAGTTTGTTTTTCAATTGAGTTGTACAGTTTTGGGGTCACATTAAAGGTGGAAAAAGTTCTGAAATTATTTATCTTTGTCTAATTTTTTTACATCACAGAAACCTGACATTTTAACAGGGGTGTGTAGACTTTTTATATCCACTGTATATACAGTATATATTTCATACCTGTGGAGATCCCTGTTGAAGCTGGAAATCGCTGCAGTAGGCGCTGCTACTAGAGTGATCGCTGCTGTCGTCTGGGTTCTGCTCAGCACAGGTTTCATTCACAGAATGTCCTGCATTGTTGTTAATAAATTCAAGGCATTCTCTGATTGGACAAGCTGGAGAAGTTGGGCGGTGATGCCACAATCTCCACCTTGTCCAATCAGAGAATGCCTTGCATTCATTTAGAAAAATGTGTTCTGTAAAAGGTGCCCCTGTGGTTATTCCAGCTGAGCAGTTGTTTTGCACGAGACGTGGAAAACAACTGTGATCACTGTAGTAGCAATGTCTGCTACAATGATTTCTAGCTTCCACAGGGATCCCACAGGTATGGGATATGCATAATTAGATTGATCCACGCTGGACCAATGTAAAGCCAGCCATGCATGGATTGAATCTCGGCCAGTTCAGCAGGGACCTGCCAAGGTTCGATCTATCTATGGCACATATGTCAAACACAAGGCCCGCAAGCCCAATCCGGCCCTCCAGGCCTTGTCATGTGAACCTCGCTCCAAGTTTTGCAGCTGGAACATGGTGGAATTCCATTCTTCCAACTCCAGCTCTCACCCTCCGCTCCTCGCTGTCACTTTGTAAACACAGAAGCTTTCTGTGTTTACAAGGGACAGCTTTGCTCTCAGTGGCTTACGGAACTAACAGATCCCTGCTTACACTCACATCGGGCACAGATCTCCAGAATCTGAAAGAGAGAATTATAATATCCCTGGGCAGGTTAAAAAAGAGAGATGTGAGAAAGCTTTGGGGGGGGTTGCACACTGTGCATAGTTCACCCCTAAACCCTGCACTCTGTACACACTACACTCCTGCACTCTGTATACAGCGCACTCCTGAACTCTGTCCCATGATGACTGCTGATCCGATGATTGGTGGGGTAATAAGCAAAAATACAACTTGAGATGTAGAGGATGCACAGATCAACTGAATGAATAAAACAGAAGCAAGGAGATCCTTACACTGCAGGTTCTCGGGTACAGCTTCCTCTCCAGCAAGGAGAACAGTAAGCAACACAATAGGGACATCACCAAATCTCCACCTCTGGTGAGCATAGCAGTCAGGCAGCAGTGCCTTAGATCATCTCACACTGCAGGAGAGGCTCAAGACACAAGGTGTGCAGCTGTTTCTCAAGAGGGGATCTGGGAACTGTTGTACCTGCCAAAATATTTATAACGCTGTTCAGCTAGTATTATGGATTAGACACCTACACCAGATAACACAACCAGCTCCTTAACCTTCGCTACAGCAACAGCACAGGTGAACACATCTCTAGTCTGCTGATTGGGCAATGAAGCAGGCAGAAGCAAACAGCATGTTGAATGTCTGCACATGTGCACTGCAGTAGATCCTGATTTTTCCCGTTGCTCTAGGTTACAGAAGGCTAAGTTGAATAGAGGTGCTTACAGTGTCTAAAAATACAGAAAAGACACATTCTCAAATGACTCTATGCACTACAATGCACACATTTCCATGGATTGAGACATGTTGCATTAGGTAGTCCATTCAAAATGAATAGGCTATCAGTGAACTCCACTGTACCATAAAAAAGTCCATCACATTTAAGCGCTGTGCGCAAAGCATAGGTATCTGAGGACTGTGATGTCCTTTTACGCATATGTTTGACCACGCACTGTAAATGCGCTTTGAGAAGCACACATCTACAGTGAATTATCGTGTGTTGCACTAATGCACATATGAATGAGTCAGTAAGGGTTCACTTAATGATGTTTGACCCCCCGGCTTACTTATAATGATTGTTATTTTCAGCCACTATATGAGGGTCAGTGACAGCTGAAGTGAAAACTAACATTCACATGGTTAAAGATAACTATCATAATGGCAAGTAAGACACGCCATCATACCTCCCAATAGTCCCAGATTGTGCAGAACTGTCCAGCATACAGAGCCTTTGTCCCACCTCTGCTAGTGTGCCCACCACTCATCTATATGCAAATCATGAAAGTTGCATATGAATGAGCCACCATATGATTTGTATATACAGTAAATGAGCCAGGGAAATTGAATATAAGTGAACTATTGGCTCATTCATATATAAAGCTGAAGGAGGCTCCTTCTCTACATATAGCACAGCCGATAGATGGACTTCCGGCTACATGTGAGGTCTGCACTGCATCTGGTGAGTGAGACTGGGGGTCTGTAATAATAGGTAGGGTTGAGAGGGGGTCTGTATTGAGGGGTTGTGCTGGGAAGGGGTCTGTATTGATGGGGGTGCTCTGAGAATGGGGTCTGTGCTGAAGGGGGTTTAGGGCTGTTCTGACTTGGGGAAATGGGGCATTCTGGGGAGATCTATATTTATGTTATGGGCTTGGGATGATTTTTACCTTGAGGAGGTGGTAGTTCTTGTACTTCTGACTCCTGCACTCCCTGCATTGTGCACTGCTGAGCTTTGCACTCTGTGCGATAAGCACTCCTGATCCCTGCACTCTGTGTTATAACTATTCTCGATCCCGTCACTCTGTCTGTTAAGTTTCCCTGACCCCTGTACTCTGAATCATGCACCCCTGACCCCTGCATCTCTGTGCATTACACACTCCTGACCCCTGAATTCTGTGCATCAACCACTGGTCCCCACACTCTGCATGATACGCACTCCTGAGCCCTGCACTCTGTGCGATAACGAGTCCTGATCCCTGCTGTCTGTGTGTTGCACTTTCCTGATTCCTGCACTCTGTGAGTCCCACACTCCTGACCCCTGCACAGTGTGAATTATACACTCCTAAGCCCTGCATTCTGGGTGACATCCACCTCTGACCCCTGTACTCTATCTGTTATGCAATCCTGCCCCCTGTACTCAGTGCAAGGTTTAGAAGTGCATAATACACAGAGTACAGGGGGCAGGATTGCATAACAGATAGAGTACAGGGGTCAGAGGTGGATATCGCCCAGAATGCTGGGCTTAGGAGTGCATAATGCACAATGTGCAGGGGTCAGGAGTGTGTTACGCAGAGTGCTGGGGACAGGAGTGCATAATGCAGACAAAGAAATAAAAAGAGAGAGGGGCGCACCGGCCATGTGCATTATCTTTTGTAAAGCATTTATTGAATAGAATGATAAAAGAAATTACTCACAAGCAGTTGTATAATCAGGTGTCATAAAACTCGAGCAACAACAAGCAGCAAGTGGTTATAATGATGAGCGAAGCCTTCCAAAGGTCTTAGAAGAACATACAGGCATCACTACCAGCTAACGCGTTTCGAAGGGCACGTCCCTTCTTCGTCAGAGCTCAGCAGTGAACCTTCCTTCAGTGGTCCCTGTATATATAGTGTATGTGCCAAAAGGCACAGTCAATGGAGTAGGGAGGGCACATGGGACCCCCCCCCCCTCAGTGGATCCCTCCCTCATAGGCCCCTCACTTATACAAGTGGATAGATAATAATTGATTGATAAAATGAAGTGAAAGAATGAATTGATATAGATGAATATAAAATATAAATGTAAATAATAATAATAAAATCTAAAATCTAAATGTGTATCACTGTGGTTGAATACTACCAAAAAAGCCACAACAAAGGCTAACCATAGGTGTACATGACATACAGTGATAAAGGCAAAATGTAATAGAACACAGACAAGTGCAGAGTGGCACGGGCTAGGTATACCTGTTGGCAGGGAAAGGAGCCATATAATTAGCAGGCTAGCGTATGTCGCTTACGTCACTGGTAGGCGACAGCAGGCGCAGAGGAAGTGACGCGCACCGCCTCTTCCTCCTGTCTGGAACGCAAACGCACTTGCGTGCGTTCCAGCACAGATACAACACGTGGAAATGATCGGCGAGCCGCACGCATACACAGAGCCGCTTACACAGAGATCAGGATCGGACACTGAAGGTACAGTGTCCATTTACATACGCTAGCCTGCTAATATACAGGGACCACTGAAGGAGGGTTCACTGCTGAGCTCTGATGAAGAAGGGACGTGCCCTTTGAAACGCGTTAGCTGGTAGTGATGCCTGTATGTTCCTCTAAGACCTTTGGAAGGCTTCGCTCATCATTATTACCACTTGCTGCTTGTTGTTGCTCGAGTTTTATGGCTTGTGAGTTTTAACTGCTTGTGAGTAATTTCTTTTATCATTCTATTCAATAAATGTTTTACAAAAGATAATGCACATGGCCGGTGCGCCCCTCTCTCTTTTTATTTCTTTGTCTGCTAGGATTCCCCATCCTTGAGGGCAGCAAGGCCTGTGTCGTTTTTCCATCTATCTGGTTGACCACTTGTGCGCAGGAGTCATTTTCTTCTTTTCTCTGTATCGGTGCATAATGCAGAGTGTGTAGAACCTCAGAAGTGTACAACGCACAGAATACAAGGCTCAGGAGTATGTAATGCAGATAGTGCAAGGTTTACGGGTGCATAATACACAATCTGCATTACATACTCCTGAGCCCTGTATTCTGTGCATTGTACACTTCTGAGGTTCTACACGCTCTGCATTATGCACTCCTGTCCCCAGCACTCTGCTTAACACACTCCTGGCTCCTGCACTCTGTGTGATAAGCAGACCTGAGCCCTGCATTTTGTGTGTTGCACACTCCTGAGTATATTAACTCTGTGGGTTACCCACTTCTAAGACCTCCACTCTGTGAATTATGCACTGCTGAGCCCTGCACTCTGTATGTCACACACTCCTGAGCCATCCACTCTGTGTGTTGTACACTCCTGACCCCTGCACTATGTGCAATATGCACTCCTAAACCCTGTGCTCTCTGTGTTATGTTCTTCTGAGCTCTGCACTCACTGTTCAACTAGAATTTAGCTTTAACTGTACCAGAAAAAAAGTCTGGTCACCAGATAGCTGTGCTGTCTGGCAAAGCTGTTTAAATATCAGGATTGGATGGATATAAATAAAAGTTATATACGTTCCCATATATGTTTTACAGCAGTGTATTTAATTGTTTCCCATTGCCATGGCATTCTTAATGCATATGCACAACCTGTATACTGATTATTTTAAAAAAAGAAATAAAAAGAGGGTATGTTTCTTATTTTCCACTTTCCAGATACCATCTATCATTGGTAACCAGTTTATTCCTGAAATATGATCTAATGATGACTTTATCATAACAAAACCTAAAATATCTTCAACATGTCCAGTGCAGGTTCCAGGCTAGTAAAAAAAAAAAAAAGTCTTCTTGCTATTTGTTACATGCACATGACATGGAAAATGGTAAATGGAAATGGTACGCCATGGGGTGAATGCATCAAACAAGACGTTTGACCTCTAATTAAAGGATTATGCTGTAGTAACTTGATTACCACTGTGACTAGTGAGCAGCACTACCCTTTACTCTGGAATAAGTAATCCCAATTGAAGACTCAGTGCCGGGCTTGTCTGTGTGACATTGGACAGAGAAGGAAAAAAAAGATGTTTTTTTCGGCATACTAAAGGGGAGCATAAATGAGGTCCTCTGAGCATCCCAACAGGAATGATTAGACCATTAAACAATCATTTTTCTATCTGATGTTCACATCCACTGGATAGTACATGTCAGATTAGCTTCCCAAAGAGCAAGGCTGGCTTATCTCAGTTTATTAATCAGCAGAGTCCTCTAGGATTTGATCAATGTTTGTCCAACCTTTCCAATCAAAATCCTGATGGATTGATCAGATGTGATCAGATAGGTGTAGAGGTTAAATTGTAGTCACAATTCTTTTGAGCACATCCTGTACTTAAAGGAATGCTTATAATGTAGCCCCTCCAAAAGCCCCTAGTCTACCCTGGCGGTCTTATATTCACCTTTCCTCAATCTATCGGAGGCAGCACACTAACTTGTCAAAGTCTTCCTGACCGGGTGTATGTTTTGCGCTCACACTCATTTCTTTGGAAAGTTCGTTCAGAGTGTGAGTTTGTATTCAAGATGCACAGGGCTGGCCAAGAAGGTTTTGAGAAGCCGGTGTGCAGTTTCATTGGTGATATCTCCCTGAATCAGAGACAGGTGTGTAGGCAAGTGCAGACTATGTTCTCCACTGTAGGTGGTGGCAATGCAGGTGGGGAAAGGAAGTTGAGAGGAACTTGGTTCCTGTAAAATTTCCTCGGTCACAGGGAGGCAGCCATCTGATTGGATGCTGACACCTTTTGTGACTCTGGTGGCCACCTTGGGTCAGGCATAGTCTATTTAAGACTCCGGCTCCCGAGCCCTGCGTGTTTTTTGTGAGTGGCTAACATAGGGAAAGGAACCCTGTCTGTCAGGGACAGTACTAGAGATAGGGAGATGTTCCAGCGGAAAAGGGACAGTGCAGGGACTAAGTCTACCTACCAGGAAGCTTTCCCTTTTGGGTATGGACAGGCCAGGCTGCGTTCCGCTCCTCCATGGCAGACACTGTTGGCATCTTCCAGTCTGCATCTCGTGGATCCAACGCTGTCTTAGTGGTTTCGGTCAGGCGTGCTCCCCACTGGGGCTGTTGCTTTGCCGAACTGTTCTACAATACAAAGTTACTGCCGAAATCAGACTCTGAGTGCTTCCTGCCCACTGCACAATGCTGCACCTAACCCACAGTTAAGTGATCTGCAGGACAGATTAGGGACAAGGGCTATTGTGTGCAACCTTGTTGGTGATATCTTGCTGGATCAAGGAGATCTGGGTATACGACTTCATTTAAATCCAATTCATTGCCCCAGGTGACAAGAATCTTGCATATTACTGCAGCTGGAAGTGGGTAGTTGCGGCCATTCATCCTGTACAAAGCAATAACAGGCTGACTGCGGCTGCAGCTGTCCACTGGTGTTTGTATAGAGTTGCACATGGAGCGATTACCTATGGTTAAGGACAGAAAATCACCCCTGGACAACTTGCATTTAGGGGTGGTCATCTGTTCCTAATCATGGGTAGATGGTCAATGTGCAACAAAGTCCCACGTGAATGAAGACTGAGACTGACAGAGCAGTGACTGCAATGTAACGCTAGGTTCACACCTATGTGTGTGGCTGCAGGTGCAGGAATCACATCTGTTCCTGTACCAGCAACCACCCACAGCCAAATCGCACTGCTCTTAGGAGAAGCACAGGCCTGCCATTGATTCGGAATGGCACCCCCACATATCTTAGCCCACAGAGTGTTTGCAAGTGCGGGAACCTCAGGGAAATCTCATGGTCAAAAAGACCATGTGATTTCCCTGCAGCCGCGTATTTGAAAAGGTGCATGCTTCGTTTTTAGTGGAAATGCAGGCACAGCAGCCCATTCTTTTGACTGGTCTGCGGTGTCCGCGCAAACGTGGGCCGCAAAAAAAGCTAGGGTGTGAACCTAGCGTAAATGTAAACCTAGCGTAAATGTAAAATCCCATAAACCCAATCTCAGCCTATCCTTTGAATTTAACCCTTGAAACAATCATTTACAATTCGACGTATACAAGAATCTAAATAGTCCTAAATTATTATAAATATGCAGGCTTACCTATGAAAACTTTATATTTGCCCCCTATGAAGGTTAACTGCAACTTTTTACAATAACTCAAGGTCTTAGGAGGTCACCTGATGTCTAAACAATGCAAATAATGCCGTGTACACACGGGCGGACTTTTCGGCATCAAAGGTCCGACGGTCTTTCTGATGGACTTTCAACGGCCTTTTGACAGACTTCCAACGGACTTTCGAATGAACGGACTTGGCTACACATGATCACACCAAAGTCCGACGGATTCGGATTCGTGATGACGTACGACCGGACTAAAATAAGGAAGTTCATAACCAGTAGCCAATCGCTGCCCTAGCGTCAGTTTTCGTCCGTCGGACTAGCATACAGACAAGCGGATTTCTCGATAGGAACTGGGTCCGGCGGATTTCCGGCGGAAAGATTTGAAACATGTTCCAAATCTAAAGTCCGTTTGATTTTCGACCGAAAAAGTCCGTTGCAGGTCTGATGAAGCCTACACACGGTCGGATTGCCCGATGGATTTGTTCCGTCGGACCAGTCTGGTCGAAAAGTCCGCCCGTGTGTACGCGGCATAACACATGCCTTCTCATTGCTCTGCATCAACAAAACCCTTTTCAAGGCTGCATGAAAAAACATCCTGATGTGTCACAACCTACAGCAACAATTACATTTTCCAGAAATGCTGTAATTTTTTTTTGTAATTAAAAAATAAAATCGGATCTTGAGTTTCAGCAAAGTAACTTTGCCTAACCTGAGATAATCAGGCGGATGCATTTCCTAAGTCTCCTCTCTTTCAGTAAGAATGCTGCCATGTGTTAATTTAACCACCTCAATACCGGACACTTTCATCTAGTTTCTACCCAGGCCAATTTTCAGATTTCAGCACTGTCACACTTTGTATGACAACGTTGTAGACAAGGGAAATTTTTATCATTTTTTTTTTTAGACAGAAAGAACTTACTTTTGGTGGTATTTAATCACCCCTCTGTTTTTATTGTTTGCTAAATAAATGAAAAAAGACCAACAAATTTTTTTTCAAAAAAGTCTTTTTCTTCATTTCTGTTAAAAAATTTAGCAAATAATCTTTCTTTATAAATTTAGGCCAAAATGTATTCTGCTGCATTTCTTTGGTGAAAATAACCCAAATCAGTGTATATTATTTAGTCTGAAGCAAAGTTATACAGTGCACAAACTATGGTACAAATATTTGAAAATCGATCAATCCTGATGTGCTGATGGCCTATCTCATTTATTGAGGCCCTAAAATGTCAGGACAGTACTACAGATATCCCCCAAATTACCCCTTTTTGGAAAGTAGACACTCCAAGGTATCTATTAAAGCGGAGGGCCACCCGTAAAAAAAAAAAAATGCCACCAAAATTCCTAAAAAAATTAAAAAAAAAACATTTGGAAAAAAAAAAAATTTATACTTACCTAAACCCTTGTTGCTAGGCAGTCTTCCTAATCTGCCTCTTCCTATTCCGCAGCGTGTTCTTCTCCTCGGTGAGCGGCCCCGTTGTCTTCTGGGAACTGTGTGTGTTCCCAGAACACCACGGGGCCATTCACAGATTGCTGCGCCGCTCGCGCGTGCGCAGTAGGAAACTGGCAGTGAAGCCGCAAGGCTCCACTGCCAGTTTCCCTTACATAGGATGGCGGTGCCGGGACCCGAGAGCCGAGGACAGGTTCGGCCTCGGGTGGCCGACATCGCGGGCACCCAGGACAGGTAAGTCTACTTATTTAAAGTCAGCAGCTACAGTGTTTGTAGCTGCTGACTTTAAATTTTTTTTTTAGCTGGCTGGAATCCCGCTTTAAGAGGCATGGTGAGTTTTTTGTCACAATTATTATAAAGAAAAAACTTTAATTAAAGTTAAAGTTTTAATTAAAGTTTTAATCACTTGTTGACCAGTCACCGTCATTATATGGCGGCAGGTCGCACGTTCCCGCAAATCACCATAGGTGTACGTCGGCTCCTTCAAGGAGCCATAGCAAGGCGCCCGCTATACAGCCGGGGACCCGATGCGTGTGGCCACGATGTTGGCCGGCCACCCGCGATCGCGGGAACGAGAGCTAGAACGAGGATCTGTCAATGTAAACAGACATATCCCCATTCTGACAGGGGAATTAGAGAAAGAAAGATCTGCTGTTCCTAGTGATTAGGAATAGCAATCTTTCTCTTCCTCCAGTCAGCCCAGCCCCCATACAGTTAGAAACACTCCCAAGGAACGCATTTAACCCCTTTATTGCCCCCTAGTGTTAAGTGTCCGATCTGTCCGCTGCAATGTCACAGTCCCGCTAAAACTTGCAGATCACCGCCATTACTAGTAAAAAATATCAATATATGCTTATTGCGATTTTCTTTACCAAAAATATGTAGCAGAATACATATTGGCCTAAACTAATGAAGGGGGGGATATTTATTATAGAAAAAAGTAAAAAATATTGTTTGTTCAGTGAGGGCTTTCACACTGAAGCGGTGCGCTGGCAGGAGAAGAAAAAAACTCCTGCCAGCAGCATCTTTGGAGCGGTGAAGGAGCGGTGTATTCACCGCTCCTAAACCGCTCCTGCCCATTGAAATCAATGGGACAGCGCGGCTATACCACGGTAATACCGCGGCTATAGCCGCGCTATACGAGGGGTTTTAACCCTTTTTTGGCCGCCAGCGGGGGTTAAAACCGCACCGCTAGCGGCCGAATACCGCGGTAAAACAGCGCTAAATATAGCGCTGTTTTACCGCCGACGCCCCCTACCGCCCCAGTGTGAAAGGGGCCTTTGTGGGGAAAAAAAGATGTCAATTTTGTTAGGGTACAGCCTCGCATGACCGCGCAATTGTCAGTTAAAGTGACACAGTGCCGTTTTGCAAAAAATGGCCTGGTCATTAAGGGGGAAAAGCTTCCGGTCTGTAAGTGGTTAAATAGAGTAGACAGGGATTAGAACACCTGTCAGTTTTTTTTTGCTATCTGTACCCCCATTTAGCAAATTCACCCCCTCAATTTACCCTGTTTACAAATATCACTCAAAAGTGAAAATAAGAAAAGAAAAAACTTTTGGATTGTCACCAGAACAGTAGTAGAGGGGAAATCTTCCAATGGGGCATTGGTAACAACCAAGGATTCCCCCACAAATAGCAGCTCTCATCTCCTCTGATGCGTTGTCCCCCACAGAACCACCATTCTGCAATCCCGCAATCTTCCCCCAGCATCATTCAGCCCACTTCCTGTGAGCCCAGGGTGTCAAGGACCTGACTCCTTAGCAATGTCATTGAGCAACCTTTGAGGCACTGGAAAAAAAAAAAATCGGTAGAAAACAGCTCCTTGTCAATCTGTGGTGCCTCTCTCTGAAACACTCTGGATCCACCTTCTACTGAAGGTAGAGGATGGGAAGGACCTGTGACCAAAACCAAAGTCTGCTGGTAAAAAAAATATTTAAAGTATTGTTTTTATAATAGTAGTGGGAAAGGAACAAAAACATGGATGGGAGTGCCCACACTAGAGTTGAGCGTTAGGGCCGGTTCACACTGGGAATCGCACAGGAACTCGCTGTGCATTTCTGTGTGATTCACATGCAGTTCTGTGTGGTGCGATTTTAGCCTATTCATTTTGAATGGGCTGAAAAGGCACCACACCAAAAGAAGCTCAGGCACTACTTTTGGGAACTCACTGCAACCACATTGCATGGTTCTTCTGTACAATGCGTTCTGGTGCGGGCAAACCCACTGTGTTTGCGACTTGCATTTGCATACCTCCCAACATTTTGAGATGGGAATGAGGAACACCTATCAGCAAAAGTATGCAGGCATAGGACACACCCCTTGCCACGCCCCCTTAAAGGAGAATTGTACAAAAAAACAAGATTGATTAAACCCACAAGTGCTTTTTTTACCACTACTATTCCTTTATTTTGGCTTTTGGAATTTAAAAATGCAGCAATTTAGAAATCAGATGAAAGGTTTAGCACTGGGAAACACTTTTTGATAGATAAAAAGTGCATTTTATATACAACTATATAGATCAGACCAAAATGAGGAGGAATGAGGGACAGAGGGACATTGCCCGAAATCAGGGACAGTCCCTCGAAATCAGAGACAGTTGGGAGGTATGTATTTGGGGTGTCATTACCTTAGGCCTCATGCACACTGCTGCTGTTAAATTCATGTATTTGTGAGTTTAGGCGTTTTTTGGGTTTTTCTGCCCTTGAACTCCCCTAATGTTATCCTATGTGTCCATGCACACATGGACATTTTCAGCAGTTTAGACTCCTTTCACACTAAGGCAGATTTCAGGCGCTTTAGCACTAAAAATGGCGCCTGTAAAGTGCCTGAAAATGGCCTCTCATGCACTCAGGCTTTCACACTGGGGCGGTGCGCTTGTGGGATGGAAAAAAATTGCTACAAGCAGCATCTTTAGGGCGGTGTAGGAGAGTTGTATGCAGAGCTCCTACACATACCCTGACCATTGGAATGAATGGGCAGCGCTTCCGAAGCGCCTGAAAAGCACTTGGGAAGCGCCGCAACACGGGCGCTTTTAACCCCTTCTTAACCCCTTCTTAGGGGTTAAAAGCGCCCCGCTAATGGCCAAAAAGCGCCGCTTAAACAGCTGTAAAGTACCGCTAAATCTAGCAGCGCTTTACCGCTAGCGGACCTGCCACCCCAGTTAGTAGCAGGGTAGTTTAGAGAATGTTTTCTGAACGCCCGTAAATCACATTCAGGAGAGGGAATTTTGACCACAAAAAACACTGAGCGCTGTTAAACACGCCTAAACAGTAGGCGCATTTAGCACTTCAGCATTTATTTATTTCAATGGCCAGTATAAATTAAAATTCTGGCCAATGAAATAAACACCCCAAACTTCAAACACTGATAAACTCTGTGAAACTCGCCTAAACTGGTTTGAAAAAATGCAGCTTAGGTGAGAGTTTATAATGCTGATTTTCTCCTGTAAGGATAAACAACGGTTTTAAGAAACCAGAGTGCATGAGGCCTTCATATTGACACCAGCTGCAGATCGCAACTGCAATGCATTTTGAGTGGGGTTCGGAATGTTGATTTCCTGCCCCGTGTTTTGGTGCAAACCTGGCCCTTAGGCTAGGTTCACATCTATGAGGTTGCAGTTGATGCAGTTTTCAACCGTTTTGCGGAGTGTTTTGAGTTTTTGCGTTTTTGATGCGGTTTTCATGTGTTTTGCATTTTTTTTCTCCTTAACAAACTGAGAATAGCCGGTTGTTAAAGTGTTTATTAACCTAAAAAAAAATGGATCATGTACCCTTAAAGCATGTTCTACAGCACAGTGCTTGTGTTGTGTAATTTGGCCCCCTGTATCACCTGTAATACCTGGCTGGTCCCACCTGGCTATGCCCTCCCCACGTAAACTGCCCGCGATGTATCATGGCTGCTGAGCCCTGACATTGTGGTTAGTTTACGTGCTTCTGTCATCTGCTGCTATCTGCAGCCCTCCTCTGTCCTCCTCCCCCCTCCCTGCCTGTCAGCTCTCACTAGCGCCGCTCTGCTCCCCTCCCCACTGCTACAAAACTATGTGATCTTTATAGCATCCCCATTGTTAGATAACAACCTGTGTCCTAGTGTCTGTGCTTTATAAAAAAAAAGCCGATTTCTACCAGTTTTCACAGCGCCTTCCAGCGCTCACGTGACTCCCGGTTCTCTCCTCCTCTCCTTCCCGCCTCCCTGGCTAACATCAGTGGGAGTTCTCAGCTGGAGCTGTCAGACAGGGAGAGGAGAGAGCCGGGAGTCACGTGAGCGCTGTGAAAACAGGTAGAAATCTGCTTTTTTTAATAAAGCACAGGCACTAGGATACCGCTTTTTATCTGACAGAGGGGATGGTATAAAGATCAGATAGTGGCTTAACAACCACTTTAAGGAGCAGGCAGCCGCCGTGTCCTTAACAACCAATGAGTCATCAGCTATTAACAGGGTTCCCTGCTGACAGCTAAGTGTAAAAAAAAGAATTGCCGGCAAAGAGAAAATAGGAAAAGAAACCTGGCAAACAAAAAAAAAATTGAGGGCGTGTGGCCTGGTATGGTTCTCACTCCCCCCCCCCCCACCCCATTCCAGGCCTGGCGAGCTACATTCTCAAAAAAGGGACTGGTATGGCTTTTGGGGGGAACCCCCCGCCATTTAAAAAAAACATGTTGGCGAAGGGCCTTGTATGGATTGGGGTGGGACCCCACGCCATTTAAAAAGGAAAAAAAATTTTGCCAGCAATTCTTTTTTTTTTTAAGTTCAGCTGTAGCGGGGAACCCCGGTCACAGCTGATGATTCATTGGTTGTTACTGACGCGATGGCCGCCCACTCCTTAACAACCGGCTATTCACGTTTTGTTAATGAGGAAAAAAAACACTTGCATTTTTGGTGCGAGTACATTGAAGCCTATTACATGCAAAGCGCAATCTGCTGCGGGAAATATAGTCCCTGACCCTTTCCAATAATGCAGTGGCTGAAAACAGCATTGACATAAATGTGGCCCATAGGAAACCATGTAATATGAACTGTAGTGCGTTTCTGCAAAACGCACGAAAAAAGCACAGGTGTGAACCTAGCCTTAAAAAGCGGCTTTGTAGCTGCAGGAATTTCTCGATGATACATAAAAACAAGTTTTCAAACCAGTGCGTACAAATAAAAAAAAGAAAAAGGAAAGCTTTAAGCATTTAAAAATCAAAAAAGTTTCTCTATTATATATTCTAAGCAAATCAGCAACACACAGCACGTAATACAGCACAATTCCAAGATTTCAGATTTGCTTTCTTCTCCTAATTGTCTTTCATTACGTCTATACTATATGTACCAGAATTCTCCCATCACGAAAATCCGGCGCCCTCGTCTCGCTTCTGCGTGGCATGATAGCCGCCCCAGACAGCGTCCCCCGATGAAATAATTAATTATCTGGTTAATGTGCATCAGGCTGCATGAGCGTGAGATTAATCACATGCGCCCGGATATGTTGCTGAAGTGGATTTTGCTTTTTTTTTTTTTTTCCCCCTCGCCGTCTCTTGTCACTTGGCTAATGGCTTTTCTTTCAACATCAGGTGAACAGGTGCGTTGATGCTGTATTTTCACTTTCCCGGAGTCAGGAACAGCCGGTAGCTCCGGGATGATTTTTTCTCCCCCCCACCCTTCTTCTTAGAGCAGTCCTGCTGCATGAGCAGTTTACAGCATGGGGCGCTTTGTGCTTCAGATGTTGCAGCTGCAGGGGCTTTCCAGAGAGTGACAAGATAATCCACCTTCTTCTTTTGCCACCTACACACCGCTATCAGATCCTCCAAGTTATCCCCCCCCCCCCATTGCAGCAGAGGCCACAGCGGGGAAGGCCTACGTCTCCTCTTATATTTATTGTGTTTGATGGCTTCGCGCATGTTCGCTTCTTCAATTTGCTTTGAAAACTGGAAATTGTCCAGCTGTAGCTTTTTTTTTTTTTTTTTTTTTTTCGGCCAAATTCCTGAAGACGCTCAGCTGATTCTGGCTTAGTGTAGAATCTCTACGACTTGTCACAGCTTGGATGAGCCTTGAGGGGCTTCAGGGTCACTTGTGCAGAAAATAAATAAAAGCCACCAGGAGAAGAAGCAGATAAACAGATACAATTGTGGTGATGTGCAACTTGCTGGTCTGAACTCCAGATACGTTAATACCAGAGCTGAGTAACAAAAAAAGAAACAAAAAAAAAAACTGCAAGCGTACTGCGTTTATGCTGCGGTGAAATATAGTTGGCATAGTTTGACCTTGAAAGAGAATGGTTTTAAATCGTGTGTGATTTGGTGTAGGGATTGTCCACTACTTTGCCACCAACTAGAGAAAGACCTGAGCCAACTATTGTACCGTACTTGCGGCTGGTCAAGGATGGATATTCACTTTTGAAAAGAGACTAGATGTGACCACCACAAATAATCCGGCTCTAACGCAAAATACAAAGCAAAATATCAATATTTATGCAAATAATAACCATAAATGTGAGAGAAACAAACTTTTGTCATGACATTTTGTCACATTTATTTTTATTATTTGCATAATTATTGATATTTTGCGTTAGAGGTGGATTATTTGTGGTGGTCCCACAGTATCCCCTGAGGAAGCCATCATTGGCGAAACATGTTGGGACTTAACATCTATCTGTGACCACCTTCTTTTCTTGGGACACCAGCGACCCAGTACATGTATTATGTATATGCTCTATATTGGTTTAAATTGAAATTGTTTCTCTTTCTCTTCATTTTTGTATCAATAAAGAAACTATACTTTTTTATCTAACTCTTTATGTATTGTTCATTACAAGCACCGCAATAATCCCAATCTTCCTCTTTTTTGACATTCACTATACGGGATGAGGTGCATGATATTCTAGAGCCACTCAGATCATCTCCTATTGTCTACAAGTAAAAATCTGTATTTTTTATTTTTTTTGCTAGAAAATGACTTAGAACCTCCAAGCATTATATATATATATTTTAGCAGAGGCCCTATAGAATTAAATGGCGGTCGTTGGATATTTTTATGTCACATGGTATTTGCTCAGTGGTTTTTCAAACACAATTTTATGGGACAAAATAGACTTTAACTACTTGCAGATGTACTGCGGCAAGGTGGCTCAGCTGTGCAAATCGCCGTACCGGTATGGCGATTCGTCCACTAGAATTCTTTGGCACGCGCGATTTGTCGGTCTCCGATCGGCCAGCGGGGGAGCCAATCAGCAGGTCCGGCGGACTCGATGTCCACCAGCCTCCTGTGATCGTTCCCCACAGAGACAGAACAAGGATCTGTCGAAGTAAACAAGGCAGATCTCCTTCTGTCAGGGGATGACACTGAGATCTGTCTTCCTGCTAAGCAGGAAGATAGATCTGTGTGTTTCCCCAGTCACACAGTCCTTCATTCAATTAGTATTCACAAACAGAACACATTTAACCCCTTGATCGCCCCTGATGTTAATCCCTTCCCAGCCAGTGTCATTAGTACGTCAGTGTATATTTTTAGCACTGATCACTGTAATAATGTCACTGGTTCCCCAAAAAGTGTCAAAAATTTCAGGTGTCCGATCTTTCCGCTGCAAACCCGCTAAAATTTGCTGATCGCCGCCAAAAAATAATAAAAATTATAAAAATGCCATAAATCTATCCCCTATTTTGTAGACGCTATAACTTTTGCGCAAACCAATCAATATAAGCTTATTGTTTTTTTTTTTTTTTTTTTTACCAAAATGTGGAAGAATACATATTGGCCAAAACTGATGAATAAATTAGTTTTTTATGTATTTTTTGGATATGTATTATAGCAGAAAGTAAAAAATATTGTTTTTTTTAAATATTAAATAATAAAAGTGTAGCGCTAACGTGAAATCAATAATATAAAAAATTAATATATAAGGGTTTGAGATAGAGGGAAGTCAATCCACATTAGAAGGAGCAGATACCTTCATCTAATCTCAAACCTGCAAGATAGATAAGTAAATAGTGGATGTGAATATTACCACATCTCTAAACAAAAACAATGCCCCAAAGAGGCACAGATGTTTATGGAAATATCATAAATAATAACGACAAATACTAGTGAGGAAAACAGAATATAAATAATGTCAAATAATGTCCATAATGTTAGTGAGAAGATATCACACTCAGAAAAACCATGTGCATATAATAAATTAGTCCATATAGTGCGTGGTGTGGTTGACCCAACTTGAATCCAGGGCAGGTAGTATCACAGGAAAGTGCAAACCAGAGAAAGAGATGTAATACTCTTACCGACTTCGGTGGACTCACAGGCCGTAGGCGGTGAGTCAAATAGGCTTGTACTGTCTCCAAACCAATGACAGTGTGAGACTAGTTGGTACACCGGAAGATTTCCTCCTCAAATGGGGGGCCAGGAACCTGCCCAAACAATCTGCACGATCACCGTCTTTGTCAGCAAGCATAGACCATGTATGGAGAAAAAACAAGGGGCCTCCACATGGTGTAAATCCAAGATAACTTTTTAAGTGGTGTTTATTAGATCGTTCAGGATCATCAAACATGCCATCAAGCATAAAAAACGATAGAATCGATTCAAAAGATAAAACTAGATATAAAAACAGCAAGCGTGGTATGGGTGGCTGGTTTCTTGCTGTACCCAGCCACCCATACCACGCTTGCTGTTTTTATATCTAGTTTTATCTTTTGAATCGATTCTATCGTTTTTTATGCTTGATGGCATGTTTGATGATCCTGAACGATCTAATAAACACCACTTAAAAAGTTATCTTGGATTTACACCATGTGGAGGCCCCTTGTTTTTTCTCCATACATGGTCTATGCTTGCTAACAAAGACGGTGATCGTGCAGATTGTTTGGGCAGGTTCCTGGCCCCCCATTTGAGGAGGAAATCTTCCGGTGTACCAACTAGTCTCACACTGTCATTGGTTTGGAGACAGTACAAGCCTATTTGACTCACCGCCTACGGCCTGTGAGTCCACCGAAGTCGGTAAGAGTATTACATCTCTTTCTCTGGTTTGCACTTTCCTGTGATACTACCTGCCCTGGATTCAAGTTGGGTCAACCACACCACGCACTATATGGACTAATTTATTATATGCACATGGTTTTTCTGAGTGTGATATCTTCTCACTAACATTATGGACATTATTTGACATTATTTATATTCTGTTTTCCTCACTAGTATTTGTCGTTATTATTTATGATATTTCCATAAACATCTGTGCCTCTTTGGGGCATTGTTTTTGTTTAGAGATGTGGTAATATTCACATCCACTATTTACTTATCTATCTTGCAGGTTTGAGATTAGATGAAGGTATCTGCTCCTTCTAATGTGGATTGACTTCCCTCTATCTCAAACCCTTATATATTAATTTTTTATATTATTGATTTCACGTTAGCGCTACACTTTTATTATTTAGTTATTGTGCACAATTTTTGTCATATTGTAGTGTTGGCTGCTATCTTGATGTATTAGATTGGCGCGGTATTTTACACACCTACTTGTTTTTTTTAAATATGTTTGAAGCGCAAAAAATAAAAAATGCAGAGGTGATCAAATACCACCAAAAGAAAGCTCTATTTGTGGAAAAAAAAAGGGCGTCAATTTTGTTTGGGCACAACGTTGCACGACCGCGCAATTGTCAGTTAAAATAACGCAGTGCCGTATTGCAAAAAATAGCCTGGTCATTAAGGGGGTAAATCCTTTGTTATGTAGTTATGTAAAATGTGTTATTTTAATCAGAGGTGGGGCATTCATTTGTAGGCGTGATCTCACAGGAGTGAAAAAAATGGTGAAAAATTAGCGTAGTTTAAATTACGCAAAATTTGGGGCGTGGCTTAACCACTTAAGCCCCGGATCATTTGGCTGGTCAAAGACCAGAGCACTTTTTGCGATTCGGCACTGCGTCGCTTTAACTGACAATTGCGCATGGGCGCATGCGTGCTACATGGCTCCCAAACAAAATTGACGTCCTTTTTTTCCCCACAAATAGAGCTTTCTTTTGGTGGTATTTGATCACCTCTGCCGTTTTTATTTTTTGCACTATAAACAAATAAAAGCAACAATTTTGAAAAAACGCATTATTTTTTACTATAATAAATATCCCCAAAAAATATATAAAAAAAAAACATTTTTTTTCCTCAGTTTAGGCCGATAGGTATTCTTCTACATATTTTTGGTAAAAAAATCGCAATAAGCGTTTATTGATTGGTTTGCACAAAAGTTATAGCTTCTACAAAGTGGGGGATAGTTTTATGGCATTTTTATTAATAATTTTTTTTTTTACTAGTAATGGCTGCAATCAGTGATTTTTATTTTGACTGCGACACTATGGCGGACATGTCGGACACTTTTGGCGCTATTTTTGGACCATTCACATTTATACAGCGATCAGTGCGATTAAATGCATTGATTACTGTGTAAATGTGACTGGTAGTGAAGGGGTTACCCGGGGGGGGGGCACTGCAGGGGTTAAGTGTGTCCTAGGGAGTGATTCTAACTGTAGGGGGGATGGGCTACGTGTGACACGACACTGATCACAGCTCCTGTTTACAGGGAGCTGTGATCAGTGTCAGTGTCATTAGGCAGAATGGGGAAATGCTTGTTTACATCAGCATTTCCCTATTCCTCCTCTCCGTGAGACGATCGCGGGTATCCCACGATCACACTCACAGAGCTTGTGGCAAGGTCACGTGCGCTGCCGGCGGCTCGCACGCGACCACACAGCAGCAAATTTAAAGGGACGTATCTGTACGCCCATTTGCCTATCCCTGCCATTCTTCCGACGTAATGTTTGTGCAGCGGTCGGCAAGCGGTTAAAGGGGGTGTAGTTGAATAGAGTCTGAGATGACTTACATAGTTGAGAATGTGGTAATATATAGGGAAAGAAAAAAAAAGAGGGATGTAGGGAGAGAGGAAAAATGAGAAAGAGTGATGGAGGGTGTGAGAGGGAGGTAGGGAAAAAGAAAGAAAGAAGAGAAAGAAAGAAAAGAAAGAAAGAAAGAAAGAAAGAAAGAAAGAAAGAAAGAAAGAAAGAAGAGAAAGAAAGAAAGAAAGAAAGAAAGAAAGAAAGAAAGAAAGAAAGAAAGAAAGAAAGAAAGAAGAGAAAGAAAGAGAAAAAGGAGGAAAGAAAAAAGAAAGAAATAGAGAGGGCCGGGATGACACCTTTGTCACTGGGTGACAGGCAGAGCAGACTTTTTATGGGGTATCAGACTCCCGGCCCGCCCCTGCTGGTGACAAAGCCTATTTTCGAGATTCTGCCCGGGACAGGCTCAGACCGGGACATTTCCTTGAATGTCCAGGGCAAATCGAGACAGTTGGCAACTATGTACATATAGCATATATTATTTGATGTCACTGCTGTGCTGTTCATTGTTCTATTTGCTGGAGGCTCTGACATGAGGAAGTAAAGCCCTGTCTCTACCAAGATGGTTGCCTCCACAAATTGACACAGTGTAGAACAAGACACGGTAAGTCACTAATGGGGGGAAGGATCAGCTGCAGGGAGACCACAGATAATACTGATGGCTATTGGCCATGTACCTGACTTTTATTAGGGCACAGCTTCCAGAGTTCAGTGCCTCTTTAAAATGTCTATGACTCTCTTTCTGGGATCCATCATGAACGGCCAACCAATTTCCGTCCCTGATTCTTATGTCTTTCTCGAGGACAAATGATCAAATATGAAAAGCTACAACAATGGCGTCACATATATAAAACTTGTACCGCAGCATTTATCAAACATGCCTCACAACACAGAATTTCATTATCCATCCCATTAAGCACTAACCACACACACAAAAAAAAAATCGCCGTTTACCTCTCTGATACTGAATGCTTTTCAGATTTTGTGCAGTAGCATTTAATTGCACAATAAACTTCGAGCCTATCACAGAAAATGCATCACTTATCATTACCATAAATTACAAGATTTTATGATTAGGCATTAAAGTGTACATCTGTGTATACTTTTCCCTTCTACACTACTGTATTTTACCAGTCGCCCAGTGATAAATTACCAGGCCGTCAAATGACTTGTCAGAATCTGCGAAATCTGAACACATGGCCTGCTACTGACAAACGAGAGCCGCGCCAATCTAGCTAGCTGGCTTTTTTATTTTCTTGCAAGTGATGAGAGATTGCCAGCCTTCATGTGGAAGCAGATGACTGCTGGCATGTGTGTAATCTCGGCTGACCTGCCCAGAGCACACTGCGGGAGCTGCCTTCTTTTAATAGACATTAAAAAATTTCTGTTCTTAGCAAGCAAGCCACCATTGTTCAGACTCAGCATCAGATGGAGTTTTCAGAGCTGGTTCTGATAAGTAAAAGCCCTGCTAACATTAGACACGGAAAAACGATCGTCTTTAAAGAGAATTTATAGGCTTTTCAATGTATTGTAGGTCGGCAAGTAAAAGAAATTAGATTGATATAAAAAAACAAAATGTGATCAATATGTATTAACCACTTCAAGGCCTGACACTTTCACCCCCTTCCTGCCCAGGCCAGTTATAAGCTTTCAGCGCTGTCGCACTTTGAATGACAATTACGCGGTCATGCAACACAGTACTCAAACTAAATTTGTATTATTTTGTTCTCACAAATAGAGCTTTCCTTTGGTGGTATTTAATCACCACTGGGAGTTTTATTTTTTGCTAAATAAAAGAAAAAAAGCAAAAATGTTGAAAAGAAAAAGTTTTTTCTTTGTTTCTGTTGTAAAATTTTGCAAATAAATAATTTAGCAAACAATTCATCTTTCTTTATAAATTTAGGCCAAAATGTATTCTGCTACATTTCTTTTGTGAAAATAACTCAAATCCATGTATATTATTTAGTCTGCAGGAAAGTTATAGAGTCCACAAATTTTGTTATATATCTGAAAGTTGATCAGTCCTGATGTACTGATGGCCTATCTCATTTCTTGAGGCCCAAATGACCCCTTTTTTGAAAGTAGACAGTCCAAGGTATTTAGTAAGAGACATGGCGAGTTTTTCTTGAAGTTGTCATTTTTTGCCATAGTTTTTTTGAAAAATGAAGAAATTAAAAAAAAAAGTCACAATTTTTTTTTTCACATACTGTTACCAATGCAGTATAATGTCATCATATAACTGGTGTGGCAGTGATCAGGGACACTGGCTGGTGACAGTATAAAGAGAAATGTTATAATTTATATTTTTATTATAATATATATTATATTATTATATTAATATTATAATTTATTTTTTATTTTGTTTTTTTATTAATTTTTTTTTACCACACTGTGACCAGAGCAATATAATGTTACCATAGTAACATTGTACTACTCTGAGGTGGGGAAGTGATCAGGATTTTTTTTTTCACACATTATGATTGCCAATAGCAGTGAATTTTAGCTTAGGTCCACACTGAATGTGGGTTTGAAATTGTACGAGTTGAGCACGATTTCAAACCGGCATTTCAGTCTGACTTCGGGGGCGATTTGAGAGACATCTGTTCGGGTTCATGCACAGATGTCTATTGAAATCGCTCCACAAAGTTGCCAAAAGTAGTGCAGGATCTACTTTTGGGAATCGGTGCGGCGCCGCAAAGTTAGCGTCGCATCGATTCGGACGGTGCCATTGCTGGCAATAGGCTCCAAATCGTCCCGTGTGATCGAGGGCTTAATGCAAGACCAATCACAGCTAACAACACAATTTTAACAATGAATGGCATGAAAGGAAGCCATTCATTGTTTACAACTGTTATGTGATCAGCTGTTATTGGTCACAGTAATCAAATGGTACCAGCAGCGGGCTGGTACACGCCATGGACTATGTCCAGTGGACACAGCCAGTGACAGATTGCGCCAGCTCATTCCGGGAGGACGTCATATGACGTCCAACCAGAATGACGGAAGTCCCGTTTGGTCATCAAATTGCTATAGGCTGGGCGGTAACTGGTCGAAGTGGTATTAATACCAAAGCCAAAAATTAAATATATTGCAGCTTACCAATCATTAGATATGGTGGCTGCATTAGTTTTATTTTTTTTGGCTTCTCCCCTCTGTTTTCACCTGGTGATCTGTCCAGTAACACACCTCCTGGAGTAGGGGTGTCTTTCTCAGAGATTTCCAGCTTCCACGGACATCTGGCAGGTATGGTATATGTTGAGTTACATTGATCCAAGCTGGCCCAAGGTAACCATGTAAAAATATACCATACCTGGAATGAATCCTTAAATAGCGCATTCTAGCCAATCACATGACATAAGGCTGAGTTTAAACAAAAAGACTTCATCATCCTATGGCCCTGCTGATAAGAGGAGATAATGTTAACCACTGTTCAACTACCTGATATTCACAAGGAACGATTGTGGAGATTTTCCATTCAAGCAGATCAGTTTCCTCTTCGATAGCCAAAACTTTAACTGCTGTCCTCTCTCTAATAAGGTTTTTTTTTCTCTGTCATCAGCTGTTTTTCCTTCTTGGCTCTTTTGAGAAATCTTTTATTATATCATATAACACAAGCTATTACTTTCAATTATTGTAATGTTACATAGTAATGGAAAAAGGATTCCGAGGTCTCTGTCTTCTGTGCGCCGACGGAATCTGATCGCGATGAAATATTCAGTTCCAACCCATGGAAACGCATATTTCACTGGGCAGTCCATCAATATCGGCACCAATAACATCAAAATGTAATTAAATCCATCACTTTACAATTAATACCCCAAATTCCAATACGGCTGGCAAGTTTCACATATTAATTTTGCATTTTGAATGTGGCGTAATTGATATTGATCCGCCCCTTGATCCTTACCAGCTATTTCTATGAGTTATGATTTGTGAGTTCAGTCTCCGTCTTTTGCAAGGCGTGCACGCACCCTGTGATTATTGAGCATTTTTAGGGCATACTTAGAATAAAGGAGTCAATCATTAGATATTAGAGAAGGTAGGGACTGGAAAGGACCAAAGAGCCTTTGGAACAAGCAAAGCTGACACCTTAAGGGCCTGTGTTGACTTTTGTAAAGTTATCCTTTAAATGTCTACCCCCCCCCCCCCCCCCAAATATAATATGGCTTGTGTACAGGCATTACTGTAAAATGCAGGGTTTTTACATTCAAACATGGCACAACTCAAATCAGGGCCAGATCAATTCTCTCTGATGTGGGGGTGCAGTAAAAATTGGTAGGGGAGCAGAGAAAGTGAGGTCAGCAGGGCAGTGTATAGGTGTGAGTAGGGCAGTGTACAGTGGGTTATCAGGACAGAGAATAAAGAGTCAGCAAGGCAGTGTACAGGGGGTCAGCAGGGGAGTATACACGAGTCAGTAGGGCAGAGTACAGGGGTCAGCAGGGCAGGGGACAGGGGTCAATAGGGTAGAAGATAGGGGTCAGCAGGGAAGGGGACAAGGGTCAGCAGGGCAGAGAACAGAGAGTCAGCAAGGCAGTGTACAGTGGGTTATCAGGGCAGAGAACATAGAGTCAGTGTCACGCTTACCCCAAACGCAGGTGGTCAGACACTATAGTTGGCTTCTGTGTTCTTTGCCTATAGCAGCCCCTTTTCCCATAAGGCAAGCAGGCCTACCGGTACTCAGTTGCCCCCAGGTCTTATACACAATGCTATAGCGCCTGGCCACCATGCCAGGGCAGGCGCAAACTGAGCAAAGCAAACAGGTACTTGTGGTTGGCAGAAAGGCAAAGTGGTATTATGACAGTCCAGGTAAAAGGCAGACTGAGTTCAGGGAATAGTCCAATATCCGGTCCAAGGTCATACACAAGGAAATCCAAACTAGCAGACCAGAGCAGACAGACAGGGGGGCTTGATCAGAAATTACACGTATCACACTCTATCACAAGCATGCAAGTGTTTGGCTGGCTTATAACTTATATTCTCATTGTTTCAGAGAAGCCATTGGCTCCCACTGCTAACAATCACAGTGAGGAGGGAGCAGGGAATGGGGCCGAGCCACACTCTTGGGAGCGAGCACACATGATTGCCCCATTGCAAACAGCTTGATGGGCATTCAATGGGGGGGGGGGGGGGGGGGGTGCCAGGTGCACCAGCATAGGACCCAGGAAAAGGAAAAAAACATTGCACAGAGCAGATAAGTATAACATGTTTATTTAATTTTTTTAAGGAACCTTTAGAATAACTTTAACCATGCTGTTCTTGAATGCAAGGAATATCGGGGGCAAGTAAGTGAATGCCTCCTTACTGTAAGAAAGCCCATAGATGACTCCTTTTTTATATTCAACCAGCGGATTTACTGAAGTAACTGACTTGATTCCCCCTCCACACACTTGATGTGGATGGGGGAATCCTCCCGGCTGAACTATTGTTTTCTGACAGCAGGGAGACTTCCCCGCCATCAGAATACACTGATCAACATTGCAGGGCCCTTGTACAACCTCCCTGCCCGTACATTGACAAAAGTTCAACCAGTCCCTGCTGAACAAAAATTACCCTGCCAAATTTCAATCCATCTATGGCTGACTTATGCCACGTACACACGAGCAGTCTTCTCGTTGGACTGAACTCTGAAGGACTTTTATTATTTTAGTAAATATAAACTGCTAAATACCTTTTCTCATCAGCAGTATATAGCAGTCTTGTGACTTCTATCAGTGTTTGACCGAGCACTGGCTAAAGCTTGTAGGAGGAGTTTTCATTCTCCTTACACTGTCCTATGAGGCTGCATGACCCCTGACCCTCTGTCTGGACAGTGCTGATTGGCTCTGTGCTGATCACATGCACCATTCCGAGAAAAAAAAACACTCTAGCAACAACAGTCTAAGAGGGGATATCCCCTGTCTTTGAGGAGATCTCTTCATTGTTGCTGTGTATATGGGACAGGAAGTCCTAATCCAACCCTACTCTATCTGTAAATTCTGAGGTTTGGATTTACATACACCTTAAAGCCAGACAGCTAGGCAACTAGATTTTTTTTTTAATAGGTGGGGACAGCGTTGTTACCCATTATTTCTTTCAGAACAAGTTCCTTTAAACGATACTGCTTTCTAAAATCATTTTTAAATTGTATAACATTTTTTTCCTGAAACCATCACATACTTTTTTTTTATCCCCAAGACTATAATAAAAAAAATGTTTCATCTGTTTTTGATGATGGATTCCCTTTAATTGCACCTCAGAAAGTAAATTTCGACAAGCAGAGACCTTTTTTCCCGAACCCTCGTCTCTTTCACAGCAGTGAAACATATTTGTTTTCACATTAGCTGCGGGTCATTTTCGTCCTTGCAATGAAATGTTTAATATCCCTCATTTATTAATCATAGGTATCTAGTGATGAATATTCAGAGTACAACCGTGTCACTGTATTTATCAGCTAGCTGGAGACTATTTCCATTGGAGGAGTCATTGCATTTATTTAAATGTCCATGCTGGAAATATGAGTCCCTTGAAAAGTAAGAATTGTGCATACAATGTTCAATTTCCTCTAAATACAAAGTAAAATAAGGGATGTATCCATCTAGGGCAGGGGTCTTCAAACTACGGCCCTCCAGTTGTTCAGGAACTACAATTCCCATCATGCCCAGTCATGTCTGTGAATGTCAGAGTTTTACAATGCCTCATGGGATGTGTAGTTCTGCAACAGCTGGAGGGCCGCAGTTTGAAGATCCCTGATCTAGGGGGTAGGGGAGATAGTGAATAAATTACCTGCTCATTTCAGCTCATTTCTGTTGCCAATCCTTGACTTGGGTAGTTCAGATAACTTACTGCCCCAACTCAATTATGTACCTACCAACCTTTCCCCTTTTTCTCAGTAATGACACTGTGTTGGATTTAAATGGCTGCTTGGCCTTTTATTAACTCAAAACATATTTAACCATACCCTTATATGAAAAGATGATTGCAGATCCTTGACGACACCAATCCAAAACTTTTGGAATCTGTGGTACCTCTAAGTTAGATCCTGTCCCCAGCCGCAACACCGCCTCGGGGACTTACTAACTGACCACAGACCCCTTACCACCTTACTACCCGGTAGTCTAGACTGAACTAGACAAACCAGGAGGACTCCATACCTGAGACGGGTCCCACTGTTTTATCAAAAAATACCTCAATTTTTGTGCCTTCGTCAAGGACCTCAATCGCCACACGTTTTGCATGAAGTACCTTCAAACTTCTCCTCTAGGGCGGGAGGGTGGGACTTTCCACACCGACTTGTCACCTGCAACTGAAGCCTCCTACTTCCTCCCTTCCCTAACTATCCAGCTACTCTTTATCCTGCACTAACTCTTCCAATCAGGTAAGGGCAAATTTATCTCTCTGAAACTATCCCAACCCCTCTTTAACCTCTTGTATTAGTATAATGTTCCTTCCACCCCGTCATGTATGCCCTGCGCTTACATTTCTTTCCAGCTCCGTACATGTCTAATGCTGTGACACCCAAACTGTAGCCTTTCTGGCACTTGGACAAGGAGGGTACCACGAGTCCTCCTGTAGGGGGCCCGGGCACACAGGGGGGGCCTGGACAGCAGGAAGAATCAGATGTGAGCAGGACAAGGATGGGGATTGGTGCGGAATTACAGGAACAATGCCCTGTGCGGCTCTCTGCAGCAGCCATTTTCCTCCTCTCTCCCTCCTGTTGACTTTCAGGTTCTGCGGGGAGAGACACACAGGGCATCGTTCCTGTCAATGCCCCCCCGCCACCACACTGATCCCTCTCCCTGTTCTGCCCACATCTGATTCCCCCTGCTTTGTGCCGATACCCATCACTCACTTTGTTAATTCGTAACTGCAGCATAGTAAACTGTATTAAGTGATAAGTGCTATATGATAAGAAGATAAGTGTTTAGACCAGCCTTTATCAGCCTTTGTATGCCTTGAAATAATTTTCATTGGAACCACTGCTAAGATCAATCTGTCAGGGTCAATAAGGAAAACGCCCCTTACATTGATGGTTAGTGGAAGGAATAACCCCGTTCAGTGCTGGTTAGAATGCCACCCTTCCAGTGAGTTGAAGAGATCATTGTTGTTATGCTACTGGCTCTGCCAAGTGGTAATAGACCTGAAATTGTGGAGGTGCCATCAGATGTAAGGTCAACTAGCCACAGCTCAAAGAACCCCTAGCAGCCTCTGGAGGAACTCTGGTTGAATGCCTGGTTTAGACAATGTTAATGTTAAGGAAATACTGGGTGCTCACAGGAACTACATTAATATGGATTGATGTTTCATCGTGTTTGTATAACCACTTAAGTACCGCGCTATACATAAAAGATGGCTACAGTGTGGCTCTTTAGTTCTGGGAAGATGTCCATGGACATCCTCCCAGAACCCCGACCCCTGTGTGCTCCCTGGGGCATGCGTCGGGCGTACTCTGTGACCGCTGTGTCCTTTAGACACAGCTGATAACAGATCACGGTAAAGGGCCAATCACAGTGGCCCTTTATCATATGATCAGCTGTGTCCCATCACAGCTGATCACATGTAAACAAACTTGCCGGGTATTGTCAGTCCTTTCCTCATATGTTGTGTCTTAGTGAGGAAAAGAGAGACGATAACCGGCAAGGCTCTCAGTACATTCTTCACACTGATAATCAGGGCACTAATCATCAGTGCCCTGATTATCAGTGCAGCCCCATCAGTGCCAATCAGTGCAGCTTATCAGTGTCCATCAGTGCCGCCTATCAGTGCCCATCGGTGCAGCCTCATCAGTGCCTCCTCATCAGTGCAGCCTCATTTATGCCCATCAGTGCAGCCCCATCAGTGCCTCCTCTTTAGTGCTCATCAGTGCCTATCAGTGCCGCTTCACCAGTGCCCGTCAGTGCAGCCTCATCAACGCACATCAGTGAACAAGAAAAATTACTTATTTGAAAATTTTATAACAGAAACTAAGAAAAAAATAAAAAAATAGAAAACCCAGTGGTGATCTACAGTGGGGCAAAAAAGTATTTAGTCAGCCACCAATTGTGCAAGTTCTCCCCTTTAAAAAGATGAGAGAGGCCTGTAAGGGCCCTTCCACACTGGGGCGGGGCGGCATCGGCGGTAAAGCGCCGCTATTATAAGCGCCGCTTTACTGTCGGTATTCGCCCGCTAGCGGGGCGGTTTTACCCCCCGCTAGCGGCTGAGAAAGGGTTAAATACCACCGCAAAGCGCCTCTGCAGAGGTGCTTTGCCGGCGGTATAGCCGCGCTGTCCCATTGATTTCAATGGGCAGGAGCGGTGAAGGAGCGGTATATACTCCGCTCCTTCACCGCTCCAAAGATGCTGCTAGCAGGACTTTTTTTCCCGTCCTGCTAGCGCACCGCTCCAGTGTGAAAGCCCTCTGGGCTTTCACACTGGAGACAAAGCAACGGCACTTTCGGGTCGGTTTGCAGGCGCTATTATTAGCGCAATAGCGCCTGCAAACCGCCCTAGTGTGAAAGGGCCCTAATTGTCATCATAGGTATACCTCAACTATGAGAGACAAAATGTGGAAACAAATCCAGACAATCACATTGTCTGATTTTTTAAAGAATATATTTGCAAATTATGGTGGAAAATAAGTATTTTGTCAATATCAAAAGTTCATCTCAATACTTTGTTATATATCCTTTGTTGGCAATGACAGAGGTCAAACGTTTTCTGTAAGTCTTCACAAGGTTGTCACACACTGTTGCTGGTATGTTGGCCCATTCCTCCATGCAGATCTCCTCTAGAGCAGTGATGTTTTGGGGCTGTCGTAGGGCAACTCGGACTTTCAACTACCTCCAAAGGTTTTCTATGGGGTTGAGATCTGGAGACTGGCTAGGCCACTCCAGGACCTTGAAATGCTTCTTACGAAGCCACTCCTTCATTGCCTGGGCGGTGTGTTTGGGATCATTGTCATGCTGAAAGACCCAGCCACGTTTCATCTTCAATGCCCTTGCTGATGGGAGGAGGTTTGCACTCAAAATCTCATGATACATGGCCCCATTCATTCTTTCATGTACACAGATCAGTCGTCCTGTTCCCTTTGCAGAGAAACAGCCCCAAAGCATGATGTTGCCACCCCCATGCTTCACAGTAGGTATGGTGTTCTTTGATTGCAACTCAGCATTTTCTCTCCTCCAAACACGACAAGTTGTGTTTCTACCAAACAGTTCTACTTTGGTTTCAGCTGACCATATGACATTCTCCCAATCCTCTTCTGGATCATCCAAATGCTCTCTAGCAAACCTCAGACAGACCCAGACATGTACTGGCTTAAGCAGGGGGAAACGTCTGGCACTGCCGGATCTGAGTCCCTGGCGGCGTAGCGTGTTACTGATCGTAGCCTTTGTTACATCGGTCCCAGGTCTCTGCAGGTCATTCACTAGGTCCTACCTGTGTGGTTCTGGGATTTTTGCTCACCGTTCTTGTGATCATTTTGATCCCACGGGGTGAGATCTTGCGTGGAGCCCCAGATCGAGGGAGATTATCAGTGGTCTTGTATGTCTTCCATTTTCTAATTATCGCTCCCACAGTTGATTTCTTCACACCAAGCTGCTTGCCTATTGCAGATTCAGTCTTTCCAGCCTGGTGCAGGTCTACAGTTTTGTTTCTGGTGTCCTTTGACAGCTCTTTGGTCTTCACCATAGTGGAGTTTGGAGTGTGACTGTTTGAGGTTGTGGACAGGTGTCTTTTATACTGATAACAAGTTCAAACAGGTGTCATTAATACAGGTAATGAGTGGAGGACAGAGGAGCCTCTTAAAGAAGAAGATACAGGTCTGTGAGAGCCAGAAATCTTGCTTGTTTGTAGGTGACCAAATACTTATTTCCTGTCGCATCATGGCAGCATACACGTTGGGGTTGTGACTCTGCCTCCACAACCTGATAGGACCACATAGCTATAAAGTAGACACCCGTCCCAGTATTCTCTTATTTTTCCTCACCTGTCAGGACGCACGGATCAGCACCCCCTTACCGCTTCGCCCCAGCCAGGTTCTAGCCTCTCCTGGGTGGAAGCTCTTCTTGTACAGCCTCTAAACAAGCTAAATGGAAGGAGCCCCACTCTGGTGATCTCAGGGGCACTCTCTCTCATCTCTCAACTGTCTGCCACAATATAAGCCTTAAACAGGCTTCAGGTGCAGCAGCCCACAAAAGCCTTAAACAGGCTTGCTGGAGGATTGGCCAGGGAAGCTTCATTATGGCCTTATGAAATAAGCCTTAAACAGGCTTAGTTGTGTGCAGCAGTCTCCATTCCCCCCCCTTTCCCCCTCTCCTACCGGTTTTTTTTTTTTGTTGTTTGTTCCTCTCTGCTGGGCTCTGTTGTTCCCCAGCTGCTGCCTGTGATAGCCGAGCATTCTCGGCGTCCTCGCGCATGCGCAGTCCGTCACTCTGGGCGCCTCTATGCCGGTTTCCAGTTTCCAAGATGGCGCCGGGTGTCTCGCGGCGCTACTGCGCATGCGCGAGCGTCCGACGCTCATGGCAGCGAATTTAAAAACTCAGCACTAGCTGTATGTGCTGCTGCTGGTTGCTGCATGTGTCAGATCGCTTCTCATTACCAGGGAAAGAGGGAAAACGCTCTACAAAGGTGGGTGACCTTCTCCTATTCAGCTTCTGTGTCAGGATCCCTGCTTTCTCTCTCTCTGCATTGCTGCTTGTTTTTCTCCCTGCAGGTTTCCAGTCCGCTCACCATGGAGACCGCTGCCCCAGCAGATCACCGCCAGCCTATTAGGTAAGGGGGGGGGGATAAGGGTAAGTAGTGAAGATTGAAAAAGAGAGCACTTCTAACGCTGCCTAAATTGGTCAGCCCTACCAGGTCCTCAAGAACGACTGCGTCAAGACAAAGAGAGTCCTCACGCAGGAGAAGCCGCTCCAGACATAGACGGAGCCGTTCCTACCACAGAAGAAGCCGCTTGAGGGGAAGCCGCAGAAGAAGCCGCTCCAGGTCGCATTCCCGGCATGGTCGATCCCACCATAGAAGGTCATCCTCACGCAGACATCGTTCCCCTGCACGCCACTCCCGTCCCGCAGGGAACGCATGCTGGATTTGCGGTGCAGCGGCTCTTCCGGATAAACTGGCCTGTCAAAGATGCCTGGAAGAGGCCACAAGAGAGAGAGCCTCGGAAGTCGGAGACTCAGCTGGGGCCGTAGCCCCTCAGGCTTCCATATCAGATGTGGATTTTTCCACCACTACCTCTCCAGCCCGGGCTAGCACATTAAAGGAGCAAGACTCCCTATATGATAATGAAGGTCTGGAGGTGTCGGCCGGATTCGACTTCTGTCTGATAGAGCCGTTTGTTAAATCAGTTAAAGAAGCAATAGGATGGGAGGAACCCCAGGAAGCCCAGCCAAAGCAAAGGAAGTATTTTCCTCAGCTTAAGAAGGATCCAGGAGCTTTTCCGTTCATTGACGAACTGGAAGACTTAATCAAAGAGGAATGGCAGAGACCAGAGAAAAAGTCTAGTCTGAATAACAGACTCCTGAAGCTTTATCCACTCAAGGAGCCTAAGGTGAACCCTCTGGTGTCCCCTCCGGTAGTGGACGCATCCCTGATGCGCCTTGCCAGGCATGTTACCCTCCCGTTAGAGGACGCGGTAACATTTAGAGATGTCCTCGACAGAAAGATCCACACGGATCTTAAACGGGCTTACCTGTCAGCGGGAGGTGCCTGCAGGCCTGCGATAGCACTTGCTTCAGTAGGAAGGGCCATCTCGAGTTGGTCTGCAAGCACAGAGAAGCTGGTATCAGAGGGTGCAGACCAAGAAAAAATAGTGAAGGCATTACAAGAGCTAAGCTTGGCTGGTGATTTCGTGGCTGAAGCCTCGGTCGACACCATCAGGTCTGCATCAAAGTCTATGCTGGCCTCAGTGACTGCCAGAAGAGCATTATGGCTGAAGCCCTGGACGGCGGATCCAGCATCCAAGTCTAACTGGTGCCGTATTCCGTTCGACGGTGAGCACCTCTTGGGAACAAAACTAGACACAGCCATCTCCAAGGTAACGGGTGGCAAGTCCGGGCTCATCCCCTCGGATAGGAGGCCTAAACAGAGACCTCCTCCCTTTAAGCGGAATCTCCCAGAGAGGTATAGAGACGCGAAAGCGTACAGACCAGGGAAGGAGTACCGAAGGAGCTGGAAGAATCCTCAGACCTCCTTCATGAAATTTCAGAAGCCTAAGACTCCCGCTTCCAGCGACCAGAAGGCTTTTTGGAGGTGCGCCCGTCCGGCCAGCGGTTGTGGGAGCAAGACTCTCCAGTTTCAAGCTGGTCTGGGCGGAGACCATAGACGATATCTGGACCCTGGCCACTGTCAGTTTCGGCCACAGATGGTCCTTCAAGAACCGGCCTCCAGGGGATCAGTTCTGCCCAACCCGTATTCCTCCATCTGGGGAAAAAAGGTTGTCCCTTCTAAGCTACGTCCAAGAACTTCTCCAAAAACGAGCGATGATAGAGGTTCCGCCAGCACAACGAGGCAGGTGATTCTATTCTCCACTATTCCTCGTCAAGAAGAAGTCAGGGGACTTTCGACCGGTTCTAGACCTAAAGAACCTCAACAAGTCCATCAGAGTGGAGTCTTTCAGGATGGAAAGCTTGCAGTCTATCCTCCAGGCCATAAATCTAGGAGACTGGATGCTCTCCATAGATCTCCAGGACGCCTACCTGCACATACCAATCCACGTGACATTCCAGAAATTCCTGCGATTCTTGGTGGGTCAGAGGCACTTCCAATTTCAAAGCCTTCCTTTTGGGATCTCAACAGCCCCCAGAACGTTTACGAAGGTTCTTCTTCCAGCAATAGCCTTTTTGAGGGAGAAAGGTCTAAGGGTCCACCATTACCTGGACGACATTCTCCTCCTCTCAAATAGCCAGGAATCACTCGTACAACATCGCGAGGTCCTAGTTTCCACTCTAATAAGTCTGTTTTGGATAATCAACTGGCAGAAGAGCAACACTCAACCTACCCAAAGGATGGTCTTCCTGGGAGCCGAATTAGACACCCGAATTAGACACAATTAGACTAGTTGTCCCTACTAGTTCAAAAGGTGAAGAATGTCATTCCGGCATCATGCCTTCCAGCCAGAGCGTACCTCAGCCTCCTGGGTTCCCTATCAGCGACCATTCCAATGGTCAGATGGGCTCAATGGAATTTACAGACCCCTGCAAGCTGCCTTCTTGCACCAGTGGGACGGATGGTCCATGTCCCAGTTAATTCGCATCTCAGAAGAAACCAGGTTATCTCTACGGTGGTGGACTCAACACAACAACCTCAGCAGATGCAGGCAGATAGTCATCCCCCACCAGGAAGTGGTAACTTCGGATGCCAGTCTGGAGGGATGGGGGGGCACATTATCTACATTATGCAGCTCAAGGCCGTTGGCACTTCAAAACCAAGGATGTAGTATCCAACGTTCTGGAGATGAAGGCAGCCTTCCAGGCCCTCTTAGCATTCAGTTCACTCCTGAGGGGGAAACAGGTCCTCATTCAAATGGACAACCGAGTAGCTGTAGCCTACATCAACAGGCAGGGGGGTACCAAGAGCATCTCCATGATGCAGGAGGTCGGTCCGATAATGCATTGGGCCCAACTGAACTTGTGGGATCTGAGGGCGGCCTACATTCCGGGTGTTCAAAATCTCCTGGCGGATTCTCTCAGCAGAACATTTGTTTCCAACAACAAGTGGTGTCTAAGCCCACAAGCATTTGCCCTTATATGCCAGACATGGGGTCATCCAGACATAGACCTTGCAGCAACGCCGGAGAACAAGAAATGTCAGAGGTTTCTGTCAAGGAACCCCTTCCCCTCAGCGGAGGGATCAGATTGTCTCCAACACCCCTGGAACTTTCGCCTAGGCTACATTTTCCCACCAACGCCACTGATAGCCAGGTTCCTTCTGAGGCTCAAACACTCAGCGGCTCTAGTACTAGCCGTGATTCCCTTCTGGCCATGGAGGCCTTGGTTCACCACCCTCCTGCAGCTAAGCACAACGGATCCACTTCCGCTCCCGGTGACAACGGATCTGCTAACCCAAGGTCAGCTCCTCCATCCGAACCCAGAGAAATTACACCTAACGGCCTGGAGGCTGAAAGGTCTAGGTTCCTAATCCAGGGCTGCTCTCAAAGGGTGGTCGATACACTGCTCCAAGCTAGGAAACTCTCCACAAACAACACCTACGGGAGAATCTGGGAAAAGTTCTCTTCCTTTGCCCAGGAACAAGGTTGGGACCCTTCTTCCCCATCAGCAGTACAAGTGCTTAAATTCCTCCAGTCAGGTCTGGACAAAGGCCTTAGGTCCAACACCCTAAAGGTTCAGGTGTCTGCCATCTCCGCTTTGACAGGAGTTAAGTGGGCCCTTAACCCTCTGGTGGTCCAATTTCAGAAAGCCTGCCTGAAGCTGAGGCCTCCTAGAAAGCCTTCGTTTCCAACATGGGACTTATCGACTGTCCTAGAGACCCTATCCGGAGAACCATTCTTCCCACTCGAAGACGTCTCCCTCTGGGACCTGACTCTGAAGGTATCGTTTCTAATTGCCATCACATCGGCAAAGAGGGTCTCAGAAATGCAAGCTCTACTGATCAAGGAACCATATCTGATGATTTACCCAGACAGGCTAACCCTGAAGCCTTCAGACAGATTCATCCCAAATGTCTCCTCCTCGTTCCACTTTAACCAGGAGATTGACCTCACAGCCTTGGTCACAGATCAGGGCGCTCCCCATACTTTGGATATCAAGGGCAACATTCTGCAATACCTCTCTGTAACCGAATCTTTCAGAAAATGTGAAAACCTTCTAGTCATTCCACATGGGTTCAGGAAGGGCCAGGCAGCTTCTGCCCGTACCATCGCCTCATGGCTTGTGAAAGCCATCAAGAAGGCCTACTCCTTAAGCTCCTCTCAAATTCCGGAAGGTTTAAGGGCGCATTCCACCAGGGCAATGGCGACTTCATGGGCAGCTTACTGCAGAGTCTCAGCGGAAACCATTTGTAGAGCGGCCACTTGGTCTTCCAGAAACACTTTAGTTTCCCATTATAAAATAGACGCTGCAAGCTTAGCAGCAGTTGAATTCGGGAGGGCCGTGATACAGGCCAATTCTTCTGTTTCTTGTCAATAAATTTATTTTTCATTCCCACCCAGTTTGGCGAGTTACTCCCCAACGTGTATGCTGCCATGATGCGACAGGAAAACGGAAAATTGTATACTCACCTTTCCGTAATTTTTCTTTCCTGTCGCATCTTCATGGCAGCATACAATCACCCACCCTTTTGAGGTGACATGTGTATATATATATATATATATATATATACAGAGAATACTGGGACGGGTGTCTACTCTTTAATTTATAGCTATGTGGTCCTATCAGGTCGTGGAGGCGGAGTCACAACCCCAACGTGTATGCTGCCATGAAGATGCGACAGGAAAGGAAAATTACGGAAAGGTGAGTATACAATTTTCCGTTTTTCCACCATAATTTGCAAATAAATTCTTTCATAAATCAGACAATGTGATTGTCTGGATTTGTTTCCACATTTTGTCTCTCATAGTTGAGGTATACCTATGATGACAATTACAGGCCTCTCTCATCTTTTTAAGTGGGAGAACTTGCACAATTGGTGGTTGACTAAAAACTTTTTTGCCCCACTGTAATACCACCAAAAGAAATCTCTATCTGTCCAAAAAATTATAAAAGTGTCATATAGGTTCAGTGTTGCATGACCGTGCAATTGTCATTCAAGGTGTGACAGCACTGAAAGATGAAAATTGGCCTGGGCAGGAAGGGGGTGAAAGTACCTGTTATATAAGTGATTAAGAAGCTGTTAATGAACTTGATGGTGGAGGCACTCTAGTAAAAAACCTAAAATCTGTTAAAAATAAAAATACTAAAGATAAGGTTAGCTGTCAGTGTTGGGTCTGAATAGAATAGTTGTCAGGGGAGAGACTTCTTCCTGCGTGGATGGAGGAATCTACTCATTTCTTCTACACAAGAGCAATCTAAATGTATATGGCTAGCTTTAGTGTCAGTATGTATTTTAGGTAGGGCAAACAAAAACTATTTGATATTTAGTATCAGTGTCAGTGTTAGTGCCAGTTAGGTAATGTAGCATAAAAAAAATAGCAAAATTCACACTATTGTTTCTGAGTCATACTATGGGCACTAACAACAAATAGCGCAAACATAGGTGGTATCCTCATAAATGTCAAGAATAGGATAATTGATTTGGGGCTGTCTTTTAGTGGTGAACAATGTGAACCAATTGACCTCTGGAAGATTTACCCCCCTTCATGACCAGGCCATTTTTTTCAACACTGCACTTGCATTACTTTAACAGACAATTGCGCGGTCATGCGACACTGTACCCAAATACAATTTATGTCCTTTTTTTCCCACAAATAGAGTGTTTTTTTGGTGGTATTTGATCTCTGCTGCGTTTTTTCTTTTTTGCGATATAAACGAAAACAATATTTTTTTACTTTCTGCTATAAAATATAAACAATAAAAAATTAAAACAATCAAATTTCTTCATCAATTTAGATCAATATGTATTTTGCTAAATATTTTAGGTAAAAAAATCCCAGTAAGTGTATATTGATTGGTTTGCACAAAAGTTATAGGTTCTACAAACTATGGGATATTTTTATTTATTTATTTATTTTTACTAGTAGTGGCGGCGATCAGCGACTTATAGCGGAACTGCGATATTGCGGTGGACAATAGGACACTGACTGACACTTTTTTGGGGATCAGTGACACTAATACAGTGATCACTGCTAAAAATATGCAAAAAAGTGACATTGGCTGGGAAGGGGTTAAACATCAAGGGCCATCAAAGGGTTAAATGTGTGCCTAGCTGGTATTTTTTTTAACTGTGGAGGAGGTGCTTTTACTAGGGGAAGACATGGATCCATGTCCCTGCTTTGCCGAGACACAGGATCCATGTCTTCCCTCCTGACAGAACGGTGATCTGCCTTGTTTACATAGGCAGACTGCTGTTCTGCCTGTGTACTGAATGATCGGCGGGTGCCAGAGGACATCGAAGCGGCGGTCCCCCCCCATCGGCTTTGAGTGAGCTACCACCGACGCGAACTCGCACCCGCTTCCTAGAAGTGCAGGGTCACATATGTACTGTATGTGTTCCTGCGCACAAAGGCCGTCCTTTAGCAGTAAAACTGCTATAGGGCGGTCAGGAAGCAGTTAATGGCTAGAATTATATACCAATATTTTTTTTTTTTACCAAGTTTTTCTTTGATAATAGAAAAAATCAGAAGCTTTCCTTCAAACCATAACTTAAATGGTAAGTAAAGGCAAAACTATTTTTTTTTTTACGTTTTGTATAGTGGAGAGGGATTAGAACATGGCTGTCTGTGCCCCTATTAGGGAGATTCACACTCTCTATTTGTCCTGTTTACTGTTATCATCAAAAGTGAATGTAAGAGCCCTTTCACACTGGGGCGGGGGGCGGCGTCGGCGGTAAAACGCCGCTATTATTAGCGGCGTTTTACCGTCGGTATTCGGCCGCTAGCGGGGCGGTTTTACCCCCCGCTAGCGGCCGAGAAAGGGTTAAATACCACCGCAAAGCGCCTCTGCAGAGGCGCTTTGCCGGCGGTATAGCCGCGCCGTCCCATTGATTTCAATAGGCAGGAGCGGTAAAGGAGCGGTATACACTCTGCTCCTTCACCGCTCCGAAGATGCTGCTGGCAGGACTTTTTTTACCGTCCTGCCAGCGCATCGCTCCAGTGTGAAAGTCCTCGGGGCTTTCACACTGGAATGAAAGCAGCGGCACTTTCGGGTCGGTTTGCAGGCGCTATTATTAGCGCAATAGCGCCTGCAAACCGCCCCAGTGTGAAAGGGCTCTAAAAGAAAATCCCTAATTTTGGGTTGTCCCCAGAACAGTAATAAATAGGGGCACTAGTTCTGGTGCCCTGGGGGCCCCAAGGGTTTCCCTAAAAAAAAAAACCTGACAGAGGTTATAACCCTCCCTTACTCTATCCCTCTATCCAAACTGAGAAAAAAAGTTTTGCCTATAGTTCTACTTTAAAGTGGCTCTAAACATATATTGTGACTGGCCTCTGGTGATACACAGAGATTAAACAAATCTTCCTACATAAGTTGTACCTGTTTATCTGCGGTCTTCTCTTCTCTATATCTGTTCAAAGTCCAGAATTTTAAAGCTTATCTGAGAGTTCAAAAAAAGGGGGTGGAGAGCTGAAGTTACATTCTGTGGGGCTCAGTGATGAGAGCTCTGAGAGTTGATTGGAGGGATGATACATACCCCCCTCCACACAGCACACAGGAACAGAACTGAGGCTGTCATTCAGCGGGAGATACCTCATCTGTTTTTTTCGCTTGGTGTCAGGAAAACTTGCAAGAAGTGATTCATGCTGATATTAGAGGACTGAAGCAGCAGACAAAAATGACAGTTAGGGGTAGATTTACTAAAACCGGTGCACTCAGAATCCATGCAGCTGTGCATGGGAGCCAATCATCTTCCAATTTCAGCTTTTTCAATTAAGCTTTGGCAGTAAACCCTGGAAGCTGATTGGTTTCTATGCAGAGCTTCAGCAGATTTTGCACTTTCCAGTTTTAGTAAATAACCCCCTTAGTGCTCTTAATTGAGACAAGTACACACTATAGAGGGATATGCTTTTTACATATTTCATGTCTGAGGTTTACAACCACTTTAAGTATATTTAAGAACCACAAACTGAAAACCTTATTTAATTCATTTTTAAAATTGAGCATATTCACCCATCAGTCCATGTCTCCATGCTTTATTTTGCTAAAAAATAACTTTGAACCCCCCCCCCCCAGCATTTCTGACACCGGCCATCTTGAGTAAGGTCAGGCAATTCATGTAGCATTTACTTGCTGGAATCCATCTACCCTTAGCTCAGGCATTCAGACAGGAGGGTGTCCTTGGCTAAGAAAGCCCCTGCTCTATTCCAGATAAAAGAAAAAGATGCCCAAGAAGACTTCTGGGATGTATGACATCATTATGGCCTAGGCCAGAAACCAGGAAGCAATGTAAAGAAACGGGGTGGACGCCATCCAACAGATCTGCCTGCTCAGCGGGGACCTGTCCGGTGATCCCCGCTGAGAAGGCAGATGACAGGTCTGTGTCTGCTCCGTTATGCAGAGCGGACACGGACACGGCCCGCTCTCCTCTATGGGGCGGTCGGATGGAAATGGACCACCTGTCTGTTTCCATCCGACTGTCATCCAATACGATCTGCCGGACAGATGGAGAATGGATCCTCATCTGTCTGTTTTTGATGGCCGGCGGGTGTCAGCAGACACATGTCTGCTGACATATAACACTCCATAGAGAGCTATGGATAGTCCAATCAGGTCCTCCTGAAAAACAGACTCGATCGGAACGTTCGTGTGAAAGGGGCCTTAATATGATGCACCTTCCTATCTATTTACTAAGGCTAGCAGCATAGGGATTTAAAATAGTTAAAGCGTTACTAAATCCACAACAGTAAAATCAGTCTGTATATGCAGTAAAGCACGCTTGTTATACTCACTGTGGAACCTAAGAGGTTAATCCTCTGCATTGTGTAAAAAGTCTGTTCTCTGATCCTCCCCTTCTTTCACTGTCCCCAATCCATCTCCTGATAGTACAGAGCCTTGGAGGCACCCTGCACATGCTCAGTTTGGTGTGTATTGCTGGAGAGTTTTTTTTTTTTTTTTTGGGGGGAGAGTGCATGTGATCAGCACAGGGCCAATCAGCACTGTCCAGACGGAGAGTCAGGAGTCATGCAGCCTCATAGGACAGTCAGAGAAGAATGAAAACTCCTCCTACAAGCTTTAACAAGACACTGATAGAAGTCACAAAACTGCTATATACTGCTGATGAGAAAAGTTATTTAGCAGTTTATAATTACTAAAATAATTACATTTCCATGTTCTGTGTACTGTGGGAGACCAGATATAGTAAATGCAGGGTCCTGGGTTTAGTAACACTTTAATGTTGATAGAGAGAGTTTAGTTCCGCGTTAACATTCACCACAAAGTAAAGGCCCAAGTTGTCCTAAAACAAAAGATATAATTCACCTGGAATCACTAAGCAGTTGTAAAGGTATGTACAGTTTTACTAACACATGCCAAAGTTGCAAAGACTGGGTGTTAAAGTGTTTTTTTTTTAACCTTCAGCATTAAGGGGTTAAAGGAGTTGTAAAGTCTTAAGGTTTTTCACCCTAAAGCATTCTATGCACTAAGGTTTTCTTACCTGAACCTGAACGTTCCAGCGACAAGCATAGGATGGAATGAAAGCAGCAGGAGCCATTGGCTCCCGCTGCTGTCAAACAAATCCAGTGACACGGGAGCCAGGGGGGCGGGGCCTAGTCCTGCTGTCTGTGTCAATGGACTACCCCAAAGATGCTGCTTAGACGTCCTCCCTTTTGCACGCTCCTCGTGCGCCCCCTGCAGGGCGCGTGCAGTGATCACTGAGTCAATGAGACTCGGGTGATCACAGATCAGAGTAAGGGGCCGATCCTGTCCCTTTACCACGAGATCAGCTGTCAGCCAATGACAGCTGATCACGTGATGTAAACAGAAGGTCGGTAATCATTTTTTTTTCTCCTCATCGTCTTTTTTTTCTCCGATCACTGGCTTCAGTGCAAGGGACATCGGTCCCGAAGAGGAAGAGGCGAAGCCTCCTCATCTGTGCCCACCAATACCGCCTTACAGTGCCACCTGCCAGTGCCCACACAGTGCCACGAATCAGTGTATAAGTGCCAGCAATCAGTGCCACCTATCATTGCCCACCAGTGGTGCCAATCAGTGACTCATCAGTGCCACCTAGCAGTGCTGCCTATCAGTGTCACCTACCAGTGCCAATCAGTGCCCATCACTGCCACGCATCAGTGCCCATCAGTGCCAGCTATCAGTGCCCTCCAATGTCACCTATCAGTGCCCACCAGTGCCACCTCATCAGTGCCCACCAGTGCTGCCTATTAGTTCCCACCAGTGCTGCCTCATCAGTGCCCATCAATGAAGGAGAAAAATTACCTGTTTGCAAAATTTATTAACAAAATATAAAACGATTTTGTATTTTTTTAAAAAAGATTTCAGTCTTTTAAATTTTTTTTAACAAAAAATAAAAACCCCAGAGGTGATCAAATACCACCAAAAGAAAGCTATATTTGTGGGGAAAAAAATGATAAAAATGTCATTTGGGTACAGCGTTGTATGACCGCGCCGCGCAATTGTCAAAAAATTGTTAAAAAAATGACAGTGCTAACAGCTGAAAATTGGTCTGGGCAGAAGGGGGGTTTAGCTACCCAGTAAGCAAGTGGTTAAACTCCATGCCTCACAGAATCCTCTTTGGCATGAAGATCCCCACTATTAAGGGAATGAAAGAGTTACCAGGAGATCCTCCAAGCCTTTGTCTATAGGATTGGTCCAGTTGTGATTTTAGTATTTTCTCTCCCATGTTAGCGGCTCAGTTTGCTCCCCTTCTCTTTGCCCTCCTCTCCCCGCTGTGTTGTTTTGGGGAGATCAGTAATCGGTCCAGAATCAAATCCTATTCATATGTAAATGTGATGCCTGTACATCCTCTGATTGTCCCACAAAACGCACTCACAGGGGTTCCCTTGAGGCAGATTTGACAGCCTCTCCAAGCAGTGTGTGTGTAATAATTCCCGATACAAGGGGAGTCGCTGGGAGAGGTACACTGCACAGCCAAGGCTTGGAAGGCACTACACCGTGATTTTCCTTTTTTTTCTAATTAATAGAGATTTGGTTGCCGAGCCGGAAATAAAAAAAAAAAAAGGACTAAAAATAAACAGCTGTATAGTACTTCATTAAGCTGCCTGCTTGGAGTGATTTTCCCATTGATTAGTCTCAGGGATAATTCTAGTTCATTCCTCATTTCATTGCTAATTAACATCAGCTCAGCTCCTGACCACTTGACCGCACTGTCTCTGCAAACATGTGCCGCGTTGGCAAGCAGAGGCTGGTTGTGCCGCACTCTGCGCCATCCCTCGGTTATAGTAATAAGGCCTGTATACATAGCTCCCAACTGTCTCTGATTTCGAGGGACTGTCCCTGATTTGTCCCTCTGTCCCTCTTTCCTCCTCATTTGTCCCTCATTTTGTTCTGATCTATATAGTTGTATATAAAATGCACTTTTTATCTTTCAAAAAGTGTTTCCCAGTGCTAAACCTTTCATCCAAATTCTAAATTGCTGCTTTTGTATATTTTAAAAGCCAAAATAAAGGAATAGTAGTTGTAAAAAAAGCCCTTGTGGATTTAATTAACCTTTTTGGGGGGTTAATACTCCTTTAAGGGGGTGTGGAAGGGGGCGTGTCCTATGCCTACATACATTTGCTGGTAGGTGTCCCTCATTCCCATCTCAAAATGTTGGGAGGTATGTTTATATAGGGTTGCCACCTTTTCTTCATGCCAAAGCCGAACACATTAGTGGCGTTTGGCACTGTGCTTGCTTAACTCAACGGGGCTGGGCTGCAATCGTGTGTAATGCACATGGCTACAGCACAGTGACATGGGATTTTAGGGGTTAAAAACAGGTGGTGAGGAGGAAACATAACACTTCTTCACCACCTGTCAAATACTTCTAAAAAGTGATCCACTGTGGATCACTCTTCAGGGTGCACTGTGACTCCATTTACACTTGTGATTGGGAGACAGTAAAAATTAGAGGTTGAGCTGTGTTTTTACTGCTACCCATCTGTTCCCCTTAAGCTGCAAAGGCAGCAGAGGGGGATGTGCACATGCCACAGCCAAAATGCTTTGCATGATTGACGGTGCAACAAAAATTGTCCGCACTGTTGGGTTCAGCGAGCAGTAATGCCTGCCGAACGTGGCCCATCCAAGTGAATGGGGGCTTCCTGCATCTGTGTGCAATGCATTCAGTTGTGGTTGCACTGCTGTGGGGTTTAAACACTGCCTGTCAAATGCCCTGTGAAGAGTGATCCAAATGTGGATTGCTCTTCAGAGGGCACCACATGTGTAAATGAGCCCTAAGGCTGTTCAGCCATTGCAGTATATTCTGTGAAATCAGCAGGGAACTGGGGACAGCAGGAACAGGACTATTGCTGAGTAACCTCTTGTCTGCGGCAATTACAAAAAAAATTCCGCGCAGCTGGGGGCCAGGGGGAGGAAAAGGACTATTTAACCTCCGGGCTCAAGTGCTCACCCCTTGTGGAGATCCAGACCAGACTGTGGCTCGGGGCTCCATCTGCCCAGCTGGTGGCCAGGGAAGGAACATGAGTAGTTAATGTTATCAGACACAAGTTCTATCTTTATTCAGCAGTTCCGACAATTTAATCCGAGTCCCGATGTCCACTTCTATACCGGGAACCGCAGCACAAAGATTACTCCGCCGGGACTATTTGATGATTTCTGGGCTCAGGCGGAGTAATCCATGTGCTGCGGTTCCCGGCAACTTCATTCCCCGGCGGATTGGTATAGAAGTGGATATCGGGACTCGGATTAAATTGTCAGAACTGCTGAATTTCTGTAAAAAAACACACTAAAGTGAATTTTTCTTTTAAATATGTTTTTTACTGAAATTCCTAGACCTTTGCGGTAATATGTGACATAAAAAATTGGAACTACCACTATTTTATTCTCTAGGGTGTCTGCTTTCAAAAAATATATAATGTGTGGGGGTTTTGTGTAATCTTCAGGCCTAAAATGATTTTTTAACCACTTCAGCCCTGGAAGGATTTGCCCCCTTCCTGACCAGAGCATTTTTTGCGATTTGGCACTGTGTTGCTTTAGCGGACAATTGCGCGGTCGTGCGACGTTGTACCCATGAAAATTTGACGTCCTTTTTTCCCCACAAATAGAGATTTCTTTTGGTGGTATTTGATCACCTCTGCGGTTTTTATTTTTTGCGCTATAAACAAAAAAAGACCGACAATTTTGAAAAAAAAAGCAATATTTTTTACTTTTTGCTATAATAAATATCCCCAAAAAATATTTTAAAAAAATTTTTTCCTCAGTTTAGGCCGATACGTATTCTTCTATATATTTTTGGTAAAAAAAAATTGCGATGAGCGTATATTGATTGGTTTGCACAAACGTTATAGCATCTACAAAATAGGGGATAGATTTATGGCATTTTTAAAATTATTATTATTTTTTACTAGTAATGGCGGCGATCTACGATTTTTATCGGGACTGCTACATTATGGCGGACACATTGGATACTTTTGACACTATTTTGGAACCATTGTCATTTATACAGCGATCAGTGCTATAAATAGCCACTGATTACTGTACAAATTACACTGGCAGGGAAGGAGTTAAACACTAGGGGGCGATCAAGGGGTTAAGTGTGTCCTAGAGAGTGATTCTAACTGTGGGGGGGATGGGCTACCACTGACATGACAGCGATCACTGTTCCTGATGACAGGGAGCAGTAGATCCCTGTCATGTCACTACACAGAGCAGGAAAATGCCTTATGATCGCGGGCTGCTGGCGAACATCGAGTGCGCGCCCGCAAGGCGGAAAAATTTAAAGGGACATACAGGTACGCCATTCTGTCGAGGTATATGTGTGTGGGGCGGTCGGCAAGTGGTTAAACATGTGAGAAAAAAACACAAAAAATGCTCTGGCAGCGAAAAGGTTAAAGTGTAACAAAAGGCTAAACTATTTTTCTTTCGTTTTGGAGTGGAGTGGGATTAGAATGCCTGTCAGTTTTTATTGTTATCTGTGCCCCCATTAGGGAGATTCATTCTTTCTATTTGTCCTGTTTACCGTTATCATCGAAAGTGAAAGTAAATCACAAGTTTTGGGTTGTCCCCAGAAAAGAAATAGAGGGGAAATCTTCCAGTGGGGACACTAGTTCCTGGGGGGCCCAAGGAATTCCCTTAATTTGCAGGGATTTCCTCTCACTTCCTGTTTGGCTATGGGACAGGAAGTGAAGGGAAATCTCCACAATGGGATACAGATGTTAAAAAAAAAAAAAAAAAAAAACTCATAGGGTTTATACCCCTTCCTTGCTCTATTCAAAATTAAAAAAAAAAAAAACAGAAAATTGTTTCATACTTACCGTAAATATTATAAAAGAAGAGGTTAAGGACTCCTCAATTATTCTCCATATTATAGAATACCTAGGGAGGGTGTGTATGCTGCCATGGATATGCACCATGAAAGAAAAATTACGGTAAGTATGAAACAAATTTCTGTTTTCCTGGTGCATCCATGGCAGCATACTAGTGATAAATAACTAGCTGAGGCGGGTGGGTAATGCTTAGAAAAAAAATATTTTATTGACACCGATTTAAAGAAATCAGACAGCTGGAGAAGAATGAAGGGGGAATCCTTAACCTTTTCTTTTATAATATTTACTGTCCTAAGGGGCGGATCCAAAGGTGGAGCTTATCACTAGTATGCTGCCATGGATGCACAGGAAAAAGTTTTGCCTATAGTTTTACTTTAAGGATTAGTAAGCTGTAATATATGCATTTTTTTGAGGAGGGGTTTAAAGGGAAAGCTCTGCTTGTCTGCCTCCTCGCCCCACCCTGCTGCCACATTTGGCACCTTCTGGGGGGGTACCTGGTTTTGACAGGTACCCGTTACCATAGCTCCCAACTGTCCCTGATTTCGAGGGACTGTCCCTGATTTGGAGCAATGTCCCTCTGTCCCTCTTTCTCCCTAATGCGTCCCTCATTTTGGTCTGATCTATATAGTTGTAGATAAAATGCACTTTTTATCTTTCAAAATGTGTTTCCCAGTGCTAAACCTTTCATCCAATTTCTAAATTGTAAATTTTAAAAGCCAATATAAAGGAATAGTAGTGGTAAATTTAGTGGTAGATTTAATTAAACTTTTTTTTTTTGGTTAATTCTCCTTTAAGGAGGTGTGGCAGGGGGCGTGTCCTATGCCTACATACATTTTCTAGTAGGTGTCCCTCATTCCCATCTCAAAATGTTGGGAGGTATGCCGTGCCCACTTCCGGGTGAGTTTACCGTGGCAAACTCAGCTGGAAGTTCAGCCCCTCTCCTCCTTCCCCCGCCGCCGGGCCATTCACAAAGTGCAGCATACGCAGTAGGTAACCGGCTGTGAAGCTGCAAGGCTTCACTGCTGGTATCCCTTAGTCGAGATGGCTGCGACAGCACCCGAGAGCTGATTGAAAAATTGGCTCGAGTGAGGACACCGCTGGATTCCTGGACAGGTACAGTATTTGTAGCTGCTGACTTTTAATTTTTTTCTAAAGGAGCCTGGAGCTCCGCTTTAATACTGCTTTAACCACTTAAGGACCGAGCATCTTTCTGAGATTTGTTGTTTACAAGTTAAAAACAGATTTTTTTGCTAGAAAATTATTTAGAACCCCCAAATATTATACATTTTTTTTCTGAACACCCTAGAGATTAAAATGGTGGTCGTTGCAATACTTTCTGTCACACCGTGACAGCGGTCTTACAAGCGCACTGTTTTTGGAAAAAATACACTTTTTTTAATTAAAAAATAAGACAACAATAAAGTTAGCCCAATTTTTTTTTTTATATTGTGAAAGATAATGTTACGCCGAGTAAATTGATACCCAACATGTCACGCTTCAAAATTGCGCCCGCTTGTGGAATGGTGACAACCTTTTACCCTTAAAAATCTCCATATGCAACATTTAAAAAATTCTACAGGTTGCATGTTTTAAGTTACAGAGGAGGTCTAGGGCTAGAATTATTGCTCTCGCTCTACCAATCGCGGCGATACCTCACATGCGCTACTCACGTATGCGGTCGCTTCTGCGCGCGAGCTCGTCGGGGCGGGCGCGTTAAAACATTTTTTTTTCTTGTTTATTTTACCTTTTTTTTTTTTACACTGTTTTTAAAAAAAAAAAAGTGTCACTTTTATTCCTATTACAAGGAATGTGAACATTCCTTGTTATAGAAAAAAACATGACAGGACCTCTTAAATATCAGACCTCAGATCTCGTATTTATATTAAAATGCAATAAAGAAAAAAAAAAAAAAATTTTGTCATTTAAAAATATGAAAAAAAAAATGGCCTTTAACCACTTAAGCCCCGGACCATTTGGCTGGCTAAAGACCAGAGCACTTTTTGCAATTTGGCACTGCATTGCTTTAACTGACAATTGCGCAGTCGTGCGACATGGTTTCCAAACAAAATTGATGTCCTTTTTTCCCCACAAGTAGAGCTTTCTTTTGGTGGTATTTGATCACCTCTGCGGTTTTTATTTTTTGCGCTATAAACAAAAAAAGAGCGACAATTTTGAAAAAAACGCAATATTTTTTACTTTTTGCTATAATAAATATCCCCCAAAAATATATTAAAAAAATTTTTTTTCCTCAGTTTAGGCCGATACGTATTCTTCCATATATTTTTGGTAAAAAAAATCGCAATAAGCATTATTGATTGGTTTGTGCAAAAGTTATAGCGTCTACAAAATAGGGGATAGTTTTATTAATATTTTTTTTTTACTAGTAATGACGGCGATCTGCGATTTTTATCGTGACTGCGACATTATGGCGGACAGATCGGACACTTTTGGCGCTATCTTGGGACCATTCACATTTATACAGCGATCAGTGCGTTTAAAAATGCATTGATTACTGTGTAAATGTGACTGGCAGTGAAGGGGTTAACCAGGAGGGGGCGCTGCAGGTGTTAAGTGTGTCCTAGGGATGTGTTCTAACTGTAGGAGGGATGGGCTATGTGTGACACAACACTGATCACCGCTCCTGATCACAGGGAGCTGTGATCAGTGTCCTGTCACTAGGAAGAATGGGGAAATGCTTGTTTACATCAGCATTTCTCCGTTCTTCCTCTCTGTGAGACGATTGCGCGGGACCCGCGATCACACTTATGGGGCTCGCAGCAGGGTCGTGTGCGCCGCCACTGGCGCGCATGTGACCACACGGCGGCAAATTTAAAGGGACGTACCTGTACGCCCATTTGGCTGTTCGTGTCATTCTTTCAACGTAAATGTTCGTGCGGCGGTCGGCAAGTGGTTAAGAGCTATGGGCGTAAGTGACGTTTTGACATTGCTTCCGCCCTGCAGTGATATGGAGACGGGTGGGGGCCATCTTCCCCTCACTCGTTTCCATACCCAACAAGGGGACAGACGCAATCACCTCCACCGCTGCCGATGGCTCCGGTAAGCGGCGGAGGGCACCAGATCACGGCGGGGTGGCCCTCTCCTGCCGCCAATAAAAGTGATCTTGCGGCGAATCCGCTGCAGAGACCACTTTTATCTCAAACCGGACCGCCTGCTGAAGACGAGGATACCAGGGTTATGGCAGCTAGCTGCTGCCATAACAACAATATGCTCCTTCAAAGTACAGACGTATAACAATGGTGGGCGGTCCGGAAGTGGTTAAAGAGAAACTGCAGTCTGCTCACATAATTTGTAATAAAAACATCTTTGCCATTCTGAAGCTTCCCTCCAACCACTCTGCATATTATTTTATATATACTGTGATTCTGTACTTGCCAAATATGCTGCAGAGATCTCCCTCCACTGAGTTTGGCTGCAGCCATTAACTGTGGGCAGCTGAAGCTGCTGCCTGTTCACTTCCTGGATTTACAGAGGCACACCTCCAGCTCTGCAGGTCTCATTGGCCCTCTTATGACTCATCCCCCCTCACTTCCTGGCAAACTCTCATGAGAGTGAGAGAGAGAGCTGTACATGATGTCATAAGCCTAGGCTAATGACCAGACAAGAAACATGAAGTGGGCTGTATAAGGTATTTATTGGCAGAAAAAAATGTTTTACAATCCAAAGTTAAAACAACAAAGGCAGAAGATTTAATAGATGGAAAGATGAAAAAATGACTGAAGTTCCGCTTTAAGGAAACCCTTTACATGCAGTGGGCAATCCTCACTGGCCTATAAAGAGGAACACACTATAGATGGGTCCAGCTCTGGCACTGGGAGTTGATCTTTGCATACTGGGCACACATTTATGCCCCCTGAAGATGTCCCGTTCAGTGCAGTCGGTGGTCATCTTCCATCTGCCTTGAATACAATTTCAAATCAGTGTAAAGATCCAGCACCACGGGCTGATTGGAATGACCATTTCACTTACTGAAAAAAGAAAATCCATTCCTTTCAGAGCTTTTAAATGATGAAAAGGGATTAAGAGGGATAGGAATATGTGAGCGTTCCACTCTCCCGAAATGTGCGGCGCTCTATGAAATGTGCCTGCGATTCTGTTTTCTTCTAATCTGCAGACTAGCAGCATTGTTCTGCAGAGGGACACAAATTGCACCATATAGGGATAAAAATTGCAACTCCGGATTTCTGGCATGGAATCCCAGTTTTTCCATATGGAGGTCCATATGCTTTAAGGTCTGAATCAATATTTTTGGCTCCTATACCCCGATGCACAGCTTTTACCTAAATAAAACTTCTGTCACAGTCTTTGTTATTGATGCCCCCACAAAAGGCATGGTACAGCACGTTTGACTGCCGCCCCCCGTCCCCCCACCACCACCTCCGTCCAGAAGACGCTGTTAAACTGCGCAATAAAACCCGAGGAGATTTATACCGATAGGAGTAAAATTTTAGGATGACTGAAACCAATCGTCAATGTGTAATCACTGGAGATCAATATTTTTATCAGCACACCTGCCATTGACAGGCTTCCTCTGCTTCTTTTACAGCGACATCCTTTTGCCATTTTATGGTTCCGCTTACAAAGAAACAAAGTCTTTTGTATTCTCGTCTCAGGATGTATTTTTTTTTTTTTTTTTTTTGGTGGCTGCAACAGAAAGGGGCTTTACACTCGGCACTTTGATTTGATCAAATCATATTATGATACAGCAAAAAGCTATATACAATTACAATAAGCATTTCAAAAGTGTTACAAATAAAAATAATAAGCTTAAAGTGTTTCTAAACCCACAACAGTAAAATCAGTCTGTATATGTAGTAAAGCATGCTAGTTATACTCACTGTGGAACCTAAGGGGTAAGTCGTCTGCATTGCGTAAAAAGGCTGTTTGATCCAGTCTTCGTTGATCCTCCCCTTCTTCCACTGTCCTCAATCCATCTCCCGATAAAACAGAGCCTTGGAGGCATTCTGCACATGCTCAGTTTGATGTGTATTGCTAGAGAGTTTTTTTTTCTTGAGAGGGTGCATGTGATCAATACAGGGCCAATCAGCAATGTCCAGACAGAACATCAGGGGTCATGCAGCCTCATAGGACAGTCAGAGTAGAATAAAAACTTTTCCTACAAGCTTTAAAGTGGTTGTAAACCCCATTACAACCACTATAACCTTCAGGTAAGCCTAGATTGAGGCTTACCTGTAGGTGCAAGAAATATCTCCCAAACCTAAAAGGTTTAGGAGTAGGAATGAGCTTCGCGTTCGAGTCGAACCCATGTTCAACTCGAACATCGACTGTTTGATCGTTCACCAAATTGCGAACGTTATGGGCCGTTCGCGCCAAATTCGTGTGGCGCGTCACGGCCCATAATTCACTGCGGCATCGCAGTTCATTGCTGGCTGATGATTGGCCAAGCATGCACTATGACCCACATGCTTGGCCAATCACAGCGCCGTCAGTAGAGAGAGCTGTAATTGGCCAAAGCCAGGGTGGCTTTGGCCAATTATGGCTCAGGGGGTTTAGAACACGCCCCACACTATATAAGGCCGCCTGCACGGTGGCCCTGTGTAGTGTGTTCCAGCGTGCTTAGATAGACAGAGAGACAGTGTAATTTCATTTGAGTTAGCTAGATTAGGCAGGACAGTCAGTGAGTTAGCTGCACTTACAGTGTATTGTGTATATATATGCATCCCAGGTGTTGTATATATATATATATATATATATATATATATATATATATATATATACACTGTATTCAGTTTAGCTAGATCCGTTCCTGTTATCTTCCTACTGACAGGCAGGCTTTTCTTGTTACAGTATTTACAGCTACCTGAAGAAAATTGCTGGTTTTCTTTTGATCCTATTAGTACCACAGTCAGGCAGCTAGACTATTTACAGTTAGTGTAATGCGTCCTCCTTACAGTGTTCAGCTAAAACTACAAGTTAGTGTAGTGCGACCTCTGCACAGTGTTCAGCTAAAGCTACAAGTTAGTGTAGTGCGTCCTCCTCACAGTGTTCAGCTAAAGCTACAAGTTAGTGTAGTGCGTCCTCCTCACAGTGTTCAGCTAAAACTACAAGTTAGTGTAGTGCGTCCTCTGAACAGTGTTCAGCTAAAACTACAAGTTAGTGTAGTGCGTCCTCCTCACAGTGTTCAGCTAAAGCTACAAGTTAGTTTAGTGTGACCTCTGCACAGTGTTCAGCTAAAGCTACAAGTTAGGGTAGTGGGACCTCCTCACAGTGTTCAGCTAAAGCTACAAGTTAGTTTAGTGTGACCTCTGCACAGTGCTCAGCTAAAGCTACAAGTTAGGGTAGTGCGTCCTCCTCACAGTGTTCAGCTAAAGCTACAAGTTAGTTTAGTGTGACCTCTGCACAGTGTTCAGCTAAAGCTACAAGTTAGGGTAGTGCGTCCTCCTCACAGTGTTCAGCTAAAGCTACAAGTTGGTGTAGTGCGTCCTCCTCACAGTGTTCAGCTAAAACTACAAGTTAGTGTAGTGCGACCTCTGCACAGTGTTCAGCTAAAGCTACAACTTAGTGTAGTGCGTCCTCTGAACAGTGTTCAGCTAAAACTACAAGTTAGTGTAGTGCGACCTCTGTACAGTGTTCAGCTAAAGCTACAAGTTAGTGTAGTGCGTCCTCTGAACAATGTTCAGCTAAAGCTACAAGTTAGTGTAGTGCGTCCTCTGAACAGTGTTCAGCTAAAACTACAAGTTAGTGTAGAGTGAGCTCTGCACAGTGTTCAGCTAAAGCTACCTGTAGACGGTTGGTAGACTCTGCCCCCTTCCGTGAGTTTGTGGAATGTGCAGTTCCTCATTGGCAGGTACTCAAACGCCACTTTTTCTCACGGAAGGCCATTTCGGCTCTCTACCGGCATGTGGAAGGCAATGGCCATGCCTCGCTGGACAGGGCGGTCAGCGGTAAGGTGCATATTACCGCTGACTCATGGTCCAGCAGGCATGGACAGGGACGTTACCTAAGTTTCACCGCGCATTGGGTGACTCTGCTGGCAGCTGTTAAGGATGCAGGACAAGGTGCAGTAGTGTTGGAGGTTGTTCCGCCACCACGCCTCCAAAATGCCATTACTAATGATTGTAACACACCTCTCTCCTCCACCCTCTCCTCTACTTCTTCCTCCATGGCCTCTTCCTGTGCTTTGTCCTCAGAACCAGCGGTTCTCCATAGCCGTTCAAGGGGCTACGCAAGTATGCAGGCCAAAAGATGCCATGCGGTGCTGGAGCTGGTGCTTGGGGGACAGGAGCCACACTGGGGCAGAGGTTCTGTCAGCTCTGCAGGGGCAGGTTCAGAGGTGGTTGACGCCGCGCCAACTTAAGGCAGGAATAGTGGTTTGCGACAATGGCACCAACCTCCTCTCTGCCCTCCGACAGGGACAAATGACCCATGTGACCTGTTTGGCTCACGTCCTTAACTTGGTGGTGCAGCGGTTCTTGGGCAGGTACCCAGGCTTACAGGATGCCCTGAGGCAGGCCAGGAAAGTCTGTGTGCATTTCCGCCAGTCATATAATGCCAGTGCTCGGCTGGCAAATCTCCAAAAGGTGTTTAACCTGCCCAAGAACCGCCTAATCTGTGACATGCCCACCAGGTGGAACTTAACATTGGCCATGCTGCAGCGGCTGCACACGCAGCAGAGGGCCATCAATGAGTACCTGTGCAACTATGGCACCAGGACAGGGTCGGGGGAGCTTGTTTTTTTTGCATGCATGATGCATGCACTGTCCTGTCACCATTTGAGGAGGCCACGAGGATGGTGAGCAGTGAAAGTGCATGCATCAGTGACACTGTCCCCCTTGTCCACCTGTTGGAGCACACGCTGCGTGGAATAATGGACAGGGCACTTGAGGCAGAACAGAGGCAGGAAGAGGAGGACTTCCTTAGCTCTCAAGGCCCCCTTTATCCAGACAGTGTTCCTTGGTGCCCGCCGATCACACAGGAAGAGGACGAGGAGGAGGAGGATTGTGTCAGTATGAAGGTGGAGCCTGGCACTCAGCATCAGCAGCAGTCTTTAAGGGATCAGTCCCAAGAAACACATGGACTTGTACGTGGCTGGGAGGAGGTGGCTGCGGACCATGTCGTCCTTAGTAACCCAGAGGACTCCGGACCGAATGCCTCAGCAAACCTACGCTGCATGGCCTCCCTGATCCTGCAAAGCCTGCGTAAGGATCCTCGTATTCGTGGTATCAAGGAGAAGGACCAACCCTCCTTGATCCACGTTACAAGGGTAAGGTTGCGGACCTTATCTTGCCATCGCAGAGGGAGCAGAGGTTGAAACATCTTCGGGAGGCCTTGCAGAAAGGTCTGTGCAACGCGTTCCCAGAGGCTGGGAGGTTACAAACTCCTGTTTCTGGACAACGTGTTGCTGAGGCTTCGGTCAGTTAAAGAAGGAGCGGTGGAGAAGGTGGCCGTCTGACCGATGCGTTCAGACAATTTTTTAGTCCGCAGCCCCAAGGTATGATCGGTTCCAGCAACCATCGCCAGTGTCTTTTTTACAAGGTGCAGGAATACCTAGGGGCTAGATGTGACTTGGACACCTTTCCCACAGAAAATCCTCTGGGTTACTGGGTCTTGAGGATGGATCACTGGCCAGAGCTTGCACAGTATGCAATTGAGCTACTGGCTTGTCCTTCGTCCGGCGTTCTTTCAGAACGCACATTCAGTGCTGCTGGAGGCTTTGTAACCTATCACAGGGTGCGTCTGTCCACCGACTCGGTCGATCGAATGACCTTCATAAAAATGAATCAGTCTTGGATCACCACCAGTTACCAAGCACCTGATGCTGATGTAACCAAATAATTTTTTGTTGAAATCTCAGATCCCTTCAAAGACTGCCTATGCTGATGCTGAGTGTCTATCCTGAGTAAACATCCTCTTCCTCCTCAATGATCACGCTGATAGCTTGTAAGAACATTTTTGGTTCTGGGCGCCGCCACCAGTGCCTAAGGCCCAATTTTTCAGCCCCTGTTTAACAGGGGCGTGTAATTACAATTTTTGATGCAATACTTTGCAGCAGGGCTCGTTCCTGCGTTCCAACTAGAGTATCTGTGAGGGGTTGCAGTTTTGTGGCACCAGCACCAGTGCCTAAGGCCCAAATTTTCAGCCCCTGTTCAACAGGGGCATTTAATTACAATTCTTGATCTAATATTTCACAGCAGGGCCCTGTGAGGGCTTACAGTGTTGTGGCCACAACAACACCTAAGGCCCAAATTTCTGCTGAGTATATAGGGCAGGCCCCTACTTTCAAACATCCAACTTACAAACGACTCCTACTGGCAAACAGAAGGAGACAACAGGAAGTGCAATGAAATCTACCCATAGGAAAGGAAATTCTGTCCTGTAAGAGTTAATATGGGAAAAACATTTCTCCTTTCCACTGATGCTTTATCACCAATCCTTGTTTCACAAAAAAACTCAAATTTTCAAAAAACATTTGTCATTGGGACAAAAAGTGAGGTGAAATCTTCTGAAGAGGAGCACAGGCAGCAAAACAAATGTCACAGGGGTGATAACCCTTCCCTATGTTTTCCAAAAAGCTTAAAATAGATTTTTTGGCTGGAGCTAAACACGTTAAAAATGTACCAGTTCAAAATTACAAACAGATTCTACTTAACAACAAACCTACAGTCCCTGTCTTGTTTGCACCGCCTGTATACTGCTGTTCAGAGTACAGAGCCTGTATACTGCTGTTTCCCCTTAATATCCGGGGTTCCCCTTAATATCCATACAAGACCCAAAGGGCCTGGTAATGGATTGGGGGGTACCCATGCCGTTTGTCTAACTGATTTTCATCCATATTGCCAGGACCCGACATTACATTAAAGCCGCAAGCAGTTTTAAATGACTTTTTTTCCTTTAAAAATTACATTTTGTGCAGGGACTGTTCTAAGCACGGGAAACACGCACCACTTTACAGGCATACTATAGACACCCCCCAGGTACGATATTTAAAGGAATATTTCACTTTTTTTTTTTTTTACTTTAAGCATCATGAAAATCACTGCTCCTGAAAAAACGGCCGTTTTTAAAAGTTTTTTTTGCATTGATACATGTCCCCTGGGGTAGGACCCGGGTCCCCAAACCCTTTTTAGGACAATACCATGCAAATTAGCCTTTAAAATGAGCACTTTTGATTTCGAACGTTCGACTCCCATAGACATCAATGGGGTTCTAATGTTCGTGCGAATTTTCGGGTCCGTTCGCAGGTTCTGGTGCGAACCGAACCGGGGGGTTGTTCGGCTCATCCCTATTTAGGAGATATTTGCAGGAATAGCGGCACCGTTGTCTACGGCGCATGCACCGTAGACATCAGGCGCAGACGCACTGAGCGTGCCGTTTCTAATGGCAATCATGCCATTAGTGGCGGCACCAGCGCACATGCGCGGGAGTGACGTCATTGTGGCTCCGGCCAGTCACAGCGACGGAGCTGCGATACGCAGAAGTCACTCCGGGATAGATGGTGTCGTCGGAGGAGGCGAATGAGGGCCGATGCCAGGGCTTCGATCTCAGGTAAGTAATTCATAATGAGCTAGTATGCTATGCATACTAGCTCATTATGCCTTTGCCTTGCAGGGTGTAGTTTTTTTTTTTTTAAGAGGCTTTACTTCCTCTTTAACCAGACACTGATAGAAGCATACCTCCCAACATTTTGCGATGGGAATAAGGGACGCCTACTAGCAAATGTATGTAGGCATAGGACACGCCCCCTGCCACACCCCCTTAAAGGAGAATTAACTCAAAAACAAAAAAGGTTAATTAAATCCGCAGGGGCTTTTTTTACCACTACTATTCCTTTATACTGGATTTTAAAAGTTAAAAATGCAGCAATTTAGAAATTGAATGAAAAGTTTAGCACTGAAATACACCTTTTGAAAGATCAAAAATGCATTTTATATACAACTATATAGATCAGACCAAAATGAGGGACAAATTAAAGGGGAAAGAGCGTCAGAGGGACATTGCTCCAAATCAGGGACAGTCCCTCAAAATCAGGGACAGTTGGGATAGATAGAAGTCACAAGACTGATATATACTGCTGATGAGAAAAGGTATTTAGCTGTTTTTATTTACTAAAATAATTGCATTTCCATGTTCTGTGTACTGTGGGAGACTAGATATAGTGAATGCAGGGTCCTGGGTTTAAAGCGGTTTTAAACCCAAAAGCAAACATTTATTATATTGCAGCAAACCAATTCTTAGATGTGGTGGCTGCATGAGTTTTCTTTTTTAGGCTTTCTTTCTTCTATTTTCACCTGGTGATTTGGCCAGTAAGTCTGTTGCTTTTCAAAAGAATAAGCTCTCCTGCAGATGTATCAGTTTCAGGGATTATTATTATACAGGATTTATATAGCGCCAACAGTTTGCTCAGCGCTTTACAACATGATGGCAGACAGTACAGTTACAATACAATCCAATACAGAAGGAATCGGAGGGCCCTGCTCATTAGAGCTTACAATCTAGAAGGGATAAGGTACAGGGGTACTTACAATGATCAGCTTTTATTTTAGTTATATAAAACTTTTATCCTAAAAGAAAAAGAAAACATTTTGCAGTAACTGCTTATAAAGTGTGGGCTGGAGTTTGGCTTCAATTTGTTTGTGTATCTAAATTTGCTAGTACATCTAACACTCCCCCCCCCCCCCCCGAACTGACAATGCTGCTGCCCAAAAATACCCCAGTGCTCCTTCATCCAGAGTGGAGATGTATTACTGGCCAGATCACCAGGTGAAAACAGAGGGGAAAAGCCTAAAATGAGAAAATGAATGAAGTCGCCACATCTAATGATTAGTAATCTGCAATATATTACATGTTTGGTTTTGGGTTTAACCACTTCCAGATTGCTCACTGTAGATGTACAGTACATGTACATGAACCAGTATTTCTGGTGAGGGGGCTTGCGCGCCGCCCCAAGTTTGCTGCAATTCGCTACTGCGCAAGCCGAACAGCAGGTCCTGGCCAATGATTTATGGCCAGAACCCGCTGATTGGCAAACAACATAGAGCTCGCTACAAACAGCAGAAATGTGCTGTGTTTTTTTTTTTATGTTAAATGTTAACCCCTTCCCAGCCAGTGTCACTAGTACAGTGACAGTGTATAGTATTAGCACTGATCACTGTATTAGTGTCACTGGTGATAGCAGTATCAGTTAGGCCCCTTTCACATGTGCAGATCCGTATTCAGCCAACCGCTTGCTCAGCAGGGATCGCTCCATTGATCCCCGCTGAGCCGGTGGATGACAAGTCTGTCTCTGCTCACTATGCAGAAACGGACCTGTCAGATCTCTGCTCTCCTCTATGGGGGGATCGGATGATTACGGTGACATCCGTCGCTCCATAGAGATGTATGGAGCGACCATTTAGGTCCACCTAAAAAAACTGACAGGCAGATCTGAACGGTCCGCACGTTTGAAAGGGCCCTTAATCAGTTCCCACAAAGTGTCAGTTAGTGTCAGATTTCTTATCACACTATCACGTTTCCACTATAAGTTGCTGGTCGCCACTAGTGTTAAAAAAATAAATAAAAATTGTAAAAATTCCTGTAAATATATCAGATTTATTTTTCACGCAAACCAATTATAGTCATAGGAGCTGCTCAGATGTGATAGGGAGGAAATGCTCAGCCTAGAAACGTGTGCAGAGTTGCCACCACAACTGCAGAATCCCTAGCTGAATTGGGGACTTGGACAGAAGGGGAGATAGAGAGCTGCAGGATCAACCAGGTTTTTTGCAGAATACAGAAAACAAATCTCATAGTGGCTAAGTGAGTATGACCAGCATGTAATACACCATTTACTGATAGTTTTTTATGAAGTGGGTTTAGTGACACTTTATACTTTCATAGCTATCTCTGATGATATAGAGAAGATTTGCATTCAGTTTTAATCCCAGAATAATGAATAGAGATGTCACTAGAGCAGGAAGACAGTGACATCTAGAAGTGTTGTGATTGCTGTCCATTGGAGAGATTTCCCAACACTTCCTGTCCTTGTGACACCCACAACAGGAAGTGCAGGTACATTTCCTCAATGAAGATACAGACAGCAATAAAACCTGATACTTCTTCATAATGTGCAAAACTAAAATTAAAATTTGGCTGGAGTTGGGCTTCCACCCTTTGATCCGTTGACTATGTAATGAAATAATCCTGTTTCTTATGTGTTGCCAAGATCTATGAATGTTTATAATAGTCCTGATCACAGCTTCCAGGTCCTGATCTCTGGCAGACAAGTCAGTCTCAAAATTTCTTGTCAAGTCCAGACTTCTTCTTTAATAACTTTTCACCTTTTTTTACTTCGGAGTTCTTCGTTTTGCATGGGGTTCCTGTATAAAAATAATAGTAAACCCCCTCGTGTCCAGGAAGGTGGGCAGATTTCAGCTCCTGCGGTAATTTGTGGGCTCAGAATTCCGTAGCTTTCACTGTTCTATTCTTTACCGCATTACCTCACCCCAGCAACACTCACATCTCCCTCCAATGGCATTCAGTTTCCATCCCATTCACAGTGGACGGGGATCATATCTCCGAGCCACTTAGAAACACAATGATCTTTACCCCTGAGAATGCAAACGCTTTCTTAGTCAAATCTATTGATCCGACCCTCTATTTCTGGCTTTCTATTCCCTCACTTGCTTGTTTGAAAAAGCTGGATGTTCTTACAGCAAAGAGAACCGGGCCGGGTGTAAGTGGCTCTGCTGGCACTAAAGATAGTTTCTAGATTGTAAGCTCTAAAGAGCAGGGCCCTCTGATCCCTCCTGTATGGATTTGTATTGTAAGTGTACTGTCTGCCCTCATGTTGTAAAACGCTACGCAAACTGTGGGCGCTATATAAATCCTGTATAATCCTGTATAATAATAATAGTGCTCAGTGGAAGGCTGCAGGTCATCATTGGCGCAGACCATTGAGATAAACTACACGGGCGATTTTAATCTCATGATGTTGATCAATTTTTTTTAAATCAAAAAGGTTTTTATTGAACATTTGTTTAAACATCATCTTCCAATGCACAGTTATATCAATGACTTTAAGATCCTTATGCAAATATATATCACAGTTACCTCTGGTGGTGTTACACATCGCGATGTTGAGCAATTTAAATTAAATCTCTGCATAAAAAAAAAAAAAAATGGCCACTGGGAGCTTTATGCCAAAATGTACTGTCTACAACTGGGATATCTAAACTACGGCCCTCCAGCTGTTGTGAAACTACACGTCCCATGAGGCATTGTAAAACTCTGACATTCACAGACATGACTAGGCATGATGGGAATTGTAGTTCCTGAACAACTGGAGGGCCATAGTTTGGAGACCCCTGGTCTACAACAACCGCAAGTCCAAAAAAGTTTGGACGCTGTGCAAAAATGTACCTAAAAAACGGAATGCAATGATTTGCAAATCACATAAACCTATATTTTATTCAAAGTAGAAAATACTTGTAGAAAACATATCAAATGTGTAAAGTCAGAAAATGTACCGTTTCAAGAATAAAATAAGGTAATTTTGAAATTGATGGCAGCAACATGTCTGAAAAAAGTTGGGGCAGGGCAATAAAAAGCTGGCAAAGTAAGTGGTACTAACAAGGAAGAACTGGAACCTGCCATGAGGTCCCCTCCATCATTTCAGTGTCTGTGCTCTCGGCTGTCATGGGTGCTTCCATCTTTTCCCAATCTATCTTCTATGTTCTTACTCTTCGGCTGCTTGATTGGCCAGGACACGTTGACGTTACTCCAGCGCATGGGAGTCCATCGTCATGGAATGTATGCTAAGCTACGCAGGCACGGAGAAGAGCTTATGATAGAAGAGACCAGTATTTTGTTTAGGTTTATGTCCATTGGAACATTCCAGTTCCATTTAGATCCAAGTGGAAATAAAGAGGTGAATACTTACCAGTTCAACCGGCCCTCGCCGTCACAGGCTTCTTCTTTTGAGGGTGGGTCTTTGGGCCTTTTCATTGGCCAGCGGGGGATGACGTCACTCCTGAGCATGAGCAGGAGCTGGTCATCCCGGCACTAGAGCTGAGCTGCGCTTGCACAGCTCAGTTTACAGTTCTGGAGAAGACAGGAAGCAGCCAGGTAATTATGGCAATTTTATTGCAGAAGAGATGCATGTCTCAATAAAAACCCGCCTGCTCGCTGTTTCTTACAGCAGAACTTCAGTTCTGCTTAACCCCTCTTTTGTTCTTCAACACGTTGCATGCCCACTAGCAAAAGGTTAAGGAGAAACAGTTATGTTCTCTATTCAGGGCAGAGTGATAGTGCCTTCTGATTACCCATCCTCCAAGCAAGGTATGCTCACCCATCCACGCCCCCTCACTGTTCTGTTGGAGCCCTCGCTTCTTTGCTCTAATGAAGGGGGCCTTCTGGGTATCGAGGAGCATATGACCTCATCCATGTGACAATACTCAGTGTTGAGCACCCAATCACTAGGCTCAGACACTGTCATGGGGGGGAATGACATCCTCTGCCTTGGCAAGCTCCAACACCAGAGCTCAGGGTGGAGTCCAGCAACAGAGCTATAAGTGATAATAAGGAGGTATTTTTTTGCAAAATACTGTAATTCTCCTTTTGAATCTAGAGCAGGGGTCTCCAAACTGTGGGCCTGGGGGCCCTTTGCTTGCTTTTTTCTGGCCCCTGGGACACTATTTTATTCACTGATACAAACAATGGGGCAAAATTCCTCCCACTAACACCAACGATGGAGCACTATTCCTCCTAATGACAACAATGATGGGGCACAATTTCCCCCGATGACAACAACAATGGAGCCCACTGACATCAATAATGGGGCATAATTTCTCCCAATGACAGGGCACAGTTTCTCCCAATGACACCAACAATGGGGCCCAATGACACCAATAATGGGGCATAATTTCTCCCAATGATGGGGCACAATTTCTCCCACTGTCATCAAAGATGGGGGATTGTTTTTTTCCCACTGATGTCGGGACCTGTTCTACTACCAATGGCCACAGTCTGGCCCTCCTAAAGTCTGCCGGATAGTAAACTGGCCCTTTGTTTATAAAGTTTGAGGATTCCTGATCTGGAGTAATAGGTTCTGTTTATTGTATATCACCGTCTAATACGGTATATATATCCTAGAAATACATTTTAATACAATGATGTTGGATGATATGGATGACATTTGCGTTCACTGCACAAATATCAAATGCTCAGATAAGGGAGTTCAATCTCATTGCCATTTTTACCTATGAAAAAAACTGCTGTCATGCTAATTTGTGCGCTTCTCAACATAACTCAATGTTATCCTAATGTTATGCTAACAATTTATGCAACATGTTTTTCTCCCCTTCATGCGTCGCAGTGTAACATGAAAAGAGGAATAAAGCTTTCCTAAAGTAGAAAGAAAGTATTCACTTTCAGCTTTATCATTCTGCTTCATGACATCAAAGTTATACTGAGGATTGATTTACTAAATCTGGAGAGTGCAAAATCTGGTGCAGCTCTGCAAAGAAACCAATCAGCTTCCAGGTTTTATTGTGAAAGACCCCTTTCACATTGGGGCGCTCGAAAACTGCCCATAAAACGTTCTTGGCAGCGTTTTTGCGGCGCATTTCAATTGATTTTGCGGCACTTTTTTTTAAGGTCACGTGACTCAGAAGAATCATTTTGCGGCACTTTTGTGGCGCTTTTCAGGCGCTTTTGAAGTACTTCCCATTCATTTCAATGGACAGGGCAGTTTTTGAGCACTCCAAACATGCTCCAAAGATGCTGCTAGCAGAACTTTTTCCACCGCCCTGCCACCACACCGCCGCAGTGTGAAAGCATCCATTGATATGAATGGGAAGCAGTTTTCAGGAGTTTTTCAGGCGCTTTTTTTAGTGTGAAATCGCCTGAAAAGCGACTCAATGTGAAAGGGGTCTAAAGGATAAGTTCACCTTTTGTAACATGGTACATGTTACACCGATATTCATGGTGTAACATGTTACAGATGCACCAGCCCCTGCTCCCCCTGAACCCCCTGGTCTGACAGCTAGCGGGGGATCTTCTCCCTCCCGCTAGCTGTCACAATCTGTAAAAAATGGTGTTCTGTGCGTCCGAAAACTACAAGGACAAGCACATTGCCATTGGCTCCCGCTACTGTCAATCACAGCCAGTAAGCCAATGAGGATAGAACGGGGCCAAACCATGCGCCGTGTGTGAATGGACACACAGAGCAGTGGCTCGGGGGGGCAAGTCTGTTCAGGTGCCCCTATAGCAAGCTGCTTGCTATGGGTGTACTCAGCAGGAGGGAGGGGCCAGGAGCGCCAGCATGGGGCCCGAAAGGAGGAGGATCAGGACTGCTCTGTGCAAAACCACTGTACAGAGAAGGTAAGTATAACATGTTTGTTATTTAACCACTTGACCTCAAGAAGATTTACCCCCCTTCCTGACCAGGCCATTTTTTGCAATACAGCACGGCGTTAACTTTAACTGACAATTGCGTGGTCAGCAACGCTGTACCCAGATAAAATTTATGTCCTTTTTTTTTCCCACAAATAGAGCTTTCTTTTGATGGTTTTTGTGCTACCGTGCCGCCGTATATGTAAGTTATACGATCGGCAAGTGGTTAATAAAAAAATAATAAATCTGCCTTTACTATCACTTACCTGTCTGTACAAGTGCAGCTCATTGCACAAATTCGGTAATGCTGAATGTGACAGAGCTCCAATGCATGCATAGGAGTAACATCATCTTGGCCCGGCCAATGACAGCCCTGGCCTGGGGAGTTTCCGGGACAGCACATTGCTGAATTCAAGGTGAATATAGTTCCGCTATAAGACCCCTTTCAATATTGTGCCGCCACCGACGTCAGCGGTAAAGCGGCGCTATTTTTAGCGCCATTTTAGCGCCGCTATTCGGCCGCTAGCGGGCTGGTTTTAACCCCCCGCTAGCGGCCGAAAAGGGATTAAATCTGTCCGCAAAACGCTGCCGGATTTCAATGGGGAGCAGCGGTGGAGGAGCGGTGAGTTCACCGCTCCTTTACCGCTCCAAAGAAGCTGCTGGCAGGACTTTTTCTGACTCCGTGCCAGCGCACCGCTCCAGTGTGAAAGCCCTCTGGCTTTTACACTGGAGTGAATGGAGCAGCTGTTTTAGGGCGGTTTGCAGGCGCTATTTTTAACGCTATAGCACCTGCAAAACTCTCCAGTGTGAAAGGGGTCTAATGCCGCGTACACATGGTCAGAATTTCGGCCCGCAAAAGACGATGAGATTCTTTCGTCGGAAAATGTAACCGTGTGTATGCTCCATCGGTCTTTTGCTGGCGGAATTCCAGCCAGCAAAAGATTGAGAGCATGCTCTCAATTTTTTGGTCGGGAAAAGTTCCTAACCGAAAATGCAATCGTCTGTGACAATTCCAACGCACAAAATCCCTACGCATGCTCGGAAACAATTTAACACATGCTCAGAAGCATTGAACGTCGTTTTCTCGGCTCGTCGTAGTGTTGTACGTCACTGCGTTCTTGGCGGTCGTAATTTCAGCGAACTTTTGCGTGACCATGTGTATGCAAGGCAAACTTGAGCGGAATCCCATTGGAAAAGCCGTCATATCTTTTTACGATGAGAAAACCGATCGTGTGTACGCGGTATCAGTTGGATAAGTATCTCAACTGGAAAGTTATGCTGTGTATATGGTAACCATTTCTCAGATCTCAATGCTATTGATAAATTGTTCTCCTGACCTCATGTGATATTATGTCCCCATCTTCTCTGTGTCTTAGTTATAATAATTATAATTCTTCTTCTACTTTATAGCATGCAATATAACGCACAGTACATAGGCAATGCTCTACTAAACTAAATAGTATCTTCTACTCACTACAACAAAATAATAGCATCTTCTACAGTCCATGCAGAATGTGGACGTCCTACTACACCAATCACAAGCAGAGAAAAAAAAAAAGATCTATCGGTGTTTGTGTTTTAATGTATTTCGGCACGTTCTGTATAATGTATTTCCAGCCTCGGAGCTGAACGTGTAAAATGAAATCATAAATATATAATGGGGTGGGTCACATGATCTATCAGGGAGCAGAGATAAGTGCCACTTATACGATTAGATTTCTGCATTTTTGTGCTAAACGGGACTTGAGAGGAAAAGACAAAAGTGCTTATTTTACACCGTTTCTGGCCTAATTTAGATTTCCTTCCCTTGTACTGTTTAATGCATCTCTTTGGGCTAATGGATTTTCTTTTCTCTAATGTGATAAACATTACTTTATATACAGCTTATTAGTTGATAAAACGTTACACGTCTATTGAGTGCTGAACGGTTTATGATAACTCTGAACAATTAAAATGGCTGAGGGGCTTTTATTTTATATATCACTCTTTAACATTCATTAAAATTCTTTGATATCCGCAGTATAACTGATACAATTGGTGTAATAGGTAAGACTGTATTTAAAATGATTGTAAAGGTTTTTTTTTTTTAATGACAAACATGTCATACTTACCTGCTCTGTGCAAGGGTTTTGCACAGAGTGGCCCCTATCCTTCATTTCTGGGGTGCCGGGCGGTGCTCTTGGCCCCTCCTCTTCATCGGGTGCCCCACGGAGAGCCGCTTTCCATGGGGGCACCCGTGTGGTCCTGCTGCTGCGTCTATTGACACAGACAGCAGGACTCGGCCCCGCCCCCGGCTCCCATGTCACTGGATTTGATTGACAGCAGTGATGAGCCAATGGCTCCTGCTGCTATCAATCTATCCAATGAGGACCCAAGACAGCAGCTGGAGCTGTTGAGCTTGTGCTCTTCGCTGGAACGATCGGGTTCAGGTAAGAAAAAGGGGCGCTGCAGCACAGAAGGTTGTTCACCTTAATGCATAGAATGCATTAAGGTGAAAAACCATGAGACTTTACAACTCCTTTAAAGTGGACCTGTGGTGAAATAACAATCTCTCCTTTATGCCACCCAGCCTCTGAATTTAAAAAGTGAAAATTTGCTATTTTGTAGGGAACATCTAGAAATGGTGATTGTTCCTAAAGCGGATCTTCACCTTCCCACCCCCGCTTTTCTTTTTTTTTTACCCCTGCTTATCTTGTGGTGTGTTCTCCACAGTTCACATACACACCCACCCACTAGATCCAGCGTTGTCCTTGGGTCCCAACGTCGCCATGTTTTTGTGTGATGTCATTGAGATGCCCATTGGCTCACCTGACGGGTCTCCTGAAGACATTTCACTAGGCCTGCTCCCCTTCTCCTCCTGTCAATGAAACACTAAAGCCTTCTGGGATATGTAACGTACATGTCCCTGGGAGGCACAGTGGACACCATACACATCATTTGCCTAGGCCAGTAATGACGAACATTGGCACCCCAGATCTTTTAGAACTACATTTTCCATGATGCTCGTGCACTCTGCAGTGTAGTTGAGCATCATGGAAAATGTAGTTCCAAAACCTCTGGGGTGCCAATGTTCGCCATTACTGGCCTAGGCGAATAACGTGTATTGGAGGCGGGACCAAACTTTTTTTTCAGAAAAAATGGTAAACAAACACAAAAAAAAGTCGATATTCAGGAAGTGGAGCGGAGGATCGGTTGGGCAGGATGGACTTTTATTTGAGGTTGAAGATATGTTTTAGGCAATAGCCCAATAAATCTACCCATTGTCTTGAATTCCTCCTGAAAAATAGCAATGCACTTCCTGTGCCTTGAGAATCATAGCTGTATTTCTGCAGTCTGAGATCGTTTAACCAGTTCAATACCGGGCATTTTCACCCCCTTCCTTCCCAGACCAATTTTTAGTTTTCAGCGCTGTCGCACTTTAAACGAAAATTGCGCGGTCGTGCGACGTTGTACCCAAACAAAATTGACGTCCTTTTTTCCCCACAAATAGAGCTTTCTTTTGGTGGTATTTGATCACCTCTGCGGTTTTTATTTTTTGCGCTATAAAAAAAAAAGAACGACAATTTTGAAAAAAACGCAATATTTTTTACTTTTTGCTATAATAAATATCCCAATTTAAAAAAAAAAAAAAAAACACTTATTTTCCTCAGTTTCGGCCGATATGTATTCTTCTACATATTTTTGGTAAAAAAAATCGCAATAAGCGTATATTGATTGGTTTGCGCAAAAGTTATAGCGTCTATAAAATTCGGGATAGATTTATTGCATTTTAAAAAAAAAAAAAAATTTTTTTTTTACTAGCAATAGCGGCGATCACGATTTTTTTTCCTGACTGCGACATTATGGCGGACACATCGGACACTTTTGACACATTTTTGGGACCATTCACATTTATACAGCGAATAATGCTATAAAATTGCATTGATTACTGTGTAAATGTGACAGGCAGTGAAGGGGTTAACCACTAGGGGGCGGGGAGGGGTTAAATGTGTTTCCTAGGGAATGCTTCTAACTGTAGGGGGCGGGGACGCACAAGGGGAGGAGACCGATCAGTGTTCCTCCGTTCTGGGAACACAGATCGCTCTCCTCTGAGCTGACAGGACGTGGATCTGTGTGTTTACACACACAGATCCACGGTCTGGCCCAGTTAACGGGCAATCGCGGGTGCCCGGCGGACATCGCGGCCACTGGGCACACCCACCGGGTCCCGAGCAGCGCGCGCGCGCGCCCCCTAGGCGGCCGGGAACCCAAGGCCGTCATATGACGTCCACCCAGGATGGGAGATCCCATCTGTGGACGTCATTTGACAATAGGCCGGTGCTGAAGTGGTTAAGGCACTGCTGCCTCTGACTCCTATTATTACCAGATTTAAGGAAAGATTTGGAACTATCACTACTGTACTGCTCACTGTTCTCCTTGCTGGAGAGGAAGCTCTACCTGTGCAAGGATCTGCCGGCTTCTGCTTCATTTATTCTATGTATTTATGTATTGTATGTATGCTTTCTCCAACTCTTCTGCCTCTTCTTGAATATCACACAACCAGTTAAATCACCAGTGATTGTTTATATGAGGAACTACAGCCTTAAAGTAATTGTAGAGTCTTGTTTTTTTCTCTAAAAATAACAAACATGTTATAATTACCTGCTCTGTTGCAGTGGTTTTGCACAGAGCAGCCCAGAGCCTCCTCTTCTTGGGTCCATCTTCAACTCTCTTGGCCCCTCCCTCCTGTTGAGTGCCCCCACAGCAAGCAGCTTGCTCTGGGGGGCACCCAAGCTGAGTCACAGCTCCCTGTGTCCATTCAGACCTACCTAAGTATTGATATATATGTAGTAGATATAGGAAAAAATATGTGCTAAACCCCAACGATATATATATAAAATTGATACATATGTATAAAATTAATATTAAACAAAAAGGTGCAGCATCTAAAAAAAACGGAATATCCAGCTCGTGAAAATGTAGAAAAAGAAAAAATGCGCAACCAAAAATAATGAAAAAAACACACATACACTACCTAATCCTTTTTTTTTTCACTATAGTGAAAACACTGCTCCTAAAGCACCCCTGCCCATTGAAATCAATGGGCAGAGCCGATGAACCGCCGGAAAAGCGACGCCCGGGCGCTGTCAGTGTGAAAGTGCCCTAAAGGACAACTTCCTCCTGTAGTTTTCGGCAGGTAGCCTGTAGTGGGTGGAGTCAGCTAGGTCCCTCCCACAGCTCTAATTTCTGCACAGGCTATGTACTGCGTAGTGATGATGTCATTGATAATTTTACTACGTAATATCTAGGTTTGTAAAAGGGTTTTGGTGTACACAAAATGGATTTTTATTCTTTGTGGGTCGCCACTTTCCTGCTGCAGTATCCCTGCTTGTCTAAGCTTCGGTGTCAACTGGTGTCTTAGCTTATAGGGGAGGTGAAGTGATCCCCCAAACCTGTTTTATAAGAGGGTCCTAGCTGTGTGTGGAGTCTGCAAGGAAACATGTCTGGGAAAGTAGGGATGCACCAATACTGTGTATTTTCACTCGCACTCATGAAAATGCTCCCGATACCTAAACCGATACTTTGCGGTGCAATTTGTGTCCATATAAAATGAATTGGTAGAAATCACACTGCAAAGAATTGCATGCAATTTGAACAGGAATGCAGTGCGATTCCTGTCTGAATCGCATGTCATTTCCCCCACCACTCCTGTGTGTGTGAACCCAGTGAATAAAGTGTCCCATTGATGACAGCAAAATCACGGCCGCTGGAGGTGCTCACAGGGCTGGAGGAGATGTCTGGCGGTCCACCTCCAAGCTGACATCACCTCCGCCCTATATCCACAGGAGTCCCGGAACTTCTCCTCCAGCCCTGTGAGCACCTCCAGCGTTCGTGGTTTGCCTTCATCGGCAGGATGGGGACACTGCAGATATGAATTTGACTAGATATTTACTTTGTGAGTTGTTATAACATTTTAATAAACTGCCTATTGCTGCACTACATGGCGCTTTGCTTTCTTTACTGGGTTCACACACACAGGAGTGCTGGGGGAAATCGCATGCGATTCAGACAGGGATCACACATTCCGGTTCAATGAGGATATTTGCCAGCACACCATCAATCATCAAGTAGAGTCCAAACGTTTTTTTATTGAAGCATGATCACATCAGAAAAAAAGGTAGTGCAACATTTCGGAGTCACGCAGGACCCCTTCGTCAGGCATGTTCAAATCGCATGCCATTCTTTGCAGTGCAATTTGCGCCCATTCATTTTGTATGGACGCAAATCATACCGCAAAGTTTCGGAACTCAGTATCAGTGAGCACTTGACCGAAAGTATCAGTACTCGGTATCAGTGAGCACTTGATCGAAAGTATCGGTACTCGGTATTGGTGAGCACTTGACCGAAAGTATCGGTACTCGGTATTGGTGAGCACTTGACCGAAAGTATCGGTACTCGGTATTGGTGAGCACTTGACCGAAAGTATCTGTACTCTGTATTGGTGAGCACTTGACCGAAAGTATCTGTACTCTGTATTGGTGAGCACTTGACCGAAAGTATCTGTACTCTGTATTGGTGAGCACTTGACCGAAAGTATCAGTACTCGGTATCAGTGAGCACTTGACCGAAAGTATCAGTACTCGGTATCAGTGAGCACTTGACCGAAAGTATCAGTACTCGGTATCAGTGAGCACTTGATCGAAAGTATCGGTACTCGGTATTGGTGAGCACTTGACCGAAAGTATCGGTACTCGGTATTGGTGAGCACTTGACCGAAAGTATCGGTACTCGGTATTGGTGAGCACTTGACCGAAAGTATCTGTACTCTGTATTGGTGAGCACTTGACCGAAAGTATCGGTACTCTGTATTGGTGAGCACTTGACCGAAAGTATCGGTACTTGGTATCGGTGAGCACTTGACCGAAAGTATTGGTACTCGGTATCGGTGAGCACTTGACCGAAGGTATCAGTACTCGGTATCGGTGAGCACTTGACCGAAAGTATTGGTACTCGGTATCAGTGAGCACTTGACCGAAAGTATCGGTACTCGGTATCGGTGAGCACTTGACTGAAAGTATCGGTACTCATACTCGCATATAATAAAATGGTATCAGTGGATCCCTAGGGGAAAGTATACATGTGAAGGGGGCTATATGCAGGCACTGTCACCTTGCCCTGAAAGAACAATGACTCTTGCTTTTACTGTAGAGAAGCCCTTCCTGAACAACTGATGGTTAAATTTTCTGTCTTCCATTTGCAACTGATCAAATTTAAACCTTTTTTGTGCCGGGTAATTGTAACTGTGACTTGAAAATAACTAGAGATCATAGCTTTTTTCCTTACAACAGCCAGGGAATGAGGTTTTCCTTTACCAGCAATACACATCTCTGTGGACCAAACTAATTTAATGTGTGGTGGCGAATTTTCTTTTTTTTCTTTTAAAATATTCTCAAAATCCTATTGGGCTCCAATGCTCTCCAATTCTATTGGGCTATAATAGTGAGCACATTATTTTACCAACATGCAGATTGTTTTTTTTTTTACTCACCAAGGTGATCAATGTCCTTTTTATAATATACGGAGTAGTGCCCTCTGTCTATGCTTTTTGGGCATGACATAGGCAGCTCCCTCCCAGCAAATAGCTGGCAGCTCTCAGGCACTTGCCGATACGCAGACATTCATTGGTGCTGCTCTCGCTCTACACCGGGGCAGATTGAATCTTCTCACTACTTACAATAATGAATTGTTATTAGCTGAAAAGACTCTGAATTGCTGTGTTGCTTCCTGCCTTTATGATGATTGAACTACAAAGTGTTCTCAGAAAATAGGTAAAGAGATAACACAAGGGAGCTTAAAACGGCCTTTCAGATTTCACTCTTTCTCCTATAAATTCTTTAAGCGTTGCAGCTCTTGAGGGATAAGTGTACACAGCTTTATTTAATCCAAAGAATACCGGCAGTTTCTGTATTCCAATAATGCAATTTTCTGACATACAAATATCTAATAGAGTCATTATATTTTGGAAGCTTGTTTGTTTTTAAATAAACTTACTATAATCTTTTTTTGGATTTGTTATTGACTGTACATACAGTAGATAGATAGATTGATAGATTAATAGATAGATTGATAGATTAATAGATAGATTGATAGATTGATAGATTAATAGATAGATAGATAGATAGATAGATAGATAGATAGATAGATAGATAGATAGATAGATAGATAGATAGATAGATAGATAGATAGATAGATAGATAGATAGATAGATAGGTCTGTCTGCCTCATAGTATGGAAATGCACAGTTTGAACATAGCTCCCAACTGTCCCTGGTTTGGAGGGATTGTCCCTCATTCTGAACAAAGTCCCTCTGTCCCTCTTTTCTCCTCATTTGTCCCTCATTTTGGTCTGATCTATATAGTTGTATATAAAATGCACTATTTATCTTTCAAAAAGTGTTTCACAGTGCTAAACTTTTCATTTAACCACCTCGCGTCTGTGCATTATCCGAAAGACGACTGCAGCGCGGACCTAATTTGCCAGGAGGGCGTCCATGTACGTCCCCCCGTGCTTGAGTGGCCTGCGCGCCCCCTTCAGGGTGTGCATGGCGTGCTTTTTGATCAGCGAGTCTATGAGACTTGGCTGATCACAGATCAGAGTAAGGGGTCGATCTCAACCCCTTACCACGTGATCAGCTGTCAGCCAATGACAGCTGATCATGTGACGTAAACAGAGCCGGTAATCGGCTATTTTTTCTCCTCACGCTGGTAGTGTGAGGAGAAAAAAAACCAGCCGATCACTGGCGGCTGTGAGGGGGACATCAGTCCCGATCGTGGAGAGACTCTGCAGAGGCTTCTGTACCCACCAGCACCACCTACTGGTACCCACAGTACCACCCATCAGTGCCCACAGTGTCACCTATCAGTGCCCACAGTGCCACCAATCAGTGCCTCATCACCAGTGCTGCCTATCAATACCACCTACCAGTGCCCATCATTGCCACCTACCAGTGCCCATCAGTGCCACCCATCAGTGCCGTCTTATCAGTGGCTATCAGTGTCACCTTATCTGTGCCCATCAGTGCAGCCCACCATTGTCCATCAGTGCCCATCAGTGCAGCCTTATCAGCGAATATCAATGAAGGGGAAAAATTACCCACAAAAATTTTTAACAAACTATGAAACGTTTATTTTTTTTTCACAAATTTCTGTCTTGTTTTGTTTGTTTAGCAAAAATAAAAAGTGGTGATTAAATACCACCAAAAGAAAGCTCCACTTGTGTGAAAAAAATTATAAAAATTTAATTTGACAGTTATACAGTGTAGCATGACCGCGCAATTGTCATTCAAAGTGTGACAGCGCTGAAAGCTAAAAATTGGTCTGGGCAGGAGGGGGGTTTAAGTGCCCAGTAAGCAAGAGATTCATTTCTACATTGCTGCATTTGTACATTTCAAATGCCAATATAAAGGAATAGTAGTGGTAAAAAAGCACTTGTGGGTTTATCCAATCATTTTCTTTAGTCCAATTCTCCTTTAAGGGGCGTGGCAGGAGGTGTGTCCTATGCCTGCGTACTTTTGCTTATAGGTGTCCCTCATTCCCATTTCAGAAAGTTGGGAGGTGTGGTTGAATTTACATCAAACAAGACTTAAAGCAGTGTTAAACCCAAAAGCAAACATTTATTATATTGCAGCTTACCAATTCTTAGAGATGTGATTGCTGTATTCATTTTCTTTTTTTAGGATTTCTTTCCTTTATTTTCATCTAGTGATCTGGCCAGTAAGTAGCAAAGCTGGCCATAGAATGATCCCCCACCGCACATATACTGCACATATACTGCGGCATGGCGGTCTGGCTGTCTGAAACAACATACTTGTATGTTGTCCGCGTGGCCTGGTCTGGGGCACACGCGTGCGCCACCGGCGACCCACTCCCGCTGTGATTGGACACAGCAGGAGCCAATCAGCGGGCCCGGTGGACGCTATGGCCTGCCGGCCTCCCGCAATCGCTCCGGCAAATGACAGAATGGTGATCTGCTGATGTAAACAAAGCAGACTGTCCTTCTGTCAGACAGGAACAGAGAGATCTGTGCCCTTGATCGCCCCTGATGTTAACCCCTTCATTGCCAGTGTCATTTATACAGTGTCAGTGCATTTTTTTAGCACTGATCACTGTATTGGTGTCACTGGTCCCCAAAAAGTGTCACTTAGTGTCCAATTTGTCTGCCGCAATGTTGCAGTCCCACTAAAAATTGCTGATCCGCGCCATTACTAGCAAAAAAAAAAAAAAAAAGTCCATAGTTTGTAGACCCTATAACTATTGTGCAAACCAATCAATATACGCTAATTGGGATTTTTTTTAATCAAAAATATGTAGCAGAATAAATATTGACCTTAATTGATGAAGATAATAGTTTTTTTTGTAATTTTATTGGGTATGTTTTATAGCAGAAAGTAAAAAATATTGTTTTTTTTTTTTCAAAATTGTTGCTCTTTGTTTATGGCGCAAGAAATAAAAATTGCAGAGGTGATGAAATACCACCAAAAGAAAGCTCTACTTGTGGGGAAAAAAGGACATCGATTTTGTTTGGGTACAGCTTTGTGGTTAAAGAGGAGCTCCAGTCAGGGCAAAAGAAAATAAAAGTCAGCAGCTACAAATACTGTAGCTGCTGACTGTTAATACAGGCACACTTACCTGTCAAGGGATCCAGGGATGTCGGCACCCTGAGCTGATTTGTCAATCAGCTTCAGGTACTGGCGCTGGCATGTTCACTAAGGGAGACCAGGTATGGCAAAGTGTTAGCTCTCAGTCTATTTACTATGTGCAGAAAAGCATCTGTATTGAAAGAGTTTCATTCTTTACAATTACTTGTGCTGATGTTTATGTGTGTCTTTGAGAGTCTCACTGTGGTACAGTAGTTAAAGCATATGGAGCATGGACACAAGGAGGTTGATTTACTTATGTCCTCGGTTATGTTCGGTCGCGGTTAAAGCGCAATTTTTAAAAGGAGTCCAGTGCGGTTTTGTTCAACGGTTCAGGGGCAATTTAGGTACAAATTTTTACTGAAAATCCCACCTGAACCAGACTGAAAAATGCACAGGACTCATTTTAAAAACACACCGCGACAGGCCCACAGATATGTGAACTGGCTCCATAGAGAAGGCTTCCAGTTCACATGTCATGCAAATTAGACATGGTTCAAAACGCATCCAATTCGCATATATGTGAACGGACAAACTGGTGCAGCTCTGCATAGAAACCAATCCGATTGAATTTTTTTTTCTTTGTCAAAGCTTACTTGAACAAGCTGAAGTTGGAAGCCGATTGGCTACCAGGCATAGCTAAATCAGATTTTGCAGTCAAGTTTTAGTAAATTAACCCCAGCGAGTATTGTATATGTGTGTCATGTATACAGTGAATAGGCCCAGGTTTTATTTACCCTTACCTCTTTAACCTCCCTGGCGGTATTCCCGAGTGTGGCTCGGGGTGAATTTTCAGTACCAAAATCGGTAACCCTGAGCCACACTCGGGATCGCATCGCAGGATCCAGGTACAGCTTACTTACCTTGTCCTCAGGATCCTGCGATGTCTCCCCGCTCTGTGAGCGAGCCGTCCTCCGCTCGATGTATCACAGCGCTGAGCTCCGTTCCCTGCAAGTGTTGGAACGCACGGGGAAGGAGCACGGTGCCAAATTCAAAAAGCGAAACACACACAATACATACAGTACGCTGTATTCTTACAGATTACATTACTGTATCAAACTATTTCACATCCCTTTTGTCCCTAGTGGTTTCTCCAGTGCCCTGCATGCAGTTTTATATTATAAATGCTATTCTTTCTGCCTGTAAACTGGAGATTGTCCATAGCAACCAAAAAGTGTCCCTTTACATCAAAACTCAAAAGCGGTTTTAGACCAGCTAGAAAACAACGATATTAAATTAGAATCACTTGCAGAATTGAGCGATAGTGATTTGTGGGGAAATCCGTCATCAAACACTGAAAGCAACGACAGCAACAATTCTGCAACTGAGCAAATTTCTGTGTTTTTGATTTGATTACATTATTGAATAATTTTTATTATTATTATTATAGTATTTGTTATAATTATTTATAGTTATTTATTATATTATAATATATGATTTCATGTTTCAAACTTTATCATACCCGAGATGTCTACCAGACTCTTGTTTGGACAGATTTAAGTGTGTTATTACTAATGCCCCGTACACACGGTCGGATTTTCCGATGGAAAATGTCCGATCGGAGCATGTTGACGGAAATTCCGACCGTGTGTGGGCTCCATCGGACATTTTCCATCGGATTTTCCGACACAAAGTTTGGGAGCAGGCTATAAAATTTTCCGACAACAAAATCCGTTGTCGGAAATTCAGATCGTGTGTACACAAATCCGACGGACAAAGTGCCACGCATGCTCAGAATAAATAAAGAGATTAAAGCTATTGGCCACTGCCCCGTTTATAGTCCCGACGTACGTGTTTTACGCCACCGCGTTCAGAACGATCGGATTTTCCGACAACTTTGTGTGACCGTGTGTACGCAAGACAAGTTTGAGCCAACATCCGTCGGAAAAAATCCTAGGATTTTGTTGTCGGAATGTCCGATCAATGTCTGACCGTGTGTACAGGGCATTAGAATTACAGGCCTACAATATAAAACGCCAAATTTCCATGCAAAACATTGTACCGCTTTGAGCATCAAAAATCTGAAATAATCATACCGCCAGGGAGGTTAAACCCTTCTTGCTATTAGTGCAATTTGGTCAGAGATAGATAAATATAAAAATATAGATAGATAAAGGAGATAGATAGATAGATAGATGGATAGATGGATAGATAGATAGATAGATAGATAGATAGATAGATAGATAGATAGATAGATAGATAGATAGATAGATAGATAGATAGATAGATAGATAGATAGATAGATAGATAGATAGATAATTAATTGATAGGAATAGAGAGGTACAGAGAAAGTAAATACAAAAACACACGGAGAACAAATAAATCCATGTATATTTTTTCGGTCAGAAGGAGGGAACTGTTCTTTTGCACCTATGAGGGCAGAAGGGGATCAGGAAAGATTACATGCAGGTAGAATTAAGACAGAACAATTTCAGGTTTAGGCCGGAATAAACACAGTGCATTTTTTAACTACAGCTTTGCAGAGTAGAATTTGTAGCTCTGTGTGCGGTGCAGGTCAAGAGGGCGCCCACATTCCCATCCATTGCGTCTTACTGGTCTCCTCAATTCACAGCTGTACACTTTAGTTGACATTGTCTCCTTTCCCTGCGTGCGCTGGCATAACCACGCCTCGCGGCCTCCTGCGAGCTGCACAATAAACTTGTTTTCCTTAACAGCTCGGGCAGGAGTTAATCCGAGCTCAGTTCCGCACAGCATATGCCTAGTGATGTGTATAAGCTGTCTACTGTGCTATCATTTCCCAGAGCTCCCCACCGGCAAGTAAAAACTTAAAAAAAAAAAAAAAAAATGTGAGTCCGGATGACGCCAAACTTTTTATATCAAGGTACAATCAACAAGAGCGAAAGTTTGGTCAAGTTGATTTATATAGGCCTTATAACTTTTCAAAGCGTACTTTCCATCTGAAGGACTGAAGTGGGGATTTAAAATATGACTCTTTAATTTTTAAAAATTACATAAATTAAGCGAACAGCCCATTAACGAGGTGCCATCAGGATCACATGGCTAATTCAGATCAAGTTATATTATCTCGCCTGCAGGATCGGAATAAGAATTAAGGAATTACTATTCCAAAGTTGTACGGGACATTGATCCTCATTTACGATGAAATTCGTCACTGTAACTGCCTTCAAGAGGGCTACCTTGACAGTGGCTGGCCACTGAATCTTCCCTGTGTCCTAACCTTTAGGAAGAGTATATTAGCGTAAGATCCGAGGCTAATTAGTTGTTCTGGTGACATGTTGGATGAAGTCTTGTTTAACAGAAATATAGGTAAGAGGGGAGATAATATGCATTAACCTGAGGCTGAGAGATGGACGGGTTTCTTTCCACCGTTTAAACCTCTAGGGAGTCGTAACCAGCCGCCAACATAACTCATTTCAACATAACACAAGCCTGTTTGCTTGAGCCTGGGCTTGGGGGAAATTTAGTTAACCTCATCCCTGCCTGGTGGTCTTGTCCTTTATTCATTCTGTACCTGCTCTGTGCTGTTTTCCCTTAACAATCATTGCATAACAGGATTATGTTTTTTTCAAAGCATGCTCCCAGATTTTTTTTACAGGGATCTTTTTTTTAACAGGTAAAAAAGTTTATTAAACAATGTATCGAATAGTAGTACAAAGCTCAGTCGGTTTAATACAAATCATTATATGTCCAAAGGCCATCTATAATAATGCATGTACATAGGCAAAGCAGGCAATAAAAATCGAACCCTCACAAAAAAACAGAATAGCTCAGTACATACAGTACAGACAAGGCTGCTGTTAGAAATCATGGGGCCCCATACAGCCTACCTGACCGTTTACTATGCTTCAATAAGGAAAGGACACAGGAGCGATTGGTACCAATTGTTCACTGTGTTCATTCAGGAAAGCAAGGGGCCAGTAACATGTTTACTTCCCATCCTGAAACACCCCACTGTGTGCCCATTGCAGCTGCTGGTGGGAGCAAAGAGGAGGGAAGCCGGGAGCGCTGTGGGGGAAAGGGGCACATATGGGGTGTGGAAAGCAGATAGAAGGAACGCATGTGCTAGGACTAATCCCCCTGCAGTGCAGCCGGAGAGAGAAAGAGGAGGAGAAGCTGGCAGTGCTATAGGGGGAGGCAGAAGAGGATTGGTGCCTGCAAAAAGACAGTACAGCTGGCACTCCTGCTCAGCAAGTGCCCAGGCCCATCTTTTGAACTGATGGAGCCTGGGCCCAGCACAGGAGGGCTGGCTGTACTGCCTAATCAGCGCCCCTGGTTACAGACATCCATAAAAGTTGGTACAGCTGCTCTTTCATCATAATAGGCTTACAGAAGAAAGCCAAACAGGCCTATTCAGCAGACTAGCCAGCCAGTTGCACCAGAATATATAGTCACCCTTAGCAGTAAAGGAGGAAAGACATGCACAACTAAAGAAAAGGAGGGGGAGAAAGGGAAAAGGGGAGGAAGAAAGGGAAAGGAGGGGGGGGGCAGGAGTGAAGAAAGGGAGTTGAGGGGCCCGGATAAAGAAAGCTCATACAAAAGGAAGCAAAAAGGGGGGGGGGGGACAAAAAGGGGGAGGGGAGGCCAAAGGAGAGGAGGCAACAGAGCCATAATATAAAATATATTACAAAGCACCTTGGACATCCGAGCCATATGCATCTATCGAAACTGACTATATATATTTTATTGAACTTTTTAGGGCAGTTCCTACTCTCGTAAATCAGTTTAAAAAGTGGTAATACCGCATGCACTGCAGTTTTCCAGCTAGCTACAGTGGGCAGAGTTGGCTGTTTCCAGCATATAAGGATTTCCCTATGGACATAGTAAATTGCATAGGACAAAAACAATTTCAAGTATCTTGTAGTTTCTTTATCCTCCATGGTTCGCAGCAACAAAAGCCAGGGATCAGGCCTAAGGGCTAAGTCACAGAGATCATTCAGAGCAGTGGTCTCAAAACTGCGGCCCTGGGGCTAGAGGTGGCCCTTTGCTTGCTTCTATCTGGCTCTTGGGGCACTATTTTCATCCACTGATACCAACAATGGGGCATAATTCCCCCCACTGGCATCAATGAAGGGGTAGTATTCCTCCCAATGACGCCAACAATGGGTTACAATGCCTCCCAATGACACCAATGATGGGGCACAATTTCTCCCAATGACAACAAAGATGGGGCACAATTCCTCTCAATGACACCAACCATGGGGCACAATTCTTTCTACTGATATTAACAATGGGGCAATATTCCTCCCGCTGACACCAAAGATAGGGCTTTGTATAATCCCACTGACGCGGGGACCTTTTCTACTCCCAATGGCCACAGTCCGGCCCCCCTAAAGTCCAAGGGACAGTAAACTGGCTATTTGTTTAGAAAGATTGGAGACCCTTAAATTAAGAGCATCAACCACCAACTCCCAATAGGAGCAACTAAGTGGGTACTGCCACACCATATGAAAAAATATACCAGTAAAGGATTTACAACGTGTGCAAAAAGGGCTGGCTGAGGGGTAAATAGTGGACTGTGTCTGCGGGGTGTAGTAAACCCTGTGTAAAAATTTGAGTTGTATAAATCAATCTTTAGTGGAGATCATATTGGTAACATACAGTATGTACCTACACTGTCGTCTCAGTCCTTGTCAGAAAGGTCAGAAATGTCGCTCTTCCATTTGTCAAAAGTCCTAGTTAAATTGGAAGCATGTGCCACTGACTAATGAAGGTAGAGGGGGCACAATGGCTTCCCCATTACCTTTGACATCAGCAGACACTCCACTACGTCCAGCTTCAAGACAAGTGGTTCAGGAAATTGGGCCTGAACAGTGTGTCACAGTTGTAAGTATCTAAAATGCTCCCAGATTGTTAATCTATTGCTGTCATAACCTCTTGTTGCCCTCTTCTGACAACCAAGACGTCCCTCATGCTGCAACTTCATTCAGAAACACTCTTTATCATTGGTTTACACTGACTGACCCTAAGAGGAACTTTACCCCTACCCCTATTTTTCCCCCTCCTATACCTTTAATTGGGTTCTGGATAAAAAAAAAACAAAAAACATCAACAATCAATCAATGTTCTATTGGGATTTGACATTCCACCTCCACACACCTGGTCCTGCGTCATCTTCTTCTGACAACATCAAAAGGGTGCCACCTGTTTTTTCAAGGTTCTTGCAGCCGTGTCCATGATGACGCAGATGCACCATGGCACCTCAGCAGGAAGCCAGCTAAAATAATCAGGAAGAGACAGCCAGCCTCCCCAATAAGGCATTGCATGCTCAGTCCTCTTTGGTCTCCTGGGATGCTTGACAAAGTTATCCCAACAGCCTGAGGGCAATGCATACATCGATTTTGCCTAGGAGAAAAATCAGGAAGTGTTGGCATCTGTTCCTAAAAAAGGTCTTAAAAAAAAGAAAAGAAAAATATCCGATTACGTTAGAAGAGGGGGGTAGGAAGGGAATAAGAGAAGGTGGATGGGGAGGGTGAAGCTCTGCTTTATCACTCCTTAGAGGAAGGCTATCATATTCCTTAGCCATCTTATTTATGTGACATTTGCACTGACTGCATGCTATCTATTACACCATTCTACTTAATATAAAATTCCCACATTCTACATTATTATTGGTAACATTTCCTAATATTCTATACTACTAATGGCATCTTCTTTATGAATCTCTTTCAATCTTTTTCATCCTTCATTAAATCCAGCAGGATATAGCTCAACTATAGCATACCTCCCAACATTTTCAGATGGGAATGAGGGACACCTACTAACAAACGTATGTAGGCATAGGACACGCCCCCTGCCACACCCCCTTAAAGGAGAATTAACCAAAAAAAAAAGGTAAATTTAATCCACAAGGACTTTTTTTTACCACAACTATTCCTTTATATTGGCTTTTAAAATTTACAAATGCAGCAATTTAGAAATTGGATGAAAGGTTTAGCACTGGGAAAAACTTATTGATAGATAAAAAGTGCATTTTATATGCAACTATATATATATAGATCAGACCAAAATGAGGGACAACTGAGAGGGAAAGAGGGACAGAGGGACATTGTTCCAAATCAGGGACAGTCCCTCGAAATCAGGGACAGTTGGGAGCTATGCCTATAGGAATAAATAGAGCAGCAGCACATTTACACACTATAAAGAGGAGCTGGTGGGGACAGGTTTGCTGGGAACCCTGTGTGGTGAAGATTGCTGGAATGGAGGGGGAGGTAAGTATTTAACATGGCAATCATAGTGCTCAACCAGATATAATCCAAGGTGGTGTTGTAGTGACTACAATCTGCGATGGATGTTGTCATGTAAAACTATTACCGGTAGTTAAAGGTAGAAAGTTACTCCAAAAAATATATTTCCAAAATGTATTAGGAACATAATGCCACATAAGGCCAAAAGGGCATGGCAGGCTTAAGGAATTCATTAAAGAAAGATTCTAGGTATGGATATTTTTACAAATTTACGTAGGTTCAGCTTGTACCAATGTATCTATGTATACATTGTTTACCCTGATAAAAACACCTCACACAGTTCACTTAAACACTGGCTAGGCACACAGTTAACCCTTTGATCACCCCTGATGTTAATCCCTTCCCAGCCAGTGCCATTAGTACAATGACAGTGCATATTTTTAGCACTGGTCACTGGATTAGTGTCACTGGTTCCCGCAATGTGTCAAAAGTGTCAGTTAGTGTCTGAATGTTCACCACAATATCGCTGATCGTCCCCCATTACTAGTAAAAAATAAACAAATAAAAAATTTTAAAAAATATCCCATAGTTTGTAGACGATATAACTTTTGCACACCAATCGATATACGCTTATTGGGATTTTTTTTACCAAAAATATGTAACAAAACACATATTGGCCTAAATTTATGAAGAAATTCAATTTTTTACATTTTTTTTATTGGATATGTTTTATAGCAGAAAGAAAAAAATATTTTGTTTTGTTTTTTTCTAAACTGTCAATATTGTTTTGTTTATAGCGCAAAAAATAAAAAACACAGTGGTGATCAAATACCACCAAAAGTATTGTGGGGAAAAAAGGATATACATTTTATTTGGGTACAGTGTTGCACAACTGCACAATTAACGCAGTGCCGTATCACTAAAAATGGCCTGGTCGTGAAGGGGGGTGAATCTTCCGGAGGTCTGGTGGTTAAAGGACAAGATGTAGAGAAGGATTCAGATTGATTTTTTCTTGTCTGGGTACTACTGAGTACATGTCCCTTTCATTCCTGTCCCAGAATTCCATCTGTCAGTTGTCCTCAGGACAGGTGTTCTCATTGGAAGATATTTCCTCACCTCTAAACTCTAAATTGTTGGATTACCCCTTACTTTCTTTCTCAGGTACAATGGTTACCATTACAAGCATACAGTGGTGGCCCGCTCATTAGGAGCGCAGGGGCGCCACCTTAATAAATCCATGCGCCCGACCCCTAATCTCCATGCAGGGTGCCAGATAGATGGATTTCAATGGGGTTTTTTTTTTTTTTTGAAGCACATAATTAGAGCATGAGGCTCTAATTGGCTTAAAAAAGGGTGAGCTCAGAGCACAGAGCACTACGCCCCAACCCCACCCACTTGTGTGATGTGTGCAAGGGGTGGTTGGAGCGGATAAGCAGCGGAGAGGAGGAGTAGAGGAGCAGAGGAGGAGGCGGGGGAGCTGGCGGCAGCCAATGAGCATGCAGTCTCCGGCGGTGACATATGCAGTGCAGAGGCAGAGTTGCCATGTAGCCTGAGCTGGGAGAAGAAAGATGGCAATGTCTGTCATTGCAGCGTGTTGCATCCTGGGTCTGTCCACCTGGCTGCTCTCCCACTGCTTCGTTCATCTGCTGTGGGGAAGCCGCGACCGTGGATGGGGTAAGTGCAAACTCGGCGGTGGGGGGGGGGGTTGTTTGCCACCCCCCAAAAAAAAAAATGGAGCACCAGCCACCACCATTTAAAGGGACTGTCCCTGTTTTGGAATCAAATCCCTCTGTCCCTTTCAATTGTCCCTCTTTTTGGACAAATGCAATACTTTACTACCAAAGGTGTTGCACTACACTAAAACTTTTACACAAAACTTTTTATTATCACATTATTATTTTAAAAAGCCAGTATAATGGAAACATAGTAATGAAAAAAGCAAATGTGAGTACTTTAGACAATCATTTTTGAATATTAATTCTTTGTGGGTGTGTGGAAATGGTGAGTTTGGGTTCAAATATAAATGAAACATTAAAAAATAAATCAGCTTGGCATTCAAGGTGCCCAGTTAGCTAAACATTTGTTTGCCAGTATCTTTTTTCTTTTTTTACTTTTTCTAAATGGCCCTGCTTTGGATACTGCAGTCAGGGAACGTTTAGGTTTCCTCCATGGATTTTGAAGTACTCTTACCTCTTGCGTTGCACTCTATTTCTTGTAAGACATCATTCCCAAAGACGCCTCCATTCCTGCCTAAAAGCACCAGCTTGCTTTAAATTCACAACCTTATTTAGCCTTGTACAATTACCACTGCAAAAAGGGCTACATTTCATGTGAACCCTCTCCCGGGCTGAAGGTGGTAATGTGGAGGATTTATCATTAAGATGTATCAGAAAGTGTGAGGGCACACCCTCAAGGAGCTATTAGATGTGAACGATAAGATGAAGGGAGACACTGTGGTCTTCAGGAAAATAAAAAAAAGGCGATTGAGCCATCAGAGAAAAAGAGGGAAGATTCACTGTGTGTTCTGCTAATTAGGTGGAAACTGTTAATTCAGCATAACTGTAGATGAAAACATTTTATGGTGGTAATAAGCACACAAAAGGCTGTGTACTTTATTCATGGGATTTATTTCCATTCACTGACTAGTTACATATTTAAAGGGTTGGCGTACTTTTTAATTACAGTACCAACAAAGGCCTCCTACCCACCCCATGAAAAAATGAAATATTATTACAGGCCTCAGATGCCAAGGTGAGTTTTTTTTTCTGCCTTGACCTGTGCAGTGCCAGGCAGTGTTCTGATCCAAGATAGTACTATAGTGTGCTTCCTGTATGTGCCCCGGGTCCAGAGAAATTAATTAAAGGGTCTATTATTCCAACTGGATTTTGGATCAAAACACTGCCGCCACACAAAGCTTTAGGGCCAAACACACTCTTCTGCTGCATTGCGGTAATGGAAATGTTAACGCAGTGAATGTTAACATGTTGACATGCCATTCACTTTTGGCAGCACGCCAATGCACAAAGGGATTGTTCACATGAGCTTTACTCTCTGAAGGACAATCCACTTTCGTATTGCTCTTCAGAGAGCATTTGAAAGGCAGCAAGGAGGAGTTGTGTTGCCTCCTCATTGCCTGCTTTAACCACTTGAATGTGGTTGTACGTGGATCGGAGCACTTGCACATGCTTGTGGAAGGCTTGCAGAGCAGCCCCATTCACTTGAAATGACAGGTTGTATGATCCCTGTGACGTCCACAAACAAAGCATCCTGGCCAAGGCATGTGTGCCTCTGCGACTAAAGAGGGTAGTGGTTGTGGGGTGATAAGAGTGTGGCTCAACTTTGAGGTTTTACCATTCCACGACCGCTGGCGTAAACACAGAAGTACAGATCCAGCGCATGGTAACACACTACTACACTATAGTTTTTGGATATACATACACTTTAAATAACACCACTAGTATTACAGACACACTGTAATGCACTGGGGTTGATTTATTTACACGGGAGAGTGCAAAATCTGGTGCAGCTCTGCATAGAAGCCTGTCAGCTTCCAGGTTAAGTTGTCAAAGCTTAATTGAACAAGCTAAAGCTAGAAGCTGATTGGCTACCACCAGCTGCATTAGATTTTGCACTCTCCAGTTTAGTAAATGAACCCCACTGTGTACTCTGGTTGTTCCACCAAATAAAACATCTGCCCTTGTAGCACCATTATTATTATTATTTTTTAATCAGATTTTATTTAGGAAAATGTTTCAATAGCATAAGTACACAGAAGCCACCATGCAGGGCAGGACAAGAGAAGGAGTGACCATACCAAAAAGGAGGAAAGTAGAATTATGCTGCATACACACGGTCAGATTTTCCGATGGGAAATGTTCGATGGGAGCTTGTTGTCGGAAATTACAACCATGTGTAGGCTCCATCGGACATTTTCTGTCGGAATTTCCGACAAACAAAATTTGAGATCTGTATCTCAAATTTTTTCGACAACAAAATCCATTGTCGTAAATTCCGATCGTGTGTACACAATTCTGACGCACAAAATTCTACGCATGCTCGGAATCAGGCAGAAGAGCCGCACTGGCTATTGAACTTCATTTTTCTTGGCTCATCGTACGTGTTGTACGTCACCGCGTTCTTGACGTTCGGAATTTCCAACAAGATTTGTGTGACCGTGTGTCTGCAAGACAAGTTTGAGCCAACATCCTTTGGAAAAAAAACATGGATTTTGTTGTCGGAATGTGCGATCGTGTGTACGCGGCATAAGGGTGTCAAACACCTTAGACCTAAGCTGGTGCATTTTCCAAATCGTATATATCAAGATGGAAGAAGAAGGTCTAGCACACGTAATATGGTACATAGAGACCTAGAAAAGGGTAGGGTACATGTATTCAATCCTGTGGGAGCATATACATAGAATTCCTGAGAAAACAAGTGTGTTTTTCATAAGAGATGCATTTATTAGGTTCCATTATAAATTCAGAGAGAGTAGATGAGCGAGCCGAGGTCCATTTAAGGTCAATCAGCCCATGGGCAACAAATAAAGCTTGAGAAACAGTAATCCCTAAATTGGGATCCATTAGGGATGAGTCCAAATAGGCTACCAGGCAGGTGAGGGGTTCAGCTGGTAGGGTAATCCCCAGTAAGCTGTTTAGCATTCCAACAACCTCAGCCAAATACCTTCTTAAAGCCTAGTACACATGGGCCAAATGTCGGGTGGCATCGGGTGGTTCAATAGAAACCATCCGACATTCGGCCCATGTGTACTGGAGTTTGTCCGACAGAAGCTGGCCGTTCAGGGCATGTTGATGGGGCATGACCAAAAAAGGTCTGCCTACCGGCACGTGATCAGCGCTCTCAGCCAATGGCTGCGTCCCCCTATCAGAACACAAGAGCTCAGCAGGGGAGATTGCTGTACCAACATTTCATAGTTTGTACAGCGGCTTCTCCCAGGCCGCTGGGTTGAACAAAAAAAGAACTAATAGTGTGTACTAGGTCTTAGCTTAGTTTATGTTATCTGTGATCTCTACTTTTGTCCTAAGCCCAAGGACATTGTTTGCTTCTGACTGCTATTGGAGAGTGTTCTTCAGTAGCTAGAAAAAAGAAGATACAATGTATTGAGTAACGAATATTTATTTTAGAAGGGTAAAAAAGCCCAGCGGTAATGAATGTTCCAATCACAATAAGTGGATGATAATAGTTTCCTATATAAAATAATAAAGTGCAAAGTGCAAAAAGTGCAAGTGATAAACTAAAAAAAGAAACACATATACTCAAATGAATATACATAAGAGATAGTGATACCTTACATAAATTAATAATTAAGTGCAGTGTGCCAATAAATTAATACATGAAGGAGTTGGGAGGGAGTGGGCTATCATTTACCACTGTGCATATGCCCACATGTATGACTCTATAGTCACATGGGCTGCTCAGATGTGATAGGAAGGAAATACTCAAGGTAGAAATACACTGAAAACTGAGCATGTGCACTAGCTGCCAACACTGCTCTGCAAAATCCCCAACTGCATTGGGGACGTGGACATAAGGGAGAGATAGAGAACAGCAGGATCAACCAGGTTTATTGCAGAATACAGAAAAGGAATCTCATAGTGAGTATGAACAGCATGGAATACACCATTTATTGATAGTTTTTAATGATGTGGGTTTATTGACACTTTAGGTCAACAGCCTCTATTCCTTTAGTAAATGAACCCTAATGTCTTTGCAAATTGTTAGACTCTATCTACAAATATAATTTGTTGAAGTATTTAGGCTTATGTTGAACTATGGTAAATATGACTGGAAAACTGCCCAAAATTACTTTATGCATCAAACAGCCATAACATAATGACCACCAGCCAGAGCCTGTTGTGGCATAAACTCCAGTAGGCCTCTCTCTAAAGGTATGCTCAAGTATCTGGCTCCAAGCTGTCAGTAGTAGAACATTTTCAACCTGTTGTGAGGTCGGGCCTCCATGGATTGGACTTGTTTTCCAGCATATCCCACAGATGCTCAATTGGATTGAGATCTGGAGAGTTTAGAGCCCTTAAACTTGTTGTGTTCCTCAAACCATCCTTAAATTCATCAGACCAGGCCACCTTCTTCCATTGCTCTGTGGTTCAGCTCTGATGCTCACGTGTCCATTGTAGTCTTTTTTGGCTGTGGACACGGGTCAGCATGGGCATCCTGACCAGCAGATGGCTATGCAGCCCCATATGCAACAAACTGCAATGCACTGTGTGTTCCGACACCTTTCTATTGGAACCAGCATTACCTTTTTAGCAATTTGAGCTACAGTATCTCGTCTATTGGATCGGACTACACGGGCCAGCCTTCACTCTCCACAGACATCAATGGCTAGCCATGAATCTGACATTGGTTTGCCGGTTTTCCTTCCTTGGACCACTTTTGGTTGATCCTGACCACTGCAGAATGGGAACATCCCACAAGAGATGCAGTTTTGAAGTTGCACTGACCCAGTCATCCAGTCATCTGGCCATTCCAATTTGGCCTTGTCGATCAAATGCAACAAAAAAGAGGATAATAGCCCATGGGACTTTAAATGAGGCGAACCACTGCAACAACCAAGGTGCTTTGTTCAGGGCATGTGGCCTGGTATGGATCAGAAGGGGGGCACTTGCTTGCCCTCCTATCCTGACCTCCAGGCTGCATACTTGGAAAAGGGTCCGGTATGGATTTTGGGGGGGACCCCTTGACAATTTTTTTTAATTGTTTTTTTCATAGATATTTCATCTATATTGCCAGGAGCCGGCAATACATTACAGCAGCGAGCAAGATTAAATTACATTTTTTCCTTTAGAAATGTCATTATTGCTGTGGCACTGTTCTACACATCGCACAGATGCACCACTTTGCAGGAAGACTAAGGGGACCCCCAAGCACGATATTTAAACATTTCATTTTTATTATTTCACTTTAAGCATTATTAAAATCATTGCTTCTGAAAAAACGATCGTTTTAAAAACTTTTCTTTGCATTGATACATGTCCTCTAGGACAGCACCCGGGTCCCCATACACGTTTTATGGCAATAACTTGCATATAAGCCTTTAAAATTAGGACTTTTGATTTCTCATGTTCGTGTCCCATAGACTTTAATAGGATTCGCATGTTCGCTAGAACTTTTTGCCTGTTCGAGGTGTTCTGGTGCGAACCAAACCGGGGGGTGTTTGGCCCATCCCTAGTGACAATACAATGTAAGCTTACTTGAACAACATCTTTTTTTCATGATGCGAGTTCTGCCTGTCTGCTGGTCATCTCTTTTCACAACTTCCTGGATTCCCAGCATGCCTTGCAGCTTCTCCTCTGCTGTTTACTTTTCATTTCTAAGGACTACATATCCCATGGTACCTTGCTGCCTGCAAGTAGTGATTCCTGTAATGACTCCACCTCCTAAAACTCTTACTCTCAGCACCTCTGTAGTTCAGAAGGTAGACTCTGTGAAATGTGTGACACAGCAGTGCCTACTCACAGGGCATAGTGACTACATGTCACAGAATTCAAGAAAGGAAATGTGTGGGGATCTTCACAAAGTTAGTTTACAAACTGCAAGACTGTTCAGATTATTTGGAGTAGGCTAGAAATAATTGAAATACAATGCAGAAATAAATACATTATTTTACATTGTGACCATAGATACAATTTAATATTGACTAGCTGCTCTCTGACCAGTCATCTGTGTTGCTGTAGTGTAAAGTGTGATCTGTGGAGTGACAACAAAAACCAGGACTAAAAATCTAGCAATGGACTTTAAAGGGCACCAGAATGGTAGACTTGTGCCCAGCTCCTTCCTCCCCGGAGCAAAAAGCAGCTATCACCGAAACAACACAACACAGCTCACCCCGCACTGACCAGGTAAAGGTTTTCTTTGATTATACTTATGCCCCGTACACACGGTCGGACTTTGTTCGGACATTCCGACAACAAAATCCTAGGATTTTTTCAGATGGATGTTGGCTCAAACTTGTCTTGCATACACACGGTCACACAAAGTTGTCGGAAAATCCGATCATTCTGAACGCGGTGACATAAAACACGTACGCCGGGACTATAAACGGGGCAGTGGCCAATAGCTTTCATCTCTTAATTTATTCTGAGCATGCGTGGCACTTTGTGCGTCGGATTTGTGTACACACGATCGGAATTTCCGACAACGGATTTTGTTGTCGGAAAATTTTATAGCCTGCTCTCAAACTTTGTGTGTCGGAAAATCCGATGGAAAATGTGTGATGGAGCCCACACACGGTCGGAATTTCCGACAACAAGGTCCTATCACACATTTTCCGTCGGAAAATCCGACCATGTGTACGGGGCATTACTAGGGTAGCATGATGAAAGGAGGCCGGGGATTATACGTAGATCACACCATTTCATTACTATTTGTATTGTGTTACACAAGAATAAGTTGCATGGAGGACGTATTCCATTAGATGGACCTGTTCACTTTATCTAGATTTTTTTAGTTTTTGGGGTAATAAGCTAAAAAAAAGACCTAGTGGAAGATACTATAACCAGAGGGAATGAGAGAATCCTAAGCGTTTAGCCACTATTAGTAAAACAAGTTCATGAATATTTCAGGGCAAGTTCAAACTAAGTAATGTGTAATTATAACACTTCCAAGAAAGGAATGCCTTTCACCGAGATCACAGGACCCCCCTGACAATGCCAGGCAGCCAGCAATAGATTGCTATTAGATGTGATCTTCAGCTACATGAGGGGATGGACTGCATCTGGTCTCTACTGACCAGGTCCAGACCCCCATGAAGAAAGAAAATGGTGTAAAAAAAAAGGAAACAATAAATATAAATATATATATATATATATATATATATATATATATATATATATATATATATATACACACAGTATCTCACAAAAGTGAGTACACCCTCTACATTTTTGTAAATATTTTATTATATCTTTTCATGTGACAACACTGAAGAAATTACACTTTGCTACAATGTAAAGTAGTGAGTGTACAGCTTGTATAACAGTGTAAATTTTCTGTCCCCTCAAAATAACTCAACGCACAGCTATTAATGTCTAAACTGCTGGCAACAAAAGTGAGTACACCCCTAAGTGAAAATGTCCAAATTGGGCCCAATTAGATAATTTCCCTCCCCGGTGTCATGTGACTTGTTAGTCTTACAAGGTCTCAGGTGTGAATGAGGAGCAGGTGTGTTAAATTCAGTGTTCTCGCTCTCACTCTCTCATACTGATCACTGGAAGTTCAACATGGCACCTCATGGCAAAGAACTCTCTGAGGATCTGAAAAAAAAAGAATTGTTGCTCTACATAAAGATGGCCTAGGCTATAAGAAGATTGCCAACCCTGAAACTGAGCTGCAGCACGGTGGCCAAGACCATACAGCGGTTTAACAGGACAGGCTCCACTCAGAACAGGCTTTGCCATGGTCGACCAAAGATGTTGAGTGCACATGCTCAGCGTCATATCCAGAGGTTGAGTGCTGCCAGCATTTCTGCAGAGGTTGAAGGGGTGGTGGGGTCAGCCTCTCAGTGCTCAGACCATACACCGCACACTGCATCAAATTGGTCTGCATGGCTGTTGTCCCAAAAGGAAGCCTCTTCTAAAGATAATGCACAAGAAAGCCTGCAAACAGTTTACTGAAGACAAGCAGACTAAGGACATTGACTACTGGAACCATGTCCTGTGGTCTGATGAGACCAAGATAAACGTATTTGGTTCAGATGGTGTCAAGCGTGTGTGGCTGCACCAGGTGAGGAGTACAAAGACAAGTGTGTCTTGCCTACAGTCAAGCATGGTGGTGGGAGTGTCATGGTCTGGGGCTGCCGCCACTGGGGAGCTACAGTTCATTGAGAGAACCATGAATGCCAACATGTACTGTGATATACTGAAGTGGAGCATTATCACCCCCCTTCAGAGACTGGGCCGCAGGGCAGTATTCCAGCATGATAATGACTCCAAACACACCTCCAAGACAATCACTGCCTTGCTAAAGAAGCTGAGGGTAAAGGTGATGGACTGGCCAAGCATGTCTCCAGACCTAAACCCTATTGAGCATTTGTGGGGCATCCTCAAACGGAAGATGGGGGAGCACAAGGTCTCCAACATCCACCAGCTCTGTGATGTCATCATGGAGGAGTGGAAGAGGACTCCAGTGGCAACCTGTGAAGCTCTGGTGAACTCCATGCCCAAGAGGGTTAAGGCAGTGCTGGAAAATAATGGTGGCTACACAAAATATTGACACTTTGGGCCCAATTTGGACATTTTCACTTAGGGGTGTACTCACTTTTGCTGCCAGCGGTTTAGACATTAATGGCTGTGTGTTAAGTGTTTTTGAGGGGACAGCAAATTTACACTGTTATACAAGCTGTACACTCACTACTTTACATTGTAGCAAAGTGTCATTTCTTCAGTGTTGTCACATGAAAAGATATAATAAAATATTTACAAATACAAATGTGGTATCAAATTAAAGCCCTATCTGCCCCCCAACTAAATAATGCACACATTGGGCTTCATTTAGACATTTGGTTGGGGGTGGCAAAAATGCGTGGTTGAGCCACGTTTTTGCCTCCCGCCAACTGCCCCCCTTAAGCTGCAATAGGCAGTAGATGGGGGTGTATACGTGCTGCAGTTGCGATGCTTCTCTTTGCGCCCACAGAAAAGTTTACCTGTACTGTAGCAATCGTGGATGGCAAGCCCGCTGAATGCTACACACTTGAGCAAATGTCAAAGTGCCACAAATCCCCCGCAACGCCATCCAATGCACGCGGATGCATTACGCAGCAAAAATCGTGTTAAAACAGGTGGTGAACAGGTATCACACCCCCTCCCCCACGCCTGACAGTAGCCTCGGTAGCATGATCCGAATACAGATCAGGCTTTAGAAGAACGGGAGATTTAGGCTAGGTTCAAACAAATGCAGTGTGGGAAATGCACCGCATTCAAAACGCACTGCCATTGCGATCCGCAGCAGGTGTCAGTGCAATCTTTACGACATCCTAAGCGCAGGTCGCAAATGCAGTGCATTGGCCGGCACCTGATCGCAAAGTGCAGAACGATAATGTTGCAGTGCGGTTCCAAAATTGCTACATGCACATCTTTGGTGCGATGCGGTGCAATGTGAGCCCATTCAAAATGAATGGTCTCAAATCACACCGTACCGAATCCCATGTGAATTGAACAGGAATGTGGTGCGATTCCTGTGCGATTCACATGCGGTTTATAGTGTGAACCAAGCCTAAGACGCGTATCTGAACCTAACCTTATGCCGCGTACACACGGCCGGACTTCCCGACAGAAAAATACTTTTTCTGTCGGCATTTCCGACGGACTCAGATATAGAACATGTTTTAAATCTTTCTGTTGGAAATGCCAACGGAGTTTAGCCCGTTGGCAGGTCCGGCCATGTGTACGTGGCATTAGGGAAAATCTCCAAGAAAACTTCCTGGGGACTCAAAAGATTAAATAAAACTTTGAAAACATTCCTTTTAAATAGTTAAATGTAAGTGGTAGAATCCATCAAATAATTGCAGTAAATGCCTACGAATAGAGATATCTCATGTATATTAGAGGGCCCATCCGTCATCAAACAGCTGTCTGTAGGATGCCCTTTGACCTCATCCAAAATGGCAAGCCCTTTCCAGCATTCTATATAAGTGAGACATTCTGCAGAGCTGTTTTGACACATACAAGTGTGGCTGCGCATTCTCTGTACCCAGGAAAAGTGTCACTCCCAATCACAGGCTCCTGTCTATAGGGGCCATGCAGGCAGCACCTGTTCAGACCAAATAAGTAGCTTGTCTCAGCAGCACACTCCTGAGGATTGAGATTGGTCACGGCTTCTGATTTACTGTGCCTGAATGGAAAATATTTCCGGAGTATAAGGCATGTGTTCAAATGGCCAAATTGCACTCTTTGATAAATAGAGCGATTCCTAAAGTAGATCTAAGCCCCTACTGGGTGACATTTAGTTTGCTAAAGTACCAAATATCATAACCAACTGTCAGCAGTGATAGTGTAGAGAGAGGGTAGATATTCCACTCAGGCACAGGATCCCCGGGCTGGTAAATTAGTAGACATGTGCGATTCGGTTCGTAACGAATAGATTTTCGTATGAATTTGTCAGTATGCGTACATTCGAATCAATTCGAACATCCGAATAGCTGAAAGAACCAAAATACGAAAATTACGAATAAGCAAAATAGCAAAAACGTGAAAATACAAACTTACAAACGGAGAAACTTACGAAAATACGAAACTCCGAAACAGTAAGAGAAAGAAAATGACATCTATAACGAATGATTTACATTGTGTATTTTCAAACCTTTGTCTGTTCATAATTTCGTATGTTTGTATTTTCATTCGTGTGTTCGTAATTTTGTTTCTTCGTCTGTTCGTAATTTCGTTTGTTCGTGTTCTTGAATCACGATCGGAAATTCGGCCAGCAAAAGACTGATGAGAGCTTTTGGTCGAAAAATGCGACCCTGTGTATGCTCCATCGCACTTTTGCTGGCCGAATTCCAGCCAGCAAAAGATTAAGAGCATGTTCTCAATTTTTCGGTCAGAAAAAGTTCCCAACCCGAAAATGCGATCATCTGTAGCAATTACAAAGCGCAAAATTCCTACGCATGCTCGGAAACAATTGGACGCATGATCGGAAGCATTGAACTTCATTTTCTCAGCTCGTCGTAGTGTTGTATGTCACCGCGTTCTTGAGGGATGAAAGTTCAGCAAACTTTTGTGTGACCGTGTGTAGGCAAGCCAAGCTTGAGCGGAAATCCGTCGGAAAAGCCGTCATATCTTTATCCGACCAAAATCCCGATCGTGTGTACGCGCCATTAGTGTATCTTAATATGTATGTTCGTAATTTCGTATTCTCAAAACATTCTTTCGAATGGGCAGTGTATTAGTGAGTGATGTATCTTACTTAATATCTTTAGCCAATCAGCTTATCCCTTTTGTGTCTGAGTCACACTGCATTCCTGAATCTTTTTAGATTCAGTTGAGGAGGAGGCGGAGTCAGGTCTCGGGACTGAGGGAGTGGACTGGAGTAAGTACAGGATTTATTAGAAAAGCAAGCATAGGATTATTCTTTATTTCCTACGAAAGTACGAATCAACGAAAAAGGCAATTTCACAAAAGTAACAATTACAAAATTATGAGTAGTGTACTGAATAAATGAAAATTATTATCTAACAAAATTCTGAATTTCGAATCAAAGAAAATTTGAATCATTTCGTATCAACGAAATTTTATCTGTTACGAAAATACGAACAAATCCGAATATGAAAACTCGCGTCTTACGAATCGTTACGAATCAAAGAAACAAAACAAAACTAAGTTTTTTGTTGTGCACATGTCTATAAGTTAGTATCACTCAACCATGGACCATTCAGGAGATAGGAAAACCGCTGATCTGTCTTCAGTGACGCCATACTTATATGGCATAGAGGAATAGCATCAGGCCAGCCACTCAGTTTAATTTAAATGTGCTAGATTTTATTGGCTGCATAGTCAATACAGTGCGAACACACTTCTTCCGTCAAGCCTTAAAGTAGAACTTTAGGCCAAACTTTTTTTTTTCATTTAGGATAGAGCAAGGGAGGTTTTTAACCCCGATCAGATTTTTTTTCGCCATCTGTGTCCAATTACTGAGATCTCTCTTCACTTCCTGTCCCATATCCAGACAGGAAGTGCAAGGAAATCCCTGCAAATAATTAAGGGGATTTCTTGGGGACCCCCAAGTCACCAGAACTAGTGTCCCCATTGGAAGATTTCCCCTCTATTACTTTTCTGGGGACAACCCAAAATTTGGGATTTTCTTTTACTTTCACTTTCAATGATAATGGAAAACAGGACACATAGAGACGGTGAATCTCCTTTATAGGGACACAGACCGCAATAAAAAGTGAAGAGCATTTCAATCCCTCCCTACTCTATCCAAAACTAAAGAAAAAAGTTTGCCTTTACTTACACTTTATTTGCTGAAACGCGTTAGCATGTTTGCGCTGTATTGACTATGTAGCCAATAAAGTCTACCACATTTGAATGATACCAAGTTGTCGGATTGATGCTATTACAGGATCCCCGGGCTACACCGAATGCCGTTTATAGTCATCGGCTACTATCACAGTCTATACAAGACTGAAAAGAAGAACCGCTTATAATATAAAAGCCTCAGAAGACTTGTATTGTGTCTTCCAACACATAGACTAATCCATCGATGTATACAGACATACTAATGCACTTCACTAGGGCAGGAGCTTACTCATAGGGTACCTGTAATAAAAATGTTCCGAGGCTTTTATATGGCGAGCGTTTCCTCTTTCCTTTTTTGGAGCCTTGTCTGCAATAATACTTACCTTTTTCTTTGCTCTGCTGGCAGCATGCAGTATCAGGTCAGAGCCCGCCTAATTCCTGGCTAGAGGACATCCAGTGTGATCTAGTTCCAGCATCAATTCCACCCCAGGCTAACTGTCCTTGGCCCACTCCTTTCTTTCATTGGATTTCAATTCTCAACTCAGCATCACATATGGGTATACATGATCTGCCTAAATTGCATAGAGCAGGGGTGTCAAACTCAATTTCATTGTGGGCGGCATCAACAGTATGGTTGCCCTCAAAAGGCCGGTTGTATCAAGAGTGAATTACATACAGAGGTCAGGATTATGCTACATAAAGAGTGCAGGATTCAGGAATGCGTTACATACAGAGTGCAGAGCTCAGGATTATGCTACGTACAGAGTGCAGGGTTCAGGAATGCGTTACGTACAGAGTGCAGAGCACAGGATTATGCTACGTAAAGAGTGCACGGTCCAGGAGTGTGTTACGTACAAAGTGCAGAGCTCAGGATTATGCTATGTACAGAGTGCAGGGTTCAGGAATGCGTTACGTACAGAGTGCAGAGCTCACGATTATGCTACTTAAAGAGTGCAGGGTTCAGGAGTGCATTATGTACACAAGGCAGAGCTCGGGATTATGCTATGTACAGAGTGCAGGGTTCAGGAGTGCATTATGTACACAGTGCAGAGCTCAGGATTATGCTACGTACAGCATGCAGGGTTCAGGAGTGAGTTACGTACAGAGTGCAGAGCTCAGGATTATGCTACATACAGAGTGCAGGGTTCAGGAGTGGGTTAAGTGCAGAGTGCAAGATTATGCTATGTAGAGAGTGCAGGGTTCCGGAGTGAGTTTTGTACAGATTACAGAGCTCAGGATTATGCTACATATAGAGTGCAGGATTCAGGAGTGTGTTACATGCAGAGTGCAGAGCTCAGGATTATCCTACGCAAAGAGTGTAGGGTTCAGGAGTGTGTTATGTGCAGAGTGCAGAGCTCAGGATTATGCTACATATAGAGTGCAGGATTCAGGAGTGCGTTACATGCAGAGTGCAGAGCTCAGGATTATGCTACGCAAAGAGTGTAGGGTTCAGGAGTTTGTTATGTGCAGAGTGCAGAGCTCAGGATTATGCTACGTTAAGAGAGCAGGGTTCAGGAGTGCATTATGTACACAGCGCAGAGCTCAGGATTATGATACGTACAGAGTGCAGGGTTCAGGAGTGCATTATGTACAGAGTGCAGAGCTCAGGATTATGCTACGTACAGCGTGCAGAATTCAGGAGTGAGTTACGTACAGAGTGCAGAGCTCAGGAATATGCTACATACAGAGTGCAGGGTTCAGGAATGCGTTACGTGCAGAGCTCAAGACTATGCTACGTACAGAGTGCAGGATTCAGGAGTGTGTTACGTGCAGATTGCAGAGCTCAGAATTATGCTATGTACAGAGTGCAGGGTTCAGGAGTGTGTTAAGTGCAGAGCGCAGGATTATGCTATGTAAAGAGTACAGAGTTTAGGAGTGTGCTGTGTACAGGGTACAGGGTTTAGGAGTGTGTTATGTGCAGAGTTCAGGGGTGTGCAGAGTGCAGGGTTTAGGGGTGCGCTATGCACAGTGTGCAGACCCAACCTCCTCCCCGAAGCTTTCCCGCATCTCTCTCTCCTATCTTGTCTGTCTCTAGTACCTCTATGTGTAGGCAGCTCTGCCTCACCTTGCAGGGAGTGGGAGTGGAGGGTGAGAGCTGGAGGTGGCGGAAAGGAGTTCCGCCGCATTCCGGCTGCAAAACTGGGTGGGAGGGCCACATGACAAGCCCTGGAGGGCCAGATTCGGTCCAGGGGCCTTGTGTTTGACATATGTGGCATAGAGAAACACAGAGACCTAGTAATGACATCACTGGGTCTAAAACAAGATATTTAACAGAAAGCTTTTATTTAATTGGCATGTTGATGTGGGTGGAATGGAGGAATCCGGGATGACAAATATAAGCAAAATAAACTTCAGCTTTCAGAGCAAATTATCAGTTATACTTTGTAATCTGACATACACATCGCGTTTCAGGTTATATCAACTTCCAGAAATGATTTTAGCTCTAAAAGGTTGCAGCTATGAAGCCCGTTCTCTCTACACTTTTCTGGCCCTTTTTTCTTTCTAGGCGTTTAAACCTTTTTTTTTTTTTTTTGTCCTGTCCATCTGTCCTAGCCCACAGGCATATGCCAAAGGGGCTCTCACCTCCCTTAGGCAGTCTGCTACCCCCGTGCTCTCAGGCTAAACCATATGATTGTGAGAGCGCGGCCACAGAAATGCAAATTCAAAGCTCTGCAGATTCAAAGCCTTCCTATGAAACTGGTTCAGCAACAGAGAAACACACAGACCTTGTGTTCCTACACTAATATATACGGAAATAAAGGCTCCAAAAGATGGGTTGGTGCTCAGTGTTCATCTCATATTACATAAAATCCTAAGTGAATAATATTTAGTTTTCTAAAGCCCTGTTTATCATTAACAATTGCCCTTAAAAAAATACTATTATCACTGTTTGTTGAATCTCAGTGCTGCTGATTGCCTGCAGTCTATTTGCAGCCACTTTCTGTCTACATGCACTTCAGTGATGGCTGCATGGCATCTCTCAGGGCAGGTTTCCTAATAGTGACCATGGACCATGCTTAATTCCTTGACGCAGGGCGCACACATATATATGGTCGCTTGGTGGGTGGGCCTTAATGCAGAGCGGCCCGCATATATATGGTACTGTTAAAACAACTTACCATGCTGACAGCGCGCCCCCTGCATGGTAGCCGGTGTGTACTGGAAAGCTCCCACTGCATACTAGCGATCGGGATCACAGCGGTCACATGACCCTAATGACAGCTAAACACAGCGGTCACATGACCCTAATAACTGCTAAACACAGCAGTCACATGACCCTAATGACAGCCAATCAGAGCAGTCACATGACCCTAAAAACTGCTAAACACAGTGGTCATATGACCCTAATGACAGCTAAACACAGTGGTCATATGACCCTAATGACAGCTAAACACAGCAGTCACATGACCCTAATAACTGCTAAACACAGCAGTCACATGACCCTAATGACAGTTAAACACAGCGGTCACGTGACCCTAATGACAACTAAACACAGCAGTCACATGACCTTAATGGCAGCCAATTACAGCGGTCACACGACCTTAATGCCCACCTCTGCCTCCTTGCTTTTAGAGCTCTTAAAGGGCGGGGAGGCGGTTGTCAGGAAGGGGTTAACCACTTGGTGACCGTCCACCCGCAATGTATTGTGGGCGAGCGGCGGCTTTTGGCAAAGTGATGTACTATTATATCACTGCTTACTTGCAGATTTAGAGCGAGCGCATGCATGCCCCCCACCTGGCCCCCACTGTGATCTCACACAGCGAGAGCTTGTCAGCAAGTCATGCCCAATGGTTCACAACATGAATCACGACCTGCTGATTGGCTGTGTGCAATCACAGCCCAGAACTCTTGGGTTGGTAAACAACACAGAGCTCTGTACAGAGGGAGCGATCTCTCAGGCTCTCATCCCTACAAAGCAGGGTTGAGAAACTGAGAGATTTTCACTTTCAATTATAATGATAAACAGGATAAATAACATGAATCTCCCTAACGAGGACACAGACAGCAATAAAATCTGACAGGTGTTCTTATCCCTCTCCACTCTATCCTAACTAAAAAAAAAAAGTTTTGTTTTTTGATATATTTTAACCACTTGACCTCCGGAAGATTTACCCCCGCTCTGTGACCAGGCCGTTTTTTGTGATACGGCATTGCTTTACTTTAACTGACAATTGGGCGCTCGTGCAACGCTGTACCCAAATAAAATTAATGTCATCTTTTTCCCATAAACAGAGCTTTCTTTTGGTGGTATTTGATCACCTCTACGGTTTGTATTTTTTGTGCTATAAAAACAACAAAAACTACAAAAACGGAGCAACAATTTTGAAAAAAAAAAAACAATATTTATTACTTTCTGCTATAAAACATATCCAATAAAAAAAAAAAAAATCGAATTTCTTTATAAATTTAGGCCCAATATGTATTCTGCTCCATGTTTCTGGTGAAAAAAAAATCCCAATAAGCGTATTTTTTTGTGCAAAATTTATAGCGTCTATAAACTATGGGATATATTTATGGAATTTTTATATTTTTTATACTAGTAATGGCGGCGATCAGCAACTTATAGCGGGACTGCGATACTGCGGTGGACGATCAGATGCTAACTGACACCTTTGACACTTTGCAGGAACCAGTGACATTAATACAGTGATCAGTGCTAAAAAATATGCACTGTCACTGTACTAATGACACTGTCTGGGAAGGGGTTAAACATCTAGGACGATCAAAGGGTTAATTGTGTGCCTAGCCAGTGTTTTTGTGTACTGTGTTACGTGCTTTTACTAAGGGAAGTGATGGATTTTATTCCCTGCTTTGCAGGAATACAAAATCCATCACTTCCCCCTTGTTTGCAGGGCTCCATTCTGTGTCTCAGCCCAAAGATCGGAAGGTGTCGACGGACATCCAGTGCCCGGCACCTGCAGATCGGCTTCCGCCCCCCTGGGCAGAAGGGCAGAATCACTTATACATGATTCTGCGCAGGGGGGCCGCCCTGTTGGAGTATATCTGCTATGGCACTGAACAGAAGACTTCTTTATGTCTATGGCCAGTATGAAGTCTTCATTCTCACTTGGCTCAATATCAGGACCATATAGATAAAAGTTCTTGTCTCCAATTTTAGGGTTTTAGTGAATTAGTTCCATTTAGCAGCATAGATTACAGAATATACACAGATCTTCTTATTACCGGGTTCTGACCTCTGGACACTGACTATCCTTTTTTGGCAGACAGGAAATGCGGCCTCATTGTCTATCGATTGTACGGTTCACCTTCCTATAGTAATAGCTGAGTGTCCGGAAAGGAGAGCGCTCACACACACTCCTCGGGGACAAGCCCTGTAGTGTGAGGTATAAAGAGAACCTGCCTCGGAGCAAGACACCCATGTGCGAAGCACACGCTGCAAGCTGTTATTCTCCTTCCTGCCCTAGTCTGGGCACAGCCGCATTCTACAATCTAACTTTTTTATAAGAAATAAATTCAAATATTATAAATTCTTTTTATTTGTATTTTTTTTTTTGTGGCATTCTGCACAATTACATCTAAAATGTATTACATTGGAACCTTGGTTTACGAGTAACGTGGTTAACGAGCATTTTGAAAGACGAGCAACTTTTTTTTTTTTTAAATTCTAAATCGAATTGCGAGTGTTGTCTCGCAAAGCAAGCAAAATTCAAGTTAATGAGGTGTGCAGTATCGCATTTGGCCAGAGGTGCAGGGGCGCTGGGGACACTCGGAACGGTTCGGAGCCGATCGGAAATACTCCGAATGACTCAGAAATACTCGGAAACTCTAGGAAATACTCCTTTCCTGAGTGTTTCCGAGCCTTTCCGAGGCTTTCCGAGTTCAGCCGAGCTGTCCCCGAGTATTTTTGAGGCTCTCTGGCGCCCCCCCCCCCACCTCTGGCCACATGCGGTATTGCAAGTAATAGAAGTCAATGCGGAACAAATTATCTTCTTTCCATTGACTTCTATGGGGAAACTCGCTTTGATATGCGAGTGCTTTGGATTACAAGCATTCTCCTGGAACGGATGCAATATACAAGGTTCCACTGTATATTGCAAAACCAAAAATACATTGCAGCTTACTAATCATTAGATGTGGTGGCTGCATTTGTTTTCTTTTTCTAGGCTTTTTTCCTTTATGTTTTCACCAGGTGATTCAACCAGTAACCCACCTCTTGTATTAGTGAGACACAGCAGCACAGGAGGCACAGCAGCATTGTCAGTCTGGGGGAGCGGAGTGTTAAACGTATTAGCAGATTTAAATACACTGACAAACTGAAGCCACGCTCCAGATCACACTTTATAATCAGTTACAGCAAATGTTTGCTTTTTGTTTTTTCCTTTTGGGGTAAATAAATAAATCCTTTTGCACGAATAAAAAAAAGCTGATCATTTTAGTCACCCCTGTCAGTGGTAAATGGTTTGTCTTATCCATGTAAACTGATACACTCTGCTGGAAAGCTTGTGCTTTTGAAAAACAACAGACTTGCTGGCTAGATCACCAGATGAAACGAGAAGAAAGAAAGCCTAAAATAATAACACAAATGAAGCCATCACATCTAAGAATTTGTAAGCTGCAATATAATAAATAGTTTTTTTAATTCTATTCTTTTCTATTCAAATTTCAGAAGATGGTTATAGTCTTTCTATTCTATTCTATTCTTTCTTATTCTATTCTATTCTTTTATTTTCTATTCTATTTTGTTCTGTTTTACCCTATGCTATTCTCATCTAATATTTTCTGTCATATTCTTTTTTCTATTCTATTCTTTTATTTTCTTTTCTATTTTATAATCTTGGGAAATTATAGGGAGAGGGCCCCCCCCCTCCCACCGCACTCAGGTGCCCTCCGCCGCTTACCGGAGCCGTCGGTAGCGGCGGAGGCGATCGGGTCCTTCTCCTGGCTACACATGGAGATGAGTGAAGGGAAGATGGCCCCCACCCGTCTCCATATCATTGCAGGGTGGAAGCAACGTCAAAACGTCACTTCCGCCCATAGCTCTTAAAGGGCCATTTTTTTTTTATTGCATTTTAGTGTAAATATGAGATCTGAGGTGTTTTTGACCCCAGATCTCATATGTAAGAGGTCCTGTCATGTTTTTTTTCTATTACAAGGGATGTTTACATTCCTTGCAATAGAAATAAATGTGACACAATTTTTTTAAAGAACAGTGTAAAAATAAAAAATAAAAGGTAAATTAAATAAGAAAAAATTTTTTTAAACGCGCCCCGACCTGCCAAGCTCGCGTGCAGAAGCGGGCGCATACGTGAGTAGCGCCCGCATATGAAAACGGTGTTCAAACCCCACATGTGAGGTATCACTGCGATCGGTAGAGCAAGAGCAATAATTCTAGCACTAGACCTCCTCTGTAATTTAAAACATGCAACCCGTACAATTTTTTAAACGTTGCCTATGGAGATTTTTAAGGGTAAAAGTTTGTCGCCATTCCACAAGCGGGCACAGTTTTGAAGCGTGACATGTTGGGTATCAATTTACTCTTTCACAATATCAAAAAAATTGGGCTAACTTTACTGTTATCTTATTTTTTAATTCAAAAAAGTGTATTTTTTCCAAAAAAAAGTGCACTTGTAAGACCGCTGCGCAAATACGGTGTGACAGAAAGTATTGCAGCGACCGCCATTTTTTTCTATAGGGTGTTAGAAAAAATATATATATAATGTTTGGGGGTTCTAAGTCATTTTCTAGCAAAAAAAACTATTTTTAACTTGTAAACAACAAATCTCAGAAAGAGGCTCGGTCCTTAAGTGGTTAATACTTTAATTTTGAATGTTTTATTTTTTCAACAGTGACTGTTCAGCTTAAGGCAGACTTCTGTATCAGGAAACACTTTCCAGAACCAACAAAGGGAAGAAGAAGAAGGAGCATCAAGAACTGGTTAGTGCTCATCTTTGGGTTTTATGTTCTTCATGTTCAATGTATTGTCAGTAGAGGTGGCTCTTTGCTCTGTGCCATGCAGCCATGACAATTACAGGCTTCTACCCCTTTTATTATTAGAAGGAGCAGACCTTGTACTGTGAATGGAAGGTGCCATATTAATTGTAAGGGTTTGTGGCAAACCAATACAGCAAGAAGCTGGACCAAATGTAAAAAAAATCTTACTACATCAAAACTGAACGTAATGAATTTCGATCCCTGTGTGGCCCTCCACCTATGGCTAGCTTTAGCTAACTACTTCAGCCCCGGAAGGATTTACCCCCTTAATAACCAGGCCATTTTTTGTGATTCGGCACTGCGTCGCTTTAACTGACAATTGCGTGGTTGTGCGACGTTGTACCCAAACAAAATTGATTACCTTTTTTTCCCCATAAATAGAGCTTTCTTTTGGTGGTATTTAATCGTCTCTGCCGTTTTTATTTTTTGCGTTATAAACAAAAAAAAGAGCGATAATATTGAAAAAAAAAAACATTTTTTTTAACTTTCTGCTATAATACATATCCAAGAAAAAATTGTAAAAAAATATTCATCAGTTTAGGCCAATATGTATTCTGCTACATATTTTTGGTAAAAAAAAATCTGATAAGCGTATATTGATTGGTTTGGTCAAAAGTTATAGCGTCTACAAAATATGGGATATATTTAGGGACTTTTCAATTTTTTTATTGTTTTTATTGGTAATGGCGGCAATCTGCGATTTTTAGCAGGACTGCAACATTGCGGCGGACAAATCTGATCCTAAGTGACACTTTTTGGGGACCAGTGACACCAATGCAGTGATCAGTGCTAAAAAAATGCAATCATTAATGTATAATTGACACTGGCAGGGAAGGGGTTAACACTAGGGGGCGATCCAAGGGTTAACTGTGTTTCCTTGGTGTGTTCTAATTGTTGGGGGGATGGGCTCACTGGAACAACACAGAGATCGCTGTTCCTGATTACTTGGAACAGCAAATCTCCATGTTGTCCCCTGTCAGAATGGGAATCCGCCTTGTTTACATAGGCAGAGCCCCGTTCTGCTTCTCTGAGGAGCGATCGCAGGTTGCCGGCGGACATTAAGTCCGTAGGACCCACGCACACGCTCCCCCCGGCATGCAGCAGACGCGTGCGCCACCCACAGTAGCTCATGCATGAAACCACATACAGGTACATCGTTTAGTGCAGCTGGGCCGCCCTGCCGCAGTATATGTGCAGTGGGCGGTCCGGAAGTGGTTAAATAATTGAGGAAATCAGAGCATGTTGCTCTAAACAGTGTGTGGTGGCTGCTTTGTAAGTTAGAACTACTGTTTTGATTGTAAGTTATCTGTTGGTGGGCTCTAGCCCCTCAAATGTACATCCACGGATACTGTGAAATGAATGGGAAGCGCTTCAAAAGTTCTTCAAAAGCACCTCCAAATGGTTCTTGCAGCAGTTTTTAGAGTCACGTGACCTTCAAAAAAGAAATAGAGCATTTGGTGGCATGTGATCAACTCTGCGATTTTTATTTTTTGCGCTCTAAACAAAAAAAGTCCGTCAATTTTGAAAACAATACAATATTTACTTTCTGCTATAATGCCAGAGACATCCAATTAAAAAATGCAAAAAAGGGGGGCGGAGTTTGTCCGCAATCCAATGTGGACACTTGATCCGAGCGCTCCGCTGATACAGGGGACACAGCCAGGGTTGTCTTTAAGGCAGGGCAAAAGGGGCAGCTGCCCTGGCCCCTGTCATTGCTGTGAGGCCCAAAGCAGCTGCCTCATACTTGCCAACTATTCCAGTTTAAAATCCCTTGTCCTTTGAAGTTTTATTCCTGTGCTGTGTCCCAATATCTCAGTGTGAAGTGCTGGTACCAATGCTGCCCATCTCTGCCTTATTGTTGTGTACAGACTCACCTGCAGACCCTGTGTTTACGTGTAAATTACCGGCATTCATATGCAAATAGCAGCGGCATTCATGAGTAAATAGCTGTGGCTGATGGCATTGATATGTAAATAAAGGCGGCATTCATATGTATATCATGCTCCCCTGCAGTGAGGAGATGATGTGCTGTAACCTCTAGCAACCAATCAGTGAGTAGTAATACTGTACAATAATCTCTAGCAACCAATTAACAAGCAGAAATAGTTTTTTGTAACCTCTAGCAACTAATCAGTGAGCCGTAATGTGTGCTGTAACCTCTAGCAACCAGTCAGTAAGCAGTAATGATATGCTGTAACCGCTGGCAACCAGTCGCAATTGCTGCCTGATCTGATACAGTAAACTGATTTTAAGTCTAGCTGCTATTTATTGTATGTCTCATAGCAGGTGGAGAGTGAAATTGCGTGGGGGGGCAACAAAATTTTTGCCCAGGGTCCAATCAATATTAAAGATGGCCCTGGACACAGCAACACCTAAGCACCTTTCCAGCCACCACAGACCACACTGCCTAGTACCGCTCTGCCCAGGGACCCTGCAGGCATGTCCCCAAAGCAGAACAACAAGCCGCCAGAACTCCGCCGGCTGACAGACTTATTCAGCGGCTCGCGGCCGCACAGGAACTAAGATGGAGCCAGACACAGAGACCGGGAGGACGCTCGAGCTTCCCCGCCGCGCTCTGCACAGCATGAGTCAGCTCACATGGAGTGCTCCAGCCCTGCAACTACACTGAACAAAGACTGGAATAAGAGAGCTGCTCCCTCATTATTTGCCTCACCGAGCCATGTAGCTCAGTAAGAATCACAATACTGAGGGGGAGGGAGATGATGATGATGATGATGATGATGAGGAGGAAATTGCTGATTCTCTGGCTGATTTACCTGCAATTGATAATGCAGTGTCTTAGCACACACTAAAGCAGATGCTCATGACCCTGCAAAAAGGAATTCAAAAAGATCTTTCCAGATCAATCTCCCACATCCAGTTACAAGTAGATGACTTAGGAGACCGTACTGAGCAGAGAGACAACTCACAGATTTCACTGATGCTTATAATGAACTGGATGATGCCCACCCTGAACAGGCGAATGAGCTCCAACGCATTAAGTCTAAGCTGGAAGACCTTGAGGACCGCTCTCAATGAAATAATCAAAAAATCCGGGGTATCCCTGAGTCAGTCCCCCCTCAGGAGCTAACGCAATATTTGCAAAGCCTTTTTCACTTTTCTTGTACCTGTTCCTTTTGTTAGGAAGGATTGGAGTGCAGTTGCTTTTCTGCGGGAGGGGTTCGTTGAGTCAAGTAAAAAATCCAGAGGCTGATTAAAATCTCGGCAAATAACTAGCGGGTGGGACTTGTGTGGTTGGAGTCTACATGCCAGAGATGTGTAGAATTTTGGGGAAGGTGTATTAGGGGCATATACATTAACTATGGTAAGTTGTGAGTTGTTGTAGGTGGCAGGGAGTATAAGGAAGCGGCCGGTGGGGTCGGTGTCCACAGAGTGGAGCTGGAAGGCCACAGAGTTTTTCACTGCTATCATGACAGCTCTTTTTTTGGAGTCTGTGCTGGCCAGAAATATGTGGGGAAATTTGGGATGATTACATTTAGGGGGTCTTGTGCTGTTAAAACTTGTTTCTTGGATACAAATGATATCACATTTAGAGGAGAGAGCTTCTTTCCAAAGGAGAGAACGTTTATATGGGCTGTTCAGTTCTTCAGCATTTAAGGATACTATTCTAAGTGTCATGGATATAATGTGGGAAGATTAGGATGACCAGGGGTGCAGGCAAGAGAGGGGCCACATCTTTCTAAGGCATGTAGTGTTGTATTCTGTTGGGTCAAAGGCGTATATTCTACACAGAGAGTAGCAAGCGTACATCTGGGTGTCATTCCCGGGAGGGAAGAAGAGAAGGAAGAAAAGGAGGAGGGTGAAAAGGTAATCAGTATGAAAGAGAACAAAAAAAGTTACGTACATAGTATGCCTCAAATCCGGGAGGAGAATATACAAGCACTGCAAAGGGCAGGGCAGGGAAGAATTAGTAATAACAATTTCAATGAATGAACTGCAAACACAGGGGATTAACAATCATAAAGCTGTAGCTATATAGATTGCGCCTAAGCAGTGGACCATAGAGGTAGTCATTTGTTTGTGACGTTGTGCCAGTCTCCTTGCACATGGTTAGGTGCATTGCGGTCGTGGGCTTCTTCAGCATGTGAGGGAGCTAGGCCCCAGTTGTGAAGTTGTTTCAAGCCCTGTTTCAAATTGAGAATGGTAGTGGTTTTGCCTTGGTGTGTGATGGAGAGCTTGGTTGGAAACCCCCATTTGTATGGGATGTTCTGCTGTTGTAGAACTTTGGTTATTGGGGCAAGCTCCTTCCTTTCCTGCGTCGTGGCTACTGAAATATCTAAGTATATGGCAATGTGGTTATAGGGTTTCGGGAAGGGTGAGGTGTTCCTAACCGCTCTCAATATTTTCTATTTGGTTTGGAAAAAATGTATGCCGGTTAGGACATCCCTCGGCTTATCTGCTGCAATATGTGGTGGTTTGAAGATCATGTGGGTCCTGTCAAGAAGTAAGTCGTGGGCAGTGACACTTCCAATTCTCAGCTGACCTCAATAAATGGAATACAGCTTCAAGACTTCCTCTAAAACACTCCAAGTGCCTTTCCCATTGGGAATATTCCCAAAATCTACTGCATAATTGGTACCTAACTCCAGACAAGTTGGGTTATATATATATACCCTAACCAATCCTCACAATGTTGGTGGAACTGTGGGCATACGGGCTCTCCTCCACACATTTGGTGGTTTTGCCCAAAAATGGCATCTTACTGGACATCCACTTTCACCTTTGCTTCTTCCATGACTAAATTACCACTTACACTGGACCCAAAACTGGCCCTGTTCGGAGTAGGATTGGACTCCTGGCCTCCAAAGTTCCGAACCATCCTAACTCACATATTCATAGCAGCCAGACTCACAATTACCAGGAGTTGGAAGCAAACGACACCCCCTGATGTAGCTATAACCATGCAAATTCTGAACGAACACGCACAACTAGAGTTTATGTTCACTAAGGAAAATCTCCTGCTGGACAAATTTAACTTCCTATGGTCTCCATGGACCTCTCACCCCTCTTGCAAATATCCTCAACTGTAGCATTTCTTGACCCACTATAACATTGCTTAGACTCTAAATCTTCCAAATAAGTTGCAAACATGTGTTACTATTCTGCTTGATACGTGACCATTACTAGCTTGCTCACAAAGTTACTTAACCCAACAGTGTCATCCCCTCTCCCCCCTCACTCCAATTCACTTCCACCCGGGCCTCTGCCCATTCTACTCTTTCCCCTCTACCCCTATCTCTATTAAAGTACCTAAGTAACGGTACCCATTTGCAAGTTAAAGTATACCAACCTACTTAACATGCTTTTTGTTAAACCAAATAAAGATCTATTGAAACATTGTAAAAAATCTAATTTCTTCTTCAGTTTAGGCCAACATGTATTTTGCTTCAAATTTTTAGTAAAAAAAATCCCAATAAGCATATATTGATTGCTTTGCGCAAAAGTTATAGCGTCTACAAACTATGGGATATTTTTATGGAATTTTTTTTTATACTAGTAATGGCGGCAATCAGCAACTTATAGTGGGACTGTGACATTGTGGTGGACAAATTGGACACTAAGTGATACTTTTGACACTTTTTTGGGAACCAGTGACTCCAATACAGTGATCATTGCTAAATAAAATGCTCTGTAACTGTACTAATGACACTGGCAGGGAAGGTGTTAACATCAGGGGCAATCAAAGAGTTAAATGTGTCCCTAGTGTGTGCTTACTAACTGTGTGGGGCAGGTGCTTGAAATGTAGGAAGACAGAGATCTGTGTTCCTGTTTAGCAGAAACACAGGATCTCTGTCTTCTCCAGTCACAGAACAGCAATCTGCCTTGTTTATATAGGCAGACCGCCATTCTGTCTGCCTCGGAAACGATCGGCGGATCCCAGCGGACATGGGGTCCACCGGACACCGCTGATTGGCTCCTGCTCTGTCCAATCACAGCTGGAGCTGGTCACCAGCCGTGCACGCGAGCCCCAGATCAGGACTGGCGAAATCACGTACAGGTATGTGATTTCACCCAGAGAGGCCGCCCCGCTGCAATAAATGTACATGAGGTGGTCTATAAGCGGTTAAAAAGGAAAGGTCATTTTTAATAACATTTAAATACAATATGATTTGTGTCGCAATTGTGTACACTATTTATATTATTTTTATCTGCTAATTTTTTTCCCCATGAAAGTAGATTTACACTTTATGCCATGCCCATTATTCAGCGCAATAAAAACCACACCCACTTTGTACGAGGGTGCAAGGGGGCCCAACTTATGATCCTGTACAAGGCCCACTGCTTCTGGAAATGCCCTTCATCAGAACCCTGTAAACTGGAAGGCTCTGTAGAAGCCGAGAGTCACATCACAGTCTTGGTTGGCTTTGCGATTTCTATAACCCTATTCCCAGGCTGATCACAGAGGCCAAGTGACCTGTTTGTGCATCGGGCGTGTAACTCTTACTGCAGCCTTTAGAATGTCTCCTCCTACATAGCCGATGGTTCTGTCACTGACAGGAATAATTATCGGTGACTGACACACATCTCTGCATTTGGCTCCAGGTGCTTCTCTTTCACCAGCGTGTGTTGAAATGTGGAAACAGAGAGGCTTGAAGTGAGGCAAATTGCTGTACGAATACCCAAATATCAAATTGCTCCACTTAAAATACTCAGGGATTAATACTGCACTTAGATCCCAGCACAGGCAGTCCAGCGTTTTTGTACATTGCGTTTTAGCCTGCCGTACAGGAAACTTTGGCTTTATATGTGATCCTGTAATAAGGCCATTAGATTATTTTTATTAAATAGTGATTGGCGTAAAACTGGCCAATGTGAGTGGGAGATTGTAAGCAAGGTATTCAAGCTCTTTCCAGTCATCCTACCTAAATCTTGCATTTCTTTTCATAACTGATGTTGTTAAGCCACAAGAAAATATGTTGATGATTTTTTTTTCTTGTAAGTGTTACTAATTCCAGGACCCTGCATTCATTATATCTGGTCTCCCACAGTACACCGAACACGGAAATGCAATTATTATAGTCAATTTAAAGCAGTCTTGTGACTTCTCTCATTGTCTGGTTAAAGCTTGTAGGAGGAGTTTTCAATCTCCTCTGAGTGTCCTATGAGGTTGCAGGAGCCCTGACCCTCTGTCTGGACAGTGCTGATTGGCCCTGTACTGATCACATGCACCCTCCCAAGAAGAAGAAAAACTCTCTAGCAATACACACCAAACTGATCATGTGCAGAGTAAATCCAACGGCTCTGTCTTATCAGGAGATGGATTGGGGACAGTAAAGGAAGGGGAGAATAAGAAAATACAGGATCAAACAGCCTTTTTACACAATGCGCCTGATTAACCCCTTCACAGTGAGTATAACAAGCATGCTTTACTGCATATACAGACTGATTTTACTGTTGTGGGTTTAGTAACACTTTCAAATGCACTGGCTTTAAAGTAAATGTTTGCTGTTTCCAAAGATTAATAGGTTACATTTGTGGATATCTGACCATCAGATCTATTTAACCACTTAAGCTCTGCAAGATTTTACCCCCATCATGACCAGGCCATTTTTTGCTATTTGGCACTGTGCTACTTTAACTGTCGGTCGTGCAATGCTGTACCCAAATGAAATGTATATAATTTTTGAATGAAAATAGAGTTTTCTTTTGGTAGTATTTCATCACCATTGCGATTATTTATTTTTTGCTATATAAACAAAAAAATTTTGAAAAAAAAAAGAATATTTCTTACTTTCTGTGAACATATTCAATAAAAAAATTTAAAAAAGCAAATTTCTTCTTAAAGTTAGGCCAAAATGTATTCAGCAAAATGTCTTTGATAAAAAAAAAAAAAAAATCCCAATAAGTGTAAATGAATTGGTTTGTGTGAAAGCTATAGTATCTGCAAATGATGGTATACATATTGGAATTTTTATTTGATTTTTTTTTTATACTAGTAATAATGGCGATCAGTGACTTATAGCGGGACTGTGGTAGTGCAGCAGGCAATCTGACACTATCTGACACTTTGTGGGAACTGATTAACTGCCACTGACATCACCAGTGATACTAATGCAGTGATCAGTGCTAATAATATACACTGTCACTGTACTAATGACACTGGCTGGGAAGGGGTTAACATTTAGGGGCAATCAAAGGGTTAACTGTGTGCCCAACGATGTGTAGTGTGTGTACTGTGTGCTGTTTTTACTAAGCAATGTGCCGGTTTTTACTCCATGCCTAGCAGGTAGAAAAAAAAAAAAAAAAAACGGCACATCACTGCTCTATGTAGAGCTGTCTTCTGTCATTCACTCAACCGATCAATGAGTTCTGACCATAAATCATTGTCCGGGACGCGCTGATCGGCTTGTGCTGTAGCTAATGACAGCACAACCAGGGGGCCGGGTGCGCATGCCCTCTACCTCGAAACACTGGATCACATACATGTACGTGCCCAGCGCAGCCAGGCCGCCCTGTAGCCGTACATCTACAGTGAGCGCTCCGGAAGTGGATAAGCTTGTTTGACAAAACTTTGGCTCTCTACTCAGAGTGGAGGGGAGAACTGAGCAATCAGCGGTCTTTAATCACTCAGTTCTCAGTGCAGAGTGGGGGGGCGAGCAGATGCAGCATCAGATCAATGCTGCATCCACCTAGGTGCGTATCAATGTTTTTTTTTTTTTTTCTAAATCCCATATTTCTCTTTTAAATCTAAACTAATACCCTGTAAAGGCCTTTAAAGCACTGCCTATGGAAAGTTTAAGGTACCATAGTTTGTCACCATTTCACAGGCATGCGTAATTTTAAATCTTAAAATGTTTGGTATCTATTTTCTTGACACAACATCATATTTTATATTTTAACAAAAAATTGTGGTTGTGTGCACTAAAATTCATTTAAAGTGGAGGGCCACCCTGAAAAAAAAAATTCACCAAAAATCCTAAAAAAAATAAAAAAAAAACATTTGAAAAAAAAAAATAATTTTTTAAACTTACCTAAACCCTTGTTGCTAGGCAGTCTTCCTAATCTGCCTCTTCCTATTTCGCGGCGTGTTCTGCTCCTCGGTGAGCGGCCCCGTTGCCTTCTGGGAACTGTGTGTGTTCCTAGAACACCACGGGGCCATTCACAAAGTGCCGCGCCGCTCATGCGTGCGCAGTAGGAAACTGGCAGTGAAGCCGCAAGGCTCCACTGCCTGTTTCCCTTACTTAGGATGGCGGTGCCGGGACCCGAGAGCCGAGGGACGGGTCGGCCTCGGGCGGCCGACATCGTGGGCACCCAGGACAGGTAAGTACTTATTTAAAGTCAGCAGCTACAGTGTTAGTTTTTTAATTCAGGGACGGAATCCCGCTTTAAGTATATTTTTTCCTCTAAATTTGTGTTTGATAAACGGCTGTGGAAATATCGTGTCACATAAAAATTGCAACAGCCGCCATTTTATTCTCCAGGGCCCCTGATTTTAGAAAATATATAATGTTTGGGGGTTCTAAATAATTTTATTGCAAATGTAAAAAATGTAAAAAATTGTACTGGTAGGAAGGCAGTTACAAAAAAAATAAAAGTGTGATACGCTGTGATCGTTGCATCAGCAGAACTGTCATCCTACCGCACACCACCCCTGAGATTAAGGTTTCTGCTTACATAGAAAAGAGGGCAATTGGGGGAATTGATCAGAGACAGATAGAAAAGGATAGGAATTATTTTGTTTGGACCCCTTTTCTATTTTTACCTCATTTACTCTGCAATCTAAAAGTGTAAGTTCACCTTTTCATAAAAAAATGAAAAGGTAAACTAACACCGTATACCCTTCTCACCCCGAGGTCCCCGCTGCACTTACCTCCAAGGGTGATTGGCTGTCACTGCCCACACAGCTGGTGCAGCAGTCTGGGCATCTGAAACCTCCGCTCTTCTTCACCATTTTTTAGGGCTTTCAGGATGGATCAGAACCATTCTAATTGGTCATGTGCTGGCATATGACTACTTAAACCAATTGGAAGTGCTCTGAAATATCCCAGAAGTCCTAAAGAAAGACGCAGGGCTTTCAGATCCCTGGACTACTGCATCAGCTGCATGGGCACTGGCAGCCAAAAAAACCCCACAGAGGTAAGTGCAGCGGTGACCGGGGGGATGGGGAGAATTTAAAGCTGAGCTCCACCCAAAAGGCGAAGTGGGTACTTGTTTTTGACAGGTACCCGTCCCCACTTCCGGGGGACCTCGCTATGGCCAGATTCCTTTTTAAGTTCGACCCCCTTCTCCTTCCTCTGCCACCGGGCCAGTTAGAAAGTGCAGCGTGCCTCGCGCATGCGCAGCAGGGAACCGGTTGTGCAAGTGAAAGGCTTCACTGCTGGTTCCCCTTACCACGAATGGCAGCAGCAGCACCCAAGAGCCGATCGGAAAATCAACTGGGGTGCCAACGTCGTGGGCCCCCTGGACAGGTAAGTGTCCTAATAATACAAGTCAGCAGCTACAGTATTTGTTAGGGGGGGGGGGGGACTTCTCTGTAAGGTGTTAGTTCACCTTTTGATTTTCCGTAAAAAGAGGTACTTACACTTTAAGGTGCATGTTCAGCATTCATCCACAATATTGTCCAATATAATATACTAAATTACAAGTTTCACATTTTGAATATTCCAAGTAGCATCATTTATGTAGTTGTTTAGAACCATTTGTTCATTGATCTGATCTTGACTTGTCGTTCATGTCCTGTACATTTTCTTTTTTTCTTGCAATAACAAAAACATTTAGAAATATCTACTAGCAAACAATATATTGTGCAGATTTAAACACTTTGGCTAGCGGGTTTTCTCCACTAGGAACATATCCTGTAAAGTAATCAGCTCCACCATTCACTCCCTCAACCTACGTTGATCTGTTTTATTGCAGCCATTGACAGGTAAACTCACCCATTACACATAGAAAATGGCTCGGAAGTTGCAGGGAAAAATAATGGTCCTCATTATTGCAACCATAAAGCCCCCTTACATCAACTGATATATTAACTAGCATACTGTGCAAGGTTAAAGAAAACTGCGGTAAGTTTCATAGTTGTTGTTTCAGTGTCCACTTTTAAAGCCTCGTGTATTTGAAGGGGTTTGGTTTGTAAACTAAAGGGAGTAGGCGTTTTTTTTTTTAGGAAATTGGACTTTTTGGTGTGTTTGTTTATTTTTAAGGTATACATATTAAAAAAAGTAGCTTTAAGTTTATGTAAACCCAAGAACAAACCCATGTGTTAGATGTGGTAGTTGCAATATTTTTCCTTTTTCATGCTTTTATTTCCTTTTTTCTTTTTTTGCCTGGTGATCCTGCAAGTAACAGACTTCCCATCCACTCACTATACTGTATATATGGAGGAGCAGCATTGTCACCCCAGGACGGAAAGTGTGTTAGGGCTACAGAACACATATAAATGCAGAAGATAAAGCGAAGTTCCACCCGTTTTTTTCATTTATTAAAAGTTAGCAGCTACAAAAAGCATAGCTGACTATTAAACAGACACTTACCTGTCCCACGGTCCAGAGATGCGGGCGCCCGGAGCCTCGCTCCTTTCCCCCTACTCTCCGCGGCACCATCATAGCAACTGTGGGCACCCGGCCGTGACAGCTTACGGCTTCACGGCTGGGCGCGCACTGCACATGCGCGAGTCGCTCTGCGCTCTGCTATTGGCCAGGCAATCTTCTGGGACCTGTGACGTATTCCAGAAGTTCGCTGGCTGGGAGGGGCCGCCTAGGGCAAGAGGAGGAGTCGTCTAGGTGGCCAAGAAGAGGAAGGAGGAAGTGGGACAGGAAGTCCCACTAAAAAGAAGGTACACCCCCCCCCCCAAAAAAAATGACATGCCAATAGTGACATGTCAGGGGGCGAGGAGTGCTTAAAGCGGAAGTTCCACTTTTGGGTGGAACTCCGCTTTAAAGGGTTGGGATTTTAACGACACCAAGAAAATGTATTGCAACCATAAAAAATGCATTTTTTAATGGTTGCAATTCATTTTCTAGGTGCCGTTAAAACCCCACCCAACATCTGCTGCATCTGTACTGTTTCTAGGAATGTGGCATCATTTAAAGGGGGCAGATACTAATTGTCTGACATAATTTCTACAGAACACCTCTCCTCATTATCTCCATAACACAGAGGGGTCAATCAGTGGTTCACAGAGGTGAACTGGACAAGACTGATAACATCGCTTGAGATTTCAGTGCAGAATTGGCAGCTTACCACAGGGACTGCGAAGCTCATTGTATTTCCAAATCAACATTTTTTTTTCTTCAAGTGGTTGTAAAGGCTGAAGGTTTTTTACCTTAAAGTGTTACTAAACTCAACATTTTTTTTTAAATGTTGAGTTTTAAAATTAAAATAACAAACATGTTATACTTACCTGCTCTGTGCAGTGGTATTGCTCAGAGCGGCCCCGATCCTCCTCTCCTGGGGTCCCCAGCAGAGATCTTGGCTCCTCCTCTTCTTCTGCAGGACTACCAGAGCCAGCCACTGGCTATGGGGAGAGGTAGTCCCCGCGCTCCTGAGCTGTATGTCTACAGAGCCATGCTCTATAGACACACAACGAGACTTAGGTCCGCCCCCCACTTCCTCTGATTGACAGCAGCAAGAGCCAATGGCTCCTGCTGCTGCTCGAATGCAGTTTAAAGAGGAAGTAAGGGGAGAAAAGATGCAGCCAAGCACAGCGCTGATCTCTTCTTCCCTCTCTTCCACTTCACAGAGGAAAGGGGGGCACAGGAAAACTGAAAATGTTTTTTACCTTAATGCAAGCAATGGATTAAGGTGAAAAACATTTTTAGGTTTAGTAACAGTTTAAGGCATTCTATGCATTAAGGTAAAAAACTTCCTGCGTGCAGCCCCAGCCGCCCCTTATATTTACCTGAGCCCAATCTTGATGCAGCGATGTGCACGAGAACAGAGGCTCTCTCCACTCTCTCCTGCCTTATTAGCTCAAAGATAGGGGCAGTAGCCATTTGCGCCCACTGGTGGGCACTCGGTGGGGAGGGAGGAGTCAGGTATGCCGGTGGGGGACCAGAGAAGAGGATCGGAGCTGCTTTGTGAAAAACCACAGAGCAGGTAAGTATAATATGCTAGCATAAAAAATGTAATTTGATCCTTTACAATCACTTTCAACAAATATGTATTAGAATTTTCAAACATTTTCTACAAGATATTTTAGATGTAATTATATGCACATAAAATGGCTTTAATGACAGGGAAGGAAAATGCAGAGATTAATAGTACAGCAGGTAATCTGCCATTTAATTTACACAAAGTAATAAGGTCTTGGATTCACAGAATGCTATTCATATAATTCCGGGTCCTTAGTATTTGAAGAACCTCCACCCTCCTGGAAATAGTGATGTAACAGCCACTGAGAATCTCTTTTTTAAATTCCACAAGGGACAGTTTGATGGGTCTCAGGTTTTTGTTCTCACCCTTTTAACTGCTGTGAAAATATGGGTCATGAGCTTTAAATGCCACTTTCTGCCATTGCCTTTTTTTTTTTTTTGCAAGACTTTACATAACACCTTGAGTAATATTTCATATATTTGGTCCATATAGTTTGACTTTGGGACAATCTCACCATACATGTGTGCAAGCCCTGAGGCAGATAGGAGGGCAAGAGTTACCATTGAGATTCTGGTTGGTACCATCTTAGTAAGAGTGTAGGTGGCTTCTGCCGCTGCAACATTTGCCAAGCTCCTCATTGTTTTTAACCATCTGGAGCTCCAGTCTTCAAAAGGTATTACCGAACAAATAAAATCAAATGCTTTCAATTGTATATTAAACAGACCAAAGTGGAGAAAATAGGAGAACATCATTAGGGTTTACAAACACTTTCACTCAAACCTTACACTATGACAGGGAAAGATCAGCATTCTGAGCCAATCAGATTCGCACTGCTTTGCACAGTGCTGTCAGTCAACAGTTTGGACATGCTTACAAGAGGAGAGAGTCGCGTTAGGACCTCACCAGTATTCTGGGTACCCTTCATTGTCTAGTCATAAGTTTCATCCTTGACCAGCAAGTCCGCCTGATGTATTAAGATAGAGGGCCCGTTCAAGGTATTGTGTGGCGATTCAATAAACTTTGTTTTATTTTTATTTTTTTTCAAGTTGATTGTGGACTGTTTATAACTATACTGACCCGTGATGCAGAATCATTCTAGGGAGAGACTGTTATTGCAGTACGGTGGGTCCTAAGTGCTTCCGGATATGCTTTGTCAATGATATTCTAACACCTTTCCAAGTGGCTATATCTATAGTAGCTGTGGACAACCACTGGGACTTTTTTGAGATTTCAATAAATTACCACTTGAACAGATTTTTGGCGCTGAATTCCTAAGAGGTTTTATGGTGAACAAACTTTAGGGCTCATTCACACTAGCGGTTGAGGGGTTGTAAAATCACCAACCCCAACTGCTTCCCCTTTAGCTGCAAAGGTAGTGGTTGGGAGTGTACACTGCAGCTTTGATGCATTGCTTCGTCACTGTGGTAGGACTTATACCCCCTATTGCTCGCCTGCTGATTGTGGCCAATTCAAATGAATGGGGCTGATCTGCAAGCGCCCTGCAAATGCATACAATACACATGGCTGTGGAACTCAAGTGCAGGGTCTGAGAGGTTAAAGCAGACCAACTAAAAACTTTCCCTGGTAAAACAGGTTATACAACCTTAATTACAAAAAAGGTTAGGATGTAAAATCTACATAAAAACAGAATGCAATGAATTGCAAATCTCATAAACCCATATTTTATTCACAATAGAAAATAGAAAACATATCAAATGTTTAAGTTGAGAAATATTGAGATTTAAATTGATGTATCCTTGTAAGAAAAAATAAGGTAATTTTGAAATTGATGGCAGCAACACGTCTCAAAAAAGTTGGGACAGGGCAACAAAAAGCTGACAAAGTAAGTGGTACTAACAAAAAAGAACATTTTGCAACTAATTATGTTAATTGGCAACAGGTCAGTAACATGACTGGGTACAAAAATAGCATTTTGCAGAGTCAGTGTCTCAGAAGTGAAGATGAGCAGAGGTTCACCAATCTGTGAAAAGCTGCAAGTAAAAATTGTCAAACAATTTCATAATAATGTTCCTCAATGTAAAATTGCAAAGACTTTAAATATATCATTATCTACAATAGATAATATCATGAAAAGATTAAGAGACTCTGGAGAAATCTCTGTGCTCGGTACAAGGCCGAAACACAATAGTGGATGCCGCTGACTTTCAGGCCCTCATAAGGCACTGCATTAAAAGCAAGCTGATTCTGTGATGGACATCACTGTATGGGCTCAGTAATACTTCCATAAATTGCTGTCTGTGAACAGAGTGCACCGTGCTATCTAAAAATGCAAGGTAAAGCTCTATCCTGCAAACAAAAAGGGATATCTAAACATGATCCAGAAATGTCGCCATCTTCTCTGGGCCAAAAGCTCATTTAAAATGGTCTGTTGCAATGTGGAAAACTTTTCTGTGGTCAGACTAATCAAAATTTGACATTCTTTTTAGCAACCATGGGTGCCGTGTCCTCCAAGCTAAAGAGGGGAGGGACCTTCTGGCTTGTTATCAGCGATCAATTCAAAAGCCTGCATCTCTGATTGTATGGGGATGCATTAGTGCATATGGAATGGACAGATTGCATATCTGGAAAGGCACTATCAATGCTGAAAGATATAGCCAGGTTTTAGAGCAACATATGCCCCATACTGCAATACTTCATACTGCATCTATGACAACAGCATGGCTTTGTAGTTGAAGAGTCCAGGTGCTTAACAGGCCTGCCTGCCTTCCAGACCTTTCGCCAACTGAAATTTGGTGTAGGTTGTAACAGAAAATACGACAAAGAAGGCCCAGGACTGTTGAGCATTTAGAATCCTATATAAGGCAAGAATGGGACAATATTCCTCTGCCAAAACTCCAACAACTGGTTTCCTCCATTTCCAGATGTTGTTAAAAGAAGATGGGATGCTACACCGTGCTAAACATAGCCCTGTCCCAACTATTTTGAGACGTGCTGCTGCCATCAATTTCAAAATGACCTTTTTTATTTTTAAAGTGGTACATTTTCTTTGTTTAAATATTTGATATGTTTTATATTTTCTTTTGTGAATAAAATATGGGTTTATGAGGTTTGAAAATCATCGCAGTCTGTTTTTATATAGGTATTAGACACCAGCCCAACTTTTTGGGAATTGGGGCTGTATATCTTAAATGGGTATTTAGCTACTTGCCCATTTAACCAGATCAGATTTTGAGTTAGGGAAGATGTTTTGGATTAGGAGCAATTTTTTTTTTAATAGCTTTAGTATTTTTGTATTTGGTAATTAGCAGAATATAATTCTATGTGTGTCAGGGCTGAATATACTGTATATCAGTGACCTAAATGCATTTGTATAGGGGGGAATACTTTGTAGAAACAGTGAATAGAACTTTGTGTGTGGCATGTGTTTGTCTACTTGCCAGTTATTCATATAAACTTTATTTCTCCTTCTTGGAACCTGACTACAGTAGGCATAATAGGCTTCCTTTTTCTCTTAGAAGTGATATCTCGGGACCTTTTCTAGGCACACATTTGCAATGTATTCCCTCTATATCGTGTTTGTACAAAGTTTACATGGCTTTCTATTACTCTGTTGTTGAAAATGTTTGATCTGGGCAGATTAACACAATTATTGCCCACTTCCTATCGAACTTGAGAACAACTGGAGTGCTCGACCACAAAAGCGATTGCATATCAGCACCATGAAAAGTACATTTAAATATTAAAAAGATAATAAGTGTTGTGATTTAATGCTTTCCTTGTCTCGTCTTGTGTGCATGTGACTAAACGCTGTTGATAAGCTGCAGACTCTGGAGTCACTTGTCTGGCTTGCTATGAGCACGAAGATTAGCAATTAAAGGGAAAGATACTGAGTATTATATTGAGCCGAGTACCTGCCATGTGTGATAGGCTCTGCAAGCACACTATAGACTCTCCTTGGACTTCATTCACAAGAAAGGTGTGATGGTAAATATTTGATATGTTCTCTCAGTGTCTCGGTGAAGATAATACTTTAGCTATTCAATGAAACACCAATTCATTCACAGAAAATTATGAGAAAAGGCAACTTTGTTTTACTCGTCCATTATAAGTCAAGAACTTCTTCTAAACTAAATAGCCACGTATAGTTTCAAAGCCAAACTGAACCATCACTGAAAATATGCTATGTGCGTCAAAACAACAAGTGTGCAAAGTTTTATAGTTGATCTTCTTCGAAAAGCAGCCACACCATGAGTCGAAAAGCCTGTCCTCTGTCAGCATGCTGTAGAGAAGGACCCTTGCTCTCTATGTGGAAGCAGTGGCCTCACTGCAGAGGCCTGGCATGCCCCCTACTGAGTCAGAGCTGGAGCCCTTCAATCAGCTGGAAGCATGGTGGGATGTGTTAAAACTTTGAACGGAGTCCACTGCTTCCACATTGAGAGCAAAGGTCGCAATGCGCTCTATGAAAATGAACTGTAAGACTTTGCACACCATTTGTTTTGATGCACGTTAAATACATTTAACTGATTAAAACTGAAAATAAATTAATGTAAGGCTTAACTCCAGACAGATCAAAGATTCCCCAAAAACAATGTCTTTCCTTACCAAATTGTATCTCTTCTCAATTTTATCTCTTCTCAAAAGCATAACCAGTAAAAATCTAGCTTTCTCAAAAAGGTGCCTTTTGCTTATCTAAATCCATGATCCATGTGACGTGCTGGAACCTGAGCTTTCTTTCCTCTGACCTGCAGAGCGGGAGGGGCCTTATTTTATTGTCCATGCCGCTGCTTAAGTGACATGGACACTTCCTCTTGACAGTCCAAGGGGGACCCTCCTATGTTCCAGAAGACTGCAACAACATGATAGCATCACAACCAGGGCCTACAAAAAGACCACAGCAGGCTTGGACTGTAGCACTGGATCACTGGTCTCCGCTTCTGGAAGATGCACTGGTGAGGAACATGACCCCACGGGGTGAGATCTTGCGTGGACCCCCAGATCGAGGGAGATTATCAGTGGTCTTGTATGTCTTCCATTTTCTAATTATTGCTCACACAGTTGATTTCTTCACACCAAGCTGCTTGCCTATTGCAGATTCAGTCTTCCCAGCCTGGTGCAGGTCTACAATTTTGTTTCTGGTGTCCTTCAACAGCTCTTTGGTCTTCACCATAGTGGAGTTTGGAGTGTGACTGTTTGAGGTTGTGGACAGGTGTCTTTTATACTGATAACAAGTTCAAACAGGTGCCATTAATACAGGTAATGAGTGGAGGACAGAGGAGCCTCTTAAAGAAGAAGATACAGGTCTGTGAGAGCCAGAAATCTTGCTTGTTTGTAGGTGACCAAATACTTATTTTCCACCATAATTTGCAAATAAATTCTTTAAAAAATCAGACAATGTGATTGTCTGGATTTGTTTCCACATTTTGTCTCTCATAGTTGAGGTATACCTATAATGACAATTACAGGCCTCTCTCATCTTTTTAAGTGGGAGAACTTGCACAATTGGTGGCTGACTAAATACTTTGTTGCCCCACTGTATATATATATATATACACAAACACACACCCTGACCGGCCACTTTATTAGGTACAGCTCTTCAATTGCTTGGTAACACAAATTGCTAAACAGCCAATCACATGGCAGCAACGCAATGCATTTAGGCATCTAGATGTGGTAATGTCGACTTGCTGAAGTTCAAACCGAGCATCAGCATGGAGAAGAAAGTGGATTTAAGTGACTTTGAATGTGGCATGGTTGTTGGTGCCAGATGGGTTGGTCTGAGTGTTTCAAACACTGCTGATCTACTGGGATTTTCACGCAAAACCATCTCTAAGGTTTACAGAGAATGGTCCGAAAAAGAGAAAATATCCAGTGAGCGGCAGTTGTGTGGATGACAATGCCTTGTTGATGTCAGAGGTCAGAGGAGAATGGGCAGACTGGTTTGAGATGATAGAAAGGCAACAGTAACGCAAATAACCACTCGTTACAACCAAGGTATGCAGAATACCATCTCTAAACACAAAACACCTTGAACCTTGAAACAGATTGGCTACAGCAGCAGAAAACCACACCGGGTGCCACTTCTGTCAGCTAAGAACAGGAAACTAAGGCTACAAATAGCACAAGCTCACCAAAATTGGACAATAGAAGATTGGAAAATCTTTGCCTGATCTGATGAGTGTCCATTTCAGATGGAGATAGGGTCAAAATTTGACGTAAACAACATGAAAGGATGGATCCATCCTGCCTTGTATCAACGGTTCAGGCTGGTGGTGGTGTAATGGTGTGGGGGAGATTTTCATACTTTGGGCCCCTTAGTACCAATTGAGCATTGTTTAAACGCCACGGCCTACCTGAGTATTGTTGGTGACCATGTCCATCCCTTTATGACTACAGTGTACCCATCTTCTATGGCTCCTTCCAGCAGGATAATGCACCATGTCACAAAGCTCCAATCATCTCACCACTAGTGACTTGAACATGACAATGAGGTCACTGTACTCCAATGGCCTCCACAGTCACCAGATCTCATCCAATAGAGCACTTTTTGGATTTGGTGGAATGGGAGATTCGCATCATGGATGTGCAGCCGACAAATCTGCAGCAACTGCGTGATGCCATCATGTCAATATGGACCAAAATCTCTGAGGAATGTTTCCAACGCCTTGCCGCATTTATGCCATGAAGAATTAAAAGAGAAGTATGGAAATGTTTTTTTTTTTTAAGCATACCTACCGCCGACTCTAACACTGAGAACTGAGCAATGAAACACCGCTGATCGCTTGGTTCTCACAGCTCTGTGAACAGAGACAGTCAGTCACCGGCTCTCTGCTCTTCCTCCCCACACTCACTGGAGAGCTGGGCTGTGGAGGGGGCGGGAGCAGCTGGCTCAGGATCTTAGTGGCTCGCTGAGAGCCTGAGCCGGGTGCCAGTCCAGGCATGTGTGTGGATCCTGACCATATGGCCGTGATCTTTCATGAGCCTGGACCGGCTCTGTGACATCAGCCGACAGCATGCTTTAGCCCGCTGTCTGCAGAAAACGTGTCACAGGAGTGCAAGACGAACTGTACTCCTGTGATCCACAGGAGAAATTACAGCTGAACAAGCTTTGGCTGTACTTCTTCTTTAACCACTTCAGCTCTAGAAGGTTTACCCCCCTTCATGACCAGGCCATTTTTTGCGATACACCACTGCGTTACTTTAACTGACCGTTGTGCAACGCTGTACCTAAACAAAATGTATGTCCTTTTTTTCCCACAAATAGAGCTTTCTTTTTGGTGGTTTTTGATCACCGCTGACTTTTTAATTTTTTTTGCGTTGTACACAAAAAAAAATGAAAATTTTGAAGAAAAAAACAATAATTTTTACTTTATGCTATAAAACATATCCAATAAAAAAAATGTAAAAAATCTAATTTCTTTATCAATTTAGGCAAATACCGTATATACTCGAGTATAAGCTGACCCAAATATAGCCGAGGGTGAGAAATGCGCAGCTACTGTAAGTGGAAAAGAGGGTCAACAATGCCCATTTGCAGCCTCACTGTACCCATTTGCAGCCTCACTGTGCCCATTTGCAGCCTCACTGTGCCCATTTGCAGCCATAGGTCCCCTGAACTTCAAACTTAGTAGTTAAGGGTTCCTAGATGCCCCCTAGCTGCAGCCAAAATTTGGGGTCTCTGGTCCCAAAGGGTCCCGAAATGACATTGCTGCAGATGGACACAGTTGACCGACTTTGGGGCCCCGTATCTCGGGGCCACTTGGTGCTAGGAACCCCAAAATTGGTGTGCAAACTCAGTGGAACTAGCACTACAACATATCCAAAGTCGGTTCAGAAAATGTCAAGCACTTTTCTGCAGCAGAGAATGACATTTATTAACCAACTTTGGGGCCCCGTATCTCAAGGACACTTGGTGCTAGGAACTCCAAGTGGCCCCGAGATATGGGGCCCCAAAGTCGGTTCAGAAAATGTCATTCTCTGCTGCAGAAAAGTGCTTGACTCAAGTATAAGCCGAGGGGGGCATTTTCAGCACAAAAAAATGTGCTGAAAAACTCGGCTTATACTCGAGTATATACAGTATGTAGTGTGCATGTGAGTGTATGATGTGCCATTTGACTTGAAAGAGAATGCATGATAATTTTTTTCAGAGTGCTGTCTGACTTTGGGTACAAACAGAGTATTAGGTAGAAGCAGTTTGTAGACCCCCTAGATTTATATTGCTATCTGCCTCCCCCCGCCCCAGCATATGTTTTGCACCCAAAGGCCGGATATCAAACAGTTCAAAAGCTAAGAATTAAATCTTTCCTGACAAATAAGAAGTTTACTATAGGAATTGGCGAGTGTTATCCAGCTTGTCTAAACACGATATGCTGTATTCAGTTCTTGGTACTTTTTAATCTCGAGTATTTCCTAATTTCCACTGTAATGGGAAGTTGAATAAATAATTGATATAAGTGAGTGCCAAGCACAGTTGAGCAGAAGCCAAAGTCAATACTCAATGTTCACGCCGTTAAAATACTACTACTTAATTTAGATCTTGGATCCAGAGGACAGATGCAGTCATTCTAATGACACTTGATATATTAATAAAGACAGTTTTTTTTTTTTTATTCACAATTATCCTGGGCTTTTGGAGCTTGTTCAAAATGGTTGTCAGGTGTAAATATTATTTATAATGGGCAATGGGTATTTTAGAATGTAAAAGTGTACATTTTTTTGTAATAAATTTCTTAATGAATGCACAAAAAAAAAAAAAAAAAGATTGGTAGAACTCACAAGTGCTTTTTTTTATCTGCTTTGGCAGTTTAAATTAACCAATGAAATTATTTAGAGGTTATGAAAGGTTTAGAGTCATATAACCCTTTTGGTAAATTACAACTAAAAGCTCATGTATGACAGTATAAAAAAGTACCTGTAGCAATGTGGACTACAATTCCAAAGTACAGTGATCCTCCGGTATTTCTATATATATCGCATGTCCCTCTAGTGCACAGTTACTAATTGACATCATATTTGTGAGCCAAACTAAAGGGATTGTAGGGTTAGTAGTTCCTCTGAATGGCAATTGCTCTGCATGACTCCAGTAGGGCCCAGCGAAGAAGGAAGGAAGGAGGGAGAGGAGCCCTTTGCTGTCATATATATTATAGATTCACATCAGTCCCTGCCCTCATGAGCTTACAATCTAAGGTCCCTAACTCACATTCATACATACACATACTAGGGACAAAATATACAGGAGCCAATTAACCTATCAGCATGTCATTGGAGTGTGGGAGGAAACCCACGCAGGCACAGGGAGAACTTCCAAACTCCAGGCAGGTAGTGCCCTTGTTGGGATTCAAACTGATGACCCTAATGCTGCCAGGTGGAAGTGCTAACCACTTAGCCAGAGATAGAATTTTGATTGAAAGGTCTTTGGGAAATTGATACGAAAATTCTCAGAACATGTGACCATTGTGCAAAAGATTTTATTTGCTTCTAACATTTCATTTTGGAATGAATGGACTTTACCAAACGAAAACTACATACACTGTTAAAAATTTTGAGATAAAAATTTCCATCTTGCGCCTTCAAATTTTTTTTGCAGTCGAAAACGAATGTTGATTTGACTCAATAATAGTGAGAACAAACAAATAAACTTTCTTTGAACATTCTATTCTCCTAAGAATTTTCTTTCGGAATTCTACCCATCTATAACGTAAGGAATCGTTCACACAGCTGTATTGTTTTATGCAGGATCTTGCTGCAAGGAGGATCCTGAGTAAAAAGTTGTCCAAACACTTTGCACATGTAACTTTTGTGCTTCTGTTTATATGTATACAGAATAAATGGACCCTACTGGCTGCTGCTGGGGGCCAACATATATATATCAACATTCCTTTTGTGATTTTTATGATCCAAATATGTCTCTGTATGCAGCTTTGTTCAATTTTTTTATGCTGCTGAATGAAGTGCATTAATACACTGCCAAGTACAGCTGTGTGAATGGGTCCATAGACTTCTATACTGCTGCATACAAAACTATATGAAGCCCATGTGAATGAGCCCTCTATGCAACACTAAATAAAAAAGGGCTTTGCAAAATAAAACATTTTATACTAATAATGAAAACAAATGTATATGTTATAAAACATCAGCGTATAAGCATATGAACCGAAAAAGTGTCAATGATACATTTTCCAAAAATACTATTTCTTTGAAATAGGATAATAATAAAGATAATAATATTACAAATAATAACAATAAAGATGATGATAATAATACTACTATAATAGAAATATAATAATAATATTATAGTAATATAATAATAATGCTAATAATAATAAATATTATATAATAATAATAATAATAATATCACCACCAAAGGAATGTTACAAGTAGAGTAAGATTAAATCTGATTGGTGCTCCAGAATTTAGAGATGTACATTGCAAGGATTATAACCAGGGCAGCTATCAGAAATTTTTGGGAATCTTACACAGCTTTAGACCTGGAACCCCCCTACCTCCCACACACACACACACACACACACACCAAGCCTGACCACCAACATTCCCCATACGTTATAACAACCTTTGTTGCGGATTCCTACCTTTTGTTATTCTAAAGAAATCCCTGTTTGTTGCTCTGTGCCTCTAAGTGGGTCTAATGGGAGTGGTTTCATAATCATCAGTCAGCTGTGGCGGCTGCAGAGCACCATGAGGAAAGCTGCTGGGCCTGCATCCCGTTGGATGTGTTCCTATTGGAAATATCTCACCAAAAATGACATTTATGTTGCAGGGGATGCCTGAAATCTGACTTGTATCTTATGCAGACTTTTGGGAAAATTGGTGAGCCAATCACACAAGCAGGAAATGATGTTTCTGGGGAGTGGTCTGTATACACTCTGTGTACAGAACACCTCCAGGTAGCCATATTGCATTGCATTTTCAGAAAATTACAGCGGCTGCAGATTGAAAAGGAAAGGTAATTTTTAATAACATTCAATTACAATATGACTTGTGTCGCAACATGCTATATTATTTTTCCTTTATTTGCTATTTTTTTTCACCACGAAAGTGGAGTTACCCTTTAACCATCCTAGGTAACCTGCTTTGTATATGAAAAGTATCAGATATAAACGTACAAATGGAAGTCTATTCAGAAGTATGCAAATGATACATAACTTGTTTCCAGGTAACTAATTACTGTAATGTGGTTCAGAGCACCTTGATAGGTGTCTTTTCCCAACGCCAGGAATAACATTTGTAATCCGTTAAATGCACTTAAGAAATTGATGTTACAGCCCCACAATCTGTTAGGGGCCTTGCTTCCTGGCGGATTGTAAAGTATCCCAACCTTAATTGGATCATCAGAATGTGATCCTCGTTCAGGTCCCCGGATTATATAAGACTGTCTTTGCTCGGATGCATTGAACCGACGTCTTTTTGTTCAGGAAATTTTGACCCTTAATGTAGATAAGTGGTATTTTTCATCAATCTTAGCTTGCATTAAAAAAGGGAAATGTCAGTTCAATGTAGGGTGTTTAACTTAATTTAACATCTTTTAATTTAATACCTTGGAAAACTTACTGTGTCCACGACCTGGCTTACACTTTGGTTGATGGAGTGTCTTGACGGTATTGTCTGCCATTGCTAATATCTTGTGTCCAGAACATTCTGTATTTTGAGAAACCACAATGTCTTTACATGTCCTTACTACAAAGTTCTCCCTGAGATGGTTCTCATAGGGGCAAGATTGAACTGCAGATAGTATGGTTAGCAAAACTCTTGGATCTGTTGGAAGAGGTGTATCTAGAAGAGGCCTTTTGATTCTGCTGCATGAACAAAAATCCACTCTAGTATGCAAATTCGGACTTTTCCTATCACCGTTAAAATCTTTAGAGCCTCTTCCAGTCAACCTTTAAAGTGGTTGTAAACCCTTTACAACCTCTTTATACTACAGGCAAGCCTATAATTATAGGCTTACCTGTAGCTACACTGGATATCTCCTAAACCTGCACGGTTTAGGAGATATCCCTGTATTTGCATGTGCCGACGTCCTCAGCACATGCTCACTTAAGCAAACTGAAGCAACAGCACGTACGGAGTGACGTCATCGCGGCTCTGGCCAATCACAGCGCCGGAGCCACGATACCCAGGGAGATGTCGGCCACCGGGGCAGTGAACGAGGACCACTGCGAGAGCTTCGATCTCAGGTAAGTAATTCATAATGAGCTAGTGTGCTATGCTCATTATGCCTTTGTCTTGCAGGTTTTTTTTTTTTTTAAACGGGTTTACAACCACTTTAAAAGTAATGAGCCAATATGTTCACTGCTAGGAAGTATAATCTTATCTTATTTTATCTTGTATGTCTGGTCAAAAAAAATACCAGTTGATCCTGCCAGAAATCCAGTGAGCACCAAGCTTCCTGTTTTTGCTGACGATGCTGCCTATGCTACACAGATATCCTGAGCAGTGTCAGCCCTCTCTGAGTTCTCTCTTGTTGGATTACAGAGGACTTTCCCCATATGTTAAGGAGATAAGAAGAGAGGGATGAGTTTTGTAGTCCAGCAGGGAAGAACGCAGGCAGGGCTGACAACACTGCTTATGATTCAGCGCAGTCCAGGCAGCATTGTCAGCTTACTAAAGAAAGTTAGGAGCTCACTGAATTTCTAGCTGGGTTACCAGGTATTTTTTGTGTACATGTAGCACTTTTCATGGGAAAAACATGCAATGCAAAAATGTACAAATATTTTTTATTTTGTTCATTTTACCTAGGCATACACTATAGGGCAGGGGTCTCAAACTGGCGGGCCTCCAGCTGTTGCAAAACTACAAGTCCCCTGAGGCATTGCGAGTTACAGTTACAAGCATGACTCCCACAGGCAGAGGCATGATGGGACTTGTAGTTTCGCAACAGCTGGAGGGCTGCCAGTTTGAGGCCCCTGATTTAGGGCCACATGTGGCAATGCACCTGCTCTGTGTGTGGTACATTGGGGTGCCATTTATTGTGAATGGCACTCCAAAGCATTGTACTGTAGACTAGAGTATAACACACCACAGCGCACCACAATGCATGTAATGTACTGTTGGTTGCAATTTGAAAACAGGGTTATGCATGTTTTTCATCTGTTGTGCTGTGATGTGCAGAATGACTGGGCTGCCTTAAAACAATCCATGACAACACATGCAATAATGCATGTTAAACAGTATCTGAGCAACACAAACTGAAAACCATTTAATTCATTATTAATATTCAAAGCAAACTCACCCATCAATCCATGTCTTTGTGCTTTATTTTTCTGATAAATCACTTTGAAAAACACCCCCTTCCATTTCTAGCTGCGGCCATTTTGAGTAAGGGCAGATGATTCATGTACCATTTATTTCTTGGAATCCGACTGCCCTTAGCTCGGTAATTCAGGCAGGAGGGTGTGCTTAGCTGAGAAAGCCCATACTCTCCTCCCCTCCTCCAGTTGAAAGAAAACATGCCTATGAAGACTCCTGTAAGGTTTGACATCATTTTGGCCTAGGCCAGAAACCAGGAAGCAACTGAAAAAATGTAAATAAATGTTTAAAACTAGTATATATAAAATACTAATGCTAGCAGCATAAGGTTTACAAATAGGTATTGTTTATTGAAAGAGTTTAGTTCCAATTTAAAGTGGATGTAATCCCTCACGTATACCCAGTGAAGTGTATAGCCTCAGATGATACACAGAGAAGAAACAAATCCTCTTGCATAAGTATTACTTGTATATCTGTTGTCTTGCCTTTTCTACACTCTTTGGAAAGTGCAGATTGTGTTAGAAATCTTTCTTCCTCTTTCAGCAGTGGGTGTGGAGTCTGGGCTTACACTGTGTCAGAGCTGATTGGAGGAAAAGGACACACCCCCCCTCCACATACGCAGAGGAATGAAGGAACATGCAGAGCTGTAGTCTGAATAGACAAGCTCCCTGCTAATCTCCCTCTAAGCTCCCTCCCTGATACAAATTCTCAGCTGCTGTTATCTCATGGGTCAGAGAACTTCTCAGAAGTGACTCTGCTGATAAGGGAGAAGCGGAGCAGCAGAGAGAAATGGCACTCAGAGTCAAATTTCATGAATGGGGTTTACAACCACTTTAAGACATGAGCGTTAATGCACCACAAAGGAACGCTTTAGTGTGAATGGGCCCTTAGGCTTTTAGAGATTGGCCCTAGGTCCAGTTTAGTATTACTATGGTACTGGCAGATTTACTCTGAAGTGTAATTCCATTCTTTCAACCAATGATACATAGGTAGAAACATGTTCTGCTCTATGATTTGTGATATAAAGTGACTTATGCTAACTAAATATATAATAAATCATGATATATAAATCAATACATGTATCCACATTTATAATGTCAAATATTTATACAGTGCAAATATACAGATGAACAGTAAACAACCAAAATCCATAAAGTGAGTTTATTATTAGACATAAGAGTCCATAAAAGTGAAAGCCACTGGTGTTTACCTTGAATATTGATAGGAGAAACCCTGAAGGTCCATTCAAGAGATCACAATGATGTATATATCTGCCACCCACACAGGGGGCTAAATGCGTTTACCAAAATTTGTGGGCTCCAATGCTGTCAGCACCAAGTCAAGCACGCATCAAGAGAATAATCTCTCCAAAGCTATAATCTGTGCAATGGGTCAACCAATCAGATCCCACATCATTCAGGGAAAAAACTTCTCTCTCAATCCAGCAGGTCAGCCATCAATAAAACAATGAATATATCCACATAGTATAAAACCATTCATCTAACATTTATTAAAAGGAATGAAACACTTACATCCAATAGGAAAAAACAGGCATTTCATCAGATACTCCCATAAGCTTGGTTGTAGATGTAGTATGAAACGCAATGCTATGGATGAGCCTTGACCCAGCGCGTTTCGTCTAATAAGACATCAGCATTGGAGTCCACGAATTTTGGTAAGCGTATTTAACCCTCTGTGTGGGTGGCGGATATGTACACCATGGTGATCTCTTGAATGGACCTTCAGGGTTTCTCCTATCAATATCCAAGTTAAACACCAGTGGCTTTCACTTTTATGGTCTCTTATGTCTAATGATAAACTCACTTTATGGATTTTGGTTGTTTACTGTTCATCTATATATCTGCGCTGTCTAAGTGTTTGACATTTTAAATGTCGATACATGTATTGATTTACAGATTGTGATTTATTATATATTTAGTTAACATAAGTCACTTTATATCACAAATCATAGCACAGCACTTTTTTCTTCCTATATTATTACACAATGTTTTGTCAAATTGTGGTGTCTGCAGCTGTCCATTTTAGTTATTAAAAGCACAGTATAATATTAAAATTTGTTAATGATACATGGGTGCACAACTTGCATATAAATAATTCACTAAATTAACTTTTTTTAAAGTTTTTTTGTGCTTTTTTTTAGTTTAAATCTTCTATTGCACATATTCCATATTTCAAGAAGTGCATTCCATTGTAATTGTCTTCTAACAGAATTCCATAAAGGCTCAGTACAGTCAGAAAGATCATCAGTGAGGGAAATAGTTGTGTGGTTTTCTACACGGATTGACACGCTCTGCACTGGAACTCATCCTGCCTTCAGAACATCTGGATTTCATTTTGAAAAATAATATCAGTCCATAAAACAAAAAAGGGCACGTCACTCTTGTAGAACAGAATCAGGCAGGAATGTGCCGAAAAGTGTGCTACCATCATGACAATATATGATGTGTTCTTGACTAGGGTATTAACCATTTAATGACAAGCCTCTTTCTGAGATTTGGTGTTTAAAGTTTAAAACATTTTTTTTTTAAATTACTTAGAACCCCCAAACATTATATTTATTTTTCTTTTCTAACACCCTAGAGAATAAAATGACGGTCGTTGCAATACTTTCTGTCAAACCCTATTTGCGCAGTGGTCTTATAAGCGCACTTTTTTTGGAAAAAATACACTTTTTGAATTAAAAAATAAGACAATAACCCAATTTTTTTATATTGTAAAAGATAATGTTATGCCGAGTAAATTGATACCCAACATGTCACACTTCAAAATCGCGCCTGGCGACAAACTTTTACCCTTAAAAATCTCCATAGGCAACGTTTAAAAAATTCTACAGGTTGCATGTTTTGAGTTAAAGAGGAGGTCTAGGGCTAGAATTATTGCTCTCACTCTACCGATCGCGGTGATACCTCAGATGTGTGGTTTGAACACTGTTTTCATATGTGGGCACTGCTCAAGTGTGCGTTCGCTTCTGCACGTGAGCTTTGCGGGACAGGGCGCGTTTACAATTTTAATTTTTTTTCTTATTTATTTTACCTTTTATTTTTTATTTTTACACTGCTCTTTTAAAAAAAATGTGTCACTTTTATTTCTATTACAAGGAATGTAAACATCCCTTGTAATAGAAAAAAAGCATGACAGGACCTCTTAAATATGAGATCTGGGGTCAAAAAGACCTCAGATCTCATATTTACACTAAAATGCAATAAAAAAAATAAAAATAAATAAATGTAATTAAAAAAAAAAAATGTCCCTTTAAGAGCTACGGGCGGAAGTGATGTTTTGACGTTGCTTCCGCACTGCAATGGTATGGAGACGGGTGGGGGCCATCTTCCCCTCACTTGTCTTCATACCAATCCAGGGAGAAGACCCAATCGCCTCCGCCGCTACCGACGGATCCGGTAAGTGACGGAGGGCATCGGAGAGCGGCGGGAGGGAGGGGTCCCTCTCCCGCCGCCAATAAAAATTATGTCACGCCGAATCCGCTGCAGAGACCACTTTTAAACCGGACGCTCACTGAAGAAGAGGATACCGGGGTAATGGCAGCTAGCTGCTGCCATAACAACGATATCCCTCTTCAAAGTGCCGACGTATATCGGCGTGAGCTGGTCCGGAAGAATATGGCTTCAAACTGCTCTGACCATGACCTTCAATGATAACCACATGACAACAATTTGAAGTTAATGGCCATAGCAGCCTTTTATTAACCAAACATAAATAACAACTGATAAATAACATAAAAACACGGTGCACAAAAGAATGGAGCCCCAAGATCCTATTAGTGCATCAAATGAAAGACAGTACTTGTGTATCACTTAATCAGGCCTCCAGCCGCAAAACCACTGACTCAGAGACAACCCGCTGATACACATCACAACAACTGGAAGCCGTACCTCAGACGGGTCCCTACCCTTGACCGTTGTGCCCATATTACCCTAAAAGGACCTTGCACCTCGCCAATCGCAGGGCAAAGCGATCCACAACAACCAAAATTCTCAACACCAAAGGACCAACAAATGCAGGGCGGGAGGGTGAGAAGTTTTCCCCTACATGGCTGACCTCCAACTGAAGACCTCCAAGCCAACTCCCAGGCAAACCCCCCACAGTTCCGCCCATCCCTGACCTCGACACAATCAAATAAACTTTTCTGCTTGCTTACTTTTGTAAAACAGCGAAACTCCCCCCACCTATACCCAAACTCCTTTAAACCCTATCATGCCGGCCCTCCATCTATTTGCATTCTTATTTTACTCTGGGCTTCCCTTTATTTTTTTTAATATGCATAGGATAAACATGAATCTATCCACAGATGCTTTATCTCCTATCCTGAAGACTGAATATCTAAAGAGGTAAATTGGGCCATTAGGTCTTCATCTTCTACCAGCTTTCTGTGATTCTGTGATGTTCTGAGTGGAGCCTACGGTTCAGTGTTACCTGGTTATTCTCTAAGTGCAGCCTTCCCACATTACCAGGGAGATCTGTGCGTTCTAATCCCCTGTGTGTCTGAGTTAAGCAGAAGACCTTTTTGATGCCGTACAATTCTTAGACATCTACCTAGCTCTGACTTCCCTGCTGCATCCCTTTGATATCACACAGGTCTAGCAGGGAGTTACAAAGGCTGCATGTGGCATGCATGCATTTGTGACATGACACATTTTAGGATATGGATCATTACTTTAAATCGTTTTTTTTTTGTGTCCAGCAAGTGATTAAACATGCAAAACACGCTTTAGACTATAAATGCCCAAAAGAAAGGCAGTGCAGTATGCATAAAGCTGGAATTAACCACTTCAGCTTCAGAAGATTTTACCCCCTTATTGACCAGGTCATTATTTGTGATTCAGCACTGCTCTACTTTAACTGGTAATTGCGCGGTCACGCAATGCTGCACCCAAACTAAATGTATGTCCTTTTTTCCCCACAAATAGAGCTTTCTTTTGGTGGTATTTGATCACATCTGCGATTTTTTATTTTTTGTGCTATAAACAAAGAAAGACCAGCAAGTTTAAAAAAAAACAAAAACAAAAAAACAATATTTTTTACTGTCTGCTATAAAACCTATCCAAAAAATAAATAATCGAATTTCTATATAAATTTAGGCCATCATGTATTCTGCTACATATTTTTGGTTAAAGATCCAAGATGGCCGCTTCAGCCTGGAGCTCCGCGCTGCCACAGCCGATCGGCGCACATAGCGGGGATTACAGGACCCCGGAATCCTTTAAACTGGCACCAGTCGACAGCGGAACACCCCTGGAACAGCCACATGTCTACAGGCTCGGCCCGGAGAGACCTGGGGCCGATACAGCAGCAGCACGGGCCGAATCCAAGATGGCGGGCACCATGTAGCCACACACACCAGGCACAGAGGAAATCTCAGGACCCAGACATACTCTGACTCCAGCCACCCTGATCTTCACCCTGGGGCCTCATGTGAGTAATCACCAATTGATGACCCCATCCCCAGCCTCCACAGAATTCCTTATTGGACACACAATGGAAGATCTCCTTCTTCTTGCTTTCATCAAGATTACCTCTATAGGGTTACGGTGGGAAGGTACCACCGACACCCAAAGGACACTTTTTTTGCACCCGTTTGACAGGTGCATATCATTGCAATTTTTTACAGCAATTCTTGCTTTCATCAAAATTATCTCTATATGGTTACAGTGGGAAGGCACTCCCGTTACTCCTATCCAAAGTCAAAGTGACACCATAATGTATCCAAAAAATCTCTAATCTTGTTCCCAGTGCAGTACATTGTGGCCTCATCATACACGCTGTCTCCCCAGCTGTTGCTGAGCAAAATAAAGGCAGCTTGCAGGAAAATTTCTTTTTTTTTGGCTTTATAAATGCAATTATTGCTGCAGCAGATTCTAGACATGATACTGATCTGCCACTTTACAGGTAGACTAAGGGGAACCCCCCAGGCACTATATTGGAAGGAATTTTTAATTTTTATGCTTTCACTTTAAAAATAAAAAAAAATCACCGCTCATTAAAAAATTATGTTTTTCACAAACTTTTTTTTTATTGATACATGTCCCCCAGGGCAAGGCCCAAACCCCTTTAACCATTGTATACCCAATTACTTGCATATAAGCCTTCAAAATGGGCAGTTTTGATTTTTGACGTTCGCATCCCATTGACTTTAATGGGGTTCGATATTCGGGTCCGAACTTTCGCGGTTTTCGAAAGTTCTGGTGCGAACCGAACAAGGGTCAGTTCAGCCCATCCCTATTAGTCACCGCACTGGGGATATATAAGGGTTTACAGCCACTTTAAATATACCTATTTATCCTCCTGTGCATTTTGTGAGCTGATAATTCTGTGCTCTCCTACTGTATCCTCTATCTGTGAGGCATTCACAGTTTATCCCTGTGAAATGGCAATGTTTGAAAGAGACAAGTGTTTGTTAATATGGAAAACAAAGCTTAAAAAAATAGCTAATTAAATGTATTTCTATAAATTAAGTTCAGTGGGGCTTTACGGAGATGACAAGTGTATAATACCGTGGGAGAACAGGCTGGCATTAAGCACTTGCTCAGAGGCTGCTGGGGGCCACACTGAGGGCAGCTGAGACTACATGTGGTTTGAAAGCCACTATTTCGGGGGCCCCTAAATGTTAGAAATAAACCAGCTGTCTTTACTATAGATGCTACAGTAGCTGTGTGTGCTTAATGCTGTCTGCGCTGCTGCTATTATGTAGCCAGGAATATATGTATACTGTTACAATGTTCTTTTAGACTGTGCTTGGGAAGGGGGGGAGTATGGTCATACATATTTAAAGGGAATCTGTCATAAGAGAAATATGAAGGCTGCCATTGCTAAGCTCCTACTGAAATGATGTCTGGCTGTCATTTTTATCCTTTGGCTTCAACATCTTCCAAATCACAGTCTTGAAACGAATATGTTTTGAACCTCTACCCTACTGAACACCTTAGGGAAGAATTGGAACTGAATGAAATCCAAGTCGCCTCCTCGAATATCAATACCTGATGTCACAAATACGCTTCTAGCTGTTCCACAGAAGCACAACAAAATCCACAAAAGAGGAGTAGAGTTTTTTAAACACACAAAGGGTAGGGGAAGAATATAATGGTCAGGTGTTCACAAACTTTTGCCTATAATGGTGTATGGCTCTATTCATACATGCAAATAGGGGCATTTGCAGTTACCCACAGGAGAATCAGTGGGGTTCCCTGTGATTGGCTATGGGTGGGAAGCCCCCCTGAAAACTTGACAGAAATTGCAGCTATTTGCACCAGTTCACACATAAACACTCATGCAATGATTACCTGTGGATGATCTTCCCCGGATGCAGACAGTCTATATGAGTGATTACATGCGAATGGCTGCGAATAACAGCTAACCACAGGGAAACCTGCTCTGAGTCTCCCACGGGTAATTGCAAATGGCCCCATTCACAAGTGTGAATGCTGCCTTAATATCGAAAAAAATTAATCACAAACAAATATGCATCCCAAATATGAACATTTCTGTGCTCCCAGCACAGTTACCGGCAGGTACCCGAAAGCTCCTGATGCCTACTTGCGATTGGTAGCTTTCCAATCATGTGACCACTGTGACAGCCAATCACAGCGGTCACATGATCAAAATGCCTACCTCTGTCTCCCAGTATTTAGAACCTCCTAAAGGCCCAGTAGGCAGCGGCGGGAACGGGTTAGCATATATATTTCCAACATACCAGGGCTCTTCTAGTTACAAATACTGTAGCTGCTGACCTTTAATATTAGGACACTTAACTGTCCATGAATCCCGAGGCCGATAATCCAGATAAGTTTGCATTAGTAAAGTAGCAAAGTCAGTCAGAAGTGGGAGCAGGCAGGTACCACCCCCCTCCCCCCCGAAAGGTGACAAATATGGCAGCGGAGGGGGGACGGAGGCAAATGAGCAGAGCTTCCCCTCCGCTTTAATGTCCAGACAATTATGTAAGGTGATCACTGGAAAGGTGCAGCATTTCAGGGCCACGCAGGACCCCTTCATCAGGATTACCTTTGTCAGGCATTCATATGCGATATGTTACCAGTTTCCAGCTGGCAGTTGCTGCAGCACCCACCTACCTGTTATACCTGTTAGCCTGCTCCAGAAATGTGCGCATTGGGAATATTGCTTGTTGTTGTTGGTAATATCTAAACACAAATAATATATGTTACCTGCTGGTGTCGATGGGAATAAAAGTATAGTGGCTGCATTTAATCTGAGATGGGGGAAATTGAGAGAAGAACACATTTAATACACCCTGAGTAAGTTGTAATAAGTTAGTTGTGGCCTGTGTCTCTCTGGCCATCCCCCCCCCCCCCCCAAATTTTATGTGTTCCTTATCGTCCATGTGAAAGATTTCCTCATTTGATCTTCTCTGTATAAATTGAGTTGTGCTCATGGGGGAAATCAGAGGCAAAGTAATTTTTGCAACCATGAGTAATTTTTGCAGCCATGAGTAATTTTTGCAGCCATGAGTAATTTTTCTGCAGGAGTAATTAGCAGTTGAGCACAGCAGTTTAACAAAAGCAGGATAACGAAAGCAGCAAGAAAAGATCACAAAGAACTCTGCTTCACTCTGGATTGACCACAAACCAACACTTTGGAAGGCATCCTGCAAGTCTGAATCCTATCCCCACTACCCTTTAATATGTCCCCTCTACTCTGCCTTCTCATACTAGTATCCTCTGCTTTCAAAATCTCACTTCCTTTCCCCTCTTCTCCACCCCAAAACTTGTACATATGACCATCACTTCTACCCTCTCCCTAGCGCTGCTCTCCTCACCTCCTGCTAATACTTAACTCACCTGCTTAACCCACACACAAAGATAGGGAAGCATGTGCACTCTCCCTATCCCATCTTACTTAATTCACCCTCCTTCTTCTGCTATCCTCCGGGGATATTTCCCCTAATCCCGGTCCTCCAGTATCTCACCCCCACACCCGGGACCCTCCCTCCTCCAGCATCAGCCACAATTTTCTCAATCTTATCTCAATCCCCCTGATCCCAAAAAACACAATCCCCTTCTCATATGCCCTCTGGAATGCCCGCTCTGTCTGCAATAAGCCTCGCATGCAGCCCTCACCCAGACCCAGTGGATGGAAAGGAGGTGGAGTTGGTTTGCTTCTATCCCCACTGAGCACCTTTCAAGTCCTGTCTACCCCTCCTTCTCTATCCTTCTCTTCTTTTAAGAAACATTGTATTCATCTGTTTTCTTCCATTTCTCTAAGGATTGCAGTGATCTATCGGCCTCCTGGACCAGTGTCACGCTTCCTTGATGACTTCTCTGATTGGCTACCCTACTTTCTCTCCTCTGTAATATCCACTATTATCCTTGGTGATTTCAACATCCCTGCCAATGTGAGCAGCCCAGCTGCATCCCAACTTTTCAACTTAACCTCATCCTTTGACCTTACACAATGGACACAGTCCCCCACTCACTCTGATGGTAATACCCTCAACCTTGTTTTCTCCCATCTTTGCACCCCCTACAACCTCACCAACACCCCCTTTCCTCTCTCTGACAACAGCCTCACTACTTTCACAATGTGCTTGTCTCCAACCACCTGTCCCACCAAGCAGAAAACAATTACCCGCAGAAACTTCGCCACTTTATTTCTTCTCTTTTCTATTCTGCAACTGACCACCTCCATGACAAAATCTCACCCCTGTCTTGCCCTGACCTGGCCACCTCTATCTACAACAGTTCACTTTCAGCCTCACTGGACTCTCTTGCGCCTCTCACCACACAAAATGTCAGGTCCCGACCTGCCTTCTTAAAATACAATTCCTCCCTCCATGCTGCCAAACAAACCTACTTTGTGACCCTCATTAATACTCTGTCCTCTAGTCCTCATCATCGCTTCTCTACTTTTAACTCTCTACTTTCTCCACCACCATCTCCACCAAGTAACTCGCTCACTGCTCAGAAGATTGCCAATCACTTCAAAAACAAGATTGATGAAATTCGTGGGGACATCTCCACTGCACAGACATCTAACCCACTTAACATACCCTGTACTAATCCACTCTCAACACTCTCCTTTTTTGACCTTGCTACTAGAGAAGAGGTCTCTAAAGTTTTCTCAGAAGCCCTCCTTACCACCTGTCCCCTAGATCCTGTTCCCTCACATCTACTAAGTCACCCTCTTCTTCTATCTATTGCTCCCTCACTCACATCTTCAATCTCTCCCTCTCTACTGGCACCTTCCCCTCCCCTCTAAAACATGCCCTGATCACCCCCATGCTTAAAAAGCCACCAGCCTGAACAACTTAAGACCCATCTTCTTGCTCCCATTTGCGTCAAAACTTTTAGAACGTTTAGTCTACAACCGCCTTAGCTTCTACCTCACTGACAACAACCTTTTTAACCCCTTACAGTCTGGCTTCTGCTTGCTACACTCCACTGAAACTGCCCTACTGAAACTCACTAATGACCTACTAACTGCTAAAACCAATGGCCACTACTCCATACTCATACTACTTGACCTCTCTGTAGCCTTTTCATACTGTTGACCATCCCCTCCTTCTCAAAAAACTCCACTTTCTTGGCCTTCAAGACTCTGCTCTCTCCTGGCTCTCCTCCTACCTATCCCAGCGCTCCTTCAGTGTGACCTATAACTCTGTTTCCTCCTCTCCACTTCCTCTTTCTGTAGGGGTACCTCAAGGTTCTGTCCTCAGACCCTTCTCTTCTCCATTTACACCTCCTCCCTTGGTCTGTTAATAAACTCCCATGGCTTCCAGTACCACCTCTATGCTGATGACACACAAATCTATCTCTCTACTCCTCACCTCACTCCTTCAGTCTCCTCTCGCATTACTAACTTACTAACTGACATATCAACATGGATGTCGCACCACTTCCTCAAACTCAGTCTTTCTAAAACTTTTCCTCCAGCCTGTGCCCCGCTCACTGACTTCTCCATCAAAATCAATAATACAACCATCAGTCCCTCCCCTCATGCCAAGGTACTATGTGTAATCCTAGACTCTGACCTGTCCTTTTAGCCCCAAATCCAATCACTGTCCAAATCGTTCAGACTTCACCTCCAAAACATCTCCAAAATACGCCCCTTCCTAACTGTCAAGACCACTAAGCAACTTATTCACTCCCTATCTCTCGCCTTAACTATTGTAACTCCCTCCTCATTGGCCTACCTCTCCGCAAGCTGTCCCTTCTTCAGTCTATAATGAATGCCGCTGCCAGACTCACCCACCTTACCAACCATTCAGTGTCCGCCATTCCTCTCTGCCTATCCCTCCACTGGCTTCCCATTGCCCAACGAATAAAATTCAAAATTAAAAACACTAACAATAACATACAAAGCCATACACAATTCTGCCCCGAGGTACATCACCAATCTTATCTCCAAATATCACCCAAACCGACCTCTCCGCTCCTCCCAAGACCTTCTGCTCTCTAGCTCCCTTGTCTCCTCCTCCCATGCTCATCTCCAGGACTTCTCCAGAGCCTCTCCCATCCTCTGGAACTCACTACCCCAATCTATCCGGCTATCTCCTACTCTGTCCACTTTTAGGCGATCCCTGAAAACTCATCCCTTCAGGGTGGCCTATCCTGCCTCCAGCTAACAACCAAATCTTCTACTTCCCACATCAGTTCATCCCTCACAGTCCGTACCTTTTGTTTCACCAGCCCCGCCCTCTTAGATTGTAAGCCTGCAGGAGCAGGGCTTCTCTAACCCTCTTGTTTTGAATTGTACTGTTGGTGTAGTGTCTCTACATTGTAAAGCGCAAATGGTTGGCGCTATATAAATCCTGTATAATAATAATAATATAGCATCAATGTTAACTAAATGAAGGTGAATATGACATTCACCTTTCACTGCAGGTGAATCAATCACTGCAATTTAAACCACATGTACCAGTAAGAGTGATGAATATCACATTCACTGCTTTATAAATATATAACCAAAGTGGTAAAACATTTTTCCTCCATTGAGACTCTTTGTCTCTCTCATAGTTTAATCTAATTTTATATTTTCCAACACACACTTACATGGTGGATTGATGTCACACACAAAAATTGGTGTCACATAATACATATGTCCGTATGTGATTTTCCTCTCCTACTGAGTGTGTCTTTTTGATCTGTAAGCTGCAATTTGTTTGACTTTTTGCACAGCTTTCTGTAAGGCACAGCAGTGTGCGCTTCTACCTTCTTCCGTATTGAAGTCAGCAAGGATTCCTGGAATACACACTGCGGTTCCCTACGTTCCATGAAGTAATGGGAATTCACGTACATGAATACACTGACATGATACACAGTAACCCTAACTTGAGAATGTATTAACATTTCAGAGTTTAAAAATACGACTCTAAACTTATAACAACTGCTTGCATAGTTGTGGTTCACCACTAATTCCCTATCGTGATACAGTTTGTTCTGCTATACTAAGGTAATAAACTGGGACAGAATACTGCCTTGTTTTCAGCATTGGTCAGATACCATCAGTCTTACAGCGCTGAGAAAAATTTGATTAAAAAAAAATCTATTTTGGAGCATTGTAGTGATTTTTGAATATTTCAAGTGGACAAGACTCTAAAATACATTCTGATATGTCACAATCTACAGCACTATTTTTCCAAAAAGCTCTGCCTTTTATTATTAAAAAGCCACGCTTGAGCTCTAGTCCAGTGGTTCCCAACTCCTGTCCTCAAGACCCACTAACAGGCCAGATTTTATGTATTACCTTGGGGAGATGCATTCTAGAATACTGCAATCCTTGAGCATCAAATTATATCACCCGTGATGTATTTCAGTTATCTTGCAAACCTGGCCTGTTCGTGAGTCCTGAGGACAGGAGTTGAGAACCACTGCTCTAGTCCAGTAAATCTGCCTAGGCTAGATGATGCCATCAATATGCTGCAGACAGATGCGCCCAGGGCTGATCGATCAACAGCATTTAGCTGCGGAGGTCAGCAGCCTCACATTACATTCAGTGGGGCTGCCTCCCGAAGCTAATCTTTAGAAAACCCTTGCTGAGGTTTCTTCCATCGAAATGCTGCCAGGTACATTTGCAAGTGTGAATGTACCTTTAATCTCAGTTTTGCTGGGGACCTAGGTCCTATGTAAAGCCTGGACCTAAAATCCAATGGGGCTTCAGAGAGACACAAGGGTCAATCTGAAGACTAGCACAGGTACTTGTAGACACCTAAAGTCATGACAGTTCAGCTCTGTCATAACCTTGGTAACTATTTAGGCCTGTTCAGGTTTATTTTAAATGCACCTTTTAAACTTCCCACAAAAGGAACAAAACACAAAAAATATGAGATATGCACCAATCAGGCATACAATTATGACCACTGACAGGTAAAGTGAATTAAAATTGATTATCTCATTATAGTGCCACCTGAAAGTGGGTGGGATATATTAGTCAACAAGTGAACATGTTGTCTCTTACGTTGATGTGTTTAAAGCAGAAAAATGGGCAAGAATAAGGATTTGAGTGACTTTGACAAGGACCAAATTGTAGTGGCTGGATGAATGCGTCAGAGCATCACCAAAATGACAGCTCTTGTGGGATGTTCCCAGTCTGCAGTGGTCTAAACCTATCAAAAGTGGTCCAAGAAAGGAAAACCGGCAACAGGGTCATGGACAGCTGATGCCATGTACACACAACCGGACTTTTCGACCGGACTGGTCCGACGGACTTTCCGGCGGACTTTCGACGGACTTTTGACGGACTTCCGACAGACTTTTTAACGAACGGACTTGCCTACACACTATCACACCAAAGTCCGACGGATTCGTACGTGATGGCGTACACCTGATTAAAATAAGGACGTGGGGATGGGGGAATGGTGAAATGTGCACAGTGTATGGCAAGCCTAATGCCGCGTACACACGGTTGGACTTTTCAGCTACAAAAGTCCAACAGCCTGCCCGACAGACTTTCGACGGACTTTCTAATGACCGGACTTGCCTACATACGATCACACCAAAGTCCGACGGATTCGTACGTGATGACGTACACCGGACTAGAATAAGGAAGTTGATAGCCAGTAGCCAATAGCTGCCCTAGCGTCGGTTTTTGTTCGTCGGACTAGCATACAGACAAGCGGATTTCTGGGTCCGGCGGAGTTATGACTTAAAGATTTGAAGCATGTTCCAAATCTAAAGTCCGTCAGATTTGCGACTGGAAAAGTCTGCTGAAGGTCCGGTGAAGCCCACACACGATCGGATTGTCTGCTGGATTTGGTCCGTCGGCGTCCGTTGGACCAGTCCGGTCGAAAAGTCAGACCGTGTGTACGCTGCATAAGGCTTACTGATGCACATAGGATGCGAAGGCTGGTCCGTGTAGTCCGATCCAATAGAAGAGCTACCATAGCTTAAATTGCTGAAAAAGTTAATGCTGGTTCCTATAGAAAGGTATTAGAACATGCAGTGCATCACCATTTGTTGTGTATAAGACTATGTAGTCCCAGGGTGCCCATGCTGACCCATGTCCACAGTCAAAGGCACTAACAATAGGCATGTGAGCATTAGAGCTGGACCACGGAGCAATGGAAGAAGGTGGCCTGGTCTGATTAATTACATTTTCTTTTACTTCATGTGGATTACCAAGTGCTTCTGTGTTTGTTGCTTACTTGTAGGAGATATGGTACCTAGATGCATTATGGGAAGAAGGCAAGCCGGCGAAGGTAGTAAATGGCTATTGACTGATTGGCATGAGATACCACCGAATACCTTCAGAGGTCTAGTGAAGACCATGCCTTTATGGGTCGGGGCTGTTTTGGCAGCAAAAGAGGACCTACTCAATATTAGGTGTGTGGTCCTGTTATGGTGTGTACTCATGTTTTTGCTAATTGGTGTATGTTTTTAATGTGGCCAAAGTATAGAAGCTGTCCACTTGTGTCAAGTTCCTCATGTCTGATGAGTCTTACACTGGTATGTTACCACTCCGACGGCAAGTGCTGCATTGTGGAGGGAGGAGGGGAGTGTCACATTACCAAAGCTGGTATTTCCCAGGTGGCCTTTCAGGAGATCTAGGTGGTGGGAGATTATAGGGAAGATACATGGATGATGCTTATGGTCCCCCCTGTAAAGACAACCAGTAATGTTGCCAAGTAGGGGTAACGTACAGGTTCACATTGACATAAAAAAAACCTTCTTTAGACTTAATTGCATTCACTGCTTTCCTTCTAAGTTTGATGTTTTCTTTGCTTATTTATCATGTAGAGGGATTCTCACATTCTATTTATTCTGCATATTAGGCTGGGGGCCCTCAACCTTTTTAAACAAAGGGCTGGTTCACTTTATGTCTAACTGTTGGACTGTTGGGGACTGGACTGTGGCCAGTAGGGGTAAAAAATGACCCAGAGCGTTAGCTTAAGTATAAACTGACCCTGCATTGGTGGTCAGCAGGAGCAGAAAATACCGCTGCATCAGTCGGAGCAAATAAGTCCTGCCATCACTGATCAGTAGGAGTAAAAAATGCCCATGTTGGTGGAGTAATAAATATCCCAGCAGTCAATGGGAGCAACATTGCAACCTGGTTGGTGTCATTTGAAGGAATAGTGTCCCATGGTTGCTTTCAGTTGAAGGAATAGTGCTCCATGGTTAGTGTCATTTGAAGGAATAGTGCCCCATCATTGGTGTCATTTGAAGGAATAGTGCCCCATGGTTGGTATCAGTAGAAGGAATAGTGCCCCATGGTTGGTGTCAGTTGAAGGAATAGTGCCCCATTTCAAATGTTGTCATTTGAAGGAACAGTATCCCATGGTTAGTGCTAGCTGAAGGAATAGTGCTTCATGGTATGTATCAATAGAAGGAATGGGGCCCTATCATTGGTGTCTGTGGGAGAAATAGTGCACCATTGTTAATGTTAGCGGAAGGAATAGTTCCCCATAAATGGTGTCAGGAGGAATTGTGCCACATGGTTAGTGCCAGTGAGAGGAATTGTGCCTCAGCATTGGTTTTCAGGGGTTACCTTTGAATACATTCCATATCTTGTGCTGCTCCCTTAATTGGCCAGATGAAGTCATCGCTGTAATGATATGGTAGCTGTCAAGCAAAAGATCGTTCCACCCAAGTGTCTAAGATACATTTGCTGTATATCCAGTACACATAGCCAATCTGCATTCAGCAGAATTCTTTGTATAACATGAGTCTTGTATGTGGGGCCTCTCATTACAGGAGTTGGTTTGCAGCAAGTAGTTGGCTTTAGTTTGAGGACCAATGATATTGGGACCACAGATCATACTTATAGATCATTTGTGACAGATAGTGAAACTAAAAAAAAAAATTGGATAAGGTAGAACGTTAGAGAGATGACTACTCATAAAAAAATGAATAAAATTGACCAAATCAAATCTTTCGGCAAATAGGTTTAAGGACTGTAGGTAAACTGAGACTTTGAAGTGAACAAGTTCTCTTGACTACCACCCTTCCCAGCTACATATACAAACTTTCCTACCTGTCACTATATTCAGTCACCAGTTAATGGGGGGAAGCTGCATGTAGCCTCCGAGTCATGAGCTTGGACAGGACTGAAGACTTTCTCCTTGCTCTCTTGTGACCGTGCTGGGTTTCTGAGCAGCCCTTCACCAAGCACCAGTGCTATCACCGGAGTCACATTTTCCCAATACCTGAAAGGAGTATTTATTTATTTTATTTATTTATTTCAGGTACTTATATAGCGCCATCAATTTACGCAGCGCTTTACATATACATTGTACTTTCACATCAGTCCCTAGACCCTCAAGGAGCTTACAATCTAAGGTCCCTAACTCACATTCATACATACTAGGGACAATTTAGACAGGATCCAATTAACCTACCCTATTCCTTTTCTCTTGAAATATAAACAGTGCAGTGCTAAAACATCATACACTATATGTGAAAAAAAATATATAGAAAAGATTTGTGATAATAGTGACTTCTGCTCCAAAAGAAAATAATAAAAGTCCCAACTCTCCAGAGTCCGAATTATTAATGCGGAGTTCCAGCCATCTGTAAAAAACATAAAAGTTAGCAGCTACAAAAACTGTAGCTGCTGACTTTTCAAAACAGCCATTCACCTGTCCCACGATTCAGTGGTGTGCTCACCCCTGTCGGTCTCACCCGCTGTCTTCTTTCCTCAGCGCCGGCATCTTCACTATGAGCACCCCGCTGTGACAACTTGTGGCTTCACAGTCAGGTGCCCACTGTGCGTGCAGCACTACGCATCATGAATTGTGGATATAGTCTTCTGGGACCTGTTGGTGTACAAGACTGCAGGGGGGAGGGAGAGAGGAGAACTTCCGTTTCAGATCTCCTAGGTGAATACCTGTCAAAATCAGGTACCTGCTCTCCTCCGCTCCTCAAAAGTGCCAATTCTTCAAGAGAAGTGGGGGACGAGTACTTAAAGCGGAACTTCCCCTTTTGGACAGAGCTCCACTTTAAGTAGAAGACTGACAGTGCCACAAGCCCTGTTTGCAGTTGGAAACCAGAGTGTCACCAGAAAGAGCTCCTATTGCGCTTTCCAGAACTCGCGTGACCTCTTAATCAAAAGTGGTGAAATCACGCTCATGTGCTAGGGAAATGTGTCATCCAAGGTTACAAAGAACTCCTATCCTCCTCCTCCTCCAAACAACCGAATGCTATGGGGGGCTTGGTAACTGCTGTCACTGAACCCATTGTGCCTCAGGTGTTCAGGTGTATTAGCAATTCATATGTTATAAAAAGAGAACACTCCACATAGTGTAATAACGTTGATTAAAAAGGTTTAATAAAAAAAATTACACTCACATAAGTAGAACAATTCAGGCATAAAAAACGCTGGAAACAGCACTTCCTCCAGTAGCCAAAATTTGCGTATGCGTGGTTGCATGTATATGTGGCTCCACCCAACACGTTTCATGACATATGACGTCATCAGGCACTGATGTTCATAAGAAGGCCTGGCTCGCAGTCTCTGCTCAAATTCATCCCAAAGTTGTTCTATCAGGTTGAGGCCAGGACTCTGTGAAGGCCAGCCAAGTTCCTCCACCCCAAATTTGCACATCCATGTCTTTATAAACCTTGCTTTGTGCACTGGTCCAAATCATTGGGTGCAAGGGAGATTATGGTGTGGGGTTGTTTTGCAGGGGTTGGGCTTGGCCCCTTAGTTCCAGTGAAGGCAACTCTTAAGGCATCAGCATACCAAGACATTTTGGACAGTTTTATTCTCCCAACTTTGTGGGAACAGTTTGGGAACAGATGGCTCCTTCCTGTTCCAACGTGACTTTGCACCAGTGCACAAATCAAGGTCCATAAAGATGAGCGAGTTTGGGGTGGAGTAATTTGACTGGAGACTGTGAGCAGAGACTGCGAGCCAGGCCTTCTTGTCCTCAGTGACCTCACAAATGCAATTCTAGAAGAATGGTCAAACATTCCCATAGACACACTTCTAAACTTTGTAGATAGCCTTCCCAGAAGAGTTGAAGCTGTTATAGCTGCAAAGTGTTGGCCAACTCATTAATGAACCCAACAGACTAAGACTGGGATGCCATTAAAGCTCGTGTGCGTGTAAAGGCAGGTGTCCTAATACTTTTGACAATACTTTTGACAATATAGTGTATCTCAGCTTTGCTGACTATTCTAACTGTCTGGCTGCCAAGCTGATCCCCTTGCTTCAATAGTTTTCAAGCAAGAACAAGTATTTCATAGTTTCATTCTGACCTACTGGCTGCATGTTTGTTCCAGACCAGTGCCTTAGAAAGTATCAGAGCCAGAAGATCAGTATTTCAGCCAGGCAACTATCAATTTCTGAAGGAGTACAGCAGTAACAGCCAAAATATAATTTAGAGTGGCTGTAAACCCTCTCATATACCCATTGAAGTGAATAGCCTCAGGTGAAATACAGAGGTAAAACTAATACTCCTACAAAGGTTTTACTTGTTTATCGGCAGACTTCTCTTACCTAAACCCAAAATGGCAGAATTGAGTTTAAATCCTTCCTAATCCATGAGGAGCAGAAAGGAGGGGGTGGAGAGCTTCAGTTAGACTGTGTGAGAGCTGATTGGAGGAAAGGCACACACCCCCCTCAACATAGGAGTGAAGGAAGCATACAGAGCTGTGTTATGAATGGAGAAGCTGTGTGCTAAGCTCCCTCCCCGTCACAAATTTATCTCATGTGTTACTTCTCAGAAGTGACTCATGCTGATAACAAAGGAACGAAGCACCAGAGAAAAATGACACTTAGAGCTTTGTGGAGACATAAGTAAACACTACAGATATATGTGCTTTGTTCAGATTTCAAGACTGAGGGTTACAACCACTTTAAATCATTTTAGAATGTTCCTGTTCTGCACAAAAGGAGCAACTAAAAAAATGTAACATTATTATGTCAATGTCTGACCAATGCTTTTTGGTCTTGATGTCCGCAAGCAAAATAGTAACGTAAACGTAGCACAGCTTTTCTCTTCCAGTTAGGATTTATATATTTTTTCGGATTTTAAAGTGGAAACCGAATGGACGTGAGAAGTTAAAACTCAATCAGCGTATTTGAATCATTAATTTGAAATAAGGTGGTTTTCAAATAGGGGTCAGGAAAAGTTAATGGGTCAGAGAGAGGACTGCCAAAATCATCCATCATACCAGATGAGGCTGGCACGGCAATGATGAAATATAAAAAAAAGTTATAATGTCTCAAATACATTCATGCATGCGCTCGGGAACTTTTCAAATAAATCAGGAAGCCAGTTACGGGGCCGATACTCTCCCCGGTCTGCCACTCCTCCCAGACTGCCAATTGCAAATGATACTTTGTGTAGAAAAAAAAGCTCATTACGGCAGAGATTAGAGCAAGGGAAAGAATGATCGACTGCCACTTAAAGGGAACCTGTCGTCATAGAAATTGTGGCACCTTATATGCTAAAACATGCTTAAAGTTTATCTAGCATCAGATTCATTCATGTTAAATGAATGCAACCTAAGAAATGTGAAAGTGTAACATTCAGTGTATTTATTACCTTCCACAGAAATAACAGTACCCCCTGAAAATACCTTTATCCGCTTTCCTCTTTTGAAGGACTGAGCCATCAGTGTTCAGACATCATCCAGGGTCAGCACTTCTGCAGTCCTTGGCTGTACTCACAAATGTCTGACACAGATCAGTCCCTGCAGCCTCTTACCTTGTGACTTGTTACAAAGTTACAACATTATAAACTGATCGCCAGTGGAGAGGAGACTGAGGAAATGCTGCTTCCTCCTGCTTGCAAACACATTAATTACATCATCTCAGTCTAGGCAAAGTCACTGGACTGGAGCTCAAGGATGGCTAATGATAAACGGTGGAGCTTTTTTGAAAAGATATACTACTTCTGTGTATTGTGACATAGAAGGAATTTATTAATGCAGATCTGTAAAGTTAAAGCGATGTTGAAGCCTTGTTTATTTCTTTTTTAAAAGTAACAAACATGTTATACTTACCTGCTCTGTGTAATGGTTTTACACAGGCCTGCTCCTCCTCTTCTCGGATTCCATGCCGGCGCTCCTGGCTCCTCCCTTTTTCTGGGTGCCCCCACAGCAAGCGGGGCACCCAAGCAGGCACGCTCTGAACCACGGTTCTGTGTGTCCATTCACACGTGGAGCAACGGCTTAGCCCTGCTCCCTCCGTCTCTTGATTGGTTCACTGGCTGTGATTGACAGCTGCGGGAGCCAATGGCTCCCGTAACTACAAGAAGCCAATCAGTAGTGCGAGTCCCCGGAGAGGCAAGGCTCTCGTGGACATCGCTGGATCGAGAGGGGGCTCAGGTAAGTATGGGGGGGGGCTGCTGGTTTTTTACCTTCATGCAGATGTAGCACCCTGGTGTTTAGGCAGGGTTGCTAGTAAATTTAGTTTGCCAGGCGGTAGTTGCCCTGGTTAATTGTTAGTAGATCTACTGATTCCTCTCTAGTTCGGGACTTGCTGCACCTTCTCTCTTCTGTTGTTATGCTGGTGACATTAGATAGACTTGGGCTTAGCAAGGTCAGGTTATGAATGAATGGGGTGTCTCAGCCAATGGGCAGGGGTTCCTTTAAGCCCCTTGGCCTGCTGGGAGAGCTTATTTATTTGGGTGGAGTCAGGTGACCGGGCTTCTATGCCACCCGGACGGCTGTCTGGGTGGACGTGTGTTTTGCTGCCCCGGGCTGCTAGGCCGGAAGCCTGAGGCCTATCCTGGGAACATCTGGCTGCTATGCTGTCTGAGGGCCTATCCAGAAGCAGGAGAAGCAACGCAGGGTTGGGACTGCAGGATTGGAGTCCAACCGAGAGTAACGGTTTAGCCAGACGGGGAACCAGTTGTGGTTGGAGAAAGAGGGGAGCTGTAACCACTAAGGGACCATCCACCTTGATACTGGAGACCACTGTGAGTAAGCTGGAGCCAGTACCAGAGCAGTCTTCTCACCAGCTGGGGATGGTGAAGAAGTGGGAAAACTTTAGCAAGTGCCAAGCCAGAGACCCAGCAGGACAGCAGAGGTGACGCTTGAGGAGCATCAGTGAGTGCCAAGCCAGGGACCTAACGGGTCTTCAGGGGTGACGCTTGAGGAGTATCTGTGAGTGCCAAGCCAGGGACCCAGCAGGGAAGCGGAGGTGACGCTTGAGGAAGATACTGAGTTATGGAAGTGGAAGAGCTCAGGGGATTCTGTGGCTATTGGATCTGGAAGTCTAGTGAGAGACTGGGAGCTCAGTGAGTAAAAGTCTACAGTGAGAGACTGTAGTGTAAGAGAAGAACTACTTTGTGTTACCAATAGTTCAATACAACTACTGTTAGTGACTCTTACAAGATTTGTTGCCATAGGAGACAGCGGTCCTACCTATACAGAAGTGGTATCCGGCTGGAGGCCTTCCATTGTTTAGCTGTCCACCTATAGAAGTCTCGGAGTCTGACAACTATCATTGCATCTACTTAAGGGTGTCCTGGCCCTAACCCCGCTCTCCCACAATAAATCTCTTTTGCATTCAAAAAGTGTCTGGTGCCCATCACTCCATCTTGCATCACACCCACCATGCTTTGTAACCCACTCTACAAAGACAGATGTCAGCTATCCCTGACTCTGGAGATCATCATTAGGCCTTTGGAGGTCGGGGACTTTGCTACGCATAGAATGCATGAAGTTAAAAAACACTGTGCCTTTACAACCACGTTAACAAAATGTTCTCTTTAAATTTGATTAAAGTTAGCTCAATACTCAATATGTTACTCCACACTGTGAGAGTGTGATAAGAAAATAAACCCAATATGCAATGGATAAAATACTGGGATATAATAAAAAACGTGCTCCAAGTGTCCCACTTGGACAGACACTCACCAAAATGTGTTGACCCACTATTGCTAGCTAGGGCACACTGTGCCTTTGGGCTAATCCCTGTAGATAAGTACCACCTTCCACATTGGGGATAGCCTCTTCCTCATGCCAAACACCTTTGCTCCAGAAAAAAATCCAACAGAGAAAGCTTATAGATTAAGACCATCCAATTATATTAAAATAGTTTTGTGGCACAAGAACAGGTCCAGGATACTTGAAAGAATCTCCCGTAACCCTCAACAGCAAATTAAAGCCCTTCCCCCTCTTAATAAACCACATTAAAGTATCTTCCATTGCACTTCCCCAATATCGGAAATCTCAGACTCATGAAGACTCTAAATATTACTAATCCTCATTAGGACACTGCACCTGGAGCCCACAAAATATTTGCCCCTGAAGGATTGAAAAATACAATTATTTTCACTTGCCAACACCCTCCTACCTTCCGCTTTATGGCAAAAAAAAGATTTGTACTTTTTTCACATTCTCTACTTTCAAGGCCGATCTGGTTCTACAAAGTATTATATTATCATTTTCCTTCCATCTCACAAATATATGCCACTTTGTGTTGGTCTATCAATAAAACACATTTACATTTTTGGTTGTAACATGAAAAAATGTGGAAAATTTTAAGGGGTATCAATACATTTTCAAGGCACAGGATAATATTTTCTTCGTATAGCCCTTTCGCGCTTTTTTTTTTTTTCATGGTTTATGTATTCAGTACGCAAAATTGTATTCTTCTTTGTACATGATACCTTTCATCATGTTTACTTTGGATATTGCCTTTCTACTAGACCACTGCTTACACATTTTTGCACCTTCATGCTTCTCCTATTTACACCTTTTTTAAGCAAAATAAAGTCAGTTTTTCACATTGTCTATTTTCAAGACCAATCCAAAATAGGCACTGACTGAGTATTGTAGCTGGCAGCTGGTAGTGTAGTGTAGTTATAAGCACTGTGGGAGGGGGGAATTCATGGGAGGCCCCACTGGTGAGGAGCGTCTAGGGTCCACAAGAGACAAAATTCAGCTTTGCTTATACCTTATGTTACTATACCACTTTCCAGAAAAAAATACATGTAAACCATATCTCTGTCTTGTGGTTTACTCTGGAAGAGTACAGGTAATTAGCGATGTTTGTTATTGTAGATAAGCTAAAGGCTATGTTATCCAAAGGGTTTGAATTCTGACTTCTGTCGTATGTCTTGTAGCATAACAAATTCCTATCCTTTTAATGCAACATGAAATAAAAAGAAAGAAGATAAGAAAGAACTGGAATTCTTTTCAAGTCTCTCTGTGTTCTACAGTATCTCCCTTTTGCCCTCCCGGTTATGAACTTATTATCAATTATCGACTTAATATTTAACTGGCCAGCAGACTTCAGTGCGAACACAAGCAAATTCGGTGCCTATTGCCGAGCCATCCATTGATGTAATCTACTGTTTATAGAATACATTTTTTAACAACAGTTGTTACAAGGCCAGGGGACTTTATCAAATAGTGTAACATTGTCTCATATTGTTTGCTGATCTGTACGTAATAGGCAAAATCTATTGTGAGATGTGAATGAAGTGGCTTGTCCAAGGTCACATGGAGTTTATTGTAAGAAATATGATAAAGAGGACATTGCATCACTACTATAGTCAACCATCGATGGTATTTCCTATAAATTGTATTAAGTTTGGGGATGACCAAAGGGATTTTGGTGAAATTGATTTCACTGCAATTTTACTGCACAATTTTAAATTCATTTTAGGGGTTGTATTTATTTTATACCATTATTTTCATTGCTATTACGTGTTTTGTTTTGTTTTTTCCCACGTATTTGATCATTATTTTTGTACTGCCCTTTTCAGTTTAATTCATTGCACTTTTGCCATTTTGTGAAAAAAGTCAGATTTTTGGCTACCTGTAAAATCCTTTTTTTTTAATACATCACAGGAAACAGAGCAGCTTCAATTTCATAATAATAGGGATAAGCTGGCATCTTCAGGTAATTGGACACTGGCAAAAAAAAGAAAATACAGAAAGTCCCTCCATCCAGATAAATCCCCTCTTCCTTTAGGTGAGGCTCCAGTTTTTGTAGCAAGTCATGGACCACCATCAAGAGGGGCAGGATCTTTGTGTCCCATAATGTACTCAAAATGGTTTGACAGGTAACCAAAATTCCAGCTTTCTTTTTCGGACATCCCGGCACACAGAGCATCTTCAAATTCATAATAATAGGGGATTCTTCATAAAGCAATGAAATGAGGGGAGGGCACACAGGAGCCAATCACCAACCACAATCGCCAACCACAAAAAGACAAGAATCTCACACAGCCACCTGAAAGATGCGCCAACTGAAAGCAGCACCCTCAGTGGCAAGAAGGACACTAGAAAAGCAATGGAGACAGGCCTAACAGGGAGGGGTTATATCTGAGAGGGGACATTCACTTTTGTTGTACCAGTGACCAATCACCTGAAGGTGCCAGCATAACCCTATTGTTATGAATTTGAAGATGTTCTGTGTCCCAGGATGTACAAAAAAGAAAAGTAAATTAATGAGGTTAAAGTGGTTCTAAAGGCTTACATTTGTATTTTACCTTAATACACTCTTTGAATTAAGGTAAAAATTCTTCCATGCCACAGGATCCCCCTAGCCCCCCCCCCCCCCCATAATTACCTGAGCCTGATCTCGATCCAGCGCTGTGCTCAAGAGCTCTCCCCACTCTATCCCTCCTCACAGGGCAGATTGATAGCAGTAGAAGCCATTCTCTCCTGCTGCTGTCAATCAAATACTGTAATGCCGCGTACACACAAGCGGAATTTCCGACAGAAAGAGTCCGAGCTTTTCATCGTATATTCCGACCGTGTGTATGCCCCATCGGACTTTTTAGGTCAAAAATACAGACGGACTTAGATAGAGAACATGTTCTATATTTTTCCAATGGAACTACTATAAAAAAAACCACTCGTCTGTATGCTGTTCCGACGCACAAAAAACGAGGCATGCTCTGAAGCAAGTACGAGACGGAAGCTATTGTCTACTGGCTATTGAACTTCCGTATTCTAGTCCTGTCGTACATGTTGTATGTCACTGCGTTCTGGACGGTCGGAATTTGGTGTGACCGTGTGTATGCAAGACAGCTTGATCGGAATTCCGTTGGAACTCCGTCGGAAAAACCTTCAGAGTTTAGTCCAATGGCAAAACCAGTTGTGTGTACAGGGCATAACAGGGCCAAGTCATGCTGTCTGTGTCTATAGACGCAGGCAGCACGGCTCGGGACTAAGCCCACACGAATCAACTTCCTATGGAGGCATGCTCTGAAGAGGTGGAGCCAGGAGCACCAACGGGGAACCCCAGAAGAAGATGATCGGGCCTACTCTGTGCAAAAGCATTGCACAATGCAGGTAAGTATGACATTTTTTTTATTTAAAAATAAAAAAGTTTACAATCACTAAAGCATGTGTAACTAAAATCTTACTTGAACTTTCAGGGCTGTGCACCCACATCTACACGGCTCTCAAATTGGAAGCAGCAGCTATGTCCATGCAGCCGCTGTGTGCCAATTGACATGAATGAGACTGCCTCTATGAGGATGCACAAAAAAACCTGCGTGGGCAAATAGCCTTTGCATGGGCGTATGATATAGTATGCCTGTGTGAACGAGGCCTAATAGTACCCATTCACACCTGAGCTTTGTGTCTTTTGAAGCTTGTCGCTCGAAAAAGTACATGAGAATCCATGGGGCAGAGTAATGTGTAGGCTTCAAAGTAGCGCCTGCTAATGCATGTAGTGTGTATTTTTGCACTATTTTTTGCCTCTCCTCTTCCTAGTAAATAGCTCTCCATTGGCTTAATTAAAGACTCCCAAGCCTAAAAATTCCTGAAAACAGAAAAACAATCATCAAAAAGTCAATGTTCAAGTGTGAAAGGGGGCACCTAATTTGCTGCACTTAACATAAAAAAATATACCTGGTTCATTTCATCAGGTCCATCAAAGCCATTTTTGTTCACTGGTTTTCCTACAATTCTTTCAAGAGAGAAAATTCCTATAGACATGACAGCCTTACATACAGATAGAACTGTTGACGTAGTATGGCTAGAGGGTTGCCTTCAAATCCTTTCCCATAACCTCTTGTTATTGTAAGAATGGAACCATGGCTGTAGGTGCTAAATGGCACCTTTTTATATATCTCATGAAAAAGAACAATACTTGTGTTTTACGCAGAATCAACCTTTAACCAAGACTCTTATTAATAACTCAGTGTCGTATGTTGGACTTGGGGGACATGGTAATGTATCTCCGGCCCTTGGTTGAGGATTATTCCTCTCCATGGGCTCTCTCCCTGCCACCTACTCCATCTCTGCCACTCAACCCAATTTCAGCCGCCCGCCGCCTCTTATTTGGGATAATAGCTTCTTCTTCTTTTTTATTTTTTTTTTCTTCTCCTGCCTCTGTCTTGTCATGTTTGATTCGGCAACACAAGGACTCTAAATTAGTCAAAACGTTTGCCTGCTGTGCTGCCTCCTCTGCCTTTAGCTGTTGTGGATGCACTGAACCACTTGATGCCGAATTTAATGATTGCTTGGGAAAAAAAATACGAGATTGCTGGTGGCTACTAGAACGATGCATTCACGCCCTTTAAACGGCATAGTGGGAGGGAAAGAGATTTTCCTTCGCTCTCCCCCCGCTCGGCCGGTCGCTTGCATTGTGCATATGCCAGTTTCCTGCTGAGTGATTACAGTCCTGCTGGACTGGGTAGTTCCTGTGATTTTCAGAAATAAAAGAAAAGGCTGCAGCGGATAGCAGCGCACAGTTATATTCAATGACTTGCCGCTGTTACAACTTCCCCTACTTGTAAAGAAATCTGCTTGTTCCCCGGCATGCCTCTAGATTGAAGTTAACATGTTAGATGCAGAGGAAGCCCCATAGAAGCTTGCCTTCTGACACCTGAAAGGGCTGTCAGCAGTTTAACCACAGAAAGCAGCTGGGTGGCTAAGTGTCCTTTGATTTTTTTTTTGCACGGCGTAATAGCCTCGGTCTTTTGTCATTATTGAACAATTTATCGTCTCCTAGAAGCTTGCAGTGCAGCAAGGAGCTCAGAAGCAAACTGATGCTGTTCTTTGGTTCTCTTGACTTTATTTTACTGTCACCAAAAGGAATGCTCAACCTCTTTTTATCTTGTTAGGCCCTTAACCTCCCTGGCAGTATGATTATGTCAGATTTTTGATGTTCAAATCGGTACAATTATTTTGCATGGAAATTTAGCGTTTTATATTGTAGGCCTGTAATTCTTATTAATAACTCACTTAAATCTGTCCAAACAAGAGTCTAGTAGACATCCCGGGTATGATAAAGTTTGAAACATGAAATCATAAATTATAATATAATAAATAACTATAAATAATTATAACAAATAATAATAACATTTATTCAATAATGTAATCAAATCAAAAAACACTGAAATTTGCTCAGTTGCAGAATTGTTGCTGTCATTACTTTCAGTGTTTGATGACAAATTTCCCCACAAATCACTATCACTCAATTCTGCAAGTGATTCTAATTTATTATCGCTTTTTTTATAGCTGGTCTAAAACCGCTTTTGACGTAAAATGACACTTTTTGGTTGCTATGGACAATCTCAAGTTTCCAGGCAGAAAGAACAGTATATATAATATAAAACTGCATGCAGGGCACTGGACAAAGCATTAGGGACAAAAGGGATGTGAAATAATTTGATACAGTGTCGTTTGACTGATAATATGGGCCATGCCTAACAATTCCCAGGAGTAAGATCATTACAGATCCTTCAGTGTAGGTAATACCTTTTCCTCCACTGTGTCTCGTCCAACTACGAGACACAATTAGGACACGGACAGTCAGATCATGTCTGAATCTGGCTGATTTTTCTTGGATCTGTTTTGGCACACAAAAGCTCAAACTCTTGGATTAATTTTCAGACAGTCCTGGCAATTCAAATTTTTCCCTGCTCACTGCAGCATATCCTTTGGGCAAACATTCCACCTTCTTGGGTGTGTGACAGTCTGATCTACGGGTGCTTGGGACGGTTGGATATCCTCCCCTGATTCCCCCCTTTTTTCCTAGCTGAATTATCGCATTTGTGTTGGTGAAACGCTCCTAGCAGCGATCCAACTTACAACTTTGAAAATAATAAGCTCTGTTTAGTCCCTGAAGAAGATAAAAACCATGTGTGTTTTTCGAAACGCGTTGGATGGTATGTCGTCCTGACAGCTTCTGGGCTTTGGGTCATAGTTGGTCTTTTAATTCTGTGTTTTCTATGCATATGTCTTGGTTTTATCCAATGCTTTGTATTGTGTTTTTCACCATGAGTTGTCTATTCATGTAATAATTAATTATTTTTCTACATTCTCTCTGTCTGTGATCCATTCAAAGTCCCACTTTTCTGAGGAAATTGGTCTACATGTATATGGGGATGGGATCCACAGACAGTGTTTTATCGGCGAACAAAGGCAAATTGCTTTCTTTACATAATTTGATACAGTAATGTAATCTGTAAGATTACAGTGTACTGTATGTGTAATGTGTTTTTTACTTTTTGAATTTGGCACCGTGCTCCATCCCCGTGCGTTGCACTGATCATCAGTGCCCTGATTACAAATAAGTACCAGCAATGCCACTGCCAGCAATCAGCGCCAACCAGTACCCACAGTTGGCACCAATCTGTTCCCACAAGTGACAGCAATCAGTGCCCACAAGTGCCAACAATCAGTAGCCATCAGTGATGCCAATCAGTGCTGGCTATCACTGATGCCCATCAGTGCCCATCACTGGTACCCATCAATGCTACCCCTCAATGCCCATAAGTGCCCATCAGTGCTGCCTATCCATGTCGCCTATCTGTGCCCACCAGTGCTGCCTATCTGTGCCCAGTGCCAACCAGTGCCACCCATCAGTGTCACTCATCAGTGCCACATATCAGTGCGCATAAGTGCGGCATATTCGTGCCTCCTCATCAGTGCCACCTGATAAGTGCTGCCTCATCAGTGCCCACAAGTGCCATCTCATCAGTGCCCATCAGTGCTGCCTCATCAGTGCCCATCAATGCTGCCTCATCAGTGCCCATCAGTGAAGGAGTAAAAATTACTTTCTTTACGAAATTTACTGACAGACAGAAATACTTTTTTGTTTTTTTGGGGGTTTTTTTTAGATAAAAATAAAAAACCTAGGAGTGATTAAATACAGTACCACCAAAAGAAAGCTCTATTTGTGTGAATAAAATGATAAAAATTTCACATGGTTACAGTGTTGCATGACCGCGCAATTGTCATCCAAAGTGTGACAGTGCTGAAAGCTGAACAATGGCCTGGGCAGGAAGGGGGTGAAAGTGCCCAGTATTGAGGTGGTTAAGGTTGCCTACCCCTGATCTAGAGAATGTAATCTCAGTCCTACCCATTGTAAACAACTTGTAGCCCAGCACACACACACAGAGGAAGGGATATGGGCAGCAGAGAGTCTTGTGACCAGGTGCAACAGTCCCAACCAACAATACACGTAAGGATTTTTCATAGTAAAAAAAGAAAAAGGAACTCAGATAAAGGTGAACTTTCTGATGTGTCAGATAGCTGTGAATTTGCTTGTGGCCGACAGTTGCTCTTCACACGTCTGTTACACCCCAAGTAATGATACATTAAGAAGAAACATGTTGTTCTGGTGGCAGCCTTCTGTAAATGAGGCCCAATGTAAAACGATCGTCAAAGAGATCATTCAATATCTTTGATATCCAGCTCATTCCACCGATGCGTGCATGACCGCGTGCATTCTATGTATACTTTGTATTTTTAGAGCCTAACGACTGAGGATTATCGTGTCATCGCCCAAATATCTGTGACGAGAAAGAAGAAACAGGAGATCGAGAATAACTCATTTGTTAATTTTACTTTGCCACTTTGCTGCTGATGTCTGAAGTAAATACTGATATAATGTAAGTGTACCTTGGGTGTGACATTCCCTGGTGTCTGTTTCAATGCAAAACCATCATCAAGAGCCACAAATTGTACCATTAACAAACAGCTGCTAGGTGCTGGGCCTGAGAAGCCAGGGAGTCATTTAAAGCTGGGCACCATTATTTTAATAGCGGGATTAGTAGGTGATTACTTCTGCTGGGTAGTATTTTAATGTTTACGTTCTTCATACAGCTTAACATTTTTTTTTTCAATTTTGCGGAACACAGCTACCATTGTACTTCTACGTGACGGAGGTGGAGACATGACCCAACAGACATCAGCATGGGTCATGTCTCCACCCCCGTCTACGCTTTGCCATTCACAAAAGGCATCCTGTGATGACGTCCCGATCATGAGTTTCATGAACAGGCAAGCATAGACAGCGGCGGAGACACAACACCAAGCTATATCCAGTGACACTAAAACCACTTTTTAAGCTGTATGAAAGCAAACGTTAAGGTACTACATGGCAAAGGCAAATATCTAATAAGTCTTCCAAAGCTATTAAAATGATGCTCCCTGAAGTTGAGCCTTAAAGGGGACCTATCATATGAGAACACAGGAATTTCCATTTCTAATCTCCTTCAGAAGTCTCACTCACAGTCATGTTCATCCTCTTCACTATTTGGTTACTCAATGACAAGAAGAATGCAGGTCATAATGGGCTTTTGTTCACATCAGAACTACTTATGTCCTCATGCAAGTCACTGGGGACACAAAATCAGCTTGAATCAGGTTGATGCAGCTTAAAAGGCAGTTCATTGGAGGCCAGAAAGAGGCCAAATGCAGATAAAGGCATCTGTCAAAAAACGGAATGATCTCAGAGGCTTCTCAGATTGATCTTAAAGCGGGGGTCCACCTATCTATCGTTTTTTTTTTTGGAGTTCATTCACAAACTTTTTTCTCATGATTATCTACTCACATGTTCTGTGTAATAAGTCTGCCTGTGTCCGATTTAGTTGTAAAGAATAACTTATGAAATTCACTGAAGGTGGTTTCCATCTTCATTGTGGGCATTTGAAGCCCACAAGCATGTATTTCCTGGATGCGGTGAATGCTGGGAGCAGAGATGTTGTGATGACGCTGTTGCACAATGCATGCTGGGAAGCCTGAGACTAGCTCCCAGGGACTGTGGGAGGTCTGGGAGAGGCTAGAAACACACCTACTCCCATGGGAGGAAAACCAGGAAGTGCAAAGGAGATTAGAAAAAAAAAGGTAATTACGGCGATTTAAATTTTTTTACACAGCATGTCAGCATCTAGGCAAGGAAGAGAATGCATAGAGATAATGTTCAAAATTTGGGTGGAACCCCGCTTTAAGTGCAAGATGAATGCAGCTCACTGCCCACTGCTTTTTTACATTGACACAACCCCTGAACATGTATATATTTTTTTCAAATGGAATATTATTTACAGTATCAGTCTATGGAGACTAGACATGCTGAATTCTATTCTGTCACCTTGAAGTTCAATTAAAGCCACAGCTTCTTAGTCAGATAGACATTGTGCAAAACCATTATCATTTTCATACTCTTGCCCTACTTTGATGCATCATCAAGGTGTCTTATGAATATGAATGTGTATTTCAATGGGCACCCAATTACCCACCGTAGACATCCATTCTAACTGACCTGTGCTGATACATCACCTCTCTTCTTTTTCAAGATAGGCTTTTTAGAGTTTAGCCTAAAGCAAAACTGAGGTCCGCAGATACTCACCTTTGCTCCAGCGGTGTGGCGTCTACATATTTTGAGTGCCAGGTCTTTGGTCACCTTGATTGGCTGGTGGATAATGATGTAACTCCCAAGCATGCATTCAGTCAATCCAACACTGAGGTGCACCAAGAATGTACCTCCTGTTCCCCTGATGATGCTGTTTGACAGCGAAACATGTTGGGATTAACCTGTGACGTACTACACCCACCGGGTGGATGCTGACAAGGCACCACTATTTGTTGTTACATGCTGTATCTGCTTTTACCTCTGTATTTATTTGGCGGTTTTACACTATGTGCGGCCTCTGTTCCCTTCTATGAGTATGGATGCTGTCTGGTCCAATCTTGGAACCTGAGGCTGGTGGAGTCTTTTTCACCATGGATGGATGCCTGGGTGGTCATTGATGAACATGCCTGTTTGATCTCTGTTATGGGGATCCAGTTAATTTGGCCATTGTTGTCTGTGGTGGGGGGCTAGAAGTGTTTGGTCGGCTTTTCTAGATACTTCTTGTGGATGGCTGATTGTTTCACTGAAATGTACTTTTTGTTGCAGTTTGTTTTATTGCAGAAGAGATATGCCAAAAAAGAACCCACATGGCCGCAGTTTTTTAATTTTAGTTCATATTTATGTTGAGATAAAACACTACTACTACAGGTGGTAAACCCGCCTCCTGTCATTTTAGAGGGACTCTGAAGCTGTCAAAGAGCTACTAAATGAGTGGAGGTTGAAAAAAAACCTTGGAGGGGAGCCTGCTCACATCACTGGTCAAAGTCATGGCCGCCTCTGGTCCCCTCTGGTGGAGTTCTCCATGCTGCATACTCTGGCCCATATTTTGTGAATGGGAATGAGATAGTATACAGCAGTACTGTGAAGTATAATAGAGAGTAGATAGCGATATCCTTAAATAGCCTCCTATTGTCAGATCTTAAAGTGATTCTAAAGTCTTGTTTTTTTTCTATTAAAATAACAAGCATGTTATAGTTACCTGCAGGGCCGTTATTAGAAATGATGAGGCCTCGTACAGCCTAGCTGATGGGGCCCCCTTTGACCTTCCCTCGACCCCACCCCTGGCCCTTCCCCTGAACATGTAATAACGTGAGCCATGGCAAGTCCTCTTTATAGAAATCTGGGTCCTATTAGACCTCATATTTCTCCTCCAGCCTCCAAAGCATCTGATCAAAGTGAGATCACTGCTCCTACAGGGCTTCAGAAAGCCCTGTTTTTTATTTTGCAGACATTAACTGTAAAGGTGCCCCGGCCCCCCTGTTGTGCTGATAGGGCTGGGCCCGGTACAACAGGACTGGCTGTACTGCCTTATCAGCGGCCCTGCTTAACTGCTCTGTGCAGTGGTTCTGCACAGACCAGCCCGGATCCTCCTCTTCTCGGGTCCCTGGCTGGAGCTCCTGACCCCTCCCACCTGTTGAGTTCCCGCACAGCAAGCAGCTTGCTATGGGGGCACCTGAGCCAGGCTGCAGATCAGTGTATCCATTCAGACACGGAGCCATGATTCGACCCGCCCCCTCTCTCCTGATTGGCTAACTGAGTTTGATTGACAGCAGCGGGAGCCAATGGCACTACTGCTGTGTCTCAACCAATCAGGAGGGAGAGTCGCGGATGGCCAAGGCACTTGTGGACATCGCTGGATAGAGATGGGCTCAGGTATGTATTAGGGGGGCTGAGGGGGGCTGCTGCACACAGAAGGCTTTTTATTTTAATGCATAGAATGCATTAAGATAAACAAAAACCTTTAATCTTGACTTAGCAGAGGTAGCTTCAATGTCTAGGATCGCCACATGAGCACCAAATTCAACATCATCACATCTACTTGCAGGTGCCTTGAGGTCTCAGAACATTTGCACTGTTCATAAAAGGTTTATGCTAGGTTTACTCTTATTCACAATTCACACACTTATTCACAATCTGGGGCCATTGGTATCAGAATTGTGAAAACGCACCTTGATCTTTATCCTTCATGGGAAAGAAGTTGTTTATTTTCTACCCTTTGTGTAAATAAATCTAGATATGCCTATTTTCATTACACCGATGAGCTTATGGCCAGAAAAAATATAGGTGAGATATTGATAAGATCCGAATAAAGAAAACTGCTCAGTGGGGAAGTGTTGGTGTCAGCGCGTTGCCGCCGAAGCTCTTTTGTAACCTTATACCTGGCCCTGTCAAGCATATTACTTTGCAGCAAGATATACTGCGGCCTGACCCAGGCGCGTGATTTATTTGGATACTCTACACTCCCGGATTTATACATCCAGTGCACAATGACTATTCTGAGAATCGCTTATACTGTTTGACTTCATGCCTCGCTAAGAGGTGTTTAGAGTGAAAGATAGTAAAACTGATTTAAGTTGTAGCATCATCCATAACCAGGTCAGAACAATGTAATCTGCAAGTGTCCTTTAAAGGGAACCTGTCATGAGAGAAATATCTGTGATTTTGTTTCCATTCTGCTTCTAAAACTTCAAGTTGCTTGGCTTCCATGTCATACGATTAAAGGACCTTTAGGGCCCATTCACTTGAGTGGCTTCTGGAGAGATTTTGCAATTTTTGCTGAAAAAGTATCCCAATGCACACAGGAGAGATTATATAATATCTGGAGCAGACGGACTTTGGAACAGTTGAGCACAGGGTACCGCTTAACAGGAGTCAACAGGGGCCCAGGCAGCTAACAAGCAGGAGGAAGTAGATCCTGGATGGGAGGGGGTGATCAGTGCGGTGGGGGGCATTTTCTGGAACAGGTCCCCTGTAGTTCCCCTTTGCAGCAGCTAAAAGCCGTCTTCTCTTCCTCTCCCTCCTTCCGACTTTTAGCTGCTGCAGGGGGGAATTACAGGGAATTGGTTCTAGTACTTACCCCCCCTGCCGCACCAATCACCCCCTCATGTGCAGGACCCCCTTCCCCCTGCTGCCCAGGGCACCCCTGTGTGCCCACCACCACCCCTACACCATAGCTTTGCTGGCTTCTCTTCCTCCCCCTCCTGCTTGCTGCAGGGCACAGGGGATCAGAATGGAGAGCGGAAGGGGTGGGGGGGGGGGGTAATATACCATACTGATCACTCCCCTGTGTTCATTCACAATTGACTCACAGTAAATGGTATTTGCTATGCTTCAATTTGTGAATGAACAGGAAACCTCTGTACAGAGTGCCTTCTGTTCATTTATTTGCAGTGCAGCTGAGACTGCAGAGAAAGCATTGGGGATCTATTTCTCAATTCCTCTCAGTCTCAAAAGTGAGATATCAGGGGTCTGTTTATTTCTTATGATATTTCACCAAAGCCCCTCCCCCCAACATCCTAATTTGCCACATGTACATATGTGGGTGAATGGCTCTGTATGTACACAATCTGTGTAAAAAAATGACCTACATTTATAATTTACCAATAAATAGAAGCAGAAAGCTAGATAGCATATTTAAGCACGTAAAAAGGTAGGCAGCTATTTTTATTTTTTCAATTTTTTTATTTGGCTGCAAAATTGGAAATATACTTTAAGGTTGCTTTCCTTTGGTACTGTGTTTACTTTATCATCATGGGGCCATTCTTTATATATATATATATATATATATATATATATATATATATATATATATATATATATATATATATATATATATAAAATTGATCAGATTATAAACTCGGAAACTAAAAAAAGTGAAAATAAAATAGACAGAAACCAAAATGCACACATATTTCTGTATTCCTGTAAGTTAAAAAGTATTTTGCATCTACTTTGCAGAGGATTGAACACATTTATACCAGTAAAGCTTATTCTATGCTGTATTTTAAATGTAAGTTAAAACATGGAAGCCAAACAACACAGAGTGTGGCGTTCCTGTAGCAACAATATAAATGGAAGACCTCTCCCCAGCTCCGATGTACAAGGGGAGTGTGTTACAGGAGGGCATTGTGTGTTTCTATGGAGAAATTGTGGCTATTAGCAGGAAATGAGAGAGGACACTGTTCCATTATTCAGCCATAAATATTCTAAATTAAAAGTGGATGGATACCATACAACTTTACGTGAGTTGACATTCTTGATTTGTGCAACAGAGGGCAGGAAGTAAGTATCTCGACTGTGGAGAATAACATGATTCATTCCCCTGTGTGGAAATTAGCAGACAGTTCCATTAAAGAACCGATACAAAAAAATGTAAGTCTATTTTACCGTCAAGTTCAGAAAACAATCTTGATCCATGAAATGTGCTCTATACCCAAGTGACATGTGATGAGGGACTTGACCGGCCCTGGGCACAGACAGTTTGCAACCAGGGCTGGCGTTTCTGTCCGCATACAAACTGGAAAGGAATTACTGTAGCTGTAGACAGGGTAGTGAATATTGCATGGAGAGATACCTTTTTATTTTCAAACTCTATGGGTGACTTATTGAGATAAGAGACACATTAAGGTGTAGTTGGTGGATAGTACTAATAGGCAAGAGGATCCCGACCACCAAAACTGGGAACTCTGAGCTGAAGCTTGCTTACTGCCTGTTGAAGCTTTCTAAATAGATGCTGAAACCTGTTAAATTATATGAAAGGTGCTAAATGCTTGCTGAAGCCTACTGATAGTTGTTAAATGCTGCTGTTGCTTCTTAAACTCCTGCTAAAACTTGTACTGTACCTAAAAAAGGCACACGGAGGGTAAAGTGCAAGTCTCCAGTACTGCCTGTGGTCTCCCTATAAATTTTTCCCCCTTTACTGACTTACCATTTCTTATTCTGCACTATGTCTCTGTGTGGAAGTGACCTTCTTGGTGTAGGCAGGGTTTTACTTCTTTATGCCAGAGCTTTCTACAAGGAGAACAGTGAGCAGAACAGTAGTGACATCACCAAATCTCACGTCAAATCTCCTGAGATTAGTGATCAGAAGCAGCAGTGCCTTCAATCTCACAATTTCGATATACAGTTATATGAACAGACATGCCTAGGCACCCTAACATACAAGGAAGGACAGTATTTTAAGAAGAATTCAAGATAAAGTAATTAGTCTACTGTAGTTGTAGGAGTAAACCCAAGCAGGATTAATTAATTGCTATTACTCACATCCTTTCCTCTCACTTTTTGTGGAATTTCAAGACAAGGGTTCATTTTTCAGGGTACAGTTTAAAAAATAATTCCGGGTATGGATATTTTATACATAGTTACATTGGTCCAGCTTGGAAACTGTGTACTGAATATACCAAACCTGACGATGTCCCTAGAAGCTGGAAACACTAAAGTAGACACCACTACTCCAGTGATCTCCACGTGCTCCCAGGTCCCACGCCGAGCGGCTGCCCTGTTGCATTCTAAACACAGTAAGTTGGCTGCCTGTCACGAGTGTCATTCAGAGAATGCTTTGCATTTTCTGAATAAATGCAAAGCGTTATTGGATTGGATGAGGTAGAGAGAGTGACCTCACCGCCCTGCCTCTCCACCTTGTCCAATCAGAGAATGCTTTGCATTAATTCAGAGAATGCAATGCATTCTCTGAATGGCGCCCGTGCCGAGCAGCCAACTTACCATGTTCAGAATGCAACAGGGATGCCATTTAGCAATGGGACCCGTAAGCAAGTGGCGATCTCTGGAGTAGTCGTGTCTACTACAGTGACTTCCAGCTTTCAGGTATAGTATATGCATCCAAGATGGATCAATGTATAAAATATCCAAACCTGGAATTTCTCTTTAAGCACGTTTAACATTTCTAAATGTTCCATATAATATAGCAAATGTTCATTTTTTGAGTCCGGGTCCAATTGATAGCTTAATTTGCAGCTTACTGAGTTCTTGCTAAAGCTACAACCAATACTGCCAAATTGGACCTAAAGTATGTTTAGAGGCTTTCAAAAAGGCTTCTTGACTTTTTGAATACTTTATAATTCCTCACTTAAACGTCCTGCCCTGTATATGCATTCATATATTTAACAGATGTGACAGAAATTGCATGGGTTCTAACTCTTCTCCTACTCTGCCCAAAACCAGAAAAAGAGGTTTGGAGGGCATTCCACTTTAAGTGCAAGGTTTCCGAAGACACATATGGATGGAGCCAAATGTGGTCTTTCACTCTCCTGTGTACTAGGGAAGCTAGAGCAATTGCCTTAAAGCGCGTGAACCTATGAAGCTTGTATAAACATGGCTCCCTAGGAACCTTCAGCTCATAACTCCTCATAAGCGTGTGGCTGACAAGCTAGTCAGTGCTAGAGGGCCGTGTTTTCCCTAATAATTTCCTCCGCTAGACCCACTTGTTAGTCAAGCGTTGTGCACGCTAACTACTGCAAAGGCTCAACGTCGTGGGCATAAATTACTCTTGCGAGCCGCTGTCTCTGAGCAGCCCTACCAGTTATGGATTACTTTGTTCTCCACTTGACAGCAACATAATTAGAAGTGTTGATGAAATCTACCGAATTGTCCCTCCGTGGCCTGAATGGTCAGGAAATTTGGCCAAGTCGTATTTGTCACCGTTGTAAAGGTCCTAAACACTTCATATTAACTACGTTATTAATAGGTCCTGTAATCCATCCGTGACTGGAGAATGCTCAAAGCCAACCGTGTGTTTGTGGCATCCCGCGATGAATCAAACCTCCAGGCAGTCTTAAAACTTCTTTAAAAGATGAAAATGTTAATGGACGAATGTTTTCTTTAAAAGAACAACACATTTCATGTACATTTTTTAATTTTTTTTTCCATATATGTTTAAATATTTTTGCAACCCATGCAACCCTTTGCATGGTTCTTCATTTTGTTGCATTCTTCTAACACCACACACTTTCTTAAACATCATTAGTTACTGTAGGTGATCTGTATGCAAAAGAACCTGTATGTGTACAGAATATATTGGATATGGGATTCAGCCTAATCTTATTGGGACTGCTAGTAAAGCACATTGAGATGCACAGCAATCTCAGGTTAAAAAAACACATTCGTACACGCAGGATCAATGTAGACAAAAATATTAACATCTGATATATTGTAAAAATATATATTAGTCAAAACTGAAAATAAAATATTAAAATAAAGTATTAAAATGTGAAAAGCAGTACAGCTCTCTTAGTTGAATTGCAGGCAGATATAAAAGACAAAAATAATGTAAGGCTTTATTCAATAATACATATTTAGATCTATTTAAAAAAATGCAAGTAGTGTAAATACCTTAATTAGACATGATGTCAGCCTTTTGTAGTACCTATACAATAAAAGTCCGAGTGGATGAGGGATGAGTAGCATAAAAAGCCAATCATATTGGTGCTTATGTAACATGTTAAATAGGAGGAGAGAGTAGGGTGACAGAGAAATGAGTTCTACAGTCTGCTACTTCTCATTTCACTGTCCATTCACAATCTGGAGGAGGGATAAGACCTGTAGGTGTTTTTTTAACTGCAGCAGAGAAACAACAGGTCTTCTTCTCTGCCAGATAGGGCTCTTTTGAGTGGCAGAGATGCATACCTTTCAGATCTGGATGGACAGAAAAATAAATCTTTTGTCAGGTAAAATGCTCACATATATGTATTTCATCTGTGTATTCAGCTGTTTGCTTTCAGCTATAAGGGTTTCATTCTTCTTCATTCTATCGCCCTGGTGGACCCCAGTTTTTTTGTGTTAATCTGGTGGTGTGAGAAACCTTGCATGTGCTTCAGGGGAGGTATTTACAAATAGTAATGAGCAAACTGGCCTAGGTTCGGTTCACTGGAGGATCTGGTCCATGATGATGCCCTGTGGGAGGGCGAAACCTTGACGCTATTACTGGGATTACTGACGTCACTTCCGGTCGTTTGGAACGCACGTTTGGAACACACGCCAGAAACTGCGGTTTTATACGATCTGCTCCATGCTTGTTGCTTGTTTTAACCCTATTTTTTATAAGTACTCATCCTTTGTTCAAATAAACTCTTTTTTTTTTTTTTTTTATGGTACTTCACTATTAGTTCCATTTTTTTACTTCCGGGCACGTGTTTATCTGGCTGAAACTCTTCACCAAGGAACCCTGGATCTGATGACCTGACGTCTTATTTACCATCTCAAAGACATCCATACTAAGCCTTAAGTGACCCACCAGACTGAAAAGCTGGGGGTCATGTGAATCTCGTGAGTGGGGATGCATAAGGGGGTGTTGTGCACCTGAATCTTCCTTCCCTTCACTTTGAATTGGAGCACCTTGAGTCAATTGTTTTGGACTTTGTGTTGTTTTATTATTCATTTCTTATTTTTCACTTATATATTGTGTTTGTGAGCGCTATATTTATATTTTTCATGTTTTCCAAGTGATTAGCACTTTCTGTATAGCAGCTGAAATTCTTTCATTTCACCGATTTATTTTTGTCACACCATTAGCGCGAGTATATATATTTAGTACTGTATATATTTATTTTTCGCTGGAGGATTCAGCCTGAAATTCACAAACCTTGAATATAGTGCCTGAACCCTATTAAAGTGAGACTTGGAATGGGAACCAAATTTTGTTATTTTGTTTTCATCCTATATTTGGTAAAAAAAGAGGGTGTGGGTAGCAATGCAAAGGCATTTTAAAAAATACTGTTCAGCAGGGAATTGGTATTTTAATAACACTTAAAGGACAATAATATAGCTTACAGGACACATTTCTTTTAAATAACATGATTACGTAAACCTGTACATAAAGTTGCGCATCTGTAGGATGTATTACAGCAAAAGTGTAATTTAGGAGTAAAAAAAACTATTGCTGCTAAATTACAGTTCCTTTGCTTCCCTTGCTTTATTTGTAAAACAAGCAGGCACCCTGGCAAGGTACCTTTCAAATGGTAAAGGCATTTGGTCTGGTTTGGTGTCACTCCCTTTCCTGGCCAGCCAGGCTGCATGCCTAGATAAATGTTGTTGTGGATTTTGAGGGGGGCACAAGCTGGCCACATGCACTGCAGAAGAAAAAAAAAATACATGGGGTCCCCTCCAAAATCAATGCCAGACCTTTATCCTAAATATGGGTCTAGTATGAATTGTTAGACGGGACTCTAAATCCCTTTCAATCCATACCAGACCTTTATCCTTGATAAGGGTCTGGTATGGATCTGAATGGGTACCCCAGGCATAAAAAACAAAACGAAACTGACTTGGACTCCCCCCCCCCTCAAATCTATATAAGACCCTGTTTTCTAGGCATGCAGCCAGGCTGGCCAGGAAAGTAAAGGGCAGCGAGAATACGGCATGGGGGGGGGGGTGCATGCTTGCTGCCCCATCCTTTCCTTTCCTAGAGCCATACCAGACCTCAACATTGGCAGGGTACCTTGAATTAATGAAGACAAGGGCCTCATCCCCAGAATTTGGAATCTGGAAGCTCACTTTAGTATAAAGGGGGCCCCAAGATGTGAATGTGCCGAATCTGCCCTAATGTGAATAAGCAAGGGGTACATACCCCTTGTTACTCACTCACAAATATTCATAGTAAATAAATAAACAGACACCAATGAAAAAGTATTTTATAAAAAAAAAAAAAAAAAAAGAAGTCCCAATATGTAAATCCATCATTAAACACATCATCTAGTGAGTAGGGATGAGCCGAACACCCCCCGGTTCGGTTCGCACCAGAACCCGCGAACGGACCGAAAGTTCGCACGAACGTTAGAACCCCATTGACGTCTATGGGACTCGAACGTTCGAAATCAAAAGTGCTCATTTTAAAGGCTAATTTGCATGGTATTGTCCTAAAAAGGGTTTGGGGACCCGGGTCCTACCCCAGGGGACATGTATCAATGCAAAAAAAACTTTTAAAAACGGCCGTTTTTTCGGGAGCAGTGATTTTAATGATGCTTAAAGTAAAAAAAAAAAAAAGTGAAATATTCCTTTAAATATCGTACCTGGGGGGTGTCTATAGTATGCCTGTAAAGTGACGCGTGTTTCCCATGTTTAGAACAGTCCCTGCACCAAATGTCATTTTTAAAGGAAAAAATCTCATTTAAAACTGCTTGCGGGTTTAATGTCATGTCGGGTCATGGCAATATGGATGAAAATCAGTGAGACAAACGGCATGGGTACCCCCCAGTCCATTACCAGGCCCTTTGGGTCTTGTATGGATATTAAGGGGAACCCCGCACCCAAATTAAAATAAGGAAAGGTGTGGGGCCACCAGGCCCTATATACTCTGAACAGCAGTATACAGGCGGTGCAAACAAGACAGGGACTGTAGGTTTGTTGTTAAGTAGAATCTGTTTGTAATTTTGAACATTTTTAACGTGTTTAGCTCCAGCCAAAAAATCTTTTCTAAGCTTTTTGGAAAACATAGGGAAGGGTTATCACCCCTGTGACATTTGTTTTGCTGTCTTTCCTCCTCTTCAGAAGATTTCACCTCACTTTTTTGTCCCAATGAAAAATGTTTTTTGAAAATTTGGTTTTTTTTGTGGAACAAGGATTGGAAAGCATCAGTGGAAAGGAGAAATTGTTTTCCCATATTAACTCTTACAGGAGAGAATTTCCCTTCCTAGGGGTAGATTTCATCTCACTTCCTGTTGTCTCCTTCCGTTTGCAAATAGGAGTCGTTTGTAAGTTAGATGTTTGAAAGTAGGGTCCTGCCCTATATACTCAGCAGAAATTTGGGCCTTAGGTGTTGCTGTGGCCACAACACTGTAAGCCCTCACAGGGCCCTGCTGTGAAATATTAGATCAAGAATTGTAATTACATGCCCCTGTTGAACAGGAGCTGAAAAATTAGGCCTTAGGCACTGGTGCTGGTGCCACAACACTGCAACCCCTCACAGACACTCTAGTTGGAACGCAGGAACGAGCCCTGCTGCAAAGTATTGCTTCAAAAATTGTAATTACACGCCCCTGTTAGACAGGGGCAGAAAAATTGGGCCTTAGGCACTGGTGCTGGTGCCACAACACTGCAACCCCTCACAGACACTCTAGTTGGAACGCAGGAACGAGCCCTGCTGCAAAGTATTGCATCAAAAATTGTAATTACACGCCCCTGTTAGACAGGGGCAGAAAATTTGGGCCTTAGGCACTGGTGCTGGTGCCACAACACTGCAACCCCTCACAGACACTCTAGTTGGAACGCAGGAACGAGCCCTGCTGCAAAGTATTGCATCAAAAATTGTAATTACACGCCCCTGTTAGACAGGGGCAGAAAAATTGGGCCTTAGGCACTGGTGCTGGTGCCACAACACTGCAACCCCTCACAGACACTCTAGTTGGAATGCAGGAAGGAGCCCTGCTGCAAAGTATTACATCAAAAATTGTAATTACACGCCCCTGTTAAACAGGGCCTGAAAAATTGTGCCTTAGGCACTGGTGGTGGCGCCCAGAACCAAAAATGTTCTTACAAGCTATCAGCGTGATGATTGAGGAGGAAGAGGATAATTACTCAGGGATAGTCACTCAGCATCAGCATAGGCAGTCTTTGAAGGGATCTGAGATTTCAAAAAAAATTATTCGGTTACATCAGCATCAGGTGCTTGGTAGCTGGTGGTGATCCAAGACTCATTCATTTTTATGAAGGTCAGCCGATCGACCGAGTCGGTGGACAGACGCACCCTGTGATCGGTTACCACGCCTCCAGCAGCACTGAATGTGCGTTCCGAAAGAACGCTGGATGCAGGACAGGCCAGTAGCTCAATTGCATACTGTGCAAGCTCTGGCCAGTGATCCATCCTCAAGACCCAGTAACCCAGAGGATTTTCGGTGGGAAAGGTGTCCAAGTCTGATCTTGCCCCTAGGTATTCCTGCACCATGTAAAACAGACGCTGGCAATGGTTGCTGGAACCGATCATACCTTGGGGCTGCGGACCAAAAAATTGTCTGAACGCATCGGTCAGACGGCCACCTTCTCCACCGCTCCTTCTTTGACTGACCGAAGCCTCAGCAACACGTTGTCCAGAAACAGGAGTTTGTAACCTCCCAGTCTCTGGGAACGCGTTGCACAGACCTTTCTGCAAGGCCTCCCGAAGATGTTTCATCCTCTGCTCCCTCTGCGATGGCAAGATAAGGTCCGCAACCTTACCCTTGTAACGTGGATCAAGGAGGGTTGCCAGCCAGTATTGGTCCTTCTCCTTGATACCACGAATACGAGGATCCTTACGCAGGCTTTGCAGGATCAGGGAGGCCATGCAGCGTAGGTTTGCTGAGGCATTCGGTCCGGAGTCCTCTGGGTCACTAAGAACGACATGGTCCGCAGCCACCTCCTCCCAGCCACGTACAAGTCCATGTGTTTCTTGGGACTGATCCCTTAAAGACTGCTGCTGATGCTGAGTGCCAGGCTCCACCTCCATACTGACACAATCTTCCTCCTCCTCCTCTTCCTCCTCGTCCTCTTCCTGTGTGATCGGCGGGCACGCAGGAACACTGTCTGGATAAAGGGGGCCTTGAGAGCTAAGGAAGTCCTCCTCTTCCTGCCTCTGTTCTGCCTCAAGTGCCCTGTCCATTATTCCACGCAGCGTGTGCTCCAACAGGTGGACAAGGGGGACAGTGTCACTGATGCATGCACTGTCACTGCTCACCATCCTCGTGGCCTCCTCGAATGGTGACAGGACAGTGCATGCATCCCTGATCATGGCCCACTGGCGTGGGGAAAAAAAACCAAGCTCCCCTGACCCAGTCCTGGTGCCATAGTCACACAGGTACTCATTGATGGCCCTCTGCTGCGTGTGCAGCCGCTGCAGCATGGCCAACGTTGAGTTCCACCTGGTGGGCATGTCACAGATTAGGCGGTTCTTGGGCAGGTTAAACTCCTTTTGGAGGTCCGTCAGCCGAGCACTGGCATTATATGACCGGCGGAAATGCACACAGACTTTCCTGGCCTGCCTCAGGACATCCTGTAAGCCCGGGTACCTGCCCAAGAACCGCTGCACCACCAAGTTAAGGACGTGAGCCAAACAGGGCACATGGGTCATTTGTCCCTGTCGGAGGGCAGAGAGGAGGTTGGTGCCATTGTCGCAAACCACCATTCCTGCCTTAAGTTGGCGTGGCGTCAACCACCTCTGAACCTGCCCCTGCAGAGCTGACAGAACCTCTGCCCCAGTGTGGCTCCTGTCCCCCAAGCACACCAGCTCAAGCACCGCATGGCATCTTTTGGCCTGCGTACTTGCGTAGCCCCTTGAACGCCTACGGAGCACCGCTGGTTCCGAGGAAGAGGCCATGGAGGAAGAAGAAGAGGAGGGGGTGGAGGAGAGAGGTGTGTCACAATCAGCATTTTGGAGGCGTGGTGGCGGAACAACCTCCAACACTACTGCACCTTGTCCTGCATCCTTCCCAGCTGCCAGCAGAGTCACCCAATGCGCCGTGAAACTTAGGTAACGTCCCTGTCCATGCCTGCTGGACCATGAGTCAGCGGTAATATGCACCTTACCGCTGACCGCCCTGTCCAGCGAGGCATGGACATTGCCTTCCACATGCCGGTAGAGAGCCGGAATCGCCTTCCGTGAGAAAAAGTGGCGTTTGGGTACCTGCCACTGAGGAACCGCACATTCCACAAACTCACGGAAGGGGGCAGAGTCTACCAACTGAAAAGGCAGCAGTTGAAGTGCTAGCATTTTTGCCAAGCTAGCATTCAACCGCTGGGCATGTGGATGGCTGGGAGCAAACTTCTTTCGGCGGTGCAGCAGCTGGGGCAGGGAAATTTGCCTGGTACAATCTGACGTCGGTGTACCAAAAGCAGATTGCCCACAAGTACTTGGCTGTGACACACCTAATTCTACACCTTCATTCCTCTCACTGCAGGTCTCAGAGAGGACTGAAGGTCTAGTGGGGTTGGAAATCTCAGCTGATGAGGAGCAAGGAGAGATCCTCTTTGTTCTTTGGTGTGGGTCTTTTAGATACGCTTGCCAACGAACTGCATGGCAGGTCAACATATGTCTGGTCAAGCATGTGGTACCCAAGCGGGAGATGTTTTGGCCACGCGAGATACGCTTGAGACATATGTTGCAAATAGCAGCGGTGCGATCTGATGCACTCGTCTCAAAAAAGGCCCACACCAAAGAACTTTTTGAATAACGCGCAGAGACTGCAGCGCCCTGCACATGTGGAGCTTTGGGGTGTGATGCAGTCAATGTGCTGCCCTTAGGCTGGCCCCTGGAGGGCATCCTGCCTCGTTGGTGATGTGCCGCCGCCTCCTCCTCCTCCTCCTCCTCCTCCTCTCTCCTATCAGGCACCCACGTTGAGTCAGTGACCTCATCATCCCCTCCCTCCTCATCACTGGAGCAAACCTGGCAGTATGCTGCAGCAGGGGGAGCATGACTGCCAGATTGCTGTCCTTCTTGGGCACCCCCTCTGTCCGTGCTCATGTTACTGCCTTCATCGAGCTCAGTATCGTCATCAGAGCCTTCCAAACGCTGGGCATCCTCCTGGAGCATGTACCCAACACTGTGGTCAAACAGTTCGAGGGAATCCTCATGAGGACATGGTGGAGCTAGGGAAGGAGTCACTGATGACATTGAGCTGAGGGAAGAGGCCGCTGCTTTGCCAGACAAAGCACCCTGGGCATGGGTGAGAGAGGATGAGGAGGATGAGGACGGCTTGGTCATCCACTCGACCAAGTCTTCCGCATGTTGCGGCTCAACACGGCCAGCTGCCGAAAAAAAGGCCAAGCGTGTCCCATGGCCACGTGCTGATGAGGATGCACCGTCTCCACGACCAGCACTAGACACAGAGCCTGCTTGCCCTCTCTTATTGGCTTGTGACTGTCTGCCTCTCCTTCTTGGCCTTCCAGACATACTAATGGCCTGTAGCTGCACTAAGCTGGGATAGAACACCTGTAATTTTCTTCAAGTAGCTTTATATACTGTAACCAGACAAGCCTTCCTGTCAGTAGGAAGATAACAGGAACGGATCTAGCTGAACACTGTGAGCAGGACGCACTGTACTAAATGTAAATAGTCTAGCTGCCTGACCGTGGTACTAATAGGATCAAATAGAACACCTGTAATTTTCTTCAGGTAGCTTTATATACTGTAACCAGACAAGCCTGCCTGTCAGTAGGAAGATAACAGGAACGGATCTAGCTGTACACTGTGAGCAGGACGCACTGTACTAAATGTAAATAGTCTAGCTGCCTGACCGTGGTACTAATAGGATCAAATAGAACACCTGTAATTTTCTTCAGGTAGCTTTATATACTGTAACCAGACAAGCCTGCCTGTCAGTAGAAAGATAACAGGAACGGATCTAGCTGAACACTGTGAGCAGGACGCACTGTACTAAATGTAAATAGTCTAGCTGCCTGACCGTGGTACTAATAGGATCAAATAGAACACCTGTAATTTTCTTCAGGTAGCTTTATATACTGTAACCAGACAAGCCTGCCTGTCAGTAGGAATTTAACAGGAACGGATCTAGCTGAACACTGTGAGCAGGACGCACTGCACTAAATGTAAATAGTCTAGAAGATAACAGGAACGGATCTAGCTGAACACTGTGAGCAGGACGCACTGCACTAAATGTAAATAGTCTAGAAGATAACAGGAACGGATCTAGCTGAACACTGTGAGCAGGACGCACTGCACTAAATGTAAATAGTCTAGAAGATAACAGGAACGGATCTAGCTGAACACTGTGAGCAGGACGCACTGCACTAAATGTAAATAGTCTAGAAGATAACAGGAACGGATCTAGCTGAACACTGTGAGCAGGATGCACTGCACTAAATGTAAATAGCAGGAACGGATCTAGCTGAACACTGTGAGCAGGACGCACTGCACTAAATGTAAATAGTCTAGAAGATAACAGGAACGGATCTAGCTGAACACTGTGAGCAGGACGCACTGCACTAAATGTAAATAGCAGGAACGGCTCTAGCTGAACACTGTGAGCAGGACGCACTGCACTAAATGTAAATAGCAGGAACGGATCTAGCTGAACACTGTGAGCAGGACGCACTGCACTAAATGTAAATAGTCTAGAAGATAACAGGAACGGATCTAGCTGAACACTGTGAGCAGGACGCACTGCACTAAATGTAAATAGCAGGAACGGATCTAGCTGAACACTGTGAGCAGGACGCACTGCACTAAATGTAAATAGCAGGAACGGATCTAGCTGAACACTGTGAGCAGGACGCACTGCACTAAATGTAAATAGCAGGAACGGATCTAGCTGAACACTGTGAGCAGGACGCACTGCACTAAATGTAAATAGCAGGAACGGATCTAGCTGAACACTGTGAGCAGGACGCACTGCACTAAATGTAAATAGCAGGAACGGATCTAGCTGAACACTGTGAGCAGGACGCACTGCACTAAATGTAAATTGCAGGAACGGATCTAGCTGAACACTGTGAGCAGGACGCACTGCACTAAATGTAAATAGTCTAGAAGATAACAGGAACGGATCTAGCTGAACACTGTGAGCAGGACGCACTGCACTAAATGTAAATAGCAGGAACGGATCTAGCTGAACACTGTGAGCAGGACGCACTGCATTAAATGTAAATAGTCTAGATAGAAGATAACAGGAACGGATCTAGCTAAACTGAATACAGTGTATATATATATATGCAACACCTGGGATGCATATATATACACAATACACTGTAAGTGCAGCTAACTGACTGACTGTTCTGCCTAATCTATCTAACTCAAATCAAATGACACTGTCTCTCTCTCTCTCTATCTCTCAGCACACCGGAACACACACTACACAGGGCCGCCGTGCAGGCGGCCTTATATAGTGTGGGGTGTGTACTAAATCCCCTGAGCCATAATTGGCCAAAGCCACCCTGGCTTTGGCCAATTACAGCTCTCTCTACTGACGGCGCTGTGATTGGCCAAGCATGCGGGTCATAGTGCATGCTTGGCCAATCATCAGCCAGCAATGCACTGCGATGCCGCAGTGAATTATGGGCCGTGACGCGCCACACGAATTTAGCGCGAACGGCCCATAACGTTCGCAATTCGGCGAACGATCGAACAGCCGATGTTCGAGTCGAACATGGGTTCGACTCGAACACGAAGCTCATCCCTACTAGTGAGGTAGACCCACCATCAACCACAATGAACATCGAACCAGTGACTCACCAACAGGAACACATTGAGCCACGTGTTGCGATCCTCCACTGCCATTCTCTTGTCTTGTTTACTCTTATTGTATATTTATATATACATTTGTATGCTAATTTTAAAGGCCTTTTTTTCCTTTTCATGAACTGTTTCACTAGAGCTTCTTCACCATTGTTTTTTAATTGACTCTGGCTTACAGATATTTTAATATGTTTAAGCAGGCCCGTAATGAATACACGCTATTAAATTTTTGCCACTGCCCGCTTACATATGCTAATGGTGTTTAGGAAGCTGACAATCCCATCTTGCTATATTGCCTTGTCTAGCAAGAAATGTCTCTTTGCCATAATAATTACTAGTTTAATAAGCCTGGAAGCATTTTAGGGCACAACTACGAAGTATGAAATATATCTACCCAACTACATTATGTCTCAGACACAAGAGATGCTTACCAGTAAAATACAGACTAAGGTCACAAGAAATTCTGTATGCTGAATTGGCTTTTACTGTATATTGTTGTAGTAGGACTTCTTAAGTACTGCTATTGTTCCCTTAGTAGTAAGGTATATCTTTGAGAAACATTAATCATTGTATAAAATGCATTTTACTATGATGTTTAAAGTGTATGTATAGCCAAAACTTTAGGGTAAGGATTAGAATCCTTGTCAGGTTTTTATTGCTTCATACTGCAAAGAAACATAGCACACCAATAAAGTTCAGAAAAAAGATTTTACTAAAGCTGTAGACCAGAAAACACACCAATGTTGCGGGGATATGCCCAACACCTTTATTAAGGTGACATATATAATAAAATGGTAAAATATAACAACATAATTACAATATTCATATCGATCAGGTACAACATCAGCTGGATCCTGAGATTGAAGATGCTAATGCCCCACACTGAGTACCACAACTCCATATCATCTATAACTCAAAAATATGCAGTACTGCCAGATTATAGTTAAAAGTATATTAAAAGGAAAGAAAACCGCGCTTGGTCAAACAATATCAAACATTGAAAATAGGTGAAAAAATAAAAAATCACAAATAACTCAAAATCATACAGTGTAGTCCAAAAAGCAGCAGCTTGATGTGTGATAACACAATTAGGATATAGAAAAGGATAAAGGAAGCTGCGCTAATAAATGGAAAGTCAGTAGACAGTTCAATCTAATGAATCAAACACCAGGGTGAACCAAATCAAATCAAACGTTCCACCACCTTAAAAGCTGGATGGTAAATGGATGCTCAGAACCCTCTTGACATCGTACAACCTTGGTCAGAGGCCCGGGACCCAGCCATAAACAGAGGAAAGAAAACCATCCATAGCGTAATATTGTCACTAATAATATTTTAATGGATTAAGTATTGCACTTACATAAAAGGCTTTAAAAAATCGCATATAAAAAGCAGAGGCGGCCGGCTGCAAACGATATCCCGTCCTCCTAACACGAAAGCGTGATGACGTCAGCACGTATCCTCCTCCAGACACGTTTAGTCATAAATGACGTTATTGATAATTTACCATCCAGCTTTTAGCCCATTAGCTGATCTTCTGTACAAGCAAAGGCCCTGGCTGGGTATAAGCCATCTGCCTGACTTTGCTTGCCAGCTGGTAAGCAGGTTTTTCTTAAGGTGGTGGCACGTTTGATTTGATTTGGTTCACCCTGGTGTTTGATTCATTAGATTGAACTGTCTACTGATTTACCCACAAGCAATTGTATGGACTTTCCATTTATTAGCACAGCTTCCTTTATCCTTTTCTATAGTTAAAAGTATGCCTGGTCTTACCTGTATGTAGCCCCACATGAAGATAATAAATTGACAGGGGGGGGGGGGGTTCTTTTTTTTTTATCCTACACTGAAAAAAGAGTTTGGGCTTTATATACACTTTAATACCTGGACACTTCATTATGTATAGTAAAAGTCTTGCAGCAAAGCCATCTATGAGGTACATATGAGTACTGGCTTTCCTTCCCATAGAACCTCTTTTTTTATTTACAATGCTACATTGTGGGGAAGATTTGCTAAAACTGGAGAGTACAAAATCTGGTGCAGCTGTGCATAGAAACAAATAAACTTCCAAGTATTGTTGTCAAAGCTTAATTGAACAAGCTGATTGGTTTCTATACACAGCTGCACCAGATTTTGCACTCTCCAGTTTTAGTAAATCTACCCCTATGAGTGTTGTTATAATAAAAAGTAAAATATGTATTATAGATTAAGCATAGGATTGATTGTATGGCCCACCAGTCAGCAGCCAGGAGAGAAAGAGGAAAAAACTACAAGTCATTCTATAGAGAATCTCATAACTCCTCTTAGCAACTATTGGACCTTGAGTTCCCTGCAAGAGTAGAGGTATATATGCATTTCTCTGGTGAGACTTGTCTACTACCTCACCTCTGCTCCAGTACTGCAGTCGCTTTCAGACTCCTCAGCATTCAACACTTTTGGAAGTGCTGGATGCCTTTTTCCACTGCTGTGGGCTATAGTTCCCTTACGTCACCTGCTGTGTCCTGTAATCCTAGCATAAATCCTAATGTTTACCCTGACAATAACCCTAACCCTTTGTTTACAAAGTCATTGTCACGTACCTTGGTTGGAGGCTGAGTTGACGAGAGGGCTTCCTATGCGTCTCTGGTCCAAGCACCCCTGAATGTGATGACAGAGGTACAAAGTTTAAAGAAGCCCATGTCGGTAGTTAGGTAGCAGGTGATTGCCATGAACAGAGACATAGTCAAGGTGAGCCAGGGTCATACACGATGAGGCAGCAGCCTGGACAGGGAGCAGGTAGAGCAAGGACCAGTAGCAAGCCGAGGTCAGTACCAGGGAATCAGGCAGAGCAAAGTCCAGGAGCAAGCCCAGGTCCCCCACCCCATATAATCAGTATCTAATTTCTGGGGGAATGTAATAGAGTGCTTTACTTATCTTATTCCTCGGCTCTACTGGCTTCCTCCTCTCCAGTTCCAGTATTTATGACTGGTCTCCTGAAGCTGTTCCTCTTCCCCAGTTGTGTGGCCACCCCTCCTGCTGACATCATTATGCACAATGCAGGACTGGGCCAGGAGTGAAGAAGAGTGTCAGCTGCCACAGGACCAAGGAATAAGATAAGTATTACCCTTTATTACATCCCCCTAGACTGAATGAGCATTAGATGCCAAATATATGGGGCTGTTACACATGCCATTTTCTGTAAGATGATCAGTGTTCAACTTACAAAGCAGTACTTTTGATAGATAAGTACCATTTTTTTCATAGATTAATGCACGAGACTTCTAAAAGAGGAAAAAGATGGACAGCTGAGAGCTCAGACAAAGCTTGTAGGTTCCTCAGCGATTAATGAGTTAAATTCCGACAGCAGTCAGAGCTCATATGCATCGTCGAAAAAAAAAAGGCCTAAAGAATTGCATATGGATTAGGGGGATGAATATTCTATTATTTCAGTCTGTTCAGCTCATCTTCTTATTGTGACTTTGTGCTTTAGAAATCTGCCCAGAATCTGGCTTTGTCTCTCTCGCAAGTCATTCTAAATGTGTATCAAACACTTGATAGTGTATGATTTGCGTGCTGTTGCATTCCCATCCTTTAAATTTTCCACCAATTTATTACTTTTTTTCCAGGCTGTTTTAATATTTCAGGATGATGAATATATACAGCATCATTAAAGGTAAATAAAAAATGCATGAAATTAAAAAAAGAAAAAAGAAAAAAAAAAGAGGATATGAAATGTTTCTTCAGACTAATCCTTGGGTCCATCAAAAATGAGATGTCTTTGCTCTGGCAGGTAATCCCTAAACATGATTAGAGACCTTATAGTTTCAGCATTGCCCACGTAATATTTGTACCGTATAAGCTATTTAGGCAGGGTTTGTTCTGAAGTTGCTATTAGAGGCACAATGAGCCGACTTTGCAATTCGAAATAATAGGTCTTTGCTCCTAATCTCTCTGATTTTATTACTGTGGCTGGCCATGTGTTCTTCATTTCCTCTGTCCTGAGCCGTCATGGCGGGAGGATTTGTGGTGTGTGCTATACATATGACAAACTAATAATACTTCGCTCAACAAGTTTGCTGAACCTTTCACCTTTGACCCTGCTTTCTAAACTTTGTCTATAGCAGCAGGTGGCTGTGCCACTGTACATTGACACTATGCAATGGAGGTTGGGGGTAGGCTGTAGGGATGAAAAATGAAACAGTTCCCATGTCTGTAAAGGGGGAAGGATAGAACTTTATTTTAATTAAAAAAGAAGCATATCTTTACCCCCCCCCCCCATATCTTCCCCCACTTTTCTGCATATTTTATCACCCTCTCCTCATTCCCTCTGTTTTTTAAACATAAATTAATTCTATACAAAGCAAATTTGAATAGATGAATGCAGCTCTAATCTACCTATAGACTGTCCCTAATCACTCTTTAAAATGAAAAAAACAACCAACTTTTAAGAGATTACGCGTTACTGTTGGAGAAATATGCTATTACAATTAAATATAATTAAAACACTTTTTGGTTTTGTATTTTTTTTTTTTATTGTCTTTATTGAGGAGCATAGAGAACAAAAGACATTTTGACAATGCGCCAGAGAAAATGTCAACCACACGTTTGACAAATCAGAAATAGACCAACAGCAGTCCAAAATATAACAAAATATAATAAAATATAATGTGTTCATTTCAGCTCCTTTTTATATATGTATGTATAAAAAGTCTACCCCGCCCTGTTTCATTATGCAAAGAAGGGAGGATTGTCCCCTGAGTGTGTATCTTTGTACATTTGTTCAAATAAACAGTTCATGTTCCAGCTTTGCAGCCAAACGAGTCCTGCCTAGTTCTTGGTTGTAATATGTGGCTGGAGGAAGCGGTATATGACTGAAGCACTCAAGTGGAGTGTGAGACATCCGTTACAAGCACCTCAATCAACGTTAGTCGTAAGAGGACATGTCTCCCCAATAGCTACTATAAGCAGCTGTCATTTTAAAGTGAGCCCAGCAGGACCAAGTGCTGGTGAATTTTGTGAGTCTGTCTTTGGAAATATGAAACAGCTCCTCGATCTCCCCAATTTTATTAATTCTTTGGAACCATTCTCTTATCATCAGAGCTCCAATGGCAAGAGATACACTGTCTGCCAGCATTAATCACATACATGTCTAAAAATATGATTTTATATCTGTTTTCCTGGACCACTATGTTGAGAGAACGCTTGAGAATATATGTAATTCTGTTGAGAAGTACATGTCTAAGTCTCTTTGCCATGCAGTTTTGTATTTTTTTGAATATTAATTATCCTGATTATGCTGTTGCAAGACCAATAAAATTGATGGACTATGTCATGAATATTGGAATAGTGACTGATTCATAATGCTGGGACAGATACTGTTAGGAGATGCTGATTTAAATTCCAACACCTGTCTGTCTATTGTCTGCTAAAATGTGTATTGTAAATAAGTCTACTATGGGATCTAAGAGTCATTAGATCCCCATTGTTATTTGTGTTAATTAACTCTGCTATTGTGTGAAGAAGAGTCTATGTTGATTGTGATAATGTTGATTGGATTTTCTGAACTACAAGAGGGCCAGTCTGGCCTAACGGTCATGTCTGAGTCATCTAGGCTGTCTAAAGGGATTAGTTAATTAGCTCATGTTAATTAGGTTAATTAGGTTACAGCTGTATTGTTAGAGTAATATGAGCAGGAGGTCTGCACCTCCAATTTGAGTGTATAAAAGCCTGTATTTTGCAATAAAAGAGAGTCCTGTTTGAACTTACATACAGCCTGCCTGGTGTTTGTTCTGAGCTATCACAACTGGGTTAGAACGGCACAGAGCTGAAGTTCTAATCCCGGAGCATTGGATGACCGAACCATCAGACGTTGCAATCTGATTCAATAGCTGCAGAGGAGTGTCGGGAGAGTGGAACCGAGCGAGCAAGGGACTCGTTACAGACTATAAGTTTTTTTTATTAACTTTTTTTTAGATTTACATGTTAAAGTGATCATAACAAATATTTTTAGTTTCTACAGGATTGGAGATCCTGTGCCAATGCCCCCACATCTGCCCCTTCCCTTTACTGGAAAATGTCACAACATTGTAAACACCATTCCTGAAATTCTGCTTTGCTTTAAAGCTGTATTATGTATTATATATGTACAGTAGGAACGGAAAGTATTCAGATCCCCTTAAATTTTTCACTCTTTGTTATATTGCAGCCATTTGCTAAAATCATTTAAGTTAATTTTTTTCCTCATTAATGTACACACAGCACCCCATATTGACAGAAAAACACAGAATTGTTGACATTTTTGCAGATTTATTAAAAAAGAAAAACTGAAATATCACATGGTCCTAAGTATTCAGACCCTTTGCTGTGACACTCATATATTTAACTCAGGTGCTGTCCATTTCTTCTGATCATCCTTGAGATGGTTCTACACCTTCATTTGAGTCCAGCTGTGTTTGATTATACTGATTGGACTTGATTAGGAAAGCCACAAACCTGTCTATATAAGACCTTACAGCTCACAGTGCATGTCAGAGCAAATGAGAATCATGAGGTCAAAGAAACTGCCTGAAGAGCTCAGAGACAGAATTGTGGCAAGGCACAGATCTGGCCAAGGTTACAAAAAAAATTCTGCTGCACTTAAGGTTTCTAAGAGCACAGTGGCCTCCATAATCCTTAAATGGAAGATGTTTGGGATGACCAGAACCCTTCCTAGAGCTGGCCGTCCGGCCAAACTGAGCTATCGGGGAGAAGAGCCTTTGTGAGAGAGGTAAAGAAGAACCCAAAGATCACTGTGGCTGAGCTCCAGAGATGCAGTCGGGAGATGGGAAAAAGTTGTAGAAAGTCATCCATCACTGCAGCCCTCCACCAGTCAGGGCTTTATGGCAGAGAGGCCCGACGGAAGCCTCTCCTCAGTGCAAGACACATGAAAGCCCACATGGAGTTTGCTAAAAAAACACCTGAAGGACTCCAAGATGGGGAGAAAAAAGATTCTCTGGTCTGATGAGACCAAGATAGAACTTTTTGGCCTTAATTCTAAGCGGTATGTGTGGAGAAAACAAGGCACTGCTCATCACTTGTCCAATACTGTCCCGACAGTGAAGCATGGTGGTGGCAGCATCATGCTGTGGGGGTGTTTTTCAGCTGCAGGGACAGGACGACTGGTTGCAATCGAGGGAAAGATGAATGTGGCCAAGTACAGGGATACCCTGGATGAAAACCTTTTCCAGAGTGCTCAGGAACTCAGACTGGGCAGAAGGTTTACCTTCCAACAAGACAATGACCCTAAGCACACAGCTAAAATAATGAAGGAATGGCTTCACAACAACTCAGTGACTGTTCTTGAATGACCCAGCCAGAGCCCTGACTTAAACCCAATTGAGCATCTCTGGAGAGACCTAAAAATGGCCGTCCACCAACGTTTACCATCCAACCTTACAGAACTGGAGAGGATCCCCAAATCCAGATGTGAAAAACTTGTTGCATCTTTCCCAAAAAGACTCATGGCTGTATTAGATCAAAAGGGTGCTTCTACTAAATACTGAGCAAAGGGTCTGAATACTTAGGACCATGTGATATTTCAGTTTTTCTTTTTTAATAAACATGCAAAAATGTCAACAATTCTGTGTTTTTCTGTCAATATGGGGTGCTGTGTGTACACTAATGAGGAAAAAAATTAACTTAAATGATTTTAGCAAATGACTGAAATAAAACAAAGAGTGAAAAATTTAAGGGGATCTAAATACTTTCCGTCCCCAGTGTATATGTATTATTAACCACTTCAGCCCCGGAAGGTTTTACCCCCTTAATGACCAGACCATTTTTTGCGATATGGCACTGCGTTACTTTAAAGTGGAGTTCCACCCAAATGTGGAAGTTCCGCTTTAAGGACTCCTGATCCCCTGACATGCCCCATTAGGCATGTCATTTTTTTTGGGGGGGGACCTAGTTTTGACAGGTACCCAGGCCCGAGCTGAAGTTCTCCTCTCCCCCTCCCTCCTTGCAATCTTCTGGGACAAGTCACAGGTCCCAGAAGATTACCTGGCCATTCAGGACACGTAGCGTGACTCACGCATGCACAGTGCGCACCTGTCTGTGAAGCCACAAGCTGTCACAGCCATATGCCGACACTAGTGATGCCAGCGCCAGGGAGAGGCAGGGGAGAGAACCGAGGCTTCAGGCGGCTGCATCGCTGGGATCGTGGGACAGGTGAGTATGTGTTTATTAAAAGTGAGCAGCTACACTTTTTGTAGCTGCTGACTTTCAATAAACACAGAAACGGCTGGAATTCCTCTTTAACCACTTCCCATCCCAGCCATAGTCATATGACATCCACAGGAGGGATCTCCCATCCTGGGCGGACGTCATATGACCCGCTGGGATTCCCAGCGGTCCGGGAGGCGCACGCATGCCCCCGCTGCGTTGCTCGGGAGCCGATGCGTGTGCCAGGCACCCGCGATAGCCCGTTAACAGAGCTGGACCGTGGATCTGTGTGTGTAAACTTACAGATCCTGTCAGGTGAGAGGAGACCGATATGTGTTCCCAGTACAGAGGAACCCCGATTGGTCTCCCCCCCTTGTGAGTCCCCTCCCCCTTCAGTTAGAATCACTCCCTAGGTAACACAATTAACCCCATGATCGCCCCCTAGTGTTAACCCCTTCCCTGCCAGTGACATTTATACAGTAATCAATGCATTTGTATAGCACTGATCACTGTATAAATGTGAATGGTCCCAAAATAGTGTCAAAAGTGTCCGATATGTCTGCCGCAATATCATAGTCACAATAAAAACTGCAGATCGCTGCTATTACTAGTAAAAAAAAAAAAGTAAAAAAAATGGCATAAAACTATCCCCTATATTGTAGACGCTATAACTTTTGCACAAAACAATGAATATACGCTTACCGCGATTTTTTATTTACCAAAAATATGTAGAAGAATACATATCGGCCTAAACTGAGGAAAAAAATTGTTTTTTAAAAAAAAAAATGGGATATTTATTATAGCAAAAAGTAAAAAACATTGTGTTTTTTTTTTCAAACTTGTAGCTCTTCTTTTGTTTATAGAACCGCAGAGGCAAACAAATACCACCAAAAGAAAGCTCTATTTGTGGGGGAAAAATGCATGACCGTGCAATTGTCATTCAAATTGCGATAAAGCTGAAAACTGAAAATTGGCCTGGGCAGGAAGGGGGTGCAAATGCTCTTCATTGAAGTAGTTAACTGACAATTGCACAGTCGTGCGACAATAAAAAAACTTTTTTCCCCACAAATAAAGCTTTCTTTTGGTGGTATTTGATCACCTCTGCGGTTTTTATTTTTTTTGTGCTATATATAAAAAAATTTGAAATTTGAAATAAAAAACAATATTTTTTACTTTATGCTATTAAACATATCCAATAAAAAATGTAAAAAATCTAATTTCTTCATCAATTTAGGCCAATATGTATTCTGCTACATATTTTTGGTAAAAAAATCCCAATAAGCGTATATTGATTGGTTTTCTCAAAAGGTATAGCAATGGCATATTTTTATGGCATTTTTATTTATTTATTTTTTACTAGTAATGGCGGCGATCGGTGATTTTTAGCGGGACTGTGACATTGTGGTGGACAAATCAGACACCTAACTGACACTTGTGATGCTTTTTTGGGGACCAGTGACATTATTACAATGATCAGTGCTAAAAATATGCACTGTTACTGTACTAATGACACTGGCAGGGAAGGCATTAACATCAGGGGCAATCAAAGGGTTAAGTGTGTCCCTAGGGGGTGTTTTCTAACTGTGTGGGGGTTGCTCTGACTGGGTGAAGACAGAGATCGGTGTTCCTGCTTAGCAGAAACACAAGATGTCTATCTTCTTCCCTATCAGAACAGCGATCTGCCTTGTTTACATAGGCAGATCACCGTTCTTCCTCGCTCAGGAACGATCGTGGGTGGCCAGTGGACATCGGGTCCGCTAGACCCACTGGTTGGCTCCCCCTCTGTCCAATCAGAGAGCGATTGCGCCACCGGCGGTGCGCGCGGCATGCCCGTAGTACCTATTGCATCAAATGACTTACAGGTATGTGATTTCACGCAATAGAGCCGACCCGCCACAGTAAAAGTATGTTAGGCGGTCGGCAAGTGGTTAATTTTAGTTTGGCATGGATGTACATGGCTCTGCCCTCAATGAAGTACAGTATAAATCACAGGGATCTGTGAATGAAAAACAACAAGTTCTTTAAGCCACTCTGGCAGGGGGACTCATAGTTCTCAATGGATCACAAGTGCGGTGACAACACCTTCTTGTAGTCCGTTGAGACGTCCTCCAGCTCTGTAACTGAAGGTTTGTACTGAGGTACAGACCTAAGCTGAAGGAGCAATCTGCGGGAACCAAAGCATTGCACCCGCTATCCACTGATCACTGTTGTAATGCTTTGCAAGCTCAAATGCAAAAAAATAATAAATGTACATTTTTGCAACATGGGTGCATCTGTTATTTTTTGCTAAAGGTAGACTTTAAAGCAATATTAAACATAATAACAAAAAATGATTATATTGCAGCTCGCCAATTATTTTCCTTTATTTTCCTCTGTTGATCCTGCCAATAAGTCTTTTAATTCCTTTAACATACCAAGCTGTCCAGTAAAATGGCAGTTAGAGGCTTGAGACAAACAAAATAAAGGTAAAAAAGTAAAACTAAAAAAAGAAAACGAATGCAGCCAGCACATCTAAGGCCCCTTTCACAAGAATTTTTAGGCAGACCCGATAGGACCATCCATTGCCCTCAATGGTGGGTGTCAATGGACATGTATCTGTTGACATCCACCAACATCCGATCAAATCCTATCTGCTAAAAACAGACAGATGGAGATCCGTTCCCCATCCCACTAGTGAAACGGATTGAATGGCCGTTGGGTGTAAATGGACAGGCACTCCGTTAACATCTTACTGTCCATAGGGAAAGGGCGCTGTGTCCACTTTGCATAAGTGGAGCGGACACGGACAAGCTATCCACCTGCTCAGTGTGGATTCCCCGCTGAGCAGGCAGACTCCTGGCGGAGCCCGTCCCATGTAAAAGGGGCCTAAAGCCGCGTACACACGATCGGACTTTCTGACGGGAAATGTTCGATGACAGGCTATTGGCGGAAAAACCGACCGTTTGTATGCTCCATCGGACAACTGTTGTTGGATTTTCCGCTGACAAATGTTGGATGGCAGGTTTTAATATTTTCCGTGGACAAATATCTGTTGTCGGATTTTCCAAGCGTGTGTACACAAGTCCGTCGGACAACAGTCCAAAGTACAAACACACATGCTTGGAAGCAAGGACGAGCCAGAAGCGGTTGGTCTTGTAAACTAGCTTTCGTAATGGAGAATTAACATTTGTGATGTGGCAAATTATGAAATCTCCAAATACAGTGCACAATTCTCTTCTTCTTTAATGGGATAATAATGAAGCTGCTTTGCTGGTGATACTGATGGAGTTATTGCAAACGAATTTTCAAAGGCTTTTTTTTTCTAGTGATATCAAGAATAATATTATTATGCTTTTTTTTTTTTTTTGGACAAGTTACCACAACAACAGATCTAAGATAGATCAAGGATCAAAGATAGAACTATGTTGGTGTCCCTTGTCAATTTTACATTGTATTTTTTGTAACTGCCTACACCCCAAACTGTCATTTGAAGTAAAACACATAGCCAAGTATTATTCTCCACAATTTTTTTTATTGCGCATTAAAAAAAGAAAACAAATAAACTTAGACATGCTATCTGCCAATAGAACTTAACCAAAAAGTGCATTCTATGCATCCAAAAATATAGAAAATATACCAAATCAAATCATTATTCAACCAAAAAAATAATGTCAAAGCAATAACTCCAAGGCCAATAATAAATAACACGTTATCTCCTCCGATTCCGCAACATGTCTGGTTGACGAACGGCCGTTCAGAAACAAACTGAATAGCGCAAAATGAAAAGTGCCAAATGAAAAGCGCGAATGAACACTCACCAAACTTCTACTAAGGCCGCGTACACACGGGCGGACTTTTCGACAGACTTTTGATGGACTTTTGAATGAACGGACTTGCCTACACACGATCACACCAAAGTCAGACGTGATGACGTACGACTGGACTAAAATAAGGAAGTTGATAGCCAGTAGCCAATAGCTGCCCTAGCGTGGGTTTTCGTCCGTCGGACTAGCATACTGACGAGCGGATTTTTCGACCGGACTCGAGTCCGTCGGAAAGATTTGAAACATGTTCCAAATCTAAAGTCCGTCAGATTTTCGACTGGAAAAGTCCGCTGAAGGTCTGATGAAGCCCACACACGATCGGATTGTCCGCCGGACTCGGCATAACATAAAAATTAGCAGAAGGAGCTCAAAGGGTGGCACTAAAGAGCTGAAAAATGTAGTACATCACTACATTCGTATTTGTTGGCCGACAATTCCTTGCCGTTTGTATGCAAGACAAGTTTGGGCCAACACCCTTCGGATAAAAGTTTTGTTGGCCAACAATCCGATCGTGTGGATTGGTAAGTTGAAACAAATTTTTGGGTTTTTTTATTTGTGGGTTTAATACCACTTTAGGTTCACACAGGCGCCTCTAACTTTCACAGAAAAATTAATTCATGACTTTCTGAAGGAATATAAGTAAGTGAAAATAAATATAAGGAAAATATGTGAAATAAACGTTTTAAAATATTAGTCTGCGTATAATCTTTCAACTTGCTTCTTATTATTCGGCATAGGTCTAAAAATGGGTGGCGGGTTTGTAAGCCCAGCATAGTGATAAATATACAGGAATGTGGTTTTATTCTCGAGTACGTGTTCATTTATTCTGCAGGAAAGACAGGCTATGGCTCTAGTACGGCTAGCCCCTTTGGAAATTCAATTGTTTGTTCATCCAAACACTTACATCTATATTATTACACTGAATTGATTTATGCTCACTGGGGGGAATATCTTAGTTGTAAAAACACATCCAAATGGATCTGCCATTCTTGTATAAACCATGATGGTTGAAACCCTCACAGAAGGATCTTTGTAGCTTATAGCCTCAGCTGTAGAAACCACAAAGCTGTCCGTTCTCTAATGCTTACATCACTGTGCATGCCACTTTATATATGATTCATTCTATGAAAGAAGATATATTTACATTGCAGGATCACAAGAAATATTTCAGATATTCACTAATCACTAGACCTAAAAGGCAAGCAGCACATAATGCAACTATTAATAGCATTCACAAATATTTATGTGCAATGTTCGCCTAAAAAAAAGACATGCGATTTTTATTCAGGTACTGCAGAGGTTGCAGAATAAGCAAGATAGAAGAACAAACTAGAGGAAATCTTCAGGTTGTAGTTCACCCTGCAGGCTTGCTGCTTAACCACTTCAGCTCTGGAAGGTTTATCCCCCATCATGACCAGGCCATTTTTTGTGATACAGCACTGGGTTATTTTAACTGACAATTACGCGGTAGTGCAATGCTGTACCCAAATAAAATTGATGACCTTTTTTTCCCACAAATAGAGCTTATTATTGGTGGTATTTGATCACCTCTGCGGTTTTTATTGTTTGTGCTAGAAAAAAAAAAAAGACCGACAATTTTGAAAAATAAAAACAATAATTCTTATGCCCTGTACACACGGTCGGACTTTGTTCGGACATTCCGACAACAAAATCCTAGGATTTTTTCAGACGGATGTTGGCTCAAACTTGTCTTGCATACACACGGTCACACAAAGTTGTCGGAAAATCCGATCATTCTAAATGCGGTGACGTAAAACACGTACGTCGGGACTATAAACGGGCAGTGGCCAATAGCTTTCATCTCTTTATTTATTCTGACCATGCGTGGCACTTTGTCCGTCGGATTTGTGTACACACGATCGGAATTTCCGACAAAGGATTTTGTTGTCGGAAAATTTTATATCCTGCTCTCAAACTTTGTGTGTCGGAAAATCCAATGGAAAATGTGTGATGGAGCTTACACAAAAAAGTCCTATCACACATTTTCCGTTGGAAAATCCGACCGTGTGTACAGGGCATTACTTTCTAATATAAAGCATATCCAAAAAAAAAAAAAAAGGAAAAAAACAAATTTCTTCATCAATTTAGGTCAGTATGTATTTTACTACGTTTTTGGTAAAAAAAAATCCCATTAAGCGTATATTGATTGGTTTACGCAAAAGTTATAGCATCTATAATCTATGGGATAGTTAAAAAGAAAAGAAATAACAACAATGATTTTTATACCGTGCTCAACTAAATCATCAATCAATGTGAATATATTAAATAATGTGCAATGTCCATACACCACCACTGGATATCTCGAAAACAAGCGATAGTGATGTCTTCTTTCCAAGTTCATCAAATATATGTGAGAACGAGAGTGCTATCTTCCACCAGCCCCATGTCAAACATCCTACTCACCAAACATATATGACACCCAGTAAAGGGAGTCATAACCAGCATGTCAAGCGGAAAAAAGATCTCCAGGTCACCGGCCCATGAAGTGGCACACTTGCCAGGTAATGGTATGGTAATTCATATAAGTCTTGAAGAAACAGAAAGGCTCATCATAGTGCAGTTAGTTTAAAATTGATTGTATCACAGCTAGAAAATGCACTTATGAAAAAGTAGAACAAACAGGCTCCTAGAAACAAGCAGAGACGCCGATCGCGTTCCGAGGGATGGCGGAAGTGATATGGCACGTACCACCTGACCCAACGCATTTCGTCAGCAACGTCTAACATCATCAGGGGTCACGTTTCTTCTTGACTTATATTATTTACCATACCATTTATCATACCATTACCTGGCGGGTGTGCCACTTCATATGGCCGATGACCTGGAGATCTTTTTTCCTCTTGACATGCTGGTTATGACTACCTGTAATGGGTGTCATATATGTTTTGGTGAGTAGGATGTTTGCCTTAAGGCTGGCGGAAGAGAGAACTCTCATTCTCACATATACAGTATTTGATGAACTTGGAAAGAAGACATCATTATCACTTGTTTTGGAGATATCCGGTGGTGGTGTATGGACATTGCATATTATTTAATATATTCACATTGTTTATGTTCTATGTATGTTTTGTATCTGATGATTTAGTTGAGCGTGTTAAAAAAAAATCACTCTTATTAGATGGTAATGACTTATATTGGTATCTCAAAGGTCCCCCTGTGCCAGTTTTTTCCACTTCCAGGAATGCTGGAACACTATAACATATTTGATTTTCTAAACCCATGTATTTAATTTTTTAGGTATATTCATTAAAATAATACTTGGCGATCCTTCTATGAAGGCCTTTGTAGGTATTTCCTGATATAAGGTGACAACGCTCTGTCTATATCTCTTAATTGCGCTCTTGCTTTGCCACCCTGTCACATGGACGTTAGATTGACATTACAAATTACCTTTTTAGCGCACATTAAACAGGCATGGGCCAATGTCGTCACCATCAGAAAAACCCTTAGAAATGCCATGCAGCCATTGCTGGAGTGCATTTAGGCAGGAAGTGGCTGCAAAAAAATAGCAGAAGGTCAGCAGCATTGATTGCAATAAAGGATGAAAAAAGGTAAAAACTGTAATATTTAAAAAATGGCAATCATTCATGATACACAGTGGTAGAAGATAAATATTAGAAGAGAGATATAACATCCACTTTAATTAGGATGTAATTTTGAGGTCACATTTATTTAATAAACATAAGTTGACTATTTGCTGGTCAGGTTGATCACAGTAGTCAAGTACCACACTGTTAATGGACAGAAAACTACTGGAGCAGATAAGCAACAATTTCTAAGATGTGAACTGGGCCAGATGGAAAACCCTAATGCCGTGTACACACAGGCAGACTTTTCAACCGAACTCGTCCGCCGGAACGCATCCATCAGACAATTCAACCGTGTGTGGGCTTCATCGGACTTCTGACGGACCTTTTCGGATGAAAATCAGATGGACTTTAGATTTGAAACATGTTTCAAATCTTTCCAACGGTCTCGAGTCCAGGCAAAAAATCTGTTCGTCTGTATGCTAGTCCGACAGACGAAAACCGACGCTAGGGCAGCTATTGGCTACTGGCTATCAACTTCCTTATTTTAGTCCGGTCGTACATCATCACGTACGAATCCATCAGACTTTGGTGTGATCGTGTGTAGCCAAGTCCGTTCGTTCGAAAGTCTGTAGGATGTCCGTCAAAAGTCCGTCGAAAGTCCATCGGAAAGACTGTCGGATCTTTGATGCCGAAAAGTCCGCCCGTGTGTACACGACATAAAACTAGCAAACTTAAGGTGTGTCACATTGCCCCATGATAAGTTGGTGTTGTGCGTTCGAGTATATGGATGGCTTGTCTATTTTGGAGACTGACTGCTGTGAGGCCAAGGAGCTGCTCTATTATTTTAACTATGTCTGTTTTTTTTTTTAAATAATGGGGAGTGGTTAAAACCCCTGTTAGGTTTTTTGCTGTCTGTGTCCCTATGGGGAGATTTTCCTTTTCTTCCTGCCTCAAGTCCCAAGACTTTTTTGTCTTCTGGATTGCAGAGTGGTGGGGTACTTGTTCAAGTGCCCACGTCACTGTCTGGATGATGTGGACAGTTCCCATTGACTGTCCAGCAGTGCAGTGCTCTCAGGCTGCAGAAGTCTGCAGCAGTGTGATGACATCACAATGAGGTGGGCAACAAGACCAGTCAACGGTGTACTTCAGCCGCCCTCACTTCCCGGGAAGAGGCACCAGATTCAGATGGCAGATTCAGGTAAGAAAAAAACATCTTTGGAAGTCATTTATTTTAACATTAAAAAGTCATGAATAGATAGGAATGGGGAAGGATTGGGGACCAGATACAATTTGCTTGGAGATGGGTTTTAATGGTTTTGCTATGAGACCCCATGACATATAGTTATACCCCTAATTGAACAAACTGAAGCTGTGTTGTATAGCTATAGCTTGGGATGTGGCTAAATATTATGTAACCCTTATGCCCTGTACACACGGTCGGACTTTGTTCGGACATTCCGACAACAAAATCCATGGATTTTTTCCGACGGATGTTGGCTCAAACTTGTCTTGCATACACACGGTCACACAAAGTTGTCGGAAAATCCGATCGTTCTGAACGTGGTGGCGTAAAACACGTACGTCGGGACTATAAACGGGGCAGTAGCCAATAGCTTTCGTCTCTTAATTTATTCTGAGCATGCGTGGCACTTTGTGTGTCGGATTTGTGTACATACGATCGGAATTTCCGACAACAGAAAATTTCCGACAACGGAAAATTTTATAGCCTGCTCTCAAACTTTGTGTGTCGGAAAATCCTATGGAAAATGTGTGATGGAGCCTACACACGGTTGGAATTTCCGACAACAAGGTCCTATCACACATTTTCCGTCGGAAAATCCAACCGTGTGTACGGGGCATTAGAGTGTTTGAATATTGTCCCGCCACACCTAAAAACACAAGAACTTGTACAGGTGCCCTTTGCCTTTAAAGCATTTTATGCTGCTCATTTTTCTGAGCCGCAGTTGTGAGTGGTGTTGATTAGAAGCTGTATTTACTGTGTCGGACAAAAAGGTGTGGAAATTAGCTTTTGATTTAAACTGTTGATGAGATAGGGTCAATTTAGCAACGTTAGATGGACAGCTGCACAAAGAATAATAACCAGGGTGATTTGAAATTAAGAAGGAGAATGTGCGATAAGGATGAGTGGGCTGATAGCTTAATGTTTAGCCAGGCCTTAGATTTGTTTTCATGTGGATCCGGTGTCTTTCTCTTACTCTATTTCCCAGCGTCATTCAGGGTCTTTCTTAATGTATAATGCATTTAATATTGTGAAGATGCCATCCGCGCTCTCATGAGCTTCCTCGTTTCAATCATTATCACTCATCTACATACCCACATTTAGAAAGTGGATTGTATCACTCTGTGAAATTGAGCTGCTCCCCCTTCTCCTCCATCTCTGGGTGCTGCTATTAGATAAGTCTCAATGCTCTGTGACTGCTATCTGCTCGGTCGTGTCTTACTGGCCTCATCGGCGGATAATTTAGATGCATTTTTATTAGCGCCCTTACATTCATATATTCATATAGGGACCTGTGGCTATTTACCCCATACTGGCCTTCCCAGTAAAGTAAAGGGGCGGTCCACCTAAAAGTGATATTACAATGTAGTTGTAGCTAAAGCACATGGGGTGGGTCTTAAATATTCGGAATACCTTAATAGCAAGATTTTCATGCATGAATTCCTCAGCCCCTGGCTAAATGAGAGTTCTGGGATTTCCAGATTCTCTTGCATTCTCCATAAAGTAAAATAAATAAACTATTTAGCAGGGAGAGTGGTTACCCTCATAATGGCCATAGCAGGTGTCCATTCCTAAGGAGAGAGCACAGAGACCCTACCAGTGAAGACATCTGAGAAATAGAAAAAACACTTCAGATAGTTTAAAAAGCGTAATCCCTCAACTCAACCAACTCCTTTTTTTTTTTCTTACTCTGATGATTAGTGCTGGATTGAGCAGAGCTGATACTGCATAGGACAGAATGTGCGTGTGTGTGAGGGGGGGGGGGGTAGTATTGCAGCTTTAACCACTTCGGGCCATTTGGCTGGCAAAAGACCACAGCACTTTTTGCGATTCGGCACTGGGTCGCTTTAACTGACGATTGCGCGGTCATGCGATGTGGCTCCTGATCAAAACTGACGTCCTTTTTTCCCCCACAAATAGAGCTTTCTTTTGGTGGTATTTGATCACCTCTGCGGTTTTTATTTTTTGCGCTATAAACAAAAAAACAGCGACAATTTTGAAAAAAAACGCATTATTTTTTACTATAATAAATATCCCCAAAAAATATATAAAAAAATATTTTTTTTCCTCAGTTTAGGCCGATATGTATTCTTCTACATATTTTTGGTAAAAAAAAAATCGCAATAAGCGTTTATTGATTGGTTTGCGTAAAAGTTATAGTGTCTATAAAATAGGGGATAGTTTTATGGTATTTTTATTAATAATTTTTTTTTTTTACTAGTAATGGCGGCAATCAGCGATTTTTATCGTGACTGCAACATTATGGCGGACAGATCGGACACTTTTGGCGCTATTTTGGGACCATTCACATTTATACAGCGAACAGTGCGATTCAAAATGCATTGATTACTGTGTAAATTTGACTGGCGCTGTATGGGGTTAGGTGTGTCCTAGAGAGTGATTCTAACTGTGGGGGGGAGGGGCTATGTGTGACACGACACTGATCACCGCTTCCGATTACAGGGAGCAGTGATCAGTGTCAGGGTCACTAGGCAGAACGGGGAAATGCTTGTTTACATCAGTTCTTCCTCTCCGTGAGACGATCACGGGTATCCCCGCAGAAATCGAGTCTGCAGGACCCGCGATCACACTCACGGAGCTCGCGGCGGACGCGTACGTGCCCGCAAGCCACTTCTTAAAGGGCAAAGTACAGGTACGTTAATATGCCTGTAGGTGCCCTTCTGCCGACGTATATCGTCGTGAGTCGGTTGGCAAGCGGTTAAAGTCATCGTAAACCCTCACCTTGTAATACAACCCATTCAATCGAAAAAAGAAAAGAAAAGCAAAACATTTGTGTATAGATATAAAAAACATTATAAATACCCTTTTCTCCCTTTGTTATAAGTTATCAATTCCCTCTGTTCTCAGCTGCATAAGAGCTAGGGGAGGAGAAATAGCAGCATACTGAACTTCCCAGTGAAAAATTGTGCTTGGTGGGGGGCTGTCAGGAAAGCAGGAGAAGTCTAATCACTGGAGGAGAGCAGGCAGAGTTCCCAGCATAGCTAGATAACTGACCACTCAGTTTTTAATAGGAAAGCAGAGGGACTGGCAGGAACTCCAGGGATTTCACACAAAGGAAGCAATACAAAGAGAACAGGAGACTTTTTCATACAAGTACATGGTACAGCAGCTACATATCAGGAATATGAAATGTTGGGTTTACATATTCTTTAACTCTTCAGCATCTACCAAACACTGAAATATCAGTTTTGGGCAGCAGACCCAATAAGAGCCTGAACCAATCAAAAAGACAATTTATCAGTTTTTAGTGGTCATTAGGGATTTCAGTGAAATTTGCCATCTGTGAAAACTCTTCTGTTTATTCACTGAGCTGTTTAGGTGAAATTAGCTTGAAAAAAACAAAAGATCTTCTATATTTATTTCTTTATTTAGAGGGTGTTGAGTTTTTAGGTTTATTTTGAGTAGTTTATTTCAGTTAGTATTCAGTGTCTGTGTTTTCTACATTTTTGTGAGTATTTGAATGCCATTTGTTACGCTGTTGTTTAACATTTTATTATTTTACTTTTTTCTTTTCTGTGAAAAAAATGTAAAATAACAAACTTAATGAGAGGGCTTTTTGTTGCAAGAACAGATCCAGAATGGTTGAAAGTAGCTTCTGTAACCCCCATGGACCATTTAAAGTTTATTGCCCCCTTAAAAACCAACAAAAAACCTTAAATTTACCTTCATTACACATTACTCCAAAATAGAGAAATTTTACTAAAATCTCCCATTGAATTATATTATGCTAAAATGGTTAGCCTGTTCAGTGCCCCTCAGCTCAGCCTGTTTACTCCGCATGGCCGCTGTCTTCAGACGAAGTTCCGCCTCCTATGATAGACAACACCAGTGTGCTGCCTTTCATAGGAGCTGGCCCAGGAGGTGGTGGGACTGGGTAAGCAGCTGGGTAAGCGGGAGATCCCCGCTCTGTATAATCCGGCGGCGCTCACCCCCCCCACCCCGTCCGAGACAGCCCAGCGGAACCCATGATAGGGCCAGCCCTGGGCACCCCCGTCTAATGATGCTGACACTAGACGAAGAGAGAGATCTGCATTCCTGATTAGTAGGATCTCTTTCTTCCACTGTGAGAGAACGAGGGTCTGCCTTTTACATTATCTCACTTACACTCAAGTATCCCCATAGATAAAATTAAAGCTAAGCATGCACAAGTTACGCTTATTTTCCATGAATAACACTGTCCTGCTGCTGGCTAATTTTACGCTGCTCTATCCTCTGCAGTGTTTTCATTCTTGTGGTAAAGCCCCAGTCTATGCTCTTTGTCTTTAGTAAATTTGGGCCTAACCTTGCTATTTACAATTATTTACAATTATTTTGCTGCTGACCAATGTTACATTGCTGTGTCATCTGTAGTCTCTTAATTCTTGTGGTCTGCTAATTCTTAATGAGCGCTTGATAGAAGATGGTTAGTTTTTTGCATCAGCATCAGGGACAGCGGCAGCAAACTACTGACCTATTTCTATCTGCTGGTCAAAGCAGGCTCTATTTGATGAAAAAGCACGTCGCTGCTAAAACTACCCTAACCACTTGGAGACTCCCCTTTAGCAGTTTTACTGCTACAGGGCGTCCGCCCTGCACAGGATCACGTGTATAGATATGTGATCCTGAACTTCCGTATATCGGGCGCAAGTGCACAGCGCCGGCGGCTTGCTCATACTATAATTCTATACAGTGGAGCTGATCAGCGGGTCCCACAGACCCAATGTTCGCCGGCACCCGCTGATCGTTTGGTACACATGGCGATCTGTCTATGTAAACAAGGCAGACCGCCGTTCTGTCAGTAAAGAAGGCATGGATCCTGTGTTCCTGCAAAGCAGAGACACAGATCTATGCCTCTCTTTAGTCAAAGCACTTCCCCCACAGGAATAAAACACCAGCTAGGCACACAGTTAACCTTTTGATCCCCCTGATGTTAATCCCTTCCCAACCAACGTCATTAAAACAGTGACAGTGCATATTTTTAGCACTGATCATTGTAATAATATCACTGGTCCCCAAAAAAGTGTCAAAAGAGGCAGTTAGTGTCCAATTTGTCTGCCGCATGTCGCAGTCCTGCTATAAGTTGCTGATCACCACCATTACTACTAGAAAAAATAACAAAATAAAAATTTTATAAATCTATCCCATAGTTTGTAGATACTATAACTTGTGCAAACCAATCAATATAAATTAGATTTTTTAAATTTTTTTATTCGATAGGTTTTATAACAGACAAATTTTTTTTCAAATTTGCTTTTTTTTTGGTTACAGCGCAAAAAATAAAATCTGCAGAGGTGATCAAATACCACCATAAGAAAGCTCTATTTGTGGGGAAAAAGTACAGAAATTTTATTTGGGTACAGCATCGCACAACCACGCAATTGTCAGTTAAAGAAACACAGTGCCATATCGCAAAAAATGGACTGGTCAGGAAGGGGGGTAAATCTTCCAGAGCTGAAGTGGTTAAAACATTTTTTTTCCATACTGAATGTATTTTGATTAGGTTCAAGTCAATCTAATTGTAAAAGAAAAAAATCAATAAAGGCTAGTACACAAGATCATAAAATCGTGGGAAAAATATCGCTTTCGAAGTGATTGTACGATAATCTAATAATTGGTACACAACTTTCGAGAGCTTATCACAACAGTTCATCCAAAATTATCCAAGGAGACAAACACGAAAATTTTCATTTATTCAGTTTCCAGACCACCCACTGCGAATTTACTGCGGCAGGGCAGCCCGGCTGCACGAAACAACTTACCTGTACGTTGTTTGCACTTCCTGGTCTGGAGTGCGCATGCGCACCGCCGGATACCCGCTCCCGCCAATCAGCAGGTCCGGTAGCTGCGATGGGCACCCGCGATCGTTCGGGGGAATGACAGAACACAGGCTGCCTATATAAACAAGGCAGACCCTCGTTCTCTCACAGTGGAAGAAAGAGATCCTACTAATCAGGAATGCAGATCTCTCTCTTCGTCTAGTGTCAGCATCCCCCACACAGTTAGACCCCTTCACTTCAAGTGTCATTAGTACAGTAATGCCCCGTACACACGATCGGACATTGATCGGACATTCCGACAACAAAGTCCATGGATTTTTTCCAACGGATGTTGGCTCAAACTTGTCTTGCATACACACGGTCACACAAAGTTGTCGGAAAATCCGATCGTTCTGAACGCGGAGATGTAAAACACGTACGTCGGGACTGTAAAAGGGGCAATAGCCAATAGCTTTCGTCTCTTAATTTATTCTGAGCATGCGTGGCACTTTATGCGTCGGATTTGTCTACACACGATCGGAATTTAAAGGATCAGATTTTGTTGTCAGAAAATTTTATATCCTGCTCTCAAACTTTGTGTATCGGAAATTCTGATGGAAAAAGTCTGATGGAGCCCACACACGGTCGGAATTTCCGATAACAAGCTCCGATTGCACATACTCCATCGGAAAGTCCGACCGTGTGTACAGGACATAACAGTGCATTTTTTTAGCACTGATCACTGTATTGGTGTCACTGGTTTCCAAAAAGTGTCACTTAGTGTCCAATTTGTCCGCTGCAATGTCGCAGTCCCGCTAAAAATCGCTTATCGCAAAAAAAAGAAATCAATTCCATAGCTTGTAGACGCAATACATTTTGCTCAAAAATCAATATACGCTAATTGGGATTTTTTTTTACTAAAAATATGTAGCAGAATACATATTGGACTAAATTGATGAAGAAATTAGATTTTGTACATATTTTTATGGGATAGGTTTTATAACAGAAAGTAAAAAATATTGTGTTTTTTTTTCAAAATTGTTGCTCTTTTTTGTTTATAGCACGAAAAAATAAAAACCGTAGAGGTGATCAAATACCACCAAACAAAAGCTCTATTTGTGAGAAAAAAAGGAAATAAATTTTATTTGGGTACAGCGTCGCACGACCGCGCAACTGTCAGTTAAAATAACGCAGTGCCGTATTGCAAAAAATTACCTGGTCATTAAGGGTTAAAACCTTCTGGGGCTGAAGTGATTAACTGCTTTCCGCCCACCGGCCATCAAATGACGGCTGGGCGGCGCAGCGCGGCTCTCGCTCTGGGTGGATGTCATACGACGTCCTCCCAGAACGACCGCTCTTGCTCGGCCCCGGGGGCGCGCGTGTCGCGACGATCGGTGGTGTGTCAGTCTGACACACCACTATACCGATCTCGGTAAAGAGCCTCTGACGGAGGCTCTTTACCACGTGATCAGCCGTGTCCAATCACGGCTGATCACGATGTAAACAGGAAGAGCCATTGATCGGCTTTTCCTCACTAGAGGAGAGCTGATCGGCTTCTCTCCTGACAGGGGGGTCTGTGCTGATTGTTTATCAATGCAGCCCCCCCCTCGGATGCCCACCAAGGACCCCCAGGATGCCGCCAGGACCACCAGGGATGCCACCACACTGGACCACCAGGTATGCCACCCTAGACCACCAGTGAAATGCCAATCAGTGCCCAGGCAGCTGCCAATCAGTGCCCATCCCCAGTGCCTGCCAGTGCCACATATTAGTGCCCATCAGTGTCACGTATCAGTACCCAGCAGTGCCGCCTATCAGTGCCCAGCAGTATCCAGCAGTGCTGCCTATCAGTGCCACCCATAAGTACCCATCAATGTAGCCTTTCAGTGCCCATCAGTGTCGCCTATCAGTGCCCAGCAGTGCCACCCATGAGTGCCCATCAGTGCCTCCTATCAATGCCCATAAGTGCTGCATATCAGTGCCACACATCAGTGCCACCTATCAGTGCCCATCGTCAGTGCCACCTCATTGGTGCCACCTCATCGCTGCCGCCTTATCAGTGCCCATCAGTGCCACCTTATCAGTGCCCATCAGTGAAGGAGAAAACATACTTATTTACAAAATATTATAACAGAAACAAAAGTAAAACTTTTTTCTTCAAAATTGTAGTTTTTATTTATTTGTTTAGCATACAATAAAAATGCAGAGGTGATCAAATACCACCAAAAGAAAGCTCTATTTGTGGGAACAAAATGATAAAAATTCTGTTTGGGTACAGTGTAGCATGACCGCGCAATTTTCATTTAAACAGTGACATCGCTGAAAGCTGAAAATTGGCTTGGGCAGGAAGGGGGTGTGAGTGCCCGGCATTGAAGTAGTTAATCAGTACAGTATAGTTTTCATCTGATAATACAATACAATACATTACATCACAACCAAAGTTGTATTCTGTCACATGAGAATTTTCGTAAAGAGTAACCTCTTCATTTTTGATATGAAGATTAGCATGCAATAAAAAATGGATAATCGTTTATCTGATATTCTCATTGGGTGTACGACCCTTTACACAGCTAAATATGGGCTGTCATTGTATGTTGTTGCTGTGACTGTGAGAATCAAACTGTTCTGTAACTCCAAGTACAGATTTAAGGAATCCCCAAGCATGTTATTTTAAGGATCTGTGCATTTCCAAAAATTACATTTCCTTGCTGTATATTTTTTTTTTATTTAAATGTAATTTTAATTTAAAGTTTTGCATATGTACTTGCCCCCCATGGCAGTGTTCAGCTTTCCCCCATATAGTCTTTAATGGGATTGACTTCTAAGTTTGGGTTTGCCGGATATTGAAAAAAATTTGCCAAACCCTTAACAAATTCGACCAGGGCAGTTTCGCCCATCACTAGTGGTTATCAGTGGATTGAATCAGTCACCTTTTCCCCTAAAAGCAAGATATTCTCACTAGAGCCTATGGTCCAGGCTTTAAAGCATTATACAGCTGAAAGGGGTATCACCATCCCACGAGCAGATAATCCACTGTATAAAATGAATGCATAGTGTAATTCTGCAAAGAGAAAGTGACATCCCAATAAGGTGCTCCCAGATTGAGAAGACTAAGGAACGTTGGTAGAATCATCTTACCACTGAAATCTCCAACAAACAGAGGAGTATGTATATCACCATTGGATAAAGAAATAGCCATTGTAAGTGGACTTACCCTTGAAGGTACTTATAAGAATTAGATATTGTTCAGTATTTCATTATATAAGGTGATTCTCTCCTGATCCATTCAATTTCAGACAGATAATGTGATTGTGACAGTGACAACCACTTCCATCTAATGCTTCTTGGGAAAGAGGACAGTCAAGTTGGAATCTCCCAGCCAATTGCTTTTGTTCTTTCTACTGTAAATTAAGTTGGCACAAGGGTGTCTGCAGAGTACATAAATATGCACTCTTGACCAATGCAAGCATGCAAGCTTATGCACCTTTCTTTAGAAGGAAAGGTTGTTTGGTGCATGTATGATAAAGTTACATCTAGTAATGAGCAGTGATTATAAGGAACATAATCTTGCAGTGATTCTACTGATTTCGCCGTTGGCAGAATCACACATTTTTACTGATTGAGCTGTTTTTTGTTTTTTTTTTGTAGAGGCGTGTATTTAAAGTAGTTTAGTTTACTTACATTGTAAATTTTGTTCTTTACTTTACGTGTGGTTATGTCTTTTTTTGCATGTTAGATGTTATTTGTAAAACATATGTGGCTTTACATTTTTTTATTGTACTCTATTTGTATTCTTTATGTGATAGAAACTGTAAATTATTTAGGCTAACAGGAAGCCATTTTTTTAGGACAAGAGTGGGTCAGGGATAGTTGGAATCAGTATAGACGCAAAATACTCTTGCGCCCAGGTGTATTGGCTAAATGATCCCAAGGGTTCAAGAAGGACTATGGGTTTCGGCCTTGCTGCTCTTCAGGATGGGATTATCCTAGTAGTAATGATAAAAAAGAGAGAGAGAGCGCACCAGCCTAGTGCATTATCCTTGATAAATTTATTAGTTAAAACCAAGGCTAAAATCTACTCACGAAGGTAGGAGAAAAAATCGCATTGTAAGAAGAGGACGTACGGACTGCTGCTGGCTCCAGCAGCAGTCTGTATGTCCTCTTCCTAGGACCTGGAAAAACTGCTACCATTGGACCAATCGCTTCTGTGCCTATATACAATGCGATTTTTTCTCCTACCTTTGTGAGTAGATTTTAATCCTGGTTTTAACTAATAAATTTATCAAGGATAATGCACTAGGCTGGTGCGCTCTCTCTCTCTTTTTTATCATAGTTGGAATCAGTTTCCATAACCCTCAAAAGCCATTTAAAGGTCATTGCAGTCTTAAAAACCACCTTAATTTTACTTCCATATAACTCCACTGCATTTTATCAAAATGGCGGAATCGTCTCAAGTTTTGCCTGAATTTTGGAGTAATAAAAACTAATTTAAAAAAAAAAAATGTATCCAACTTCTTTATGTCTGGGCATTCATGATGATTCAGTGGCTTCGGTCATTTTTGTGTCTCTGATCTGGAACAAGTACACTATATTACCAACAGTATTGGGGCACTTGCCTTTACACACACATAAACTTTAATGGCATCCCAGTCTTAGTCCATAGGGTTCAATATTGAGTTGGCCCACCCTTTACAGCTATAACCACTTCAACTCTTCTGGGAAGGCTGTCCACAAGGTTTAGGAGTATGTCTATGGAAATGTTTGACCATTCTTCCGGAAGCGCATTGGTAAGGTCAGGCACCGATGTGGACGAGAAGGCCTGGCTTGCAGTCTCTGCTCAAATTCTTTTTTTTTTCAAATATTTTATTTAACAGAAAGGCAGTTCCATGTCAGAAAAGACCATAATAAAGAAATAGCGGTATTCCAGTAAACATAGCACAGGTACAACCAAGCAAAAGGAATTAAGACACCAAAAATGGAACATTGAACATTTAGACTGTACCTATGAGGTATAAACATTTTCCCAAGTCCATATAGGATTGGAAAGTATCATAGCACTGGATACCTTTAGAAACTGGGACCACCCAACTCTTTTAAAATATACATCAAGAAAAGAAAAAAGAAGTGTAGAAGCAGTAGACAAGAAAGACCGAGTATGGAATAGGGGATGAAAGGAAAAAAAAAATATATGAATAAGTTTGATTATATGGACATAGTGATAGTTTACTTCATCAAAGGAACCCAGTAGTCTCTTGCAAACAGTACTCTATTCATCAAAAGGAGCCTTCCCTTCCTCAGAGAAGACAAACATGTTCCACAGCGTCCATGTTTTAGAGTATCTTTTACGCTTATGATGTGCTGTCAGGAATAAGTCCTCCATTTTATTTATTTATTCCACTTTTTTAAACCATAGGCCAATGGTCGGTGCCTTTGGACTCTTCCAAATAAAAGGAATGCAAGACTTAGCGGCGTTAAGGAGATGTCAAATAATCAATCGCTTGTAAATTTTTGCTGGGGTGGTAGAGACATGCAGAACAAAAAAGGCCGGATCATCCAGAACCCTATAATCTGTAAATTTTTGCACAAGCCTCCAGACCTCAGTAGTGTATAAGTTTGCGGCAGGACCAAAAGACGTGCTGTAACGTCCCCCACTCCTCCTGGCATCTTCAACAATGGTCGGAAGTGTTAGTGAAATATGTATGAAGTTGAGACTGGGTATGATTCCACCTTGTCAACAGCTTAAAATTAGTTTCTTGAACCCTTGTACATATCGAGGACTTAAGGGAGAATCTGATGATGTTATCACGTTGGACAGCCGTAAAAGTTTGATGTAGGTCAGACTCCCATTTCAATAGGCAGGGCAAATGGTAGTCGTCTGGGGACGTGATCAATAAGTTGTAGGTTTTAGAGAGGGCATGGGGCTAAACCCTGTCATCAGAGCAATATTCCTCAAACGTGGTAAGACTATGACTAAAATCACTTGGAGATGATAAGCACTGTAAGAAGTGATGTAACTGTAAAGCCCTCCAAAAGTCGGAATGGGCCCAGCGTGCTAGTTAGAAAGGAAATAGAGGGCCAAGCAGTATCTGTCAGGAAACGAGACGCTCCATAGAATCCAGAGTCTGATAAGGCTTGAAAGGTCGAATCATGAAGACCCGGCGAGAATTGTGGATTGCCCAGCACCGAGAAAAGTGGAGAGTCTCGAGAAGAGATGGGAGGTGCGTTCTAATAGATGCAAGCATATTTGCGTCGTCGGCCCTTTCAGGGAATGTAGTTTCAAAGCCCGAGGTAGCACCTCATAACACCACGGAGTTCCAGAAAGTGGAACCTGACTTTGAGCTTGTTCAAGCTGATGCCATAGTTCAGTGTCGTAGTGGCGGCACCAGTCAATGAGTCTCCCTAAATGAGCCGCTTGATAATATTTTGGGATATCCAGGACTGACAATCCTCCATATTGCTTTGGGAACGACAGCTGATGACGATGAAGTCTAGGGCGTTTATGTGCCCAGATAAAGTCAATGAGTAAAGATTGGGCTTGTTTGAAGTAACTAGGAGGAATTACTTAGAAAGGGCTTGGAAAAGATACACAAATTTCAGTAGACTAATCATTTTTATTATATTGCAGCGTCCAAACCAGGAATGCAATCCATGATGCCATGTATCAAGCAAAACTTTCATTCTTCTTAGAAGTGGAGGAAAATTAAGGTCAAAGGTGCGAGATAATTTGGAGGGTATATATGTGCCTGGATATTTCAAGGCAGATTCTGTCCATTTGAATTTGAAACTTAATTGCAAATTCCAAAGGGTGGGTTGAGGAATCTCCACTCCCATAGCCTCAGATTTGCTAAAGTTAATATTTAGGTTGGACAATGTTTCGTACAGGTTAAACTCTCGGAGCAGATTAGGCAGGGATATTGTTGGATTAGTCAAGGAGAAGAGCATATCATCGGCATATGCCGACACGTTCTGTTGAACGCCTCTGACATCCAAGCCCATAATATCTGGATTTAAACAAATTTTGCAAGTGAAGGGTTCAAGTGGCAGGTCAAAGAGGAGAGGGGATAAGGGGCACCCCTGCCTTGTCCCATTATTAATGTAGAATGGTTCAGAGAGGACCCCACTAGCCTTAACTTGCGCAGTCGGGCTAGAATAGATTTTGGTAAACCCATAATTAAGCATAGTCGCCCCAAGGTCCACATGTCTTAAGATCGCAAGCGTCTGTACCCAGGAAACCGCATGGGGTACGGGTCACATTAGCTATATGGATCAGATTAAGGACTTTGACTGTGTTGTCTCAGGCTTCACGGGTCGGAGTGAACCCAACCAGATCCAAATGGACCAGTTGTGATAAATGATGTTGAAGTCTAGAGACCAAAATCTTCATAAACAACTTGAGATCAACATTCAGCAGGGATATTGATCTATAGCTCCCGCAAGATGTTGAATCTTTCCCCTCTTTAGGGATTATGGAAATATGGGCCTTTGGAGTTTTCCTGGGAAAGACCGAGCGAATTGTAGAGGTTGACCATGTAAGGGCCAAGAGTAGGGAGGAGGAGTTTGTAATACTGTATCATGAAGCCGTCAGGTCCTGGGGCTTTGCCCGTTTTGGTCATGCCAATAGATCGCTGAAGTTCCTCCAGTGTGATAGGGGCCTCTAGTTCTTCTTGCACCTTAGAGGATAGTGTAGGCAAATGAGACGAGATGAGATAGTCCTCTAACTGAGTCTCAGAGGGAGAGTGGACCCTTATAAGTTTATAAAGTGAGGAAAAGAATTCTCTAAATTCTTGTGCTATCTGGTTAGGTAGGGTGACTTTTTGACCAGTTGAAGTTGAAAGTTTGGGATCAGGCCAGCATAAGGCTACACTTATTGCCCGATTCATAGTATTGTTTCCGACAAACTTGTAATGCCTCTTTGGCTTTATATTGCATCAAATCAGTGATTTGTCTACGTAAGGTCAATAGTTCCCATTCCAAGATTGGAGATGGAGCATGTTTATGTCGGGATTCTAGATTATGGATCTCTATCAAAAGAGAGGCAAGTTTTTCCTTGTGATCTCGTTTGAATTGTGATCCATGCTTGATTAGTACTCCCCGGATGACTGCTTTGTGAGCCTCCCAGATAATCCCGGGGTTACAGTCTGAGGTATCGTTTGATTGAAAGTAAAAGCCCAACTCCCTGGTTACCTCCGCTAGGACATTTGGGTCCTGTAGAAGGCTTTTGTTCAATTTCCATGACCGGTTCCTGGAGGGCGGTATATCAGAAATCACATAGGTCAAGACAATAGGTGCATGGGCGGACCATGTAATTGTGCCGATAGAGGCATCCAGAATGGCATTAAGTTGACAATGTGGTATTAAGAAAAAACCTATACGTGTGTATAGTTTATGAGGAGAGGAATAGAATATATAGTCTCTTTCTCCAGAATGGAGTCAACACCATGCATCTACCAATTGTGCCTTATGTATGGCTTGCACTATCCATTTGCAGGAGCCAGGAGGAATAGAGGAGGTGCCTGATGAGGTATCAACTGAGGGAATCAGAGGTATGTTAAAATTACCCCCCAAAATCACTTGGTCCTCAGCGAACTAAAAAAGTTTGCCAAGACTACAACTGAGTAAGAGGTCCTGATGATCGTTAGGTGCATATAGTGTTGCCAAAGTCACCCCAATGTCAGCAATTTTGCCTTTAATAAACAGGAATCGCCTATCAGTGTCAACAAGAGTACTCAGACATGTTCATGGTAGTCTGCCCGAGAGTATGATAGAGACTCCCTTAGATTTGGAAGTTTTATTGGTAGAATGGTATGTCGTAGAGTAAAACCGTTTTTTAAGGAAGCGAAGTTTGTCATCCCTAAAGTGAGTTTCTTGAATAAATGCTATATCCGCATGAGTGTGTTTCAAGTCATGCTATAGCATATGTCTTTGCTTCGGGACATTAAGCCCCTTAGCATTGAGGGATACTAAACGTATGGTGTCCATAAAGAAAAAAACGGTATTGGGGAGAGAAAAGGAGGGATGAAAGAGGAAAAGGGGAGAGGGGAGGGGGGGCGGGTAGGCATAAGTAGAGACAGGTTAGGAAAGGAAGGGATCAAGAAAGAAATCAGAAAAAGTGGAGAGGCTGTCGTTGAGGTACGCAGCCTTTGAACTAAATAAGCAAAATTTTTAAAAAACGCTCGCCGACTCTTGGTCAGATTAATGAGTGTTAACCTAAATGATAGAGTGGTTTGACTAGACCCAGAGAAAGGAACCCCCGGCCAGTCTCACCCACCCTGGCAATAGAGAAAGAACACATATGGCAAAAATAAAAGCCGAGTTCCCCTGTAAAAAAGAATTCAAAGTCAGCAGCTACAAAAAGTGTAGCTGCTGACTTTTAATAATCAGACACTCACCTGTCCCATGGTCCAGCGATGCGGCGTACGAAGCCCCGCTACTCTCCCCCTCCTCTCCACCGCGCCGGCATTCATACTGTGGGTGCCCGGCTGTGGCTTCACAGCCGGGCACGCACTGCGAATGCGCAAGCTGAGCTGCGCGCTGTGATTGGCCGGGCAATCTTCTGGGACCTGTGACGTGTCCCAGAAGATTGCAGGGAGGGAGGGGGTGAACTTCCTTTCGTCACCGCAGAGCCCCGGGAGGAAGTGGGAGCTGGATATTCGCCCCCCCAAAAAAAATGACATGCCAAATTTGGCATGTCAGGGGGTCACCGTCAATTAAATCGGAAATTCCATTTTTGGGTGGAACTCCACTTTAAATGCCTATATTTTACACCCCCCCCCCACACACACACACACACACACACACACACACACATGGGAGGGATGAATAGAGGAACAAGAGAGGAGCAAGGACAGAGAACCACATAAGTCCATCACAAGGACTCCATCAGGAGAGGTATTTACCAAACCCATCAGCAAATCCAATGGTACAGTTGTTGTAACTGTATCAGCCAATTTGCCTGTGTTTAAAACACAATTATAATATAGGTAATGCAAATAAAGAAAAGGAAGAGGAAAAAGGATATGTGTAACGTGGGTGTAGTTAGGTCTATCCCAATAAAACCAAATTAATACATATAGAGTCAGTCCCCCCTACATCCCTTATTCGATCACCCATTTCCGGAGAGCAATAGGACATGTTCAGGGGGTGAATTCCCTGAGGAGCTGTAAAAAAGCCTCAAGTCTCCCAACAAGGAGAGAGACAACCTAAGAGGGCCTGACGATGAGGAGGGCACTGAGTGTGGTCGCCCAGAGCCCTAGACGTCCTCAAGGTAATACAGACTCCTCTCCGTGAAAGGGGCGATCAATTGATCATAATAACAGACAGACAAGAGAAACAATAATGCCCTGTATACACGGTCGGACATTGATCGGACATTCCGACAACAAAATACATGGATTTTTTCAGACGGATGTTGGCTCAAACTTGTCTTGCATAAACACGGTCACACAAAGTTGTCGGAAAATCTGATCGTTCTGAACGCGGTGACGTAAAACACGTACGTCGGGACTATAAACGGGGCAGTAGTCAATAGCTTTAGTCTCTTAATTTATTATGAGCATGCGTGGCACTTTGTGCGTCAATTTGTGTACACACGATCGGAATTTCCGACGACGGATTTTGTTGTTGGAAAATTTTAAAGCAAGCTTTCAAACTTTGTGCGTCAGAAATTCCGAAAATGTGTGATGGAGCCCACACACGGTCGAAATTTCCGACAACAAGGTCCTATCACACATTTTCCATCAGAAAATCCGACCGTGTGTACAGGGCATAACACTTAAGAAGCATGTCATCAGGGAATATATTCTAGGGGATCCTCTCGAGAACAAGAGATCCCCCACTACCCACCCTCGCCCATAAGGCTAAGGGGAGGGGCTGCCCCCATCCAGCTGGGAGGCCCCAAAGGAAGTCTGTCAAGTTCCATCACTACAATAAGCCTATGAAACAGTACATAACACCATTTAACAGATAATGAACAGCAGCTTCACATTACATATTCTGACATTATGGTATAGAAAGCAGAGAAAACATTAAGGCACTAAGTCCTCCTAAAAAGGAGTTATTGTTAAGGAAAGGCATACAGTGGGGCAAAAACGTATTTAGTCAGCCACCAATTGTGCAAGTTCTCCCACTTAAAAAGATGAGAGATGCCTGTAATTGTCATCATAGGTATACCTCAACTATGAGAGACAAAAATGTGGAAACAAATCCAGACAATCACATTGTCTGATTTTGAAAGAATTTATTTGCAAATTATGGTGGAAAATAAGTATTTGGTCACCTACAAACAAGCAAGATTTCTGGCTCTCACAGACCTGTATCTTCTTCTTTAAGAGGTTCCTCTGTCCTCCACTCATTACCTGTATTAATGGCACCTGTTTGAACTTGTTATCAGTATAAAAGACACCTGGCCACAACCTCAAACAGTCACACTCCAAACTCCACTATTTTGAAAACAAAAGAGCTGTCGAAGGACACCAGAAACAAAATTGTAGACCTTCACCAGGTTGGGAAGACTGAATGTGCAATAGACAAGCAGCTTGGTGTGAAAAAATCAACTGTGGGAGCAATAATTAGAAAATGGAAGACATACAAGACCACTGATAATCTCCCTCAATCTGGGGCTCCACGCAAGATCTCACCCCATGGGGTCAAAATGATCATGAGAACGGTGAGCAAAAATCCCAGAACCAAATGGGGGGACCTAGTGAATGACCTGCAGAGAGCTGGGACCAACGTAACAAAGGCTACCAACAGTAACACACTACGCCGCCAGGGACTTAGATCCTGCAGTGCCAGATGTGTACCCCTGCTTAAGCCAGTACATGTACGGGCCCGTCTGGGGTTGCTAGAGAGCATTTGGATGATCCAGAAGAGGATTGGGAGAATGTCATATGGTCAGATGAAACCAAAGTAGAACTGTTTGGTAGAAATACAACTCGTCATGTTTGGAGGAGAGAGAATGCTGAGTTGCAACCAAAGAACACCATACCTACTGAGAAGCATGGGGGTGGCAACATCATGCTTTGGGGCTGTTTCTCTGCAAAAGGAACAGAACGACTGATCCGTGTACATGAAAGAATGAATGAGGCCATGTATCATGAGATTTTGAGTGCAAACCTCCTCCTATCAGCAAGGGCATTGAAGATGAAACTTGGCTGGGTCTTTCAGCATGACAATGATCCCAAACACACCGCCCGGGCAACGAAGGAGTGGCTTCCTAAGAAGCATTTCAAGGTCCTGGAGTGGCCTAGCCAGTCTCCAGATCTCAACCCTATAGAAAACCTTTGGAGGGAGTTGAAAGTCCGTGTTGCCCAGGGACAGCCCCAAAACATCACTGCGTGTGACAACCTTGTGAAGACTTACAGAAAATGTTTGACCTCTGTCATTGCCAACAAAAGATATATAACAAAGTATTGAGATGAACTTTTGATATTGACCAAATACTTATTTTTTACCATAATTTGCAAATAAATTCTTTCAAAAATCAGACAATGTGATTGTCTGGATTTGTTTCCACATTTTGTCTCTCGTAGTTGAGGTATACCTATGATGACAATTACAGGCGCCTCTCATCTTTTTAAGTGGGAGAATTTGCACAATTGGTGGCTAGAAAAATACTTTTTTGCCCCACTGTATATCAAAAATGTCATTGAGTGCAGTGAAGGAAAATATCAGGGGAGATTTTTCCCTCAATTGGGGATAGATAGTTCAGTTGTTCACCATGCTTAGATTAAAGCAGTCCAGTGGTCCATGTGGATCCAGCGGTCAAAAATTAAGAAACAAATTTGTTTGTTTGTTCTGCAACCAGATTAGACAGCGAAGTGTCTAATAAATTAGTGTCTCTGATTTATACTATGCAAAGTTATACTTCTCAGAACAGAAAAGTCATTGCCAGAGGTGCTGTTTCTAAAGAAAGAATGATCTGCAGCTCCATATAGCGAGTCCAGCATAAGGCAATAAAGCAAAGAGCGTCAGACAACAGTGTTGTAGTGAGTATGCTGATTATGGCACCCATTTACAACTCACGTGACCCCTCCGGTGTCAGTGCTCAAGAGCGTCAGCTTGTTCTCTGCAATCACAGGGGAGGATATCACATATGCAGATGTCTCTGTTTGGCCAGCCGGCCACTAAAAACAGTTGGAGCCAATTCGGTACCTGGATGGACTCTGTCTCCATGTAGGTAAAGAGAGCAGGTAGGTCAGCCGGAGAGCAGAGAGTAAAGGAAGACTGTCCCTTACGCAATGTGGTTGACAGGGGGAAAACCCTATCTATAAGTGAATCCCAATTGACGTGCCAGCTGGCAGCTCCATCAAAGTCCACTGAATCATATTCCCAGGCTTTACTCAGGATCTTGTCTTTATGCATGTACCTGTGCAGGCGGCATATGACATTGCATGGTCTGGTGGGATCCGCAGACTTGGGGCCCAGGGCCCTGTGGATTCTATCAAACTCAATATTAATAGGAGGAAAAGCGTCCAGCACCTTGTGCAGGATGGCCTTGGCAGTGTCCGGCAGATTATCTGTACCCGTGGCTTCCTGGAGACTGTGGAGGCGCAAGCTGTTTTGGCAGCTCTGATCTTCTAGGTCCTCCAAGTGAAGTTACAGGGCTACTGCTGCATCTACATGGGGTTGCTGAATAGTCTCCAGATCTATCACCCTTTGCTCCAGTGCACTAAGCAATGATTCCCCAGTAGAAATGTGACAGGGACTGTACATCAGCTTTAACAGTTTGTAGGTCTTGGCGATGCACATTCTCCAGCCGGGGGATGAGAGCCTCTATGTCCGCCTTGGTGGGGGGTGTTGTATGAGCACCCTGAGGTCAGCATCTGCCCGATGCATTCGTGAATGCTGAGGGAAATGAGGGGTGGTCCTGAAAAGAGCCTTCCGAGAATGTGTCCAAAGCCGTAGAAGGGCTTGGTGAAGCAAGCGGCCCCTGAGTATTGAGAACTCCACTAGGGGAGCCATGTGGCTCCGCCATCTTGGTTCCGGGGAGGCCTCCCTGAAGCTAGGAAAGAAACGTTGGACTTCCCTTCTATTTTTCCCTTCTATCTATCTATCTATCTATCTATCTATCTATCTATCTATCTATCTATCTATCTATCTATCTATCTATCTATCTATCTATCTATCTATCTATCTATCTATTCCACCTTCCCACTTACAACAAAATCCATCCTTGATTAGAGGAATGGGTGGAATGTTTAACTCATTATCTATCTGTCCAGCTATATATCCTCACTTATCTAACTTACTTTTTAACAGTAAACAATTAGCATTTTTCTACAGAAGTCCTTTGCTGAGCCACTACATACAGTATGTCTAGTTCATACCATCTACTACATCGACTTTGTTGTCATTATTAGGATTCTATGAAGTCATGTTATGGCTGTGGAACTCTAATGAAAATAATTATTTCTCATATGCTATCATAAATATAAAAGCCAGACACATCAATAGTGCTGGGGTGTGTAGTTGCAGGTCTTTCCAGAAGTATTTCTCACTGGTATTTATGGTCAGCGACACATTACCTCTCCCTTTCTGTCTTCTCAACCCTTCCTGGAACATACAGATCAATAGCTGTTATTAAGTCTGCATTTATGAGGTGAGTTAAATGACCACAATTCTCAATATTAGCACACGAATATGGCATGTTCTGAGGCCGCGGGACATAATGCAAAGGGAAGTGTATGATCTCCTCCATATCATTAACAACCATTGTCGACAGGAAGGCATTGTAAGGCCAGGTCACGAGCGCTCAGACCGCACCTGCTGCAAACCACGGACAAAAGACTTTAAAGGAGCATGAAGCCTGAAACCAAAGATTACATTACCTGATAAAATAGTAAAAACTTTCACAATTATGTATGTAAACATCTACAAATATTTACAGGAAATTAGATGTTTGACATTTAATGTACAACATGTTTAAAAAAAAAAAAAAAAACACTGAAATTGCAAGTTAAAAAATCAGTGCATGCTTGAACACTATGAGGTTGATATACTAAAGGCAAATAGAGTGTGCACTTAGCAAAGGTCAGTTGCACTCGGCAAGTGCAGTTGCTCCAGAGCTTAGTAAATAAGGTAAAGCTTCATTTGCAAAGAATACGCAATGACATGCAAGTAAAATAATAAAAAAAAAAACAACAGTAAAACCAATATATCTCACCTGGGAACCCACGTGAGAGAGGGTGGACTTTAACCGCTTCAACCCCGGAAGATTTTACCCCCTTCCTGACCAGAGCGTTTTTTGCGATTCGACACTGCGCCGCTTTAACTGACAATTGCACAGTCGTGCGACGTGTCCCCCAAACAAAATTGACATCCTTTTGTCCCCACAAATAGAGCTTTCTTTTGGTGGTATTTGATCGCCTCTGCGATTTTTTTTTTTGCGCTATAAAGAAAATAAGAGCGACAATTTTGAAAAAAATGCATTATTTTTTACATTTTGCTATAATAAATGTCCCCCAAAAATATATAAAAAACATTTTTTTCCTCAGTTTAGGCCGATCGTATTCTTCTACATATATTTGGAAAAAAAAAAATCGCAATAAGCGTTTATTGATTGGTTTGCGCAAAAGTTATAGCGTTTACAAAATAGGGGATAGTTTTATGGCATTTTTAATAATTCAGCGATTTTTATTGTGACTGCGACATTATGGCGGACATGTCGGACATTTTTGACACATTCGCTAAAAAAATGCACTGATTCCTGTGTAAATGACACTGGCAGTGAAGGGGTTAACCACTAAGGGGGCGGGGAGGGGTTAAGTCAGTACTAGGGAGTGATTACTAACTGTAGGGGGGATGGGCTAGCGGTGACACTACGCTGATCACTGCTCCCGATGACAGGGAGCAGAGATCAGTGACACTTGTCACTAGGCAGAACGGGGAGATGCTGTTTACATCAGCATCTCCCCGTTCGTCCTCTCCGTGAGGCGGTGATTGAGTCCACGGGACCCGCGACCCGACTCACGGAGCTCCCGGCACAGCGGGGAATTCAAATGGACGTACCTGTAAGTCCATTTGCCCAGCCGTGCCATTCTGCCGACGTACATCGGCGTGCGCCGGTCGGGAAGGGGTTAAAGTGGTTGTAAACCCTTTACAACCACTTTAACCTGCAGGTAAGCCTAGATTAAGGCTTACCTGTAGGTGCTTGTGATATCTCCCAGACCTGTACGGTCTAGGAGATATTTGCAAATCGCCGTAGGGCGATTTCTTCTGCGCATAGTAGCCCATTATGCTTTACCTTTGCAGGGAAAAAAAGAGGAAGTAACACCCATCAGGGTTTACTTCCTCGTTAACGGCACAAAATGAGACACATACACATATGTTTATATAAAAGTTATATTTTATTTAAAAAATTACTTATAATAATTGATAAAAACAAGGCTTCTAAATGAGCCAACGCAAGGGGAACAACCCCTAGAAAGATACCCTCCAAATACAATGTGGAATTGAATCCTTGTTTTTATCAATTATTTTAAGTAATTTGTTAAATAAAATAGATTTTTTTAAATATAAACATATGTGTCTCAAAGTCCACCCTCTCTCACATAGGTTCCCAGGTGAGATATATCTGTTTTGTCTATGTTTAGGCTGTGGCACGTTCTAGAAAGCTGATTTGCTAAAAAACAAAACAAAAACAAAAAAAAGTATTTTGTTTGCACATGATTGGATTATGGAAGTCAGCAGAGCCTCTGCTCATCTACTATGCTCTGGAGCAACTGCACTTTGCAAAGTTCACTGTCTATTTGCCTTTAGTAAATCAACCCCTATGTGCCAAATGACATATTCAGAAGGTCTTCCAGCTGCTGTGCACATAGTGCAAGTTCTAGGATTCTTTATGACCTCTTGGTTTCATCTATGCTGGCTGCACAGCTCAGAGATCATAGGCTTTCCATATATCCCTCCCCTCTCAGTATGCCTTTAGGCGCCTACATTTGCATAAGGGGCAGAAACTATCCTTGTGCAGAACAATGTGGCTCCTGCTAGTTCTGCCCTTTGTCCTCTCTTCTCATTTACTAAAAGCTGTTTTTCATAAAATGGGGAGGGAGTAGAGAGGGATAGAACAGCCCTATTACACGCCACGTCCTGGAAAAGAATGAGAATAATTCTTAGAGATAAGTTCCTGCAAGGGAATGATTACATCAGTGTCCTCAGATAGTAGTGCTGCCTTCGTCACCCATCACCTCCCTCTATTGCTGATGAACAGACCCAAAAAGACGGCACATGCATAATATATATATATACACAGGGATTTCCGGTGCAGTTCCGGCACCACCACAACTGAATGTATTTTTTGCCAAGGATTGCTGGGGTGTGCTGGAGGGTCTATTGATGCTGGCTGCTGGGGATCTGTTGTCATTGTTGGGAGTCTATTTTTGTGTGGGGGTCTATTGGGCAGGTCTATTGTTGATGGCAGTGGGTCTACTGTTGCTGGGAGAGATCTACTATTGAGGGAAAGGTCTACTGTTGCTGGCTGCTGGAGGATCTGTTGTTGCTGGTTGGGTCTATTGTTGTTGGGGTGGTGTTTTGTTGTGGGGGGGGGGGGCATTGTTGCTGTGTGGGGGATCTATTGCTGGGGTGGGGTCTATCAAATTCCATACAGATTACTTAGTAGCACAAAATGATACTTGGTTTTGTATTCTCTATAAGGGACGATTTTGGGAAGTTGGTAGGGGTTGGAGCCAAGAGACAGTGCTCAGAGGTGGGTAGGGGGCAGAGACGAAGGGTGACTCAGAAGGAGGGAGTATCTGCACCTATTTTCTGAGAAAAAAAGCTCTGTGTATATATATATATGTTGCATGGATTTGCAAGTATGCATGCACATTTGCAATTTCAGAGTTTTTGCATAAAAAACAAACAAAAAAAAACTTTAAAGGCTATGCTTGCTAAGTGCTGGAACATAAAGAGCCTCAATTGTGGTGTAATTTTGGGACAGAATTTTACCTAGCCAAGGTTGCCATACACTTCAGACTACCATGTCCATCTTGCCCCCCCCCTCCCCCCCCGATAGTGACATATGTACTAAGCCATCCAGCCCAATGCCAGCATTTAGACCTGTTGTTTGTAGGGAGATGTATCAAGTGATGCTGTATTTGATATTTTAATTTAACATGTCCAGGCAAGACTCCACTTGAATGTTTCAACTAGATGTTTGCTAGGACTGGACTGCTTATCAACAATAAAACATATTAAAACCGAAAAACAAAAATGTAATATATATCAGCATACTAATACCGGTAGTTAGATGTTGTGGCTGCATTAGCTTTCTTTTTAGGCTTTTTTTCCCTTTATTTTCACACGTTGATCTGCCAGTAATTCTGTTATTTTTCAACTTCCTTAACCTTTTTCCGACTACGCACTCTAGTTTTACTGCTATAGTGCGGCTGCGTAGAATCACGTAAATACATGTGGTTGTTTATTTCCGGGAAGAGGGCGCAGCATGCACACCTGCCCACCCGACTGCCCTCTTACTGGCTCTTTTAGATGCGGATCAGAGGGTTCCGGCCAATGATTCGGAGTGGAAGACAGGAGAGATCTGTGTTAGTAAATAACACAGATCTCTCTATTGACAGCAGGGATGTGGCAGTTTTTGTCTCCCTGCAAAGCACATCCTTTAGTAAAAACAGCACACAGTTAACACATTAACACTTGCTAGGCACACAGTTAACCCTTGGCTTGCCCCAGATTTTAACCCCTTCCTACCCAGTGTCAATAGTACAGTGACAGTGCATATTTTAGCACTGATCGCTGTATTAGTGTCACTGGAGATGTCAATGTCCGTTAGCCAGTGCCCACAAAGTGTCAGTTAGTGTCAGACTGCCCCCACACTATCACAAACAATTCTGGTATATATACTGTCATTTGTAGCCACTATATCTTTCAGGCAAACCAATTGATATACACTTATTGTTTTTTTGTTTTTACCAAAGTCATGTAGCAGAATACATTTTGGTCTAAATTTATGAAGTTTATATATATATATATATATATATATATATATATATATATATATATATATTGGAAATGTTTTATAGCAAAAAGCAAAAAATACTGTTTTAATAATTTCAAAATTTTCAGTCTTTTTTTGTATACAGTGAAAAAAAATAAAAATCCAGTGGTGATCAAAGAAAGCTCTATTTGTGTGGAAAAAATTATATAAATTTAGTTTGTGTATAGTGTTTCAATGCTGTGCAATTGTCAGTTAAAGTAGCACAGTGCAGTAAAGCAAAAAAATGACCTGGTCATGAAGGGGTAAAATCTTCCAGGGGTCAAGTGGTTTAAATAGAACTTGCTGCCCAGCAAAAGTGACCCTTACATTGTGCTTACAATGGTCAGCTTTTATTCATTTGGTTAAAGCCTTTTTGCAAAATGGAAAGCAGTGTTAGCTGGAGTTATGCCGTGTACACACGACTGGACTTTTCGACAGCAAAGGTCCGACGGAACGAATCCGCCGGACAATCCGATCGTGTGTGGGCTTCATCGGACCTTTGCTATAGAAAAATCAGACGGACTTTAGATTTGGAACATGTTTCATATCTTTCTGATGGACTGTATGCTAGTCCAAAGGACTTATGCCGCGTGCACACGGTCGGACTTTTCGGCTATAAAAGTCCGACAGCCCGTCCGACAGACTTTTAACGGACATTTGGCAGACTTTTGGCGGACTTGCGGCAGACTTTCTAACGAACGGACTTGCCTACATACGATCACACAAAAGTCCGACAGATTCGTACGTGATGACATACACCGGACTAAAATAAGGAAGTTGATAGCCAGTAGCCAATAGCAGCCCTAGCGTGGGTTTTTGTCCGTCGGACTAGCATACAGACGAGCGGATTTCTGGGTCCTGCGGATTTACGACGTAAAGATTTAAAGCAAGTTTCAAATCTAAAGTCCGTCAGATTTGCGGCTGGAAAAGTCCGCTGAAAGTCCGGGGAAGCCCACACACAATTGGATTGTCAGCCGGCTTTAGTCCGTCGGCGTCCGTCGGACTTTTGTAGACGAAAAGTCTGACCGTGTGTACGCGGCATAAAACCGACGCTAGGGCAGCTATTGGCTACTGGCTATCAACTTCCTTATTTTAGTCTGGTCGTACGTCATCACCTTCAAAACGATTGGACTTTGGTGTGATCGTGTGTAGGCAAGTCCGTTGCATCTAGACTCCGTCGAAAGTCTGTCAAAAAGTCCTTCAGAGTTCAGTCCGTCGAAAGTCTGCTCGTGTGAACACGGCATTAGGCTTTAATTTTTTAGTCGCTTTTGTAATGTCCATCAAATTCTACTACTCCATTTAACACAACTTTCTCCAGAGGTTGACAATGCTGGGTGTTTATGTTGTTCCTCTATAGACAGAGTGGGGGAGTGAGTGTAGTCACCCTAAGGGCCGGTTCACATTGGTGCGATGTCAGAGATTGGATGTGATTCGCATCGCACTGCAGTGAAAATCACACGTGATCTCTGTGCGATGCGATTTCAGCCATAAAGATCTTATGGCTGAAATGCACAATAAAAAAATTGTGTAGAATAATACTTGGCTATGTGTTTTACTTCAAATGACAGTTTGGGAGTAGGCAGTTACATTTAAAAAAAAATACAATGTAAAATTGACAAAGGACACCAACATAGTTGTAGCTTTGATCTTAAAAACTACAGGATAATAGTGTTGTGGTAACTTGCACCAGAAAAAAAAAAAAACAAGCATAATAATATTATTCTTGATATCACTAGAAAAAAAAAGCCTTCAGTATCATCAGTATCACCAGCAAAGCAGCTTCATTATTATCCCATTAACCTCCCTGGCGGTATGATTATTTCAGATTTTAGGTGCTGAAAGCGTTACAATTATTTTACATGGAAATTTGGCGTTTTATATTGTAGGTCTGTAATTATTAACAATAACACACTTAAATCTGTCCAAACAAGAGTCTAGTAGATATCCGGGGTATGATAAAGTTTGAAACACAAAAACATAAATTATAATATAATAAATAAAAATAAATAATTAAAAAAAAAATAAAATAATAATAATAAAATAAATTTCCCCACTAATCACTATCGCTCAGTTCTGCAAGTGTTCTAATTTACTATCGCTGTTTTCTAGCTGGTCTAAAGCCACTTTTGATGTAAAGGGACACTTTTTGGTTGCTATGGACAATCTCCAGTTTCCAGGCAGAAAGAACAGTATATATAACATAAAACTGCATGCAGGGCATAGGACAAAGCATTGGGGACAAAAGGGATGTGAAATATTTACATACAGTACTGTAATCTGTAAGATTACAGTACTGTATGTGTTATGGTTTTTACAATTTTTTGAATTTGCCACCAGGCTCCGCCCCCATGTGTCGCTCCGCTCGCAGGGAACGGAGCCTGGCACAGGGAGGCTTCGGAGGAGGATGGAGCCCACAGACACTGCGGGGGACATCGCAGGATCCCGGGGACAAGGTAAGTAAAGCCACACCAGGATCCTGTGATGTAATCCCGAGTGTGGCTCGGGGTTACCGCTAATGGTCCTGAATTTTAACCCCGAGCCACACTCGGGAAAACCGCCAGGGAGGCTACAGAAGAAGAGAATTGTGTGCTGCATTTCAACATTTCATAATTTGGCGCATCACGAATGTTAATTCTCCATTATGAACACTAGTTTACAAGACCGACCGCTTCTGCTTCCGAGCATGAGTGTTTGTACTTTGGACTTTTGTACGATGGACTTGTGTACACACACTCGGAAAATCCAACAACAGACATTTGTCCGCAGAAAATTTTAAAGCCTGCCGTCCAACATTTGTCTGCGGAAAATCCGACAACAATCATCCAATGGAGCGTACAAATGGACGGATTTTCCACCAACAGCCTGTCATCACACATTTCCCATCGGAAAATCCGATCGTGTGTACGAGGCTTAAGGCTATCCAAGTATATTACATTACTAATTTGTAATACAAATGTTATCCTGCATGCTGGATAGTTTTATGTATATAATTTGATTAAGCTGATATTAATATGGAGCACTAGAGATATGCAGCATAATGACAATCGCATTGAACATTTTTTTAAAGCCAAGCAAATTTCCAGGGACAGAAGTTTCTTTCCAGGGACAAATCTTTAAAGCCTGTTAATGTCCTTAGAATATGGGGACATTTGACGGCGATAACTGGACTGAGTGACCTGCTTTACGGAAATGCTACAATCCTGATCCCTGCTTTAACTGTTGTGTAATTTATTAGCACAAAATTCAGCCACAGCGGTTGAATTTAAAATTCACATTCTGCATTGCGGACTGAGCCGAATATTACTGTAACCTAGTTAGTCTCCTGGCAGTCGCCATCTATCATTAATAATAGTTGAGAAAGTGAAATGTCAGGTTGGTGGGACAATGAACATTTTGCAGCCTAAACCTGGATTAACACATCCTGAAAGAATTCTTGATTGATCACCGTCATAACAGCGCATAGATTACAGTGAGCACATTAAAATTGTGCTCTTTCTTTGTCCAGAATCAGGCCTTCATAGATAGGATTACTGAACGGCACACGCAGACCTCCCTCCCACATCCAATCCTTTTTACAGGAAAAAAAGGTCACTGTGTTATCTATTAACTTTTCTTATATAAGTAAAAGACATTTCCATTTTTCTGCTGTAGATTACCCACAGACGTAAGATGGCAGTTTTAAAAATCCTACAATTTTGACCATTTGTTTGCCAAAGAAAATGCCTGTCAAACAAACTCATCCTCATTGCTCAATATATTAGCTTTCAGCTGTATGACGTGATATAGCACAGAGCTCCTGACTACGATGGCAAGGTCCTAAGTGTCTTCTTGTAATCCTAACACTAATGCCCCGTACACACGAGCGGAATGTCCGTCAGAAAAAGTCCAACGGGAGCTTTTCATCGTATATTCCAATCATGTGTATGCCTCATCGGACTTTTTACGTCAAAAATTCTGATGGACCTAGAAAGAGAACATGTTCTAAATATTTCCAACTGAACCAATTCCTATCGGGAAAACCGCTCGTCTGTATGCTATTCCGACGGACCAAAAACGACGCATGCTCTGAAGCAAGTACGAGACAGAAGCTATTGGCTACTGGCTATTGAACTTCCTTTTTCTAGTCTCGTCATATGTGTTGTACGTCACCACGTTCTGGACAGTCGGACTTTGGTTTGATCGTGTGTACGCAAGACAGTTTCAGCGGAATTCCGTCGGAACTCCATCGGAAAAACCTTCAGAGTTTATTCCGACGGGAAAACCGGTCGTGTGTACAGGGCATTACCCTTCCTATAAATTTTACAGTAAACTTCCCTCTCATCCTAACAATAACCCTCACACCAACCCTCCAAGTAGCTTTAACCCCAACCTTTTATGTAAGCCTAACACAGGAGTGTCCAACCTTCTGACCTTCCTGAGTAATACAATTACATTTTTTTTGCAACATAACATAAAACTAGTGCAATATTTGACACTGTTTTTGAAAAACAAACACATCAATATGTGGTTTAAAGGATGTAGTAGCAATTCTCAATTAATTCTTAAAGCAGAGTTCCACCCAAAAATGGAACTTCCGCTTTTCGGAATCCTCCCCCCCATTTGGCAACTTTCAGGGGGGAGGGGGGAGAAGATACCTGTATAATCCAGGTATTTGCTCCCACTTCCGGGCATAGATAGCCACAGTATCCGCGGATATCTGCGCCATGTCCGGCGCCTCCTCCATCCCCCCCACTGTCTTCTGGGAGACACACAGGTCCCAGAAGACAGCAGGGACCAGTGGGATCGCGCAGCGCTACTCGCGCATGAGCAGTAGGGAACCAGGCTGTGAAGCCTCAAAGCTTCACTTCCTGATTCCCTTACCGAAGGTGGTGGCGCCTTCACCCGAGAGCCGAGGGACAGATTGGCTTCGGGTGCCGACATCGCGGGCACCCTGGACAGGTAAATGTCCATATTATAAAAGTCAGCAGCTGCAGTATTTGTAGCTGCTGACTTTAAAAAAAAAAAAAAAACATTTGGCGGGACTCCGCTTTATGGAGCTCAACAGATATTTTGGTTCTAATTTTGCCCTTTGTATGCTTCATCCTTGCAAAAAATTGCTCACAAATATAGGAGCTGCTGAAAACTGGTGACATGAATAAGGCGTGATTGCGGGAAGACAACATTTATAAAAGTCCAATAAGAGACACTGTCAAATTTTAATGTGTTCACTAAGTGTAAACAAATTAGCAAAAAAATTCCCCCCAAAAATCTAATTTTATAAGAAAGTTTATGATTTTGTGTTGGGTAGCATTCAAAACTGTCTTGGGCCACATGTGGCCCATGAGCTGCAAGTTGGACACCCCTGCCCTAACTTTATTGTTTTCTGTAACTCTAATACTAACCCCCTATAAATTTAGCACTAAATCTACCCTAACACTAACATTCCACGGAAGGCTCGTACTAACCCTAACACTAGTTAATACATTAACTCTCTCTAACCATCACACTAACCCTACCTGTAACCTCAGCACTAACCCTTACACTAACCTTTCCTGTAACGCACTTTAACCTTCTTTGTAACTAACACAAATCATTCCTGTACAACTAACACTAAACCTCCCTGTAACCCTCACACTAACTCTCCGTGTAACCCTTGCACTAGCTCTCCCTGTAACCATCACGCTAATCCACATTAACCATCACATCAATCCTCCCCAGGCCCTGATGACGTCTTCTGATGACAAAACACGCAGGGTAGAGCATCGGCATGTGACGTCATCGCATATAAGAGTGGAGCTTGGCCATCGTATTGGTTTGAAACATTGCCTGACTGCACAGATACCATGCTTTTTTATATTTAATCTATATGAGTGTTATTTTTTATTCAGTAAAACAAATTGATACATTTACTACACTATGAGAGGACCTTGCTTCTTCTCTTGATTTATATGCTTTGGAGATGCATTGTCTGGTTGTCTTGATGCGGGGAAGCCCAGAGCAGATGGTGTATGCTGGTGGATCAGGACCTCACTGTTTGTTTCTGGATTACAACTGCGTGTTATGACCGCTTGTAATTAGGTGGTTAGTACTGTCTGGTAAGAAGCTATGTGTGCTTCTTTGAGTGGTGGAGGATCTTTCTTCTTGCTACACATTTTTTCTTTTTGCTACACCTACATCTTATATCCTATATTGTTTACCAAGCACCACATGTAGATTAAGAATGGACTTTATTATTGTATAAACTAAAATATTCACTCTGGTGTAATTTTATCATGTTATGATGTTTTAACAATAAGCGCTGTACTTTTTCACTTATATCCTCCCTGTACACACGGTCGGACATTGATCGGACATTCCGACAACAAAATCCTAGGATTTTTTCCAACGGATGTTGGCTCAAACTTGTCTTGCATACACACGGTCACACAAAGTTGTCGGAAAATCCGATCATTCTGAACGCGGTGACGTAAAACACGTACGTCGGGACTATAAACAGGGCAGTAGCCAATAGCTTTCGTCTCTTTATTTATTCTGAGCATGCGTGGCACTTTGTGCGTCGGATTTGTGTACACACGATCGGAAATTCCGACAACGGATTTTGTTGTCGGAAAATTTTCTAGCCTGGTCTCAAACCTTGTGTGTCGGAAAATCCGATGGAAAATGTGTGATGGGGCCTACACACGGTCGGAATTTCTGACAACAAGGTCCTATCACACATTTTCCGTCGGAAAATCCGACCGTGTGTACGGGGCATAACACTAATCCTCCTTGAAATGGCAAAATACAGTTTAATTAAAGCTACCCATAGACATGAGATGACATTGATCTGATTTGTTTTTAACATGACATTGATGACATCATGTCCATGGTGGCAGGATAACTCCACCTCTGCACTGACATACATCTGAAAAATCAGCAGAACTTACTTTACAAGCCTATGTAGCACCCTGGTACAATTGCTTTCTTGGACCAGTCAGATTGTACCTAAAATCTATTGGGGAGATTTACTAAAACTGGTGCACACAGAATCTGGTGCAGCTGTGCATGGTAGCCAATCAGCTTCCGGGTTTTATTGTCAAAGCTTAACCACTTCAGCCCCGGAAGATTTTACCCCCTTCCTGACCAGAGCACTTTTTGTGATTCGGCACTGCGTCGCTTTAACTGACGTTGCACCCAAACAAAATTGACGTTCTTTTTTTCCCACAAATAGAGCTTTCTTTCGGTGGTATTTGATCACCTCTGAGATTTTAATTTTTTGCACTATAAACAAAAAAGAGGGACAATTTTGAAAAAAAAAGCAATATTTTTTACTTTTTTCTATAATAAATATCCACCAAAAATATATAAAAAAACTTTTTTTTTTTCCTCAGTTTAGGCCGATATATATTCTTCTACATATTTTTGGTAAAAAAAAACCCGCAATAAGTGTATATTGATTGGTTTGCGCAAAAGGTATAGCATCTACAAAAAAGGGGATAGATTTATGGAATTTTTATTATTAATTTTTTTTTTGGTAATGGCTGCATTCTGCGATTTTTATCGTGACTGCGACATTATGGCGGACACATCGGACCCTTTTGATACTATTTTGGGACCATTGTCATTTATAAAGCGATCAGTGCTAAAAATTTGCACTGATTACTGTGTAAATTACACTGGCAGTGAAGGGGTTAAACACTAGGGGGTGATGAAGGGGTTAAGTGTGTCCTAGGGAGTGATTCTAACTGTGGGGGGATGGGCTACCACCCACATGACAGCGATCACTGCTCCCAATCACAGTGATCTCTGTCATGTCACAAGGCAGAACGGGGAAATGCCTTGTTTACATAGGCACTTCCCCGTTCTGCGGCTCCATGACACGATCGCTGGGAGACCGGCGGACATCGAGTCCACCGGTCCCGCGGGCACGGTCACGCTGTACGCGGCGATTAACCCCGCCAATTAAAGGGGACGTACATGTATGCCCATTTCGCCACTGCTGCCATTGTGCCGATGTATATCGGCGTGCAGCGGTCGGCAAGTGGTTCATTGAACAAGCTGAAGTTAGAAGTTGGCTGGTTACTATGCACAGCTGGACCAGATTTTGTGTGCACCAGATTTAGTAACCCCCCCCCCATTTGTCCTAAATAGTCATTTTGGCTTTTCGTCTTAGAACTTTGTAACAGACAAAGCTGTACATAAGATTTTTTTGTGTGGTTCATGGTGTGCATTCTAATCATTCACAATTATACAATGTATCAAGTATCATCATTCTAGAGTTAAATAATACACTTGAGAAGGGCAGAGTGTTACAATATATCACACACGTTTAAAGGAGGAATTGCTGACAGTAGACAAAAAGTAATAAATATGTTAAGTGTCAGTCACTTAAATTAATTTACAAAAATATCCTACTGGGGCCCTAATTAAATAAATCATTTCCAAATATCCCTAAAGCTTCTCAAAAATTGATCTCTTTTATTTTTCCGGTGGCGAGGAATGCTATTGCGAGGTCTTGGAAAGTTTCTACAATTAAATTTGAGCTTGTTAAATCGAAATAATCCCAGATAATGATTCACGAAAAAACTTGTCAAGCATATTATTAGGCCGACACAAAGAATCTGAAATAAATCTGGAGTCCCTGGGTTTTGTGCATTCAAAAAGCTCCTCCAAGACCAAGTGGTGTATTTGGATTTCTAGGGTGAAATTTTCTTAGTTGTAAATACTGTCATTAGTGCTTATATTTCTAAAAGGGGGGGGGGTCTGTGGGACTTTATATGAGGAGATGACGTTGTCATCAGCCTCCATCCCTATTATTTTATACAAAAAAGAACAAGGAGGCGGGACTTTAAATGAAGTACGCAGAGGGTAAAGTGTTATGTGGCATTATAATTAACATATCTATAATATATGTAAAGGAGTAGGACATTTGTCTCATAATTCATATTCGGTAGAAAATTCATATACCACACATATAATTGAATACCTGCATGGAGTAAGATATTAAATTAAAATCTTTATTTCCTACAACAATACATAATACATAAATAATCCAAAAAATGGATGGCACATGATACATATAGAAAAGTCCAAAATTGGATAGCACATAATTAAAATATATTCAAATACATAATGCATGAACAGAATCCACAATGACATGGTAGGATGAAGTATGCGATTTAAACATGACATCTGTTAGCTCAACGCGTTTTGTGACTTGATGTCACTCATCAGGAGGAAGCGTGTACACATGCAAGATGTCTCTGTAATGATATATTGTGCATTTCTAGTTGGTCTATTATAATCACAGATGTGACAAATATAAACAGAAATGGGGGGGGTAAAACACCCTATATGATACTTACAGGGCATTCATGTGCAAATGGTACGGTATTGAAGGTCATGAATATCTCAACATGGGGAACATCTCCTTCGGGAGCTGAGATGGTATGTTAAGTGACAGCCAGCCCAACAGGCAACCCTCCAAGGGACGGCCATGCATCAAGCTGTGATGTGTGAGTGAACATGTGTGATCACTAAAACCGTGGGGATATTCATGACCCTCAATACTGTACCATTTGCACATGGATGCCCTGTAAGTATCATATAGGGTGTTTTACCCCCCATTGCTTTTTATATTTGTCACATCTGTGATTATAATAGACTAACTAGAAATGCACAATATATCATTACAGAGATGTGTACACTCTTTCTCCTGATGAGTGACATCAGGTCACGAAACGCGTTGAGCTAACAGATGTCGTGTTTAAATCGCATACTTCATCCTACCACGTCATTGTGGATTCTGTTCATGCATTATGTATTTGAATATATTTTAATTATTTGCTATCCAATTTTGGGCTTTTTTATATGTATCATATAACATCCATTTTTTGGATTATTTATGTATTATGTATTGTAAGAAATAAAGTTTTTAATTTAATATCTTACTCCATGCATGTATTCAATTATATGTGTGGTATATCAATTTTCTATTGAATATGAATTATGAGACAAATGTCCTACTCCTTTACATATATTATAGATATGTTAATTATAATGCCACATAACACTTTACCCTCCGCGTACTTCATTTAAAGTCCCGCCTCCTTGTTCTTTTTTGTATTATTGCTTATATGCCCTCCCTTCCTTATTTTTTTTTTGCTTTGTAATGGCTGCACACCAAGAAGATACAGTATGGGGTAGGGGAAACTTTCACTTGAGCAGGATCTCTCTACGGCATAATAGGAGGCAAAAATATAAAAAGTTTTATGTACCATCCAGCACCCTCAGCAGCACCTCGGGGTCCAAAATCAAAGAAAGATTGTACGTATCATTAATAGCATCTAGGACAGGGATCCAGAAGAGCCGGAGCTCAGGGCATGTCCAAACCAAGTCCAAGCAAAGTCCATAAAGACATGGATGAAAGAGTTTGGGGTGGAGGAACTTGACTGGCTTGCACAGAGTCCTGACCTCAACCCAATAGAACACCTTTGGGATGAATTAGAGTGGAGACGGCGAGCTAGTCCTTCTTGTCCAACATCAGTGCCTGACCTCACAAATGTGCTTCTGGAAAAATGGTCAAACATTTCCATACACCAGGGATCCTCAAACTACGGCCCTCCAGCTGTTGCAGAACTACACATCCCATGAGGCATTGTAAAACTCTGACATTCACAGACATGACTAGGCATGATGGGAATTGTAGTTCCTGAACAACTGGAGGGCCATAGTTTGAAGACCCCTGGATTAGACACACTCCTAAACCTTGTGGGCAGCCTTCCCAGAAGAGTTGAAGCTGTTATAGCTGCAAAGGGTAGGCCAACTTAATATTGAACCCTACGGACTAATGCCCCGTACACACGATCGGATTTTCCGATGGAAAATGTGTGATAGGACCTTGTTGTCGTAAATTCCGACCGTGTGTGGGCTCCATCACACATTTTCTATAGGAATTTCCAACACACAAAGTTTGAGAGCAGGATATAACATTTTCCGACAACAAAATCCGTTGTTGGAATTTCCGATCGTGTGTACACAAATCCGACGCACAAAGTGCCACGCATGCTCAGAATAAATAAAGAGACGAAAGCTATTGGCTACTGCCCCGTTTATAGTCCCGACGTACGTGTTTTACATCACCGCGTTCAGAACGATTGGATTTTCCGACAACTTTGTGTGACCGTGTGTATGCAAGACAAGTTTAAGCCAACATCCGTCAGAAAAAATCCATGGATTTTGTTGTCGGAATGTCTGATCAATGTCCGACCGTGTGTACGGGGCATTAGACTGGGATGCCATTAAAGTTCATTGGTGTGTAAAGGCAGGTGTCCCAATACTTTTGACAATATAGTGTGTGTGTGTGTGTGTGTGTGTGTGTGTGTGTGTGTGTGTGTGTGTGTGTGTGTGTGTGTGTGTGTGTGTGTGTGTGTGTGTGTGTGTGTGTGTGTGTGTGTGTGTGTGTGTGTGTGTGTGTGTGTGTGTATATATATATATATAATTTTTTTTTCATTATTATTAAATTGAATATTTGAAAGTATATATGCATGTAATGTGTGCATCTCTTTTTTCTTTTTCTGGCACAATTAAAATGGATTGTACCTTTAGCACAGCTGGTGAAGTTTTAAAGAGGGGCTGAAAAATATATTAAGTTTTAATGGATTCGTAATTAAATGCTGTGTGTTCATTATGGTTTTCATCATGCCTCAGGGCTCTTCTAAAAAGACAAAATTACCCAGCGCAATCAAAAAGGAGGTAACAAGGTCCTGGGCTTCCCGCTGCCTGCGCCTGTGCGCTTGGCGGAGGTATCAGTATTCTCCTACTCATGTCTCTGTGCTTTCATGTGCACCAACCTCTCTGTCTCTCCGCTCAGCGCCTCTGTCTGTGCTCCTCTCCCTGCACTCTCCAGATTGACGTCAAGGAGAGGGAGAGAGATTTGAGGATCGCCCAATTTGTTCTGACATAAAGAGATGTTTAGCTCTCTGAGAGGTGGCACGGGCAGAGCGCCTGACTGACATTTCAACAGGCTGTCTGCTGGGATTGCTCACTTTATGTCCCCTCACATTCCTGCTGTGTCCTACGTGAACGCTCTTGTCTTATCTTCACAGCAAGAAGGCCTACATCCCCCTGGGCTTTGGTGCTCAACACCTTGTTAGACAGGGCTTATGGCTGCATAGCTGTCTTTTGTTCTGCATTAGCGTTGCTGTGTCTGTAACGGTGGGATTTGTGTTTTTTTTTTCAATTAAATGCCTTTGCAGGCTACTGGCAAACTGTAAAACATGTGGCCGGCTAGGCAGGTACAAGTTTTATAGGGGAACTCATCTGTTGTATAAAAATAATAAAAAAAGTCCTATCTAAGATAGTCATGAGGGATTTTTAGCCAATCAACTGCCTTTGCTCTGGAGATACTGAAGCAGGCCACCCCAGCATGCCCTCAAATCAGGGCCGAGACAAGGGGTGGGCAGAAGGGACGGCTGCCCTGGACATTGTGGTATCATATGAGGTGGGGGAGGGCGCTGCATAGAGAGTGATAATCACAATAGGGGAATTGGCGCTGCTAAAAAACTGCATAAAGGTCACCTAATCAGGATAACTGACAGGATAAGTAAACAAGTATCAGTGAGAAATAGATATATAAAAAACAAAATCCCTATGTGATATAAATCATATAAAACAAATGATATTCACACCTGAAAAGCATGTATATAAAATAAAATGCATATGTAGCATTTAAAGTGATGAAAGTTGGATTTCAATCAATGTATAAGCAAAGCTGTATGGCAAAAAATAATTTTCTAGCTTTCCACCACCACAGCAAAAAAGCACAAAAATATGTGTAAAGGTAGGTAAATATATATACACTTAGTCCATTGGTGAAATGATGTAAAGCACACAAAAAAGTCATATTCCCAGTGCAGTAAATATTTTCAAGTGATGCAATTTTATCTCAACTTCAGTGCAATAAACAATAAAGTCACTTGTGCTGTTTTTCAAGTGATGTGACTTTATCCTTCTCTGCAATAAATAAGGTAACTCCTCATGCTCCCCCTTAGGTATATGCACTCACCGGAAGCCCTCGCCCCTGCAGGGGTAAAGAGCACGTAGTATATGCCATCTCCAGTCCTGGTATCCCTAGAACCGATGCGTTCCTTTGCTCCGGAACAAGGTGCATAAAGTGCGGTATCCACATAAAAATCAAAAACGGGCATCGTGTAAATCCAAAAAAACATTTATTTGACACGAATAAAAGTAAAAAAATAGCTTTCCAAGAGCATAAAAGGTAAAAGAGCTAAGTAGTGCCCCTGAAAAATACACAGCTGTGGACAAGTTCCTGGGTCTGGGCGGCATGCACTCCACAGACCAAAAACAGAAAACCGTAAACGACGGAATTGACGTTGATGCGTACCAGAAGCCCCGCCTTACACGTTTCGTCACAGGATGTTTTCTGAGGCTGCATAGAGAGTGCCTAACTATAAGCTGGCAGGAGTACTGGAAGAGGGTGGATTTTTGTTTGGGGAGAATTGTGGCTTGCAAGGGGAATTTATGATGCTTGGGGAATTTACTGCTCAAATTATTTTGGAGGGCAAGGAAGGGGATTTTGGCTGACACAAAATGCTTATACATTTTGGGGAGAGGGGGCGCCATTTGGCATCTTTGCCCTGGGAGTTAGATGACCATGTCCCAGGACTGCCTCAAATGCTGCTGAGTGGGAGAAGGTTTACCTGCTGTATTTAGTTGCAGCATGGCAATAAAATAAATAATACATCTCCGGCACCCCTGTAGAAGATATGACAGATAGTTCTCATAAAGTAAATGATTAGAAAATGGAAATGAGTAGTGACCATGGTATTTAAGCCCAGGGGCAATGTTTTTCAGAGGTACAGATATCTTTCCAAGACATACTGTAAGTAGTCATGTAACATACCAGTATTCACTCAAAACTGAATCAGCAGCATTTGGTGGAGAAACTCTTTACCCCCTAACACAGCCAGGGCCAGATTTCCACCCAGTCAGCATAGGCTGTCGCCTTGGGAAGCAGGGCTACTAGGGGCAGCACACAGCCACATATTGCAGACACATTGATTCTAGAGTCCAAGCTCCAATCACGTAGACACAGCAATGAGCTGGCAATAGATGAATTGAAATTCATCCGGTTCAGCAGGGACCAACCAAATTTTATTCCATAAAGTGAAAACAGTGCAGCGCTAAGAATCAAATGTTGAGTATTGACATATCAACATACCGTGATATACAAAATAAATTGTGATTAGCATATACAAAAAACTGTAACACCATCCTCTGATTGATAGTGTCTCTAAATTGTCAGGTCACCTGAGGCCAGGTGACAGGTGCACCCCATTGGGGTCAGGAGTACACCGCTGAGGTAGTGGACCCTATGGCTGGCTGCTGCAGATGGAGCTCTGGGTGGTTCAGGAAAGCAAGTACTCTGGAGCACCAACAGGGATCACACTGGGAGCTAGAGCAGGAGATTTCCCATGGTACAGAATCTAAGAGCCAGCGGGTGTTCACCAGGGCCCCTGATGGTGGGGATGGACTTCGCTGCAGTCTGGCTCCAGGTCGCAGCCCCCAGGGTCTCCCAGCTCACGCTCACGCTCACGGTAGACTACTGGAGGATAGAAAGGAAGCAACAGACCGGGACAACAAGGATAGTCAGGAGATAAGCCAAAAGGTCAGGGCAACAAGCTGATAGGGATAGTCAAAGAACATGCCAAAGGTCGGGATATGAAGCATATGAGGACAGTCAAGAACAAGCCAAGGTCAGTAAACAGGATCAGACGTAGGACACACAGCAATGAGCCCACGGAAGCCAAACACACAATATTGATCAGCAAGGCTTGGCTTGCAGTGCACAGGTTAGGATAGTGTTCCTAATTAGAGGCTGGGTTGGAGCCATGCTTGACGGAACATTACTTAAGCATACAGGTGAACAGCAACTGGCCTCTAAGCTGAACACAACAGAAAGGTGAGCAAACAGACATGAACACTACTGCAGAGTCATGACATAAATAAAGTGCACTGTGCAAATTGTAAATCAACATTGGTGGTATAATCTCATTGGGGATTAAAACATTAATCCATTAGTATATATTGATGGGAAGGAATCCAGAAGTGTAGCACTAAATGAGTCACCACTGTGGGTGCATCCACCACCCAGGGGAGAAGAAGGTAGCATCTATCAGGCATGTGATATCAAAGCTCTGGATAGCGAGTGGTGCAATTCCTTCTCCTAAGCTGAGGCACATCACGCAACCTTGACCCGGCATGTTAGAATATTATGGATCAGGATGGCAATCTCACAGATGGTAAAAAACATCCTTCCACCACAAAACCGTTTAGTAGGTTTATGTTTAACAGCATCCATAGAAAACAACAGAAAGCCTCCACATAGTGAAAAACCATATGGTTACGGGTTTATTTAGAATAAAAAGGCTTTACATAGATTCCAAGATGTGTTGTATCAAGTAAAAAATCTCTGTGATCACAAAAGCATAACATGCAAAAAGGCGCAATGGCATGGAAAGGACTCAGCAAACCCGATGCGTTTCGTCTACAAAGACTTCAACTGGCCATTTACAATCAAGAGAAGTCGCTCTTATAACCCACTGTTCTTGAAGAGCTTGTTGGAAAATTTAGCTGCAATTTATTTATTTTACTTATTTATCACAGGTAGTTATATAGCACCATCAATTTACACAGTGCTTTACGTACAGTATTTATATTGTACATTCACATCAGTCCCTGCACTCCAGGAGCTTACAATCTAAATTTCCTAACTTACATTTATACATGCACATATTAGGGCCAATTTAGACAGGAGTCAAGTAACCCACCAGCATGTCTTTGGAGTGTGGGAGGAAACCCACACAGGCACAGAAGGAACATGCAAACTCCAGACAGGTAGTGTCATGGTTGGGATTCGAGCCAACAACCCCAGTGCTTCAATCAGTGTATTCTAACAGCGGAGGAGTCCCTGCTTTCAGAATACAATAACACAGCAGGGAGGATTCCCCTAGCCACCTTGCTTATGTGGACAGGGGAATCAGTTCAGGAATCATGCCAGTTCAGCCCTGTATCGCCAGCCTAACAATAGCAGAGATAACAAGCCAGTGATGAGAATAAGCACAGACAAGCTAGCTACAAACAAAGTCCAAACAATTCACAAGAATAATCCAGGACATAAACAGAAAGGCTAACTTGTTATTGAGGCTCATGCTGAACGTCCAGCAGTCTACTTAAGCTTTAATGAATAGGGCAAATGTGTACTACAGAGATCTGAGCTGCAGTGCAAAGTAACGACCAGCAGATGGTGAAGGATCAAGGTGTATAGTTACAAGTGTATATTATTCTGACGATTCACCCATTCTAGATTGGTATACCTAGAATAGAACTTCTAGTAATGTAGAGTTTCCCTCTTCTGTTAGGAGTCAGTTCTAGGTGGAATGAAGCAGAATGGGCAGAATCTTTTTCAGCCTCTCCATCCTCAGAAATGGCTTGCCTGGTTTGGCTATTGTGGCCATAGAGATACGTACCAAAATCTGGCCGGTTTAACCTATGGTTAGGCTTGTTGTCCTGAAATCGATTTAACAATTGATATCGGTACAACTAGTCTGTTGATTTTTTTTTTTTTTTTTTGTACTATCGCTGCCACTGGCTATAGCAGCAGTGATCATTATATTCTGACATGGGGGAAACCTCCAGCTGTCAGAATCCAATAGCGCACCGGGAGAGACTGACTGTGTTGATAGGGGAATCGAGTGATTTCCTTTCCTTCAACCCATGGTTGAAGGAAAGAAAATTGCATAATGTATGGCCATTCTAATGCCCCGTACACACGGTCGGACATTGATCGAACATTCCGACAACAAAATCCTAGGATTTTTTCCGACGGATGATGGCTCAAACTTGTCTTGCATACACACGGTCACACAAAGTTGTCGGAAAATCCGATCGTTCTGAACGCGGTGACGTAAAACACGTACGTCGGGACTATAAATGGGGCAGTAGCCAATAGCTTTCATCTCTTTATTTATTCTGAGCATGCGTGGCACTTTGTGCGTCGGATTTGTGTACACACGATCAGAAATTCCGACAACGGATTTTGTTGTCGGAAAATTTTATAGCCTGCTCTCGAACTTTGTGTGTCGGAAAATCCGATGGAAAATGTGTGATGGAGCCTACACAATTTCCGACAACAAGGTCCTATCACACATTTTCCGTCGGAAAATCCGACCGTGTGTACGGGGCATTACAGTTGGGTTGACACAAGACCTGTGTCCTGGGGGGGCAGCAAACCTGACCAATTGCTGCAGGTATTGCTCAATTAGCTCTTCTGCTTGTGGACATTGAACTTTGTGTGGACCACCTAATGTTCATACACACGGAAAGTGACCTGATTTCGTTTTTTTTTTTCATTTCAGCATATTGTTTTTTATTGTTTTCTAATAAACAACACATTAAACAAAGATTATGTTACCATATTTAAATAAAGAATACATTCCTTAGTTCTTTCTGCAACCTTTTCACTTTTTGACAAAAGAGACACATAATTAGCATACCAACAGTAACCAGGCTTCTTAAATTTGTGCCAATTATGTATTCCGTTATGCGTGACTTCAGTCAAAAGGTAATTGGTTTGCTGTTACATGACATTTCAAATCATCTCTTGAAATTACATCAAAAGGCTGGCCTGTTTTGTTTTGATTGGGGAACAATCAATTTGATAAGTGGTAATGCAGCTCATTGTTTCATATTAATTAGACTAATTGCAGAGCATTAGCCTGTGAATCAGACAGAGCGTGCTGGAGACAAAGGCTCTGGCCTTCGCTGGGCATTGGATATTGCTGGTTACACTTGCTTGCACTTTCTGATGTTAGTTAGGCATGTTAGTGCCCTAATTTGTTCCTGCCAAGGTCATGAAATCCTTTCTTCAACTGGATGTCAAACATCAGCTGAAAGTTGAAATCAGGCTTTCTGTGGGAGGGCCTGCTTGTCAGCTGATGGGTGGAAAGGGGAGGTAGTTAGGTTAAGAGTTAGGTTGGCTTGTCAAAAAAAGAATATAAAGCTGGCCATACATTATAAAGTTTTTTTGTACAGGTTCTGTACAATCTCCTTTAGATTTACCTTCAACTATGTAGTGCAAGGGCCTACAAATTGAAAGTTTTGGTTTTTGGTAAATCTAAATAAAAATTGTACAATAAGATTGTATAATGCATGACCAGCTTTACTCTCACCTCTTCTGTGGTCCAGCACCAGGCCACCCATCCAGCGTGTGGCCATCTGCACTTCCGGGTATGACCTTAAGTGACACCACAGCTAATCAAGAAACTGCTCTCCTGATCAGAACTGCTGCCATTTAGAAGATGGCTCCTGATCGGTGCTGGATTTTGAGCAACACTTTGCTTTGCCCCCTGCTGCAAAGATCATGGGCATCCAATATTGTGTTTCGGTCTTGTCCCTTGCGCACAGAGATTTCTCTAGATACTCTGAATATTTTGATGATATTATATGTATTGTAGATGATTCATTTAAAGTATTTGCAATTTTACATTGAGGAACTTTATTCTGAAAATTGTTCAACAATTTTTAGATGCAGCTTTTCACAGTCTGGTGAACCTCTGCCCATCTTTACTTTTGAGACATTCTGACTCTTTAAGATGCCCTTTTTATACCCAGTCATGTTACTGACCTGTCGCCAATTAACCTAATTAAGTGTAAAATGTTCTTCTAGCTCTTTCTTGTTAGTATCACTTACTTTGACAGCTTTATGTTGCACTGTCCCATTTGTTTATAGACCTGTTGCTGTCATCAATTACAAAATTGCCTTATTTTTTTCCTAAAATTATACATTTTCTCAGTTTAAACATTTGATATGTTTTCTATTTTCCATTGTGAATAAAGTATGAATTTATGAGATTTGCAAATCATTGCATTCTTTATTTTATGTAGATTTTAAACAGCGTTCCAACTTTTTTGGAATTGGGGTTGTAGCACCGCCCTTTGCTAGGACCCTTCTCCTAGATTTAGGACTCGGGAACAGAAATATTAAGCCTTCTCTTTGTTTTGTTGTATGGTAAAAATTTATTTTACCTTGTAAACATTTATTCCTATTTAGCCTTGGTGTGTGTGTGACATTGCCGAAAGGGCCGTTGTCATCCCGATTCAGGAGACCCATACATCAGTGACTCCTTTGGGGGTAAGTGCTATACAGGATTTACCCTGCAGCAAAGATTAGGAATTTGGCGACTGAAGTCCAGCTTTGGAAACATTATGTTGCTTCTATACAGTATTAAGCCTAGTACACAGGGGCCGAATGTCATCCAGCATCGGCCAATTCAAAAGAAATCGTTCGACATTCGGTCCACGTGTATGGCAGGCAATCTGACAGAAACCGGAGTTTAGCCGGCTTCTGTCAAAGGGTCATGACTGGCTCCTGATCAGCTGTAGCACTGACCGGAGTGCTCTGGCGGGGGGCACCCCCTGTCAGAACACAATAGCACAGCAGGGGAGATTGTTGTACTAACATCGGATTGTTAATACAGCGGCTCCGAGCTGAGCTGTCAGTTTTTTTTTGTTCAAACCGCTGGGTTGAACGAAAAAGACTAAAAGTGTGTAATACTGTAGGCTTTAGTGAACTGGAATAGGCCACAGGAACTGGTCATGGTGGCAGGTATTATTTTTTGGGGTGGGGGCAGATGACATTAGCAGGTTTTTATAGTCATTGGTAATCCAAGTCCGTTTAATTTGAATGAAAGTGAGTTGATCCACACTCTCAGGCGGATTCATAACAAAACCTCGTAATGAAATTAAGGGCCTTTCAATCAGAACATTGGCTGTAGCGCAAGTCAAAAGCTGCAGCACATATTGTGCAAGCTCTGGCACAAGCTGTGACTGTATAGCATGACCACTCTGAGATAGAAAAGACAGACATGCTCAATGATAGATGCTTTTTCCAAATGAGTTGCGCCAGTCCAAACTATATTTTAGGACTTGGCAGCCCCACTTTTATTGAACAAATGGAAAGTTCACATACACATCAGTTGCCCCTGCAGGGGTTTCGACCCTCCACATGAAAAGTCAACTGAAAATGCAGAGTCATCTGGCTTCTTTGTCAGCAACACCGCTGCTCTTCTTACCAGTCCCTCTGACTGTGTTGCCCAGTTCTGGTTCACTTGACTCACTTAGCCTCTAGTAGCAGCTCCCTGCCCCTTGGCCCACTCCTGGCCTCTGGACACAGGATTAAAGGTTCTGTCCTACCCAAGACAGTTAAGAATCTTTAAGCTCCAGGCCCCAAACTACCGGAACTACAGAATCCAGAAAATATAAAAACACAGCTTTCTCCGCTCAGAAACGATGGTCTGGAACTTCACAGTAAGCCTTAATACAAATCCTGTGTCATTTTTTCCTACATTTCCATAGACCAGGCCCACGTACTGTCACAATGCTTAGGCCAGTGTTTCTCAACTTCAGTCCTCAAGGCGCCCCAACAGGTCATGTTTTCAGGTGAAACGGCTTTGGTAATTACTGAGGCAGTGAAACTGATCAAATCACCTGTGCAAAATAATGGAAGGCCTGAAAACATGACCTGTTGGGGCTCCTTGAGGACTGAAGTTGAGAAACACTAGGTTAGACCAACCTTTGCTTTGTCCTGCAGAACCTGCTTTCCACTTACTACATCCACCTACAGAACCTCTACCTCTCACTTTAGGCCTGCCTGATACTGTATTCCTAACAAAAGAGATTGCCTATGTTTAATAACAGCTACTATTAGATTGTAAGCTCTTATGAGCAGGGCCTTCTTAACCCTCTTATATTTTATTGATTTGTAACTGTACTGCCTCCCTTTATATTGTAAAGCGCTGCATAAACCGTTGGCACTATATAAATCCTGTATAATAATAATGGCAACAAATATGTGGTTCTTTGGTACGCACTACTTAACCACACAAGTACAGTAGGTAATGACGTGATGCAAACAAAGGTCAGCTTTGCCCGCTCTTCTTCCTACTCCAACACACTGACACACAGCAAATAAACATTTTCTAGTGAGGGAGCTGCCACATAATAAAGCACCAATTTTTGGCCCTTCTAAGACAGTTGACCTAGGTTCTAAGGCCAGGTAGTGCATTATGGTTACTAAGAATTTGGTCTGGGGGATTTCCACCTTAACTGTAAACATGCAGGACCCACTGCACTTATGTCCCCTCTTAAAATAAAAAGTAATTCAGTTTGTATTGTTTGGTTATGTATATGGAGAGCTACAAATGCATATAGCTAATACAAAATAAAGTTACTTGTAGTGTTATTTGCTAATGGTGATGTGATCTACTAATATGTGTAAAGTGTAAATTTTAATAAAAGACCTGCTATGTCTCTAGAACGGAATAAAGTTTTGTCGGAAATACGTATATAGTATATATATATAAAAACAGCAAGGGAATTGCTGGAGACTGGATTCTGTGCTCATGTTTGTTTATAGAGGCCTCCGATAACTACTCAATGACTAATATTATTAAGTAAATATAGGCAGAAGCTTAGTTATTATTCACTTATCAGGCTGAGAGAATTGATCCAACTCGTAGATTAAAAAATCCTTATCAATGAATCAAATATATTTATTTTAAAAATTAAACAGTACACTAAAAGGTTTATGTAAAGTAGAGCTTAGTTTTGGATAGAGTGAGGAAGGCTGACAACCACAGTTTTAGTGTTGGCTGTGTTTCTGTTGGAAAGGTTCCCAGTCACTCCCCATCCAATTTGACCAGATATGGGACATTCAAAAGGCAATTTAGAGAGGAACCTTTATGCTTCAGCAGTAAAACAAGATAAATAAAACAGTAAAACAGCTCAACTGGTCAAAGCAGTTTACCTACCTGTCATCAAGAATGTACTTGCAGGCAGTTGATGACTGATGATGCCACCAGTACACCCAATTTAAATAAAATGTATCTAAATGTCTATCGAAGGGAAGGGAGCCAAAGCTGCCACCCTGCCTAGAGCCCCATTCTACCCTAATCCATCTCTGCATCTGACATTTGTCACCAGGACACTAGACAAGGTAAGTATATCTACAGAGATTTAGTGTTGAGGGTTTGGGTAGAGTTGAAGGTTAAGGTTGGAAGTTAGGGACTTAACTATCAGATTAAGTTTTAGGGTTTAGGTTATGGCCATACTAAAGTGTGACACCTTTTAATATATTTATAGTGTTGTACTCACCATGTTATGTTTTGTGACTGATTTTTGCCTGGAAATGCATAGCACCCCCATACCACTTGAAGGTAAAGAACAAAGAGAAGCACACCGCTAAAGGCAAAATCAGGTGCAGGATGGATCACAGGTGCAGACCTCGGCTCACCACCGTGGAAGACAAGGAATTGGACACTGGAACTCCAAATTATCTTATTATTAATATTATCTTATTATTATTATTATTGTTCACAAGCAAGCTATCGCTTGTGAAATGTCTACCATTGCCTGTATCTGTTTGACCCTTTTGGCAATAAAGATGACATCGAGATAATTTGGAGTTCCAGTGTGCGACCAATTCCTTGTCTTGTACCACTTGAAGGTGGTTCTAGACCCCCAGGTGGCATAGTGGTCTAGCATTTCATTTCCAGGCAGAATACCTGACTCTGGGGATGTAAATATTTGAGCACCAGTAACCTTAAGACAGTTCAACAGTTGTAGGACCAACAAAATCAGGGAAATTGGAAACAGGGCACAAGACACCCAAATATACCAAATAATGCAGACTCTGTATCACTACTCACAGTCAAAACAGAAAAATGACATTTTCGGCTAGACAAGCATCATGCAATTTTCAGACTGTAGAGGATCTACAGTCTGAAAACCACCCCAAAACCGCTCCCAAACCGCCCCAAAGATGCTGCTTGCAGGACTTTTCCGAAAATCCCGCAAGTGCACTGCCCCAGTGTGAAAGCACTCATTGTAATGGATGGAAGGCAGTTTTCAGGTGCTTTACACGCGCTATTTCTAGCGCTTAAACACCTGAAAACTGCCCCAGTGTGAAAGGGGTCTAAATGCCTTTTTCTCAGAGTAAAAATGCTTCCAGCTCTCCCACTCCCGTGTTCTTTGCTGGCAGAGTTAAGTAACAGTCACACCCTCTTACACAAGTGTCCCCACAAACACTTGTATTGCAGAAGGGGGTGAGGCATGTCTGACAAGGTCTGATATTTTTACTAAGAGCACTGGTACTAATTCTGATGTCTACTGGAATACACATATCTATTTAAACTCCTAGAAAAACTGATATAACAAGAAAGCGAAGGCAAGACTAGGAAAACTGAAGTCCGATTGAATGAATATCTACTGAATTTCTGTAACTAGGGCTTCAAGTTTTAAGGGTTCATTTAACAGTTACACTAAAGCCTCATACACACAATCAGATTTTCTGCAGACAAAACCTCAGACATTTGTCCGAAGGCGTGTGCCTGGATTTTGTCTTGCATACAAACGGCAAGGAATTGCCGGCCAACAAACACGAACGTAGTGACGTACTGCGTGTTTTCTCAGCTCGTTAGCGCCACCCTTTGGGCTCCTTCTGCTAATTTCGTGTTAGTAGAAGTTTGGTGAGTGTTTATTCGCACTTTTCATTTCGTGCTTTTCAGTTTGTTTCTGAAAGGCCGTTCGTCAACCAGACATGTTGCCGAATCGGAGGAGATTTCAAGATTTCATAATTTGCCACGTCACGAATGTAAATTCTCCATTATGAATGCTAGTTTACAAGACTGACCGCTTCTGGCTTGTCCTTGCTTCCGAGCATGTGTGTTTGTACTTTGGATTTTTGTCCGACTGACTTGTGTACACATGCTCGGAAAATCCGACAACACACATTTGTCAGTGGAAAATTTTAAAACCTGCTAGCCAACATTTGTCCCATGCATGACATGCAGGATCACGTAAAAATCATGCACAAAAAATCATGAGCAGGAATGCTATTTCTTGATACGCGAAGTGTGAATGGGACCTCAATGTTCTTGAGCGAAAGTGGAATTTCAAGCTATACATAACTAATCTTAAAAATGCCTGGGCACACACTAATCACCCCGTATGGTGCAGATTCCCCCTGCTGCCCAGGCCCCCATGTCACACACCTCCCCAGCTTAGACTCCAGAGAAAGGGACTGGTGAATCTCTGTACTCAGTCCCTTTCCCTGTCTCAAAAGTGAGACATGAGGGGTCTGTTTAGTCCAGGGGTCTCAACCTGGCGGCCCTTCAGCTGATGCAAAACTACAAGTCCCATCATGCCTCTGCCCGTGGGAGTCGTGCTTGTAACTGTCAGCCTTGTACAGCTTCATGGGACTTGTAGTTTCCCAACAGCTGGAGGGCCACCAGTTTGAGACCCCTAGTTTAGACCCTTGATATTTCACCAACGCCGCCCCCATGGTGCTCCTAATTTTTATTTTTTTTAAATTGTAAAGAATAATTAAAACATTTGTTAAATATAATCTAAAAATAAAGTGATAAAACCAGGAGAGGCGCATGCGCGGCGGCGTCCAAGATGGCCGCTCAGACCGGGAGCTCCGCGCTACTCTGACCTAGCGTCCACCACAGCTGCAGCCTAAGCCCTCGTCCCGGCCCAGCACACGTATCTGCCGACCAGGGACACTTCCCGCTACTGCCAGATGTCTTTGAATCCTGCCCGGAGGAATCTCATCACCGCACTGAATGAATCCACAGCGCGGACTGGCCATCCCAAAATGGCGGCCGTTCCCTCACAAGGCCTGCACTGTCTGTCTGACTCCATCGCAGACCAGGATCAAGAAGCTCTTCCGTCCTCTCAATCCTCTGCTGCCACAGTGAGTACTCTCCCTGGGGCCCCCTCACCCGCATCCACCGAATCTCTTATAGGGAGGACAGTAGGAGGGGGAGCTCTCACCTCTCAGCAGGACCTGCTACACAGCCCGGATCCATGGGACACACAGGCCAGGGATTCCTCCCTCCCCCTACTGACTTTCCCTCCATGATGGCCGCATTCTCTCAGATGCTCTCAAAAGGCCTTTCCCAACCAGCAGCACAGATCACAGCCTCCATACACGCCAATATGCAGCAGATTGGTGCCAGGATTGAAGTGATCGAGCAAAAATCTGACCAAGCGATTTTGAGAATTAACCAAAATACTGCTAGAATCCAGGATCTCCAGGACCAACTGGAATTTGCCACCTCTAAAATAGACGACCTTGAGAACAGGTCGAGACGTTACAACTTCCGCATTAGGGGGCTCCCCGAATCCGTTAAGGACACCCACATGGCAGTCCAAGATTTTACCAAAAGTTTAATCCCTAACATTCCAGCCCATCATATGGAGCTTGACAGAGCCCACAGGGCACTACAACCCCCTCGCTCTGACGGTCTGCAAAGGGACATCATTGTGAAACCGCATTTCTATGCTGTTAAGGAAGAGGTGATGAAACTTTCCAGGTCGGCTGAGAAGCTGACGATCCAGGGGCACCAGATTCAGATCTTCGCGGATCTATCCCCATACACAATACAAAAACAACGGGCCCTGAAACCGCTACTGCAAGTCCTGGCAGGCAAAGAGATCACCTATAGATGGGCCTTCCCACTGCGATTAAACTTCTCCTACCGCAACAAACCATATAACTTCTTCTACACCTCGGATTGATTACTCAGGAAATTCCACATATTTCTTCTCCTCGAGGAGCATTGTCTGTCAAAAGATCATCACCCACCAGCCCAGTGTCTCCAGTATGGCAGAAACAACTTCCCAAACGATCAAAAGAATCCTTTCCCCCATGACCAGGAATGCGGTCTGTACAGAACCTGTCTACGGTCTTCATTTTGGACTGCGTCCGTGACCTGTCTACTGCCATATTAATGGTGACTTTCTTCACCTGAGTACTCCCCGGGATTACTTGAAGGATTCTTACGGGTTTAACTTTCATTATATATATTTTTTTAAATTTACTTTTCAGGGATTCGTGATCATTCCCATTGTGCGCTAGCAGGGCTTAGTCTGCAACATTTTTATACCGTCACAGGTTTGCTAAGAGGCGGCGTTGACCATAGTGGTTGTAGTGCGCCTCCCTCTGGCTCCTATAGTTGAACTCTAGGTCTTTCTCCTATCGGACCCAGACTCTCTCGACCCTCGGATCGTAGTGCACTTCTTTTGGGTACCCAGTGAATAGTAAAAAGAATAGTAAACCTGCGCAGTGGAAATGGAAGTGTGTTAGTAAAACCTATGGAACTGCTGCCGCCCAACAGGCTGTCACCATAAAAGGGGACAGCTGAGTTGATTAGTGTGGTAGAAGGGTATGGCGCTGTTCCTATATCTAAATGATAATTCCCTACCTGCATGTTTTAAAACAAGGTATATGTATATAAATTCTTAGATATAAACAAGACGTGCAAGTATCAGGTAGTGGTATCCTCAAAAAATATATTCACAATATTAAACGGGCTATAAATATATAAATAATAAACAAACTATAAATATGTATATAAAATAATAGTGGTGGTGTCAAATTCCATACATGGTATTGCTGGTTTATATTCCAAATGACATATGATGTGAAAGGAGGGGGAGGGGGGGGAGGGGATGGGGATGAAAGGGGAAGGAGAGGGGGAGGGGAATGGGATGTCAAACAATGGTATAGGAACTGAAAAGTATCCTAAAATTACTCCTATTAAAGTGCAAACGTGCTATCAAATTCAAAAAAGTCCTTATAGTGCAATAAACTTTTAATCAAATCCGTTTAAATCCTTATTGGTGTAATATCTTGGTATATATCTTGTGCAGTATCTTGGTGCAGGTGCTGTTGTGATTATAATCCTTGCTCTAAAAGTGCGGCCACTCACCGGATCACTTCACCCCTACAGGGGTATCAGGCAGTTACAGTTTTGCGCCACTGTACGGCAATCTATGGCAGACTCAGGATCGTGATGTGTCATATGAAAAGAGAGAAGGAGTGCCCATAGCGTAAAATCGTTTTAAAAGATTTATTAAACAAGTGGAGAGGTACTCACAATTTCACAGTATGAATCAAGCAAAGTAGTAAAACGTCACGGTTAACCTTCAGCTCTGGTAAGTAGTGTTGGGAAGCACAGATTAGGCCACGCCCTACGCGTTTCGTCGTTAGGACGTCTACGGGAGCGTGACCTGTGCTGTGTCTTCCCACCCTTATATAGTGTGCGGTGTCCCCTTAATTTTTTCGATTGGCAACCATTTTGCCTGTGATTCCGCGGACCGGAAGTGCGCCCGCGGCCATTTTCCCTATGTTATGCAGACCGAAGCCCGACTTCCTGTAAGTATAGCGGTGTCTAGTTGTCTAGTGATTCTAAGGGGCGGTTTGTTTTGGTTCTTGTGTGGCCATTTTGCCTGGGATCCTTGCAGAGAGTAGACCATATTCAATGTCTCTGTGTGCATCCCTCCAAAAACCGGCAGCCATTATACCTAAGGTTTTTTAGACACCGGAGACCATAAGGTTATTTTTTCTTGCAACTGATTTGCCTACATTTCGCTTGTAAAATGATCCTAATCCAAATTTGCTGTTTTAAAATACAGGTATACAGTATTGGGTATACCGCATACTATAATTGGGTAAAAAGGTTTTAAACCAAAACTATTAGCTTGTCCATATTACAATAGATTCGGAATGTTTATAATAAAATACAAATGTAAAAAACACCGATATGTATGTCTCTTTCAATGGACAACTACAGTGTAATATAATATACATACATCGGCTAGAAGAGAGATAAAAACCTATGTCATCTAAAAAAGGTAAAACACATTTAGAATTAAAACAATGTATATTTTATATGAAGTGTCGCTTTTACACATATTTTATGTGTTACTCTGGGAAGAGGGAGGAGAATTATTTTTGTGGGGAGCTTGTTATGTCATATTTGTGTGCATATATGTCAGCTGTTAGACTGTCCATATATGTACATTATGTATCCACACATGGTTGCTATTATGAGTTGCTAATTCTATAGTGCACAGGTGAGAGAGGTATTAGATGTCTGTGCTGCGTCCCTTTGTATGTATAAATGTGGACCTATGTCAAAAGGTATAAAAATAAACTTTAAAAGTAAATGAAACTATTTAAAATGTATACGTATTAGAAGGAGAAAAATGGAGAAAAAAGGAGAAAAAGAGGGTTTTTTTCTGATTAACGGGTGCGTATTCCCTATGGTGTGAACCTATGCGTTCATATTGTAAGTGTATGTTAGGAGGAGGTATCTAGAAATCTATGTTATACAATTCATGCGTATATATGTACATGATTTAAGTGTATGTTCAAGGAATCCTGTTTAAGAGGTATCTGGGACCCTTAGGCTCTTTGTCATTGTAAATTCGTTGGTACATTTTTCAACACTTATCAGTGGGAATAATTGGTACAAATTCCACTAATTTGGGGAGAAGAAACCTAATTTTGTGTTAGTATTGTTTCTATTATATTGGAGTTTTGTTTTTGTACTTCTGGTATTATTTAAGGTCAAATGTGTTGGTACTGCGTGCCCCCCATGTTGATGTTAATGTTAATAGTTGGTTAGGAAGCAGTTAAGGTCGAGGTCTATATTCATTCCCATAGGCTGTAGGGTATCCAGCAGAAATATCCACTTGGTTTCATTTTGTGAAACCTTAGTTTTTTTATTGTCACCTCTCCAGTGTCCCCTGATTTTATCAATTGCATAGAATGTCATATGTGCTGGATCCCTATTGTGATAGTCTCTGAAATGCCTAGAGACACTATGTTTGTTGAACCCTTTTTTGATGTTCTTAATATGTTCTCTGATCCTCACGTGTAGTTCTCTAGTTGTTCTTCCTACATACTGCTTCCGACATGGGCACTCTAATACATAGGTAACATGGGTACTGTGGCAGGTAATGAGTTCACGGATAGTGAACTCCTTTTCATTAACAGTTGACCTAAACTTTAATGTTTTCTTATTGTTTTTTTTGCTAGTTCTGCAGAGTAGGCATTTACCACATTTGAAAAACCCTTTCAAGCCTTTCCCTATTTTTATCTCCCTGGGAGTAGGGATGAGCTTCAAGTTCGAGTCGAACTCATGTTCGACTCGAACATTGGCTGTTCGCAAGTTCACCGAACAGCGAACAATTTGGGGTGTTCGCGGCAAATTCGAATGCCGCGGAACACCCTTTAAAAGTCTATGGGAGAAATCAAAAGTGCTAATTTTAAAGGCTAATATGCAAGTTATTGTCATAAAAAGTGTTTGGGGACCTGGGTCCTGCCCCAGGGGACATGGATCAATGCAAAAAAAAGTTTTAAAAACGGCCGTTTTTTCAGGAGCAGTGATTTTAATAATGCTTAAAGTCAATCAATAAAAGTGTAATATCCCTTTAAATTTCGTACCTGGGGGGTGTCTATAGTGTGCCTGTAAAGGGGCGCATGTTTCCTGTGTTTAGAACAGTCTGACAGCAAAATGACATTTTGAAGGAAAAAACTCATTTAAAACTACCCGCGGCTATTGCATTGCCGACAATACACATAGAAGTTCATTGATAAAAACGGCATGGGAATTCCCCAAAGGGGAACCCCGAACCAAAATTAAAAAAAAAAAAATGACGTGGGAGTCCCCCTAAATTCCATACCAGGCCCTTCAGGTCTGGTATGGATATTAAGGGGAACCCCGGCCAAAATTTAAAAAAAAAAATGACGTGGGGTTCCCCCTAAATTCCATACCAGACCCTTCAGGTCTGGTATGGATTTTAAGGGGAACCCCGCGCCAAAAAAAAAAAAAAAAACGGCGTGGGGTCCCCCCAAAAATCCATACCAGACCCTTATCCGAGCACGCAACCTGGCAGGCCGCAGGAAAAGAGGGGGGGACGAGAGTGCGGCCCCCCCTCCCTCCTGAACCGTACCAGGCCACATGCCCTCAACATTGGGAGGGTGCTTTGGGGTAGCCCCCCAAAACACCTTGTCCCCATGTTGATGAGGACAAGGGCCTCATCCCCACAACCCTGGCCGGTGGTTGTGGGGGTCTGCGGGCGGGGGGCTTATCGGAATCTGGAAGCCCCCTTTAACAAGATGACCCCCAGATCCCGGCCCCCCCCCTGTGTGAAATGGTAAGGGGGTACATAAGTACCCCTACCATTTCACGAAAAAAGTGTCAAAAATGTTAAAAATGACAAGAGACAGTTTTTGACAATTCCTTTATTTAAATGCTTCTTCTTTCTTCTATCTTCCTTCATCTTCTGGTTCTTCTGGTTCTTCTGGCTCTTCTGGTTCTTCCTCCGGCGTTCTCGTCCAGCATCTCCTCCGCGGCGTCTTCTATCTTCTTCTCCTCGGGCCGCTCCGCACCCATGGCATGGGGGGGAGGCTCCCGCTCTTCTCTTCTTCTTTTCTTCTCTTCTTCTCTTCTTCATTTTCTTCTCCGGGCCGCTCCGCAATCCATGCTGGCATGGAGGGAGGCTCCCGCTGTGTGACCGCGCTCCTCGTCTGACAGTTCTTAAATAACGGGGGGGCGGGGCCACCCGGTGACCCCGCCCCCCTCTGACGCACGGTGACTTGACGGGACTTCCCTGTGACGTCACGGCCAGCATGGATTGCGGAGCGGCCCGGAGAAGAAAATGAAGAAGAGAAGAAGAGAAGAAAAGAAGAAGAGAAGAGCGGGAGCCTCCCCCCATGCCATGGGTGCGGAGCGGCCCGAGGAGAAGAAGACAGAAGACGCCGCGGAGGAGATGCTGGACGAGAACGCCGGAGGAAGAACCAGAAGAGCCAGAAGAACCAGAAGATGAAGGAAGATAGAAGAAAGAAGAAGCATTTTTTTTTTTTAATTTTGGCCGGGGTTCCCCTTAATATCCATACCAGACCTGAAGGGCCTGGTATGGAATTTAGGAGGACTCCCACGTCATTTTTTTTTTTTAATTTTGGTTCGGGGTTCCCCTTTGGGGAATTCCCATGCCGTTTTTATCAATGAACTTCTATGTGTATTGCCGGAAATGCAATAGCCGCGGGTAGTTTTAAATGAGTTTTTTCCTTCAAAATGTCATTTTGCTGTCAGACTGTTCTAAACACAGGAAACATGCGCCCCTTTACAGGCATACTATAGACACCCCCCAGGTACGAAATTTAAAGGGATATTACACTTTTATTGTTTGACTTTAAGCATTATTAAAATCACTGCTCCTGAAAAAACGGCCGTTTTTAAAACTTTTTTTTGCATTGATCCATGTCCCCTGGGGCAGGACCCAGGTCCCCAAACACTTTTTATGACAATAACTTGCATATAAGCCTTTAAAATTAGCACTTTTGATTATTCATGTTCGTGTCCCATAGACTTTAACGGTGTTCGCATGTTCGAACGAACTTTTTTCCTGTTCGCATGTTCTGGTGCGAACCGAACAGGGGGGTGTTCGGCTCATCCCTACCTGGGAGGATCTATTGCGTTATGTACCAACTTGTTCCTCAGGGTCGGTGCTTTCTTGTAGATAAAGACGGGTTTCTTAGGCAATATGGAATTGAGTACCCTATCGGATTGTAGAATGGGCCAATGTTTTTTAATTATAGTTTCCGCGTGTTTGTACTGCCTATTATATCCCGTTAGGAAGGCTACTTCCATTTTCTTATTTTTTGTTTTTCTTCGCTGTATTCCCGTTTCATCTATCAATTTGTTCCTATCCATATTTCCGACTTTGCATTTTAGCGCTACTAGGTCTTTCTTTTTGTATCCTTTTTCTACAAACTTATTTATTAAGATGTCTGTTTGTTTCTCATAATCATGTTTACTGGAACAGTTTCTATGTAATCGCATGAACTGGCCTTTGGGTATGTTCCCTAGCCATCGTGGGTGGTGGCAACTGCTGATTGGGATGTACCCATTTCTGTCCGTAGCTTTGAAGTATGTTCTTGTTTTCAAGTATCCGTTGTCCTTGTATATTTGTAAATCCAGGTAATCCACGGTTTCTTTGTCCCAGTTTCCAGAGAAGGTGAGTCCATAGGCATTGCCACTGATCTCGTCAAAAAAATTCTGTAATTCTTCTACCGTGCCCCCCCACACAATGACGATGTCATCTATATACCTCCGGTATAATTTCAAATGTCTTCTTTCAATACTGTAGATCTGTTCCTCCTCCCATTTGTTGAGAAGTAGGTTCGCTACACTGGGGGCATATTTAGCCCCCATAGCTACTCCTTTTATCTGAGAGTAGAAATCACCTTTGTGCCAAAAGTAATTATGGCTCATGGCCAGTTTTAACCCCTCCAATATATAATTTATTTGTGTTTCCTTTAGGTTTGTTAGTGTATGTAAGGCCCATTCCACACCCCCCAGACCATCCTCCTGTACAATATTGGTGTACAGGGAGTTTATATCGACGGTTACTAGAATATCATTTTCATTTATTTTGAAGTTCTTTAGTTCCCCAATTAACTGTTTGCTGTCCCTCAGGAACGATTTTCCTTGTCCAACTAGGGGTTGCAAATAGCCATCCAGATATGCTCCCAATCTGGAGAACAGTGAATCGATGCCACTGATTATCGGTCTGCCAGGGGGGTTCTGTTGGTCTTTATGAATCTTGGGTACGTAATATATAATTGGGGTTTTTGCTGTTTCTGGGGTTAAATATTTGGCTTCCTTTTTCGTTAGGATCCCCGTTTTTTCTCCTTTTTTGACATAGGTCTTTAATTTTTTTCTATACTCTATTTTTGGGTTACCCTTCAGTTTCTTATATGTATTGGGTATCTCCAGCAGCTTCTTCATTTCTGACTCGTATTTTTTTTTATTTAATATAACCAGGCCCCCTCCCTTATCGGCCAGTCGGATGACTATGTTTTTCTTCCCCTCTATTTCTTTAATGGTGTTCCATATGTTTATTTTTATTTTTTTCGGTTTCAGTTTCCTAAGGTCTTGTTCAACCATCTTTTTAAAGGCCATCAAGCTCTCATTTTGTTGTACATTAGGATTAAAGGTTGAATTATTTCTTAGTCCTGAATGTTGGAATAATGGGGGGTCTTCGCCTGTTTGGATTTTGCTGTTGTTATTCCCTTTCATTAAATAAAATTTTTTAATGTTCAGTTTCCTTACAAATTTCTGGAGATCTATATATACTTCAAAGGGGTCAAGATTTTTATCAGGAGCATATTTTAGACCTAAGTCCAGCACCCTCATTTCTTCTTCACTGAAGTTGGCTTCGCTTAGGTTAAAAATCCCTGTTCCTAATATTCTCTTCTTCTTTTTCTTCTTGATTCCTCCTCTCTTCCCACGTGCTCTTCTCCTCTTACCCATCTCTGTGGTCTGTATGTGTGGTCTATTCTTTCTTCCCGTTGGGTTTCTTCTTGTATTCTGTTCCTCGGGCCCATATACGTGTTTCTGGTGATTCTTGGGTTCCAACTCCGTTGGGGGTCTCCGTTGCTGCGATTTCTGGTGGGGAACCTGAAGGGTTGCCAGCCCTTTTGTCCTCCTTGGGGACCCTGGTTTCCCCTGTAAGGGGACCGTCTGTCCCTGAATGCCGGAGGTCTTCCTCTGTATTCCCTGGGAAAAAAACTTCGTCTATGTGGTGGTTCTTCATAGGGAGTGTAATATTGTTCATTTCTTAGGGGGGAGTATCTGTTGCTGTATCTTGGTGTTCTCAATATATTGTTACATTGTTGTGATCTATTTTCCTCTCTAATTTGTTCTCTATAGTACCTGCGTTCCGGGCTAGGTCCTTCTCTTCTAGTTCTTGGTGTTGGTAACTCTTCTGGTCTTACCCGTGGTGTTCTAATTTCTGTGGGTCTTGTCTCTTGCCATATTGTTGTATCTTCTATTACTGAACTTTCCCTGGACTCATCTATCATAGAGGTATTGTGGTTGTCCTCTATGTAATTGTCGTCTATTTGCCATTTATATACCTGCTGGTTTTTGTAGTCCAGCACGTCTCTTCTGAACTTTTTTTGTTTTTTCTGCTGTATTTCTTTGTCGTATTTTGCCATGGCGTCTTGAGGATTGTTCTCCTTCTCTTTGTATTCTCTAGATTCCATGAAGGGTATGAGTTCGTCTCTTATTTGTAGTATTTCTGTTTCTATGTTCTTTAATTTATGTCGTCTCCGCGTTACTATTATTCCAAGCAACGCGATTTCGCTATCATTAAAGAACCGATACCAATCCTCCATTAGTCCCTTGTCATTGACTGCATCATTAGGTGAGATATCCCACCTCAGACGTCTAGGGGTGATTTTCTCTGCAATTAACATCTCGATAGTTGCTATATCCCACCAAACTCTTATTTGCTTTTCAATGTTGTGTTTCAGGTGTTTGAATAAGCTATCAATATCTTGCCGATTGGCTACTTGTTCCTGGTTGAAGACTTCAGTGAGGTTGATATTTCTATTGTTTAGGTATCTGAAGATATCCATTGCTGCAGGTTCCTGTTTAGCTATAGGGTAAACAGTGAATAGTAAAAAGAATAGTAAACCCGCGCAGTGGAAATGGAAGTGTGTTAGTAAAACCTATGGAACTGCTGCCGCCCAACAGGCCGTCACCATAAAAGGGGACAGCTGAGTTGATTAGTGTGGTAGAAGGGTATGGCACTGTTCCTATATCTAAATGATAATTCCCTACCTGCGTGTTTTAAAACAAGGTATATGTATATAAATTCTTAGATATAAACAAGACGTGCAAGTATCAGGTAGTGGTATCCTCAAAAAATATATTCACAATATTAAACGGGCTATAAATATATAAATAATAAACAAACTATAAATATGTATATAAAATAATAGTGGTGGTGTCAAATTCCATACATGGTATTGCTGGTTTATATTCCAAATGACATATGATGTGAAAGGAGGGGGGGGGGGGGAGGGGGGGGGGGATGGGGATGAAAGGGGAAGGAGAGGGGGAGGGGAATGGGATGTCAAACAATGGTATAGGAACTGAAAAGTATCCTAAAATTACTCCTATTAAAGTGCAAACGTGCTATCAAATTCAAAAAAGTCCTTATAGTGCAATAAACTTTTAATCAAATCCGTTTAAATCCTTATTGGTGTAATATCTTGGTATATATCTTGTGCAGTATCTTGGTGCAGGTGCTGTTGTGATTATAATCCTTGCTCTAAAAGTGCGGCCACTCACCGGATCACTTCACCCCTACAGGGGTATCAGGCAGTTACAGTTTTGCGCCACTGTACGGCAATCTATGGCAGACTCAGGATCGTGATGTGTCATATGAAAAGAGAGAAGGAGTGCCCATAGCGTAAAATCGTTTTAAAAGATTTATTAAACAAGTGGAGAGGTACTCACAATTTCACAGTATGAATCAAGCAAAGTAGTAAAACGTCACGGTTAACCTTCAGCTCTGGTAAGTAAGTAGTGTTGGGAATATATTTGGAATATAAACCAGCAATACCATGTATGGAATTTGACACCACCACTATTATTTTATATACATATTTATAGTTTGTTTATTATTTATATTATTTATATATTTATTATATTATTTATATATTTATAGCCCGTTTAATATTGTGAATATATTTTTTGAGGATACCACTACCTGATACTTGCACGTCTTGTTTATATCTAAGAATTTATATACATATACCTTGTTTTAAAACACGCAGGTAGGGAATTATCATTTAGATATAGGAACAGCGCCATACCCTTCTACCACACTAATTCTTTTGGGTACCGGCCCAGGCAGGGATGGGTCCCTCCCTGGTCCGCGGGGGTTGGGGTTACTACTGTATGATACACTATCTAATGACTTGTCTTTTCACTCCTCTCTCTATCTCTATATTCTTGCTCTTTTTCATTCTCCTCTCCTCCCCCCACAGTATCCATTTTGGCCGCCAAACGGAAAATCTCGTGGATCATGTCACAGGAACAAATAGTGGCGAAACTGCGGGAAGGGATCTGAGAACCCTGGGCCATATATATCAGGATTCCACTTTACCCAGGTCAGATACTGTTGTAGGGGGTAGTCCAGGGAGTCCACACTCCTTCTCCACATACCCCACCCCACCTCCTTCCCTCTCCTCCCCTCTTACTTCTTTCTTTATACTCTTTCCTTTCTCTTCTTTCTTCGCACTATCTATCATCAGATACTGGACTTATAGGGTGTAGACCATTCTATGGGCTCCACATAGATTGTCCTCAACGGTTTGTTTGGTTACCCAGCACAGGGGACAGCCAATCACTCTTACTCATCTAACCAAGAAAATGGTACCGTTGGTTCCATCCCGGGGGTTGCAACGCCTGGGGAACTTCCCGGCGGGGGTGTCCTCCGGGGGGAGCCGATGGGTGATAGCAGGGCGTCCCACCCGGGAGGGGTCCTGGAGCTATCTCACTCCACAGTGTGTTCCCATTGGCGTGGGGTGATGATCTTGGGGGCCCGCTTGGGGGGGCTTCGCTGCCGAAATTCCTCGCCGGCTGATCATTGTCTTTGGTAGAGTGTTTGGGTTACCGGCCAAACCGAGCAACTGGCGCGGGGGGACTGAGAGTCACGCCCCCTCCTGCCCTGTGAGTCATCAAATCCTGAGGGAACCCTCTTTAGGTGACTTATCACACAATATACATTACAATGGTTGTACTTGGGGACCCGCTACACCCTGAGATTTACTGTTCTCCCTAGTTCGAATTTTTATTTTCCCTAGGGTTATTGGTATTTTTCTCTCCTTTTCTCGCTAGTTCGGGCCTCCCAGTTACGAAAGAGGGAGGTTCCTAGTTAGAAATACAGTGTTACGTCTGTAAGTGTACCAGTGCCTTATTGTTATATTACCCTTGTAAGAGATATTTTGTTGATCCAATGTCTTTACCTCTTTTGACTGCCTTAGTCAATGAGGAGTTCTGTAATGTCTGATATGTCATTGTTATCTCTAAATTGCAAAAATTTCAATAAAAATATTGAACAGAAAAAAAAAAAAAAAAAAAGATAAAACCAAAAAACTACTGGCACCATCCACTGCTCTACTGACACTGTCAATGTTTTAATACATTTTAAAATGTATTTATAAGAGTGTATGTGTCAGTGTGTGTGTATGTATATACGTATGTAAATATGTTTGAGCTTTAGGGTGCAAACCCCAATGGAATAAGCTGCGCACACCTATGTGTCACGTACCTGGTTGGAGGCCAAATTGCTGAGAGGGCTCCCCTTGTGGCTAAGTGCAGAACACCCCTGGAGGTGGTACAGGGAATACAGTGCCCAAAGAATCACGGGTTGCCAGTTGTAGTAGTCTGCAGAGCTGATCACTAGATGGCAGCAGGAGCAAGCAGGATGCGCTGCAGGACAGGTGTCCTTAGCGGTTTCCAGGCATACTTGGCAGCAGAGTCATACATGGTGGATCAGTCAGTAGCATAGGCAAGTAGCAGAAACTGGAACAAGCCAGGGTCTTACACGGGTAGACAGATAATAGCAGATTAGTTGAGCCAAGCTGAGGTCAAACACAGTTGATAAAGCAGAAGTGAAGTCAGTAGTTCAAGCCAGGGGTCAGAGCCAGGAATCAAGATGAAGTCAGAAGGCAACCCTGGTCAGTAACAGGAAGTCTAAGATCAGGATACACAGGGCACAGGAACATGGGGGGGGGGGGGGGGGGGGGCTGATGACAATCCAGCAATTTTGCCACAGGATTTGGAATCAGGGCCTTACAGAAAATCCACTAAGGTCTGTTTCCATCTAAACTGAAACATTAACTTGAAGTGGTTTCAGGATAACGGCAAGCTCTACTGTGAATTATCACCGCTTTACTCACAGAGGCAAGGGAGTGAAGGAAAGATATGTGCTGTCCAGGGGAGGATAACATGAAAACCTACGGCTTTAAGTTCATTGGTGCACGCAAAGCACGGTAATTGTTAGCGTCCACTGGCCTATATAAATAGTTCAGTGGACGCTGGCAATTACCGTGCTTTGCATGCACCGATGCGCCGTTATGGACACAGATTCGCCATTGCGTGCCATTCGCATATTTGCCAGGTCTTCTCGGAATTCTTCCCTGACAAATGCTCCCTCCACCATCCTAACACCTATGCTGACTAACCTGTGTAAGAAAGATGCAGATACTTACCTATTTTCAGGCCGCTATTTTCAGGTGTTAGGAGGGGTGAGGGAGCATTTTTAAAGTGCTTCTAAAACTGAAGCCTTAAGGTTTTTTGCCTTAATGCATTTTATGCATTAAAGAGGAACTGCAGTCTGCTCACATAATTTGTAATAAAAACATGTTTGCCATTCTGAAGCTTCCCTCCAACCACTTTGCATTTTAATTTTATATATACTGTGATTCTGTACATGCCAAATATGCTGCATAAATCTTGCTCCACTGAGTCTGGCTGCAACCATTTTAACTGTGGGCAGCTGAAGCTGCTGCCTGTTCACTTCCTGGATTTACAGACACACAGAGGCACACCTCCAGCTCTGCAGCTCTCATTGGCCATCTTATGACTCATCCCCCCTCCCTTCCTGGGAAACTCTCTCGAGAGTGAGAGAGAGAGAGCTGCGTATGATGTCATAAGCCTAGGCTTATTACCAGACGAGAAACAGGAAGTGGGCTGTATAAGGTATTTACTGGCAGGAAAAATCATGTTTTACTATTCAAAGTTAAAACAACAAGGGCAGAAAATGTAATAGATAGAAAGATGAAAAAAATAGAAAGATGATAGAAAAATGCTGGCTGTTTCCATCTTGATTGTGGGTATGTGAAGCCCACAATATGATAGAAAGATGCTGGCTGTTTCCATCTTGCTTGTGGGCATGTGAAGCCCACAAGCATTGATTTTCCGGGATGCGGTGAATACTGTTCATTCACAGCGTAATCACGCGCATGCTGTGCTGCAGCTGCCCCCTAGACCCCCTTTTACTTACCTGAGCCCGATCCGTTCCAGCGAAGTGCATAAGTGCAGCGGCTCCCACCACTGTCTCTCTCCTCATTGAACAGATTGATAGTTGCGGATTGCTGCCACTGCTGTCAATCCGGCAACACAGGAGCGGGGGGGATGGGGCAGAGTCCCAATGTCTATGTCAATGGACGCAGCAGCAGGACTCGGGAGCGAGCAAGCACGGGCACCCAATGAAGGGGAGGGGCCTGGATTGCTGGGGGGGGCAGAAGAAGAGGATCGGGGCTGCTCTGCGCAAAACCATTACATAGAGCAGGTAAGTATAGACATTATTGTTATTTTTTTTTTTTTTAAAGTGTTATGTATAGCTTGGAATTTTACTTTAATACAGATTCTTTTTTCCTAATACTCAAATAATAGCAAAGCTTTTTTTTTATTATTTTGTGTGATGCATCAGGAATTTTTCTTTTATTCCAAAAAAAATCTAGCTGCCCTTTAAGCACAGCTTTTGATTTCATCTTGTATCATTGTATTTAATGTATTCATCTATTGCAAACCGAGAAACACCAGATGCATCCCTCTATTATCTTTGCTAATCACCACAAATACACTTTATAGAGGGACAAAAATGCTAACCGGAAAATAAAAATGACAACAATAAATTGCAGTTGCCTATTTTCTTTTGGTAATTTGCTTTTCAGATAACTTTTTGGGGTTTTGCATTTGAAGCGAATTAACAGCCAGAGGTCTTTTCAGAGTGGAGTATAAGTGCCGGTTCCGCCTCCCTGAGCACACGCCGTAGACAGCTTTGTTAAAATTCCGGCCCTCACCTCCGCTGTCACTACTCGTTCTAGTGCAGGCAAGTTCCCTTTTGAAGTGGAGCAAATCTTTGCTCAGTTAAGCAAGCGTCAGTCAGATGCAAGCTTGGCTGGCAGCCCAGGGTTGTTAGAATTTTTCATGCTACACCTGAATAAGATATTGACGAGACATTGTTACCGAAACTGAATAAAGAAACACAAGATAAATATAATTAAATTGTCATAAGACTGACAGAATAATTTAAAGACTAAATCCTACATTGTCAATGTATTTCTAAAAAGTTTTTATTTTTTTTATTTTTTTAGTTCAGCTAGGGTTTTCCAAAGCTGCCGCTCCTACTGACGAGGCACAGCTCTGTTATATATACCACAGAACAATTTTATATGCTTTCAAAATTCATAAAAGCGGTATTAAGCCCAAAAGCCAAAATGTATTATATTGCAGCTCAGTAATTCTTAGATGCGATGGCTGCATTAGTTTTATTTTTTAGGCTTTCTTTCTTCTATGGCTAGTAAGTCTGTTGTTTTTCAACAGCACAAGCTCTCCTGGAAATGTAACAGTCAGAGTGTTGAGACAAACCAATTATCACTGACAGGGTTGCTTACAATGATCAGCTTTTATTTAACTATGTAAAAACTTTATCCCAAAAGAAAAAAGAAAAGAAAATGAATGCAGTTACCACTGCTAATGATCGGTAAGCTGCAATATACCATATTTATCGCCGTATAACACGCACTTAAAATAGGGGGAAAATGGTATGTGCGTGTTATACGCCGATATATGCTGCCACCGAGGGGAAGGAGGGGACAAGCGCTGCCGAAATAGAGCCAGATCTTCTGTGTACTCGGTTAGGCTCGCAGTCACGCTCAGTCCCGCCCCCTGGACATCTCCTAGCATTGACGTCCCGACATTGGACCGGCATTATGTTCATCATAGGATCCGGTCCAAGGGGCGGGACTGGGCGTGACACCGAGCCGAGTACACAGGAGATCCAGCTCTATTTCGGCAGTGCTCGTCCCCTCCTTCCCCTCGGTGGCAGCCTATATTTCGGCAAGGCTGCAGATGGACACTGAGCAAAGCTGCAGGTGGACACTGATTAGACTGCAGATGGGCACTGATTAGGCTACAGATGGGCACAGATCAAGCTGCACTGAAGCTGCAGATGAGCACTAATCAGGCGCATTGATGCTCACTGACCATTATTTTGCTTCAAAGTGGTTTATTTTTTTTTTTTAAGTTTTTTTTCCTGAAACTTCCCTCTTAAATTGGGGTGCGTGTTATATGCCGATAAATATGGTATACAATTTTTTTGGCTTTGGGTTTAATTTCACTTCAAGTGTTATTTATTTATTTATTTATTTTTATTTGTGTTGACTCATTTTTTTTTTTTTTAAATATATACATAATTTTCTTTTTTGACACATAGAATACAACATAGCCAACAATGCCTTATTGATGAGGATTTGCAAATACGGAAGCAGAAATAAATGTATCGGCATGTCTAACTGCAAAAACATAAGTTACAAAGGGGAATGGTTAGGGAAACTTGGGAAGGGGGGAAGCATATAAAGCAACATTTCTAAGGAGGGTATCCCCTAAGCGAACCTGAGTAAGTACGAGATCCGTGCTAAAGCTCAACTCCATAAACTCCAGGGCGCCCCCCCCATGAGGCAGCCACAAGGGGACCCGACTGGCTCCACCCCCAAAGGGAGGGACCAACAAGGCCTCCATCAAACCTCCATCCAGGGGTACAGCCGCCCAGGCCGGTACCTGGACTACCCTGGGCGGGAGCCCTGCTAAAGCAATGGGATTTATAGGTCAAGTACCTCACCCAGTGCAACATACAATATAAGACAAGAACAGGAACTGAAATAAAAGCACATCATATAGAATAAAAATAAAAGGGATTAAGTGAAAAAGAGAAAAATAAATAAAATAATATAATTTAGTCTAGTCTAGTCGCCCCCATGAACCGGAAAGCGGAAAGAAAACACCAACAGCGGAAAGGACTGTAAAAATTGGGTTCAGGCATCATAGTTAGTAGGCACTCTGAGCGAGGGTTCTGCCAGCTCCAACAATGCAACCTCCAGGCTGGGTGGCACTGGGTCGGGGTCAGCGGTGTACTTCTGCCAAGGTGCCCAGATATTGGTAAAGCGCTCACATCTATCTTTACACGTCGCCAACCACTGCTCTGCCCCCTTAATCTCATCTACCTTCTTGAGCCACTCAGCTATAGTGGGCACCTGTGGACATTCCCAGTAGAGAGGTGTAAGTCGTTTGGCTGCATTAAGGAGGTGCGGTAGCGCACTTTTCTTGTAGTGGCTTAGCGGGAGGGCAGGGACGTGCGAGAGGAAGCAAGTTGGGGAAAGTGGGATGTCAACCCCCCGAGAGCGTCTTTTATGTGAGTTTGGATGTCGAACTGGAATGGAGGAATCACAGGGCACTCCCACCAAATGTGAAGGAGTGTGCCTCTCTGACCGCATCCACGGCAGCAACGGTCAGTGACCGAGGGGTAAATACCTGACAGGACGTGTTGACTCATTTCACCAGACTTTACTCAGAGCTATTACTTGATAATTTTTACTAAATATCTAAATACTATATTTCTTTTTATCTTACACTTTTATAATAAAAGATTTTAAGAAGATCCAATAAGGAGGTTTATTTTGTTTTGTGAGGATGTTGATATTAGACGTAAGTATTTAAAGTGGAAGTAAACCCATCCATAAAACAGTTTAATTTCCGGCACGTGCCGGAAATGTAACGCTCCCATTGGTTGTGCTCTCAACCAAACTGTCAAACCATCCAATGGCTGGTGTCATAACTGATCACATGTGCAGCATCATGGCAGTTATAGATTAGCAAAGATGGCAGCTTCCTTGGCTAAAAACGATAGGGGGGGTTTACACTTTAAGGTGGCATTTGTCATTTGAATTGACACTGTCATGACGGATATGGGGGGGGCAGCCATTTTCAGCCTCCAACTACCATGAGAGTGGAATGGTAACACACTCAACTGTAGTATAGCAAATAGTTATGTTATTAGTATAAAAATATACAAAATAAAAATTCAGTACAATTTTTAGCATTTTGACAAAAATTCTACTTGTTTGACTTAAAGCAAACTCCAGCCAAAAATAGGAAGATAAAAATAAAAAAGTCCAATAACAAAATCAGCTTTGCCCAATCAGAGCACAGTGAATAGCTGGTTATTAAGGAGCGGGCCGGGAAGCCGTTTGCGGCGTCCTTAACAACGAATGAGTCATCAGCTGTCAACGGGCTTCCCTGCTGACAGCTAAATGAAAAAAATAAAAAAACATTGCCAGCAATAGAAAAATGTTAACCCTTTGGGTCTGGTATGGATTTTAAGGGGAACCCCCCAAAATCCATACCAGATCCTTAGGTGTGGTATGGATTTTGAGGGAAACTCCCACACCAACATCTAAAAAAAATTGCACGGGTACCCCTCCAAAATCCATACCAGACCCTTATCTGAGCATGTAGCCTGGCAGGACAGGAAAGGGGGGGCAAGCGAGCGCCCCTCCCTGAACCATACCAGGCCTCATGCCCTCCCCACTCGAAAGCACCTTGTCCCCATGTTGATGGGAACAAGGGCCTCTTCCCCACAGCCCTGGGCTGTGGGCAGGGGGCTTATCGGAATCTGGAAGCCCCCTATAACAAGGGGCTCCCCAGATCCTGCTCCCCCCCCATGTGAATGAGTATGGGGTACATGTTCCCCGTTGTAGCTTTATTGTCAATCATGCCACCGCCAGCACGCGATGAAGGCTAACTGCCCACTGCAGGCTCTGCCATTTAACAGTACTTATATATATGTAAGGGGCGGGGCCACCTGGCTACGTCACCTGGTGGCACCACCCACTTGTGATGTCAACAATCCAGAGTGCAAAATCTGGTGCAGCTCTGCATAAAAAAAAAATCAGCTTCCAGGTTTCTTTTTGTCAAATAATAATTGAATAAGTTCAAGTTAGAAGCTGATTGGCTACCATGCATAGCTGCAATAGATTTGTCACTCTCCAGTTTTAGAAAATCAACCGCATAGTGTCCTAAAAGTATTCGAATTCTGTATATCTATACTTGTTCTGGGTCAGAGACTCAGAAATCATTGAAGCTAAAGTGTCAGTTTGAACTAACATTCTCAAAAGTAGAGATTGGCAATGACAGCTCATATGGTTCTCACATGACAGAGTCTTTTTAAGGCCTGATTCACACCTATGCAGGTTGCAGTTTGCATATTCCAGATGCATTTAGCGTTTTTCAATACATGTTTTTGATCCATTGAAGTCTATGGAGCCAAAAACCAGAAAAAACATCCCTGACCCATTCCATAAAATGCAAAGATGTGAATTACATCCATAGGAAACCATGTTAAATGGACTGTAGTGTGTTTCTACAGAACTGAAAATGCTCTAAAAAATGCCTAAGTGTGAACCAGGCCTTAAGGTAAGTACTGCTGTTTGATATCCACCATATTTTATACAATATCACTGTGCTGTTTTGAGACAGGTTGGCAGTAGACAACAGAGGATTGTCAGATGCATAGGTACAATTTAATTATCTTTCAGTCAAATTTTCTCATAAACATGAATCAGGTCTAGAAAGGTCTGATCAGTATTAATATGTTATTTAAGAAAGGAAGAGCATACAGATACCGGATTATGTTTGGGGAAACTGTATTGATTGAGCATGGTTTTACGCTTGGGATCTCAGTCACTGGTGTGTACAGATGCTCACAGCAAGAGATTATCACCCAGTTCAGGCAAAATTGGCCACATTAAGAGAAAGAAAAGCTTAACTGCTTGTCACCTGTCCACAGTACATATACTGCAGACAGGCAAGGCAATGTATACGTTGCGGCCTTTCTTACGCGTTTGGGGCGTGCATGCTCAAATCCCCTGCTGACTGACACAGCACAAGTTTGTCAACAGATTTCAGCCAATGATTTATCTCTGAAATCTGCTGATCAGCTGTGGCCAATCACAGCACAGAGTTCCATGTTGACAAACACACATAATTCTGTACAAAGACAGCAATCTGTCTGTTTCTTCTTCCTCAAATCAAGCAGATTTAGCAGAAGATTGACCACCACACTATCACAGTCACACTATAACTTGCTGATCACCGCCATTACTAGTATAGCATCTATAGATGTGTAAATTCCAGTATATACAGTATCTCACAAAAGTGAGTACACCCCTCACTTTTTTGTAAATATTTGATTCTATCTTTTCATGTGACAACTGAAGAAATTACACTTTGCTATAATGTAAAGTAGTGATTGTACAGCTTGTATAACAGTGTAAATTTGCTGTCCCCTCAAAATAACTCAACACACAGCCATTAATGTCTAAACCACTGGCAACAAAAGTGAGTACACCCCTAAGTGAAAATGTCCAAATTGGGCCAAAAGTGTCAATATTATGTCTGGTCACCATTATTTTCCAGCACTGCCTTAACCCTTTTGGGCATGGAGATCACCAGAGCTTCACAGGTTGCCACTGGACTCCTCTTCCACTCCTCTATGATGACATCGCGGAGCTGGTGGATGTTAGAGACCTTGCGCTCTTCCCCCTTACATTTGAGGATGCCCCACAGATGCTCAATAGGGTTTAGGTCTGGAGACATGCTTGGCCAGTCCATCACCTTTACCCTCAGCTTCTTTAGCAAGGCAGTGGTCATCTTGAAGGTGTGTTTGGGGTCATTATAATGTTGGAATACTGCCCTGTGGCCCAGTCTCTGAAGGGAGGGGATCATGCTCCACTTCAGTATGTCACAGTACATGTTGGCATTCATGTTAACTTCAATGAACTGTAGATTCCCAGTGCTGGCAGCACTCATGCAGCCCCAGACCATGACACTCCCACCACCATGCTTGACTGTAGACAAGACACACTTGTCTTTGTACTCCTCACCTGGTTGCCGCCACACACGCTTGACACCATCTGAACCAAATAAGTTTATCTTCGTTTCATCAGACCACAGGACATGGTTTCAGTAACCCATGTTCTTAGTCTGCTTGTCTTCAGCAAACTGTTTGCGGGCTTTCTTGTGCATCATTTTTAGAAGAGGCTTCCTTCTGGGGCAACAGCCATGCAGACCAATTTGATGCAGTGTGCGGCGTATGGTCTGAGCACTGACAGGCTGAACCCCACCCCTTTAACCTCTGCAGCAATGCTGGCAGTACTCATACATCTATTTCCCAAAGACAACCTCTGGATATGACACTGAGCACGTGCACTCAACTTCTTTGGTCGACCATGGCGAGGCCTGTTCTGAGTGGAACCTGTCCTGTTAAACCGCTGTATGGTCTTGGCCACCATGCTGCAGCTCGGTTTCAGGGTCTTAGCAATCTTCTTATAGCCTAGGCCATCTTTATGTAGAGCAATAATTCTTTTTTTCAGATCCTCAGAGAGTTCTTTGCCATGAGGTGCCATGTTGAACTTCCAGTGACTAGTATGAGAGAGTGAGAGCGATAACACCAAATTTAACACAGATAAAAGTGAGTAGTAGTTGCGCTGTGACTAAAAAGAAAGGGGAAGTGGAAGGGGGGGGGGGGGGGACTAGGTGAAAATGAATGGAGAGGTGAAAAACGGCCGAAGTGGATGTGGCCACAAATGCTCTACACAAACATACAAATGAAAAAACAAAAATACTGACAAGGGTACACAACTAAATAAATAAATAGCAGAAAGTATAAATAACAGTGATATAATACTCAAAACAGTCCAAGTGAATAAGGGCTAGTACCAATACTAGCACATAGTGACAACTCAGAAAGGCTGAATGTGGTAAGTCCAAATGGATAAACATATAGCAGTCCCACCACCAGACGAAAAATAATCCAAAAGAAGGGAGAGATCTTCAGTGGAAACACCTCCGTGTTCGCAAGCAGCTTACCTTACTGCTGTAAGGCATACAGCTTGTGCTTAATTGTAAAACACTATCAAGCATGGGTATCCTATCCGGTTGTTAGAGCGCTTCCAATGGTTGATATACAGGACGGTATATGAAAAAGAGACATGAACAAAAGATAGTTTAACTCCGTGACGACCAAAGTAGGAGGGGGGGACACAGAAAGTGGGTGCACTCACTTTTTAAAAATGAGTGTAGGCATCAATCCACGAACGCCGAGTTCGTATGCCTCAATGGATGTCTTCAATCAATCCCCGCTCCTCAATGCTCGTCACATAGGGTGAGTGTATATGTGGTATAGGGAGAAAGTGCACATAGCATAATCCCGTATAAAAGCCAATTTTTTGATAAAAACAATATGGTAAACTCACATTTGAAAGTAGACTATGGTACAAATCATCCACGAGCGCCGAGCTCGTCTCCTGCCGTCAGTTTGTCACAGTATCCCGTGCTCCAATCCTGACGTGTATCGTCACGACTCGTGACTCATGATACTGTCACAAACTGACGGCAGGAGACGAGCTCGGCGCTGGTGGATGATTTGTACATAGTCTCAAATGTGAGTTTACCATATTGTTTTTATCAATAAATTGGCTTTTATACGGGATTATGCTATGTGCGCTTTCTCCCTATACCACATATACACTCACCCTATGTGACGAGCATTGAGGAGCGGGGATTGATTGAAGACATCCATTGAGGCATACGAACTCGGCGTTCGTGGATTGATGCCTACACTCATTTTTAAAAAGGGAGTGCACCCACTTTCTGTGTCCCCCCCTCCTACTTTGGTCGTCACGGAGTTACACTATCTTTTGTTCATGTCTCTTTTTCATATACCGTCCTGTATATCCACCATTGGAAGCGCTCTAACAACCGGATAGGATACCCATGCTTGATAGTGTTTTACAATTAAGCACAAGCTGTATGCCTTACAGCAGTAAGGTAAGCTGCTTGCGAACACGGAGGTGTTTCCACTGAAGATCTCTCCCTTCTTTTGGATTATTTTTCGTCTGGTGGTGGGACTGCTATATGTTTATCCATTTGGACTTACCACATTCAGCCTTTTTGAGTTGTCACTATGTGCTAGTATTGGTACTAGCCCTTATTCACTTGGATTGTTTTGAGTATTATATCACTGTTATTTTTACTTCCATTTGGACTTACCACATTCAGCCTTTCTGAGTTGTCACTATGTGCTAGTATTGGTACTAGCCCTTATTCACTTGGACTGTTTTGAGTATTATATCACTTTTATTTATACTTTCTGCTATTTATTTATTTTGTTGTTTACCCTTGTCAGTATTTTTGTTTTTTCATTTGTATGTTTGTGTAGAGCATTTGTGGCCGCATCCACTTTGGCCGTTTTTCATCTCTCCATTCATTTTCACCTAGCCCCCCCCACTTCCACTTCCCTTTTCTTTTTACTCACAGCGCAACTACTACTCACTTTTATCTATACATTTTTGTCTGTTTGGATAAGTCACACAGGTGTTGCAGCAGTGTTCCTTAGTACAGACCCTTTTGACAGCGCAGGAGTTTCCCTATTTTACACCAAATTTAACACACCTGCTCCCCACTCACATCTGAGACATTGTAACACGAATGAGTCACATGACATCGGAGAGGGAAAATGGCTAATCGGGCCCAATTTGTACATTTTCACTTAGGGGTGTGCTCACTTTTGTTGCCAGCAGTTTAGACATTAATGGCTGTGTGTTGAGTTATTATGAGGGGACAGCAAATTTACACTGTTATACAAGCTGTACACTCACTACTTTACATTGTGGAAACGTATAATTTCTTCAGTGTTGTCACATGAAAAGATATAATCAAATATTTACAAAAATGTGAGGGGTGTACTCACTTTTGTGAGATACTGTATATGCCAACGTTTGTAGATGCTATAATTTTCGCACAAACCAATTACTATACACCTATTGGGATTTTTCTTTACAAAAAATATGTAGCAGAATACATTTTGGCCTAAATTTATGAAGAAATTAGATTTTATTGAATATTTTTTTATAACATAAAGTAAAAAATATTGTTTGTTTTTTTCAAACTTTTCTGTTTTTTTTTTCATTTATATAATACAAAATAAAAACCCAGTGGTGATCAAATACCACCAAAAGAAATTTTTTTATTTGTGTGGAAAAAATGTATATAAGTACATACAATGTTGCATAACCGTGTAATTGCCAGTTAGCGCAGTGCTAAATAGCAAAAAATGCCCTGGTCATGAAGGGGGAAAAAAACATCCGGACGTCAAGTGGAATAAAAATAAGAAAACTTTAAAAAAGTAGAAGGTAGCTGGTAGCATAAACTGTCAGAACACACCTCTAACTACAGAATGTTATCACCTAGAGCCCTACATTTTCTTCACTTTTGTAGAGATTCTGCTAGTTAAGATTAGGCATGCCCCTCCAACATCTGATTCCGGTAAATTCCTAGTGCTCAGTAGGTAGAGGCATATAACGTCCAGCAAGGAACAACACTGCCGCTTGAATCCCTGTGATGTATGATCTACGAGCGCCGTCTAACAGCGGGGAACTGTAGCCTCGAGGCAACTCGGGAGGACGCCAGCTGGGTGGTTCAGCAAGGAGGTGATCCAGAGCTGTCAGACAAGGGAGCTGCCTACTGCTGTGGTGGGCGAATCAGAATGTGTTTCGGGGGCACGGCCATGCCTCCTTCATCAGTCTGATGAAAGAGGCGTGTCTGTGCTTCCGAAACGCGTTCTGATTCACCCACCATAGCGGTAGGCAGTAACCTTGTCTGATAGCTCGAGGCTACAGTTCCCCGCTGTTGGACAGCACTCATGGATCATACATCACAGGGATTCAAGCGACAGTGTTGTTCCTTGCTGGACGTAACAAGCCTCTACCTACTGAGCACTATGTAAATGCATCTTTTACTGGAATCAATTTGCCTTTGTATAATAAAATAATGCTGCACTAAGACTGGCCTGACGCTTCTCTTTTTTTCTCCTACCTTCTTATCTTTTACATTCCTCAGGTCCCTAGCCCTTGCCCGAAGCAGCCTCGCCACTACCTGCAGTAGTCACACCAGAGACTCATTTAAAGGGGCTCACCCCTCTGAACATTTTTTCAAAATTGGCTTTCTTACTCTTAGAACTTTTATTCATATTTCTATATATACATATATATTTTTCTGATGTCGCTTTCCAGACTCCAGAGTGTGTGCGGTTTACAACGCTCTTTTTAACATTAGGCTTTTTAGCACTGAGTTTCACACTAGCTTTTATGTGTTTTTTTTTAATGTTATTGCCCCCCAACATACCCACCATTTTACCGTGTGATGCACCCAACCTATCAGCACGCTTAGGTTTTTTTCATGTGGGGGGTGTGCCTATGGTTATTCAAATAGCAACTATTTTGTAAACTAGACCTACTGTAAAGAACAGGAGGGATGAGATTATTCATTGAGCAGAAGGACTCAGAAGACACACACACACACACACTTATTTTCCTGCCAGAGACAAAACCGTATGGCTTATTCAATTATACACAGGCTGCCAAAAAACATTCAGGCAGTACTAGGCCTTATTAGACCCACCATGGGTACATCCTATACATTTTTTTTTAATAATGATATTATGCAAATCATATAAAATAATGTATACGCTTATAAAATTTGAAACTAGAATCAAATGACCAAAAACTATTTATTTTTTATTTTTAACAAGACCTGTGCCAGACTCTTGCTTTTAACTGCCTATTCCCACTCCTTGGGTTGATAGTTACATGCTCCCACAGTTTGCACCTATACCACAGCCTAGCTACCCCTCTTCCCTGTATCTTGGCAGTCTCTATGTTTAGAGATTGTCTAATTTAAGGAAGAACCATGCCACTGAGTAGGTAGGTTTGGCTGGGAAGCAGATGTAGGACTTAACTGATGGATCAGGATGCAGGGTGATATAGAGGACCAGAGAATGGTGAAGGGTTTTCAGGAGGACCTAGCCATTCTGCTTCAGGTCTCATGGGTGACGAGGTTTCTTCCATGCTTCATGCAGTAGTAGACATCTGGTATTTAGGCTCCATTTACACTAGATTTAGGTCTGGAAAATGCTGGGACCCCTTTATGCTGTCACATAGACCTCAAAACTGATTACTGATGGGGAAGGTGAGAAATTGAAGGCATTCTACTATATGCCCTTACCCTTCTCACCTTTCCCTAGTTTGTAAAATTCACATTTTGTGACAGCAAGTACCTCTTCAACTTCTGTCTGATTAGGACTGAGACATGCATAATGCATTGCTTATTTCCCCCTCTCCACCATTTGGTTTGTAATTAAAGAGTATGTTCCCTGTCTGAATTAAGTTTTTTTTTTCATTTTATTATGCACCATAAAAGATTTCAGTGTAGTTCAGGGGTCTCCAAACTCTCTAAACAAAGGGCCAGTTTACTGTCCTTCAGACTTTGAGGGGGGCCGGACTGTGGCCAGTGTGAGTAGAAAATGCCCTGAGAGTAAACAATGCCCTTTCATTGCTATCAGTGGGAGGAATGGTGCCCCATTGTTGGTGTCAGTGGGAGGAATAGTGCCCCATCTTTGGTGTCAGTGAGAGGAATAGTGTCCCATTGTTGGTGCCAGTGAAAGGAATAGTGCTCCATCGTTGGTGTCAGTGGGAGGAATAGTGCCCCGTTGTTGGTGTCAGTGAGTGGAATAGTGCCCCTTTTTGGTGTCAATGGGAGGAATAGTATCCCATCATTGGTGTCAGTGGGAGGAATAGTGTCCCATTATTGGTGTCAATGGGAGGAATAGTATGCCATCATTGGTGTCAGTGGAAGGAATAGTGTCCCATCATTGGTGTCAATGGGAGGAATAGTATCCCATCATTGGTGTCAGTGGAAGGAATAGTGTCCCATCATTGGTGTCAATGGGAGGAATAGTGCTCCCTGTGGGTGTCACTGGAGGAAATAGTAACATATAGAAAGAAAAGGAGGGCACACCGAACTTGTGCATTACCAAAGATAAAATGTATAAAAAAAGTAACAACAAGAGTAATACTCACAAAAGAATGTTATAAAAAGGCTTATCAGTGTTCCAGCAAGTGGAACCATGTCTGTAGACACCTGCAACCTGGACTGGGTGTTAGGGGGAACCAGATGGCATCACAAACGGCATATGCGTTACGAAGGAGGACCCTCTTCATCAGAGCCAGAGCAGTAGTAGCACTGTGGCTCTGATAAAGAGGGTCCTCCCTCGTAACGTGTAAGCCATTTGTGATACAATTTGGTTCCCCCTAACACGTGGTCCAGGTTGCAGGTGTCTAGAAATACGGTTCCACTTGCTGGAGCACTGATAAGCCTTTTTTAAGGTTAATTTGTGAGTATTACTCTTGTTGTTACATTTTTAAATAAATGTTATCTTTGGTAATGCACAAGGTCGATGCGCCCTCCTTTTTTTTCTATATGTTTCAGTTCCAACGATACCCATTGTTCTGAGGAGGGCAGCAAGACCTTTGACATTCCATGCTGTATCCGAAGGGTTGGCTACACCACCTACTCGTAGACTAAGCCCCCAAGCACAGGAGATTGTGTTATGTTGACTGGAGGGAATAGTGCCTCATATCAGTGGCAGGAGTAGTGCCTCAAGGGCCAGATAAGGGCAAACAAAGGGCTGCATCCAGCTCCCGGGCCACAGTTTGGAGACCACTGGTGTAGTGCAAAGGCAGCTCTTCATTTGCACCCATTATGCTGTCTATACAAGAAAAATAATGTTTATACCTAGATGTTAATGGAATGTAGGGCACAAATTGGTCTTGTAAAGGGGCTCTTTGGGACCCTGGCCCCATGTATATCCAGCTGCAATTTTTGTGTGCAAGGAGCAAGCAGATCACACCCAACAGGTGGCTCTAAAAATTCAAGAAAGCAAAAATGTTTGAGTTGGTTTGGCCGCTATGTAAAGTTGAAAAAAAAAGGAAAGGAAAAAAAAGAAGAAGCAGTCGGTGAAAATAAATTGGAAACATGGTCTGTATTTAAATGGAGATGCTCAGCTATTAATCACGTCAAAGCTTTGAGCACTTAGGGTTTGAGCGGAGCAAAGCAGGAACCTCAAACAAAAAAACAAGACTTGTGTTATCTTCAAGTGAGCATTAGAAGGCACAGTTTAAATTAGGATATAATGGTGTTCTGACAGCTTAATGAAAACTAATAGCATGCAGAAATGGCTTTAAACAGCTATTGCATTTATTTCTTCTCCTTTTTTTTAATTTCTATTTTTTTTTTGTTCAGAAAATCTCTTAAATGTGTACTTGTTTATGTGCAGGAATTGCCTCCCTCTAAATTCCCCCGCTCATCTCAGTGGGCGTCTGAGAAAAAGAAAAAGTTGAAAAGAACATAGATACTTCTTTGTTCTCTAAGATGGCATTCATTTCTATCGTGCTTTTTTTGGACTCTATTTGTTTTGTTTCATGTAATTATATCTCCTGTGGGGGGGAGGGAGGATGTAATTAGCTAAATTGGAGCTTAACTAATTTTGCCTGTTATTTGGAATTTCTGTTTTTATATAGCAGGTACTTTTCACTGGGTTTCTAATGAAGCCATATAAAGCGAGGAGTCTTCTGTACGTACTTTGGGGTTGGCTCCATGCACTAGCTCAAGGTTTTATACACTGTGAAACAGCAGTTTACAGATTTAAATGGGACTTTTTCAGCCAGAAAACAGCCCAAATGGCCACTTTGGTGTGTACAGCTTCCAGAACATAAGCTGTCGTCTTTGGCATAACTACAAAGAGCTCTGTTCAGCTGGAATTCATTGTCATTTTGGTGCACATTAAGTTTAATACTGCATGTGTTTTACTTAAATGATATCTAAGTATTGCCTGTAGCTTTCTAACAAGAAATAGGAAAAATCTATAATAATGCAAAATGTAGCCCCAGTCATACCTATAGTATCCCTCAGTACATTTTTTATTATTAAAGCTCATCTAAACCCAATAACAAAAGTATAATATATTGCAGATAACCAGTTCTTAGAAGTGGTGGCTGTATTGGTTTCCTTTTTTCATGTCTTTTCTTCCTTAGTTTTCACCTGGTGATCCTGCATGTAGGCAGGTGTAGTCTATTTTCTCCACTGTAGGTGACGCTTAACCACAGCGGCATTGCAGTTGGGGGGGTAGTCAGGAGGAACGTGGTTTTTCTATGGTTTCCTGGGTCATTGGAGAAGCGATCCAGTTGGATGCTGCTGCCTCATGTATCTCTGGAAGCCATCTGGGTTAAGGCAGAGCCTATTTAAGGCCTTGGCTCACAGGCCTGGCATGCATTTTGCATGTGGATAGTGTCAGGACAGGTCATCCGTCTGACAATGACAGTGATTAGCAGCAGTTCCAGTTCCAGTATGTCCCTAAGGATAGGGACATGGTAGAGCGTGACTAGGTGTTCTGGGAGCCACACATCGAGTCAAGACCTGCTATATGATAGTGAATGGCAGTCTCATCCTGGACCACCGCCAGGCCAAACCCCCAATGCGTTTCACTCTGCCACTGGAGCCTCCCCAGTGGGAGGAGAGAAACATGTTGGGGGGCATGGCCTGGTGGGGGTCCAGGCCGAGACTGCCATTCACTATCATATAGCAGGTATTGACTCAATGTGTGGCTCCTAGGACAGCTAGTCACTCTCTACCATTCCCATACAGTCTGAGCAGCTCACATACATATCTTTGGTTCGCAAGGGTAGGGACATGCCATTCTTCCAGGAAACCTCCCCATTTGGGCAAAGACCAGCAAGGCCACATGCCACCTCTCAAAAAAGATGCTGTCGGCACTCTTGAGACCTGCTCTGCTACACAGTGCTTGCATCCTGTGAGTACTCTTGGTGGGATGTCATCCCACCGGGTTTGTTGTGAATTATTAAATTGTAACCTTAAAGTGTGACTAAACCTAAAAATGTTTTTTACCTTAATGCATTGTTTGCATTAAGGTAAAAAACGTTCTCAGTTTCTCTGTGCCCCCCTTTCCCTGTGTGAAGGGGAAGAGAGGGGAGAAGAGATCAGCACTGTGCACGGCTGCATCTATTCTCACCTCTTTTCCTCTTTACACAGCACTTGAGCAGCTGCAGGAGCCATTGGCTCTTGCTGCTGTCAATCAGATGCAGTGAAGAGGAAGTGGGAGGCGGGCCTAAGTCCTGCTGTGTAAGTCTATGGAGCACGGCTCCATAGACACACAGGTCGGGAGCACGCAGACTACGCTCTCCCCATAGCCAGCGGCTGGCTAAGAAGAAGAGGAGGAGCCAAGATCGGGGACACCAGAAGAGGAGGATCTGGGCCACTCTGTGCAATACCACGGCACAGAGCAGGTAAGTTTTTTATTCAATTAAAAAAAAAATTTGACTTTAGTAACACTTTAATACAAATTCTGTTTCTGCAACTGGACTCTGTGTGTTTACGCACCATGCTGCACCTTCCCACATGCAATTAACACACTTCCTGTCCTAGGGTGACAACATTCACTTATCGTACTGTATAGAAGAGCAGCTTAGTCATCCTAAGACAGAAAGTGTTTTAGGAATACAAATACCTCAATGGTGATTCTGGTATACAGAATAAACTATTCAGTCTCAGGGAGTGTAAGAGGACATAGGACCACTCAATGGAATTGGAGGAGAAGCAGTTTAACCTCAAGCTGCGTAGGGGGTTTTTCACTGTCAGGACGATAAGGATGTGGAATTTTCTTCCACAATTGGTGGTGTCAGCAGGAAGTATTGATAGTTTTAAATTTTTTTGTATCTTATTGAGCACAGTGTACAGGGATGCAGAAAATGATTATGAACACACACACCTACACAGGTTGAACTGGATGGACTAGTGTCTTTATTCAACCTTACCAACTATGTGACTATAAAACACCTGCCCTTTCCTCTTCTCTGTAACATAACCTATGATGTGTTCTGTAATTCACAGAAATAGCTGGGAACATTGTAAGGGAATAGGGAACAGTTGAGTCCCCTCTCAGGGTTTTGTTGCTGTGTGGGCCCATTGCGTAGATCGATGCCTACTTCCTACTCAGAAGCACAACAGAAAGAGGAAATCTATCTAAAAAGGGGAAATATCCTCTTAGGCAGTTGTCACTGGAACAAGTACCATCTCTGGAATTATTTCCCACGATTACTGTACCAGTAACAATTCAAAATAGACAATGAAAGAAAGTGGGGGGTTCTAACCATTCCCCACTCCATCCTAAACTGAAAAACATTTTGGCTTTAGATGCTTTATATACAGTACACTTTAATAACCATAATGTCTGTATCAAGCATTTAGTAAGCTTCAGTAGACATTTAGCAAACTCTCGGAAACTGTTTGTCTGAGTTCTGCAGATACATGTTTTGTAAATGGTCACTGAGGTTTGTCATATGCCATTTGGATGGAATTCTTTAGAGATTAATGCACATTTAAAAATGAATCTTACCATTTGACATTATTTGTTGTTATGAACGCTTCTTGATAACTCATCTTTAATTGTCATTTCTTTCAGAACTGAATCTTCTCTTGGAATAGTCCGGCAGTGAGGACATGGTCATCTAGTGAGACATTTAGACATCTTGCTGTATTCAAGAAAGGTAGGATAACTGCTGAAAAGTTGACTTGTATGTAAAGGACACCCATGAATGAACCTTCTGTAAGAGTAAAGCTTAATATATAATTGAAAAACCATGATCTATGCAAAATGGTGACATTAGTTAGAAGACTGGGTATCTGAAGATCCACTAGAGACTTTAGAGTTGAACAGTAAGCACAATTTTAATGCACTTTTCCTCATCAGGCCCCATGCTTAAAGAAGAACTCCAGGATAGGCAACAAAAAATAAAAATAAAACATAAGTACAACCCCCTACACAAACCACTAAACAGTTAATAACGTTTTGAAAATCCTTACCATTTAGTAGAAAAGTCTAATTGAATTTTCATGGCCTTATCTCTGTAATTCAAAAGATAACAGCATCTGTTCTGCCAAGGATGAGGTGTAACAGCAGGGATTACATCATATCCTCTCCTCTCTCTCTGCAGTAAAAGGAAACTACAGTTCCCATCAACCACAGGGAATTGTAGTGAATGTGGGTGGGTATACTAGGCCTGTACATGTTGAATGTGTCCGAGAGTATCGGGCCACCCACCACTGCAAGTGGGGCTGAATTACATCCCTGCTTCCTGGAGAAAGAACTACAGAAGGGATGGGTCAAGAACAGTGGCTGGGGGAATAGGAGGCAGAGCAGCCACTGGTCTTACAATCAGGAAACCAAAGAGACTTACTGGTTTGATTGGAAAATAAATAGGCTATTTCAGAGTAACTACTGAGTGAACCAGAAGATGGATGACATATTCAGTGTAGGTATAAAATCAGCAATAAGAACATGCAAAGAAGTTTTTTTCACGGATTTCTGCTTTAACATTTTTCAGATAAGTTGCAGTTACCTGCAAAGCTTTCTTCCAAAGATCTTTGTTGTGCAGCTTGACCAGCACTGCACAACCTTTCTTGAAACTCTCTAGTTGACCAATTCATCCCCTTTCTGCGTGCAGCCTTTGAACCCCCTAGAGCTGCCTTTCTTAACGTTTTTACCACAGAGGAACCCTTGAATAGGGATGAGCTTCGTGTTCGAGTCGAACCCATGTTCGACTCGAACATCGGCTGTTCGATCGTTCGCCGAATTGCGAACGTTATGGGCCGTTCGCGCTAAATTCGTGTGGCGCGTCACGGCCCATAATTCACTGCGGCATCGCAGTGCATTGCTGGCTGATGATTGGCCAAGCATGCACTATGACCCGCATGCTTGGCCAATCACAGCGCTGTCAGTAGAGAGAGCTGTAATTGGCCAAAGCCAGGGTGGCTTTGGCCAATTACGGCTCAGGGCATTTAGTACACACCCCACACTATATAAGGCCGCCTGCACGGCGGCCCTGTGTAGTGTGTGTTCCGGTGTGCTGAGAGATAGAGAGAGAGAGAGACAGTGTCATTTGATTTGAGTTAGATAGATTAGGCAGAACAGTCAGTCAGTTAGCTGCACTTACAGTGTATTGTGTATATATATGCATCCCAGGTGTTGCATATATATATATACACTGTATTCAGTTTAGCTAGATCCGTTCCTGTTATCTTCTATCTAGACTATTTACATTTAATGCAGTGCGTCCTGCTCACAGTGTTCAGCTAGATCCGTTCCTGTTAAATTCCTACTGACCGGCAGGCTTGTCTGGTTACAGTATATAAAGCTACCTGAAGAAAATTACAGGTGTTCTATTTGATCCTATTAGTACCACGGTCAGGCAGCTAGACTATTTACATTTAGTACAGTGTGTCCTGCTCACAGTGTTCAGCTAGATCCGTTCCTGTTATCTTCCTACTGACAGGCAGGCTTGTCTGGTTACAGTATATAAAGCTACCTGAAGAAAATTACAGGTGTTCTATTTGATCCTATTAGTACCACGGTCAGGCAGCTAGACTATTTACATTTAGTACAGTGTGTCCTGCTCACAGTGTTCAGCTAGATCCGTTCCTGTTATCTTCCTACTGACAGGCAGGCTTGTCTGGTTACAGTATATAAAGCTACCTGAAGAAAATTACAGGTGTTCTATTTGATCCTATTAGTACCACGGTCAGGCAGCTAGACTATTTACATTTAGTACAGTGCGTCCTGCTCACAGTGTACAGCTAGATCCGTTCCTGTTATCTTCCTACTGACAGGCAGGCTTGTCTGGTTACAGTATATAAAGCTACCTGAAGAAAATTACAGGTGTTCTATTTGATCCTATTAGTACCACGGTCAGGCAGCTAGACTATTTACATTTAGTACAGTGTGTCCTGCTCACAGTGTTCAGCTAGATCCGTTCCTGTTATCTTCCTACTGACAGGCAGGCTTGTCTGGTTACAGTATATAAAGCTACCTGAAGAAAATTACAGGTGTTCTATTTGATCCTATTAGTACCACGGTCAGGCAGCTAGACTATTTACATTTAGTACAGTGTGTCCTGCTCACAGTGTTCAGCTAGATCCGTTCCTGTTATCTTCCTACTGACAGGCAGGCTTGTCTGGTTACAGTATATAAAGCTACCTGAAGAAAATTACAGGTGTTCTATTTGATCCTATTAGTACCACGGTCAGGCAGCTAGACTATTTACATTTAGTACAGTGCGTCCTGCTCACAGTGTACAGCTAGATCCGTTCCTGTTATCTTCCTACTGACAGGCAGGCTTGTCTGGTTACAGTATATAAAGCTACCTGAAGAAAATTACAGGTGTTCTATTTGATCCTATTAGTACCACGGTCAGGCAGCTAGACTATTTACATTTAGTACAGTGCGTCCTGCTCACAGTGTACAGCTAGATCCGTTCCTGTTATCTTCCTACTGACAGGCAGGCTTGTCTGGTTACAGTATATAAAGCTACCTGAAGAAAATTACAGGTGTTCTATTTGATCCTATTAGTACCACGGTCAGGCAGCTAGACTATTTACATTTAGTACAGTGCGTCCTGCTCACAGTGTTCAGCTAGATCCGTTCCTGTTATCTTCCTACTGACAGGCAGGCTTGTCTGGTTACAGTATATAAAGCTACTTGAAGAAAATTACAGGTGTTCTATCCCAGCTTAGTGCAGCTACAGGCCATTAGTATGTCTGGAAGGCCAAGAAGGAGAGGCAGACAGTCACAAGCCAATAAGAGAGGGCAAGCAGGCTCTGTGTCTAGTGCTGGTCGTGGAGACGGTGCATCCTCATCAGCACGTGGCCATGGGACACGCTTGGCCTTTTTTTCGGCAGCTGGCCATGTTGAGCCGCAACATGCGGAAGACTTGGTCGAGTGGATGACCAAGCCGTCCTCATCCTCCTCATCCTCTCTCACCCATGCCCAGGGTGCTTTGTCTGGCAAAGCAGCGGCCTCTTCCCTCAGCTCAATGTCATCAGTGACTCCTTCCCTAGCTCCACCATGTCCTCATGAGGATTCCCTCGAACTGTTTGACCACAGTGTTGGGTACATGCTCCAGGAGGATGCCCAGCGTTTGGAAGGCTCTGATGACGATACTGAGCTCGATGAAGGCAGTAACATGAGCGCGGACAGAGGGGGTGCCCAAGAAGGACAGCAATCTGGCAGTCATGCTCCCCCTGCTGCAGCATACTGCCAGGTTTGCTCCAGTGATGAGGAGGGAGGGGATGATGAGGTCACTGACTCAACGTGGGTGCCTGATAGGAGAGAGGAGGAGGAGGAGGAGGAGGAGGAGGAGGAGGAGGAGGAGGAGGAGGCGGCAGCACATCACCAACGAGGCAGGATGCCCTCCAGGGGCCAGCCTAAGGGCAGCACATTGACTGCATCACACCCCAAAGCTCCACATGTGCAGGGCGCTGCAGTCTCTGCGCGTTATTCAAAAAGTTCTTTGGTGTGGGCCTTTTTTGAGACGAGTGCATCAGATCGCACCGCTGCTATTTGCAACATATGTCTCAAGCGTATCTCGCGTGGCCAAAATATCTCCCGCTTGGGTACCACATGCTTGACCAGACATATGTTGACCTGCCATGCAGTTCGTTGGCAAGCGTATCTAAAAGACCCACACCAAAGAACAAAGAGGATCTCTCCTTGCTCCTCATCAGCTGAGATTTCCAACCCCACTAGACCTTCAGTCCTCTCTGAGACCTACAGTGAGAGGAATGAAGGTGTAGAATTAGGTGTGTCACAGCCAAGTACTTGTGGGCAATCTGCTTTTGGTACACCGACGTCAGATTGTACCAGGCAAATTTCCCTGCCCCAGCTGCTGCACCGCCGAAAGAAGTTTGCTCCCAGCCATCCACATGCCCAGCGGTTGAATGCTAGCTTGGCAAAATTGCTAGCACTTCAACTGCTGCCTTTTCAGTTGGTAGACTCTGCCCCCTTCCGTGAGTTTGTGGAATGTGCGGTTCCTCAGTGGCAGGTACCCAAACGCCACTTTTTCTCACGGAAGGCGATTCCGGCTCTCTACCGGCATGTGGAAGGCAATGTCCATGCCTCGCTGGACAGGGCGGTCAGCGGTAAGGTGCATATTACCGCTGACTCATGGTCCAGCAGGCATGGACAGGGACGTTACCTAAGTTTCACGGCGCATTGGGTGACTCTGCTGGCAGCTGGGAAGGATGCAGGACAAGGTGCAGTAGTGTTGGAGGTTGTTCCGCCACCACGCCTCCAAAATGCTGATTGTGACACACCTCTCTCCTCCACCCCCTCCTCTTCTTCTTCCTCCATGGCCTCTTCCTCGGAACCAGCGGTGCTCCGTAGGCGTTCAAGGGGCTACGCAAGTACGCAGGCCAAAAGATGCCATGCGGTGCTTGAGCTGGTGTGCTTGGGGGACAGGAGCCACACTGGGGCAGAGGTTCTGTCAGCTCTGCAGGGGCAGGTTCAGAGGTGGTTGACGCCACGCCAACTTAAGGCAGGAATGGTGGTTTGCGACAATGGCACCAACCTCCTCTCTGCCCTCCGACAGGGACAAATGACCCATGTGCCCTGTTTGGCTCACGTCCTTAACTTGGTGGTGCAGCGGTTCTTGGGCAGGTACCCGGGCTTACAGGATGTCCTGAGGCAGGCCAGGAAAGTCTGTGTGCATTTCCGCCGGTCATATAATGCCAGTGCTCGGCTGACGGACCTCCAAAAGGAGTTTAACCTGCCCAAGAACCGCCTAATCTGTGACATGCCCACCAGGTGGAACTCAACGTTGGCCATGCTGCAGCGGCTGCACACGCAGCAGAGGGCCATCAATGAGTACCTGTGCGACTATGGCACCAGGACAGGGTCAGGGGAGCTTGGTTTTTTTTCCCCACGCCAGTGGGCCATGATCAGGGATGCATGCACTGTCCTGTCACCATTCGAGGAGGCCACGAGGATGGTGAGCAGTGACAGTGCATGCATCAGTGACACTGTCCCCCTTGTCCACCTGTTGGAGCACACGCTGCGTGGAATAATGGACAGGGCACTTGAGGCAGAACAGAGGCAGGAAGAGGAGGACTTCCTTAGCTCTCAAGGCCCCCTTTATCCAGACAGTGTTCCTGCGTGCCCGCCGATCACACAGGAAGAGGACGAGGAGGAAGAGGAGGAGGAGGAAGATTGTGTCAGTATGGAGGTGGAGCCTGGCACTCAGCATCAGCAGCAGTCTTTAAGGGATCAGTCCCAAGAAACACATGGACTTGTACGTGGCTGGGAGGAGGTGGCTGCGGACCATGTCGTTCTTAGTGACCCAGAGGACTCCGGACCGAATGCCTCAGCAAACCTACGCTGCATGGCCTCCCTGATCCTGCAAAGCCTGCGTAAGGATCCTCGTATTCGTGGTATCAAGGAGAAGGACCAATACTGGCTGGCAACCCTCCTTGATCCACGTTACAAGGGTAAGGTTGCGGACCTTATCTTGCCATCGCAGAGGGAGCAGAGGATGAAACATCTTCGGGAGGCCTTGCAGAAAGGTCTGTGCAACGCGTTCCCAGAGACTGGGAGGTTACAAACTCCTGTTTCTGGACAACGTGTTGCTGAGGCTTCGGTCAGTCAAAGAAGGAGCGGTGGAGAAGGTGGCCGTCTGACCGATGCGTTCAGACAATTTTTTGGTCCGCAGCCCCAAGGTATGATCGGTTCCAGCAACCATCGCCAGCGTCTGTTTTACATGGTGCAGGAATACCTAGGGGCAAGATCAGACTTGGACACCTTTCCCACCGAAAATCCTCTGGGTTACTGGGTCTTGAGGATGGATCACTGGCCAGAGCTTGCACAGTATGCAATTGAGCTACTGGCCTGTCCTGCATCCAGCGTTCTTTCGGAACGCACATTCAGTGCTGCTGGAGGCGTGGTAACCGATCACAGGGTGCGTCTGTCCACCGACTCGGTCGATCGGCTGACCTTCATAAAAATGAATGAGTCTTGGATCACCACCAGCTACCAAGCACCTGATGCTGATGTAACCGAATAATTTTTTTTGAAATCTCAGATCCCTTCAAAGACTGCCTATGCTGATGCTGAGTGACTATCCCTGAGTAATTATCCTCTTCCTCCTCAATCATCACGCTGATAGCTTGTAAGAACATTTTTGGTTCTGGGCGCCACCACCAGTGCCTAAGGCACAATTTTTCAGCCCCTGTTTAACAGGGGCGTGTAATTACAATTTTTGATGCAATACTTTGCAGTAGGGCTCGTTCCTGCGTTCCAACTAGAGTGTCTGTGAGGGGTTGCAGTGTTGTGGCACCAGCACCAGTGCCTAAGGCCCAATTTTTCTGCCCCTGTCTAACAGGGGCGTGTAATTACAATTTTTGAAGCAATCATTTGCAGCAGGGCTCGTTCCTGCGTTCCAACTAGAGTGTCTGTGAGGGGTTGCAGTGTTGTGGCACCAGCACCAGTGCCTAAGGCCCAATTTTTCTGCCCCTGTCTAACAGGGGCGTGTAATTACAATTTTTGAAGCAATAATTTGCAGCAGGGCTCGTTCCTGCGTTCCAACTAGAGTGTCTGTGAGGGGTTGCAGTGTTGTGGCACCAGCACCAGTGCCTAAGGCCTAATTTTTCAGCTGCTGTTCAACAGGGGCATGTAATTACAATTCTTGATCTAATATTTCACAGCAGGGCCCTGTGAGGGCTTACAGTGTTGTGGCCACAGCAACACCTAAGGCCCAAATTTCTGCTGAGTATATAGGGCAGGACCCTACTTTCAAACATCTAACTTACAAACGACTCCTACTTGCAAACGGAAGGAGACAACAGGAAGTGAGATGAAATCTACCCCTAGGAAGGGAAATTCTCTCCTGTAAGAGTTAATATGGGAAAACAAGTTCTCCTTTCCACTGATGCTTTCCAATCCTTGTTCCACAAAAAACCCCAAATTTTCAAAAAACATTTTTCATTGGGACAAAAAAGTGAGGTGAAATCTTCTGAAGAGGAGGAAAGACAGCAAAACAAATGTCACAGGGGTGATAACCCTTCCCTATGTTTTCCAAAAAGCTTAGAAAAGATTTTTTGGCTGGAGCTAAACACGTTAAAAATGTTCAAAATTACAAACAGATTCTACTTAACAACAAACCTACAGTCCCTGTCTTGTTTGCACCGCCTGTATACTGCTGTTCAGAGTATATAGGGCCTGGTGGCCCCACACCTTTCCTTATTTTAATTTGGGTGCGGGGTTCCCCTTAATATCCATACAAGACCCAAAGGGACTGGTAATGGACTGGGGGGTACCCATGCCGTTTGTCTCACTGATTTTCATCCATATTGCCATGACCCGACATGACATTAAACCCGCAAGCAGTTTTAAATGAGATTTTTTCCTTTAAAAATGACATTTGGTGCAGGGACTGTTCTAAACATGGGAAACACGCGTCACTTTACAGGCATACTATAGACACCCCCCAGGTACGATATTTAAAGGAATATTTCACTTTTTTTTTTTTACTTTAAGCATCATTAAAATCACTGCTCCCGAAAAAACGGCCGTTTTTAAAAGTTTTTTTTGCATTGATACATGTCCCCTGGGGTAGGACCCGGGTCCCCAAACCCTTTTTAGGACAATACCATGCAAATTAGCCTTTAAAATGAGCACTTTTGATTTCGAACGTTCGAGTCCCATAGACGTCAATGGGGTTCTAACGTTCGTGCGAACTTTCGGTCCGTTCGCGGGTTCTGGTGCGAACCGAACCGGGGGGTGTTCGGCTCATCCCTACCCTTGAAATAACTTTCAGGTCTCAGGGAAACCCTGCTAAAAAATACTGTTTATACAACTCATGATACATTAATGTGATGGCCAGTGGGAAGAATGTTCCTTACACTTGTGGTCATTGGGAAAGATTACCACCTTACAGATAGCTATAAAGATCAATGGTGTCAATGAGAACTTATCTAAGAGGCAGAAATTGCTTGTTGCTCAAGGAACCCCTAGCAACCTCTGGAGGAACCCTAGGCTTCCATGGAACCCTGGTTGAGAAACCCTGCTCTAGACTTTCAATGACAGCCTGTCTGTAGCACGTCAACCTGCTAACAGCCCTTCTGTAGAAGTCTACGGAGTGGAGCCCCAGATGTACATATGTGGGAAGCATATTTTGAAAGTGTTCAGCACAGTTGGGGTCCCTATAGAGGCAGCGCACCTATTATTTAAAATTCAACTCCAGTTAAAACTTAACTAAAGAATAGTTAAGAATAAGTCTCTGTCGGGTGTTCTATGTCATTTGTCCCCCATTGAAGAGATTTTTCCCCTTCTCCAAAATAGACTATACTTACCTGCAACACATCTCTTTGGAGCTCTTCGCCATTTGGCATTCCCAGCACTGTACAGCCATACTTGAAGGTCTTCCTGGTTTGGCACTGCCCATCCTACCTACATGTCTTCACACAATAATAGACTAAGGAAAGACTGTATGGCAGGAAGTGATAGGAAATCTCTACAAAAGAGACACAAACAAACATATAAACACAGCGTATCCCACAAGTGAATGTTTACCTCCCCCCCAAAAAAGAAAAGAAAATTAAAGCAGAGTTCCAGCTGTTTTTTTTTTTAAACAACCCCACGAGGCTTACACCTAATCCTATACAAAACGGTATTAGTAGTTAAAGTGGTTGTAAAGCCTTAATGTTTTTTACCTTAATGCATTCTTTGCATTAAAGTGAAAAACCTTCTGTGCTGCAGCTGCCCCCCAGAGCCCCCCTTTTACTTACCTGAGTCAGATCCAGCGATGTGTACAAGCGCAGCGGTTCCAGTCACTGTCGCTCTCCTCATTGAACAGATTGATAACAGCGAGAGTCAATCAAAAGCTGTGACAAGGGATTGGGGGGCTGGGCCGAATCCCACTGTCTGTGTCAATGGCCACAGCAGCTGGACTCAGGAGTGAGCCCACATGGGTGCCCCCATTGAAAGCGGCTTTCTGTGGGGGCACTCGATGGAGAGGACGGGCTTGAAAAGCTGACGGGGGACCCCAGAAGAAGAAGATCAGGGCTGATCTGTGCAAAACCATTGCACAGAGCAGGTAAGTATAGGCATGCTTATTTTTATTTTTGTAATGTAGGTTCTCTAAATGATTTTTTTTTGTTTTTTAAACTCACTTTGCTGGCCCCTCCAAGTGTGCTCCCATCTTCAGTGTTGGCATCTGAAGCACACTGGTATCTCCTTCTGGGATACGGCGCTGCTGGATACCCAGCATGCACCTCCCGATCTCGCACATGCGCATAAACTACAAAGCGCAGTGTACTCATTGTGCATTGACTCCTGGGATTGATGCCACTCATATTCCAGGAGCCAATGGGCATGCGGACATGACGTACCTTGCTGCGGTGAGGTACAGCAGAAGCGGAGTATTTACAATACATAAAAGGTATTTTCACTGCAGGAAAAATAAGTAGATAATAGGAAGTGATCACGAACGTGGGGGAAAACACAGCACTCGCACGGGTGTATGCTGTAGCACGCCCATTTGAACAAGTCCTTAGGACAGGTTGCTCAAAGCAAGGGGGTCACTTTAATCGTTCTCCATTCTGTAAAAAAATAAAAGAAGTTTTGGCTTTAGATTTGGTCAGAAGACAATGAACCTATCAGAATGTTTTTCTTTTTAATTGTGGAAAAAAAGAGGAGCACCGGCAACAAAGCCACACACACACAGAGCAGACCAATTGTATGTAGATGGTGTCCTTTCCCCGGGTCCAGCCTGAGATAAATAGTAGCAAAACAGACTAAAGCTAAATAAAACTTTTGTAGTTCAAACAAAAAAATTTTTTTAAAAAACAGTATAATTCAACGATGCTTATTTTCTGAGTATTGTACTTATTAATTCTGGACTAATAATTCTGAATATAAATTCAGCTGTGTTTTCCTAAGAACTGCCCTGGGAATAGAATCCATATTTTTGTGTGCTGCTGTGTTCTTTTTTTTTTTTCTTACGCACTGATTTTGCTAAATATGCCTGCTAAATGAGATCCTTCTAAAATGCACCCCCGAGGCCTGAGCATTTTATTCAAGTTTTACAAAGGATATTTCTACAGCGCTTTCATGATCTAATTTGCACATTTGTATGTTGAAATCCCCTGATGTGGCACCAATACGGTATCTCGCCGTCAGAATCTTACTGCGCTTTCCCTGTGCCCTGACAGTCCCCTTATCTACTACTTAGCAAGGTGCGGAAAATTATTCTTCCAAAAACTCTTTAGAGGTAGCTATCCTTCCACTGTTGATAAACCAAGGAAGACTTAACCCATTTGGGGATAAACTGCCACTGTATGAAGGTATAAACCTGAAAACAATACAAAGAAAAGAAAAAGGAACAAATTGAAGATGGCGCATTGAAAATGTATTTCATTGAGCTTAATCCTGAACTGTAGGCAAACAGCTAAATACACACATGGGGGTTGATGTACTAAAACTGGAGAGTGCAGAATCTGGTGCAGCTCTGCATAGAAAACAATTTTGTTAAAGCTTAATTGAAGACGTTGAAGTTAGAAGCTAATGATTGGCTACTATGCACAGCTGCACCAGATTTTGCACTCTCCAGATTTAGTAAATTGACCCTGTGGCATACATACACTATGGGGTTGATTTACTAAAGGCAAATAGACAGTGCACTTTGCAAGGTGCAGTTGCTCCAGAGCTTAGTAAATGAGGTAAAGCTTCACTTAGCAAAGAGTACCCAACAACGTGCAAGGAAAATTAAAAAACAGCATTTTTGCTTGCACATGATTGGATGATGGAAGTCAACAGAGCTTCTGCTCATTTACTAAGCTCTGGAGCAACTGCACTTTGCAAAGTGCCCAGTCTAGTTGCCTTTACTAAATCAACCCCAATATTACAAAAAGTATTGGGAGACCTGCCTTTACACGCACGTGAACTTTCATGGCATCCCAGTCTTGGTTTGTAGGGTTCAAAATTGAGTTGGCCCACCCTTTGCAGCTATAAACAAATCTTTTGGCAGGTAAAACAGGTCCTATACACACTATGTTGCCAAAAGTATTGGGACACCTGCCTTTACACACACATGAACTTTAATGGCATACCAGTCTTAGTCCGTAGGGTTCAATATTGAGTTGGCCCACCCTTTGCAGCTATAACAGCTTCAACTCTTCTGGGAAGGCTGTCCACAAGGTTTAGGAGTGTGTCTATGGGAATGTTTGACCATTCTTCCAGAAGTGTATTTGTGAGGTCAGGCACTGATGTTGGAGAGCAGGCCTGGCTTGCAGGCTAAACTCTAATTCATCCCAAAGGTGTTCTATCAGGTTGAGGTCAGTCAAGTTCCTCCACCCCAAACTCGCTCATCCATGTCTTTATGGACCTTGCTTTGTGCACTGGTGCGTAGTCATGTTAGAACAGGAAGGGGCCATCCCCAAACTGTTCCCACAAAGTTGGGAGCATGAAATTGTCCAAAATGTCTTCATATGCTGAGAGTTCTCTATCACTGGAATTAAGGGGCCAAGCCCAACCCCTGAAAAACAACCCCACACCATAATCCCTCCTCCACCAAATGATTTGGACCAGTGCACAAAGCAAGGTCCATAAAGACATGGATGAGCGAATTTGGGGTGGAGGAACTTGACTGGCCTGCACAGAGTCCTGACCTCAACACCTTTGGTATGAATTAGAGCGGAGACTGCGAGCCAGGTCTTCTCGTACAACATCAGTGCCTGACCTCACAAATGCACTTCTAGAAGAATGGTCAAACATTCCCATAGACACACTCCTAAACCTTGTGGACAGCCTTCTCAGAAGAGTTGAAGCTGTTATAGCTGCAAAGGGTGGGCCAACTCAATATTAAACCCTACAGACTAAGACTGGGATGCCATTCATGTTCATGTGTCTGTGAAGGCAGGCGTCCCAATACGTTTGGCAATATAATGTATATAGGAGCTGTTTTACCTGCCAAAAGATTTGTTTTTCTGCCCCTCGAGTCCTGAGATTTACAAAACTCTGTCGCACTGCACAGCCCTATCTGGAAGGACAGGAGACCTGATTTTTCTCTGCTGCAATTAAGTGACACTTACAGGTTTTGCCCCTCCCCTAGCCTGTACCTGGACTGAAAAAGGAAGCAGCACACTGATAATCTCATCTCAATGACACGTTGCTGTCTCCTGCTGCCAGCACGTCCCTTGTTAGCACATAAGCACTGCAGCACAATTGATTGGCTGCTTTTGATGCATCTCTCTCTCCCAATCTGAGCTCTTCTGTACAGGGATTGTAATAGGCTGACACCAAATCGAATGCAGGTACTTACAGTTCTTGCATTTATTAAAAATACATTTTATAATGTGCAAATGAATGCAGAGCTGTATTCATGTGTATCTCATAGCTGTCTGGAGTTCAGCGTTAATGGTTTGAGGACATCTGATATGGGTGTCTAAGAAATGCTTGGTAGCAGAGCTTGTGTGAACAGATACGTGGTGCATCTGAGCTGCTCCTGACCTTGTTTGACCTCATTTTCAGCTCTTTGGGCATTTCATTTTCTTTTTGAAGTAATGTGCTCAAAAAAAGGACAAAACCTGTTCAGGCACTCTCCCGCCACCCTATATAGTAAAAAAAAACGTATTTAGAAGGATCAGAGCATTACAAGTTTTACTAAAGCCGTGTACATACGATCGGATTTTCTGACGGGAATTGTGTGATGACAGACTGGAAAATCTGACCGTGTGTACGCTCCATCGGACAATTGTTGTCGGATTTTCCACCGACAATTGTTGGATGGCAGGCTTTAAAATTTTCCGCTGACAAATGTCTCTTGTCGGATTTTCCGATCGTGTGTACACAAGTCCGTCGGACAAAAGTCCAAAGTACAAACACGCATGCTCGGAAGCAGAAGCGGTCAGTCTTGTAAAGTAGAGTTCGTAATGGAGAATTAACATTCGTGACGCGGCAAATTATGAAATCTCTAAATGCAGCGCACAATTCTCTTCTTCTCTAATGGGATAATAATGAAGCTGCTTTGCTGGTGATACTGATGGAATTATTGCAAACAAATTTTCAAAGGCTTTTTTTTTCTAGTGATATCAAGAACAATATTATTATGCTTGTTATTTTTTTTATTTGGGCAAGTTACCACAACACCATTATCCCGTAGATTTTAGGATCAAAGATACAACTATGTTGGTGTCCCTTGTTAATTTTACATTGTATTTTTTAAAATGTAACTGCCTACTCCCAAACTGTCATTTGAAGTAAAACAAATAGCACACACAGTATTATTCTCCACAATTTTTTTATTGTGCATTAAAAAAAGAAAACAAATAAAATTAGACATGCTATCTGCCAATAGAACTTACCCAAAAAGTGCATTCTATGCATCCAAAGATATAGAAAATATACGAAATCAAATCATTATTCAACCAAAAAATAAAATAAAAGCCTCATGCATGTGTCCTGCTTCTTAATATAGGGGGTCAACAATGCTAAGAGTTGGTGAAAGCAGGGGTCCATCATCCGGAGATAATTCCGAAAGCATCTGGATTATTCTCCTGGAGCTCCCGCAGCAAAGGCATATGACATAATTGGTCACGATTAATAAAGCAACCAATTTTTGGTCCAAGAAATCCTCCTCCTCCTGTTCCTGGACTGGACTTGGGTCAAAGCAATAACTCCAAGGCCAATAATAAATAACACGTTATCTCCTCCGATTCCGCAACATGGCTGGTTGACGAACTGAAAAGCACGAAATGAAAAGCGCAAAATAAAAAGCGCAAAATGAAAAGCACGAATCAACACTCACCAAACTTCTACTAGCACGAAATTAGCAGAAGAAGCCCAAAGGGTGGCGCTAAAGATCTGAAAACCACGTAGTACGTCACTACATTCGTATTTGTGTCTCCTCCGATTCCGCAACATGGCTGGTTGATGAACTAAATGAAAAGCGCAAAATGAAAAGCGCGAATCAACACTCACCAAACTTCTACTAACACGAAATTAGCAGAAGGAGCCCAAAGGGTGGCGCCTGACAATTGAACTTCCTCTTTTTCGGCTCATAGTATGTCTAGTGCATCACTACGTTCGTGTTTGTTGGCCGACAATTGTGTACCGTTTGTATGCAAGACAAAATCCAGGCACACGGCTTCGGACAAAAGTCAGAGGTTTTGTCTGCGGAAAATCCGATCGTGTGTAAGAGGCTTAAGGCCAGTAAAATTATTTAGATTGATAATAGGTCAGATGATGTATCCAACGCATTTCAGGGGCTCACGACTCTGACACTGCTGTTTTTTTGTTTTATGACCATCATATTGCTTATACTTTTTGCTGACCTCCATACTCTAATAATTGGCAGCACTCAATCCGTAATGAAGGGGGAGTTGTGAGCCCTCAAAATGCATTGGCTCTATTGTTTGACATGTAGTCGAGATAAATAATCTTTTATTGGACCCGGTAGAACCTGTGGTGATCTCTGCCTTCTATGCTATACTGTTTTTACCACTCCAGGGATGCTCAGGGAAGCCCTTGTTGACAGAGAGCTGCTTTTTAGAACTAAGGGGTTGATTTACTAAAGAAAAATAGACTGTGGACTTTTGCAAGTGCAGTTGCTCCAGAGCTTAGTAAATGAGGAGCTCTGCTGACTTCCATCATCCAATCATGTGCGGGAAAAAATACTGTTTTCTTTATTTTCCTTGCATTTGATTTGGTGCTCCTCCTAAAGTGAAACTTCACCTCATTTACTAAGTTCTGGAGCAACTGCTCTGGCAAAAGTGCAACCCCTCTGTGCCAAACTAACCTTTACCTACCAGCAGTGGCGTAGCGTGGGGGGTGCAGGGGGTGCCGTGGCCCCGGGCGCGATATTTAGGGGGGCGCCAGTATGTGTCAGTCACTGGCTGCCTCCTCCTAATTTCTAATTTTGTGTCCCCGGGCTCCGGCCGCCATGTTAAGTGTCCGGCGCCCTGTGATTGAGTGTATGGGGGTCATGTGAGGCGCCCCGCCTCCGCACATGACCCCCATACACCCAATCACAGGGCGCTGGATACTGAACATGGCAGCAAGCAGAGCGCAGGGGAGAGAAGAAAGTGAGCCGCCACTGTGTTCTCCTCCTCATCCGGATCGATGCAGCCAGGATAAGAAGGTAAGTGAGAGTCTTGTTACTGGGAGGGGGAGGGAGGGGGGCGAGAGAGAGAGACTGTAGGCAGGACAATGTAGTGTAGTATAGTATGGAGGTCAGTGTAGTGTCACTATGGGGGGCAGTGTAGTGGACAGTATAGTGTAGTATAGTGGTCAGTATAGTGGTTAGTGTAGTATAGTATAGTGGTTAGCATAGTGGTCAGTATAGTGTAGTTTAGTATGGAGGTCAGTGTAGTGTAGTGGACAGTGTAGTATGGTGGTCAGTGTAGTATGGTGGTCAGTATAGTGTAGTATAGTGGACAGTGTAGTATGGTGGTCAGTATAGTGTAGTATAGTGGACAGTATAGTGTAGTGGACAGTGTAGTATGGTGGTCAGTGTAGTATGGTGGTCAGTGTAGTATGGTGGTCAGTGTAGTATAGTGGACAGTGTAGTATGGTGGTCAGTGTAGTGTAGTATAGTGGTTAGTGTAGTGGTTAGTGTAGTGGTCAGTGTAGTATGGTGGTCAGTATAGTGTAGTATAGTGGACAGTGTAGTATGGTGGTCAGTATAGTGGACAGTGTAGTGGTTAGTGTAGTGGACAGTGTAGTATGGTGGTCAGTGTAGTATAGTGGTCAGTGTAGTATAGTGGTCAGTGTAGTATAGTGGACAGTGTAGTATGGTGGTCAGTGTAGTATAGTGGTCAGTGTAGTGGTTAGTGTAGTGGACAGTGTAGTATAGTGGACAGTGTAGTATGGTGGTCAGTGTAGTATGGTGGACAGTGTAGTATGGTGGACAGTGTAGTATGGTGGACAGTATAGTGTAGTATAGTGGACAGTATAGTGTAGTGGACAGTATAGTGTAGTGGACAGTGTAGTATGGTGGTCAGTGTAGTATGGTGGTCAGTGTAGTATAGTGGACAGTGTAGTATGGTGGTCAGTGTAGTGTAGTATAGTGGTTAGTGTAGTGGTTAGTGTAGTGGTCAGTGTAGTATGGTGGTCAGTATAGTGTAGTATAGTGTATAGTGTAGTATAGTGGACAGTGTAGTGGTTAGTGTAGTGGACAGTGTAGTATGGTGGTCAGTGTAGTATAGTGGTCAGTGTAGTGTAGTATGGTGGTCAGTGTAGTATGGTGGTCAGTGTAGTATAGTGGACAGTGTAGTATGGTGGTCAGTGTAGTATGGTGGTCAGTGTAGTATAGTGGACAGTGTAGTATGGTGGTCAGTGTAGTGGTTAGTGTAGTGGACAGTGTAGTATAGTGGTCAGTGTAGTGGTTAGTGTAGTGGACAGTGTAGTATAGTGGACAGTGTAGTATGGTGGTCATTGTAGTATAGTGGACAGTGTAGTATGGTGGACAGTGTAGTATGGTGGTCAGTGTAGTATGGTGGTCAGTGTAGTATGGTGGTCAGTGTAGTATGGTGGACAGTATAGTATGGTGGTCAGTGTAGTATGGTGGTCAGTGTAGTATGGTGGACAGTGTAGTATGGTGGTCAGTATAGTGTAGTATAGTGGACAGTGTAGTATAGTGGTCAGTGTAGTATGGTGGTCAGTGTAGTATGGTGGTCAGTGTAGTGTAGTGGTCAGTGTAGTGTAGTGGTCAGTGTAGTATGGTGGACAGTGGAGTATGGAGGACAGTGTAGTATAGTGGTCAGTGTAGTATGGTGGTCAGTATAGTGTAGTATGGTGGACAGTGTAGTATGGTGGTCAGTGTAGTATAGTGGTCAGTGTAGTATGGTGGTCAGTATAGTGTAGTATAGTGGTCAGTGTAGTATGGTGGTCAGTGTAGTATGGTGGTCAGTGTAGTATAGTGGTCAGTGTAGTATGGTGGTCAGTGTAGTATGGTGGTCAGTGTAGTATAGTGGTCAGTGTAGTATGGTGGTCAGTATAATGTAGTATAGTGGACAGTGTAGTATAGTGGTCAGTATAGTGGACAGTGTAGTATGGTGGTCAGTATAGTGTAGTATAGTGGACAGTGTAGTATGGTGGTCAGTATAGTGTAGTATAGTGGACAGTGTAGTATAGTGGTCAGTGTAGTATGGTGGTCAGTATAGTGGACAGTGTAGTATGGTGGTCAGTATAGTGTAGTATAGTGGACAGTGTAGTATAGTGGTCAGTGTAGTATGGTGGTCAGTATAGTGGACAGTGTAGTATGGTGGTCAGTATAGTGTAGTATAGTGGACAGTGTAGTATGGTGGTCAGTATAGTGTAGTATAGTGGACAATGTAGTATGGTGGTCAAGTGTAGTGTAGTATAGTGGACAGTGTAGTGTAGTATAGTGGTCAGTATAGTATGGTGGTCAGTGTAGTATAGTGGTCAGTGTAGTATGGTGGTCAGTGTAGTATGGTGGTCAGTGTAGTATAGTGGTCAGTGTAGTATGGTGGTCAGTATAATGTAGTATAGTGGACAGTGTAGTATAGTGGTCAGTGTGGTATGGTGGTTAGTATAGTGGACAGTGTAGTATGGTGGTCAAGTGTAGTGTAGTATAGTGGACAGTGTAGTATGGTGGTCAGTATAGTGGTCAGTATAGTATAGTGGTCAGTATAGTATAGTGGTCAGTGTAGTGGACAATGTAGTGTAGTGGACAGTGTAGTTCTCAGTGTAGTGGTCAGTATAGGAATCAGGTAGGTCAGTACTATTGTATTTGAAGAGACTCAGGGATAGCTAAAAAGTCCGCAGGTTGGGGGGGTGGGGGGCGCAAATTACTTGCCTTGCCCCGGGTGCTGACAACCCACGCTACGCCACTGCCTACCAGTGGATTCAGAGCTTCACCATCACACCTCTTGACCCTACATAGTAACAAGCGTATTTGCTGGCTCAGGTTTACAGCTTCCTATACAACCTTCCAGCTCATTGGACAGAGACCATACAGCTGAACTATTTTGCAGTGAGCAGGTGGAAGAGATGACACAGGAAGCTTTGAAGGAAAAAAGGTGTCACCAACCTGGTTATACATACCTCCCAACTTTTTGAGATGGGAATGAGGGACACCTATCAGCAAAAGTATGCAGGCATAAGATACACACCCCTGGCCACGCCCCCTTAAAGGAGAATTGTACAAAAAAAAAAGATTGATCAAACCCACAAGTGCTTTTTTACCACTACTATTCCTTTATATTGGCTTGTGGAATTTACAAATGCAGCAATTTAAAATTCAGGTGAAACGTTTAGCACTGGGAAACATTTTTTGATAGAAAAAAAAGTGCATTTTATATACATCTATATAGATCAGACCAAAATGAGGGGCAAATGATGAGGAATGAGGGACAGAGGGACATTGCTCCAAATCAGGGACAGTCCCTCGAAATCAGAGACAGTTGGGAGCTATGGTTATGCAGTGTTGTAGAAGTGTGTGTGTGAATCACAACACGTACTGATGGATTTTACTTCCTCTTTTGTTCCCTGCAAACCCTGCAAAGTAAAAGCATAATGGGCTAATATACATCACATACTAGCCCATTATATGCCACTTACCTGCAAACGAAGCCCGCGCTGTCCCCGCTGGTGGCCGTATCCATCTTCACCCCACTTCCTTCCGGGATCGCAGACTCTGTCTATGTGACTGGCCGGAGCCGCGTGATGTCACTTGCGCGCATGCCCGCCGAAGCTGCCAGTCACGGCACTCGCTCGGGAAGAAACAGCACGGAGGGCCGTCATCATCGGCGCACTGCAAGGTAAATACCTCCTAAACAGCACACGTTTAGGAGATATTTACAGTACACATAGGTAAGCCTTATTCTAGGCTTACTCATAGGTACAAGTTCTAAAAAGGGGTATACAACCACCCCCCCCCTTTAAAATAATCACATTTTGTTGCTTTGCCGACTGAATGAAGACAGACACAGTTTTTGTTTTATGCAGCTGTATATACTCAGTGCAACTTCTAACATCCAAGTGAAAGATATGACACCAACATGCCAGAGAAAAAAATAAAAACATTCAAATACAGAATCACTGAGTTGGAAAAAGGATAATCCCCCTTGTATCAGTATTTTGTTGGACCATCTTTTGCGCTAACCTCTTGCCGACCAGCCATAGTACATATACTGTGGCAGGTCGGCTCTATTGCGCAAAACAACGTACCTGTACGTCATTTTGTCCATTAGACAGCGGGGGCGGGGGCGCGTACGCTGATTGTAAACAAGGCAGATCACTGTTCTGACAGGGGAGAACATGGATCTTGAAACTGTCAGTTTTTTTTTTGTTTCTAGCGCAAAAAATAAAAATTGCAGATCAAATACCACCAAAAGAAATCTCTATTTGTGGGAAAAAAAGGACATGGATTTTACCAAAAAATGGCCTGGTCATTAAGGGGGTAAAACCTTCCATTAGGGGGGTAAAACCTTCCATGGCTGAAGTGGTTAATTACAGCCTTTACTCTATTAGGATATGCCTCTACGAACTTTACACATCTAGACTTTGCAATATTTGCCCACTCCTTGCAGAACTGCTCAAGTTCAGTTATATTTGATAGTAACCGTTTGTGGGCTGCAGTCTTCAAGTCATTCCACAGATTTTCAATGGGGTTTAGGTCTGGGCTCTGACTAGGCCATGCAAGGACAATCACCTTTTTCTCCTTCAACCACTGTGTGCTCATTTTTTTTGTGTGCTTTGGGTCATTGTCATGTTGGAAGGTAAACCTTCTTCCCATTGACAGCTTTCTGGTAGAGGGCAGAAGATTTTCCTCAAAAACTTGATGATATTTATCCTCATCCATTTTTCCTTCTATCCTGACAGGTGCTCCAGTCCCTGCTGCAGAACCCCCCCCCCCCCATAAAAGGCTATTACCACCTCCATGCTTTACTCTAGGAATGGTGTTATTTAGATGGTATTGGATTTCCGCCAGGAATATCATTTGGTGTTGAGGCCAAATAATTACATTTTAGTCTCATCTGACCACCTTAAACGCACCTTGAAGATTCTGGGGCCTTATGGAAAAAAAGGTGTTATGGTCAGATGAGACTTAAATGTAATTATTTGGCCTCAGCACTAAATGATATGTCTGGTGGAAATCCAACACAGCTCACCATCCTAAAAAAAGACATTCCTACAGTAAAGCATGGAGGTGGTAATATCCTGTTATGGGGGTGTTTCTTTGCAGCATGGACTGGAGCACTTGTCAGGATAGAAGGAAAAATGGATGGGGCAAAATTCCATCAAATTCTTGAGGAAAATATGTTGCCCTCTGCCAGAAAGTTGTCAATGGGAAGAAGGTTTACCTTCCGGCATGACAATGACCCAAAGCACACAGCAAAAATGAGCACACAGTGGTTGAAGGAGAAAAAGGTGAATGTCCTTGCATAGCCTAGTCAAAGCCCAGACCTAAACCCCGTTGAAAATCTGTGGAATGACTTGACTGCAGTCCACAAACGGTCACCATCAATTTGAACTAAACTTTGCAAATATTGCAAAGTCTAGATGTGCAAAATTAGTAGAGACATATCCCAACAGACTAAAGGCTGTAATTAAAGCAAAAGTTGGTTCGACAAAATACAAACATAAGGGGGTGACCTTTTTCCAGTGATTCTGTTTTTGAATTTTTGAATTTTTTATTCTGACATATTGGTGTTATATCTTTCACTTGGGTTTTTATAAGTTGCACTAGTAAATACAACTGGATAAAACAAAAACTGCATCTGTCTTCATTTCAGGCTGCAAAGCAACAAAATGTGATTATTTTAAAGGGGGGAGGGGGATTATTATTAGTAGAAAGTGTATTTGGAATAAAAGATAGTTTTATGTCCTTATTTTGGGTTATTATTGAAAGTTTGATGTTGAATACTGCATTCTCTTTTATTGCTTCACTTACAATATAAGTTTATGTAACCGAGTAATGTGAGTCCGGGCCACGGGGGACAAACATGGGACAAGATCTGAAATGAGAGATTTAGCCAATCATGCGTGATAGTTCCACAGAGATCGGCAATAATACTATCAACATGCTAATTGTCTGTCTGCAGAAAACAGCTTATTCACCGCTGATATTAATTATTTCTTAAATTAGCTAGATCCGGGCACTTTGAGTGCTAAGGCACAAATGTGCACATATTTCTACAAACATATCAACCATTTATAAAGTGTATGTGGCGGTCTGGAGCATGGGACAAGGGACCAAAGAATAGTTTTCAGAGGATATCTACAAGAATAAAGTATATCTAAACCCAAAAAGAAAAATGTAATATATTGCACCTTACTGGTTCTTAGATGTAGTGGCTGCATTCGTTTTTATTCTTTAGGCTAAGAATATTTTCAGCAAGTACAGAAAAATATTTTTTGACCAGAAAAGCAGTGTCCTTGTCACTTCCTGCAAGATGAACAGAAAGGACAAATAATGACATCTTCCTTGTGTAAACTAATAACCCCCCCCCATGTAATGGAGATGGAGTGAAACATATGTTTGAAGTCCAGCCTGGGTGACAACCATGGTTTCCTCCTTAAAAATATAAATGGGGGTGACTTTTGCACATCTGAAGTTATAATCTTTATTAATGAAATGTTATATTGTGAAGGTTTTCTGTTTACTTGGGGGCATCAAAAAGTGATCTTTTTTTTTTATATATAGAATAAAAAAAGATGTTCTAAGATTGATTTTGTGTACTTTGCATGTTCTGCAAATTAAACCATAGAGAAGGAACAAAGAGCTGTTAAAGTGGTTGTAAACCCTGTTACACCATTTTTACCTACAGGTAAGTCTATAACAAGGCTTACCTGTAGGTACTTTGAATATCTCCTTAACTTGTATATTCAGTATATGCAGCGCTGCCGACGTCATCGGCGCATGCGCACTGAAGAAACGGGCCGCTGTTGCCGTTTCTTCAGTAGCTGTGCCGTGGGAGTGACGTCATCGCGGCTCCAGCGCTGTGATTGGCCGGAGCTGCGATGACGTCACTCCCACGGCACAGCTACTGAAGAAACGGCACCAGTGGCCCGTTTCTTCAGTGCGCATGCGCCGATGACGTCGGCAGCAGCGCATATACTGAATATACAAGTTAAGGAGATATTCAAGGTACCTACAGGTAAGCCTTGTTATAGACTTATACGGAAGAAACTCCAGTGGAGGATGTCCGCGCTGAACTCGGACTGCCAACGCCGATCCAGGGCATCGTTCTAAGGTAAGTATTTCATAATGAGCTAGTATGCGATGCATACTAGCTCATTATGCCTCTGTCTTGCAGAGTTTTTTTCTTTTTTCTGAGGTGAACCTATTTAATAATGCTGAACACCACACAGATGAAAACATACAGTATTCCTGGCTCTAGAAAATTCCTTTAAAGTTATGTCCGTTGGTACTTTACACCAGCTAGGATCGTGAAATGTCTACCATCGTATCCATCCAAATGTTTTCGAGGTTGCTCAAATTTGAGCGATATAAAACACATATGGTGGACCTGTTCCAAGGTTTGGAGGTTATGGATTAGGGTGCACACATTGGTCAATACGGTCCTCCATGTACATTTACGGAAACATCCATGGGTAGCACTCTTATGCCGCGTACACACGGTCGGACTTTCTGACGGGAAATGTTGGATGTGAGCTTGTTGTCGGAAAGTCCAACCGTGTGTATGCTCCATCGAACATTTGCTGTCGGAATTTCCGCCCACAAATGTTTGAGAGCAGGTTCTCAAACCTTCAGCCAACTTCACTTTGTTGTCGGAAAGTCGGATCGTGTGTACACAAGTCCGTCGCACAAAAGTTCACGCATGCTTTGAATCAAGCAGAAGGAGCCGCACTGGCTATTAAGCTTCATTTTTCTCGGCTCGTCGTATGTCTTGTACGTCACCGCGTTCCCACGTTTGGAATTTCGGGCCAACATTTGTGTGACCATGTGTATGCAAGACAAGTTTGAGCCAACACCCTTCGGAAAGAAATCCACAGTTTTGTTGGCGGAAAGTCCGATTGTGTGTACGCGGCATTACACAAACCTAACACGGATGTTACCCACTGGGAACGCACCCTAATCACTCACATTTTTGTGGTGACTAGGCAAACCATAACGTGATCATGGAAAACACCACTTCTTAGTTTTGAAAATGTTAAAAACCGGGTTCACGGAACACTTATTAACCACTTCAGCCCCGGAAGGATTTACCCCCTTAATGACCAGGCCACTTTTTGCAATACCGCACTGCGTCGCTTTAACTGACAATGGCGCAGTCATGCGCCATTGTACTCAAACAAAATTAATGTCCTTTTTTCCCCAAAATAGAGCTTTCTTTTGGTGGTATTTGATTACCTCTGCGGTTTTTATTTTTTGTGCTATAAGCAAAATAAAGAACGACAATTTAAAAAAAAAAAAAAAACAATATTTTTTACTTCCTGCTATAATACATATCCAAAAAAAAAAAAATGTAAAAAAACTAATTTGTTCATCAGTTTGGGCCAATATGTATTCTTCTACATATTTTTTGATTAAAAAAATCCCAATAAGCGAATATTGATTGGTTTGCGCAAAAGTTATAGCGTCTACAAAAGAGGGGATACATTTAGGGACTTTACTTTTTTTTTATTGTTCATACTGGTAATGGTGGCGATTTTTAGCAGGACTGCAACATTGTGGCGGACAAATCTGACCCTAAGTGACAGTTTTTGGGGACCAGAGACATCAATACAGTGATCAGAGCTAAATAAAAATGCACTGATCAATGTATAAATGACACTGGCATAGAAGAGGTTAACACTAGGGGCGATCAAAGGGTTAAATGTGTTCCCTGGGTTCTAACTGTGTGGGGGATGGGCTCACTGGGACAACACAGAGATCGCTGTTCCTGATCACTAGGAACAGCAGATTTCAATGTTCTCAACTGTCAGAACGGGGATCCGCCTTGTTTACATAGGCAGATCCGCATTCTGCCTCTCTGTGGAGCGATTGCAGGTGGCCGGCGGACATCGAGTCGACCGAACCCACGTGCCCGCTCCCCCGGAGTGCAGCTGGCAGTATGTCATGCACGAAACAACATACAGGTACATTGTTTCGTGCAGCCGGGCCGCCCTGCTACAATATATATGCGGTGGGCGGTCCAGAAGTGGTTAATGACGGCGATCCTTGGGGACAGGCATGACAATCTCCAGCAGATTTGGCAACCCTGGCTAGACCATTTTCCTCCTTCTCAAAGGATTTCCCATTTCTTAGAACTGTGATGGTTCCATGATGCACAGCTTAGAACCCCTGGGGTACCTGATCCCCCCATCTCCGTTCCTTCTCCCTCTTTCTCTCTCTCTCTCTCTCTCTTTCTCTCTCTCTCTCCCTCTCTCTCTCTCTTTTCTCTTCTGGGTATACATCTCTTCCTTCCCCCTTCCTTATTGCTGGGCTTTTGTATGCTCTGGATGGGCAATGTAGGCCGTGGCCGGTTGTTCCCTTTCCAATCTCCCTCCCCTCCTTAGTAAACCCTCCCAGTCCTCTTCCCTTCCCTCAACCCCGTTACATCCTGCCAGCCTTGTTTGGCAGAGCAGGAGACCTGAATTTACACTGCAGCTTTCAAGTAACACTTACAAGTCTTGCTCTTCCCTCAGCTTGTGACTGGACAGCAAATCTAGAAGCAGCACACTGATAAGCTCATCTTTCTGATCACTCCTTCAGTCAGCATGTTCCTTAACACATGGGCACTGCAGGACAACTGACAGGGTCCTTGTGCTGCAATCCCAGTCTGAGATCTGCTGTAAAGTGGATTTCAAGAGGCTGATACCAGGTCAGATTCAGGTAATCTGAAGGGGCGTTCACTTACTTTTAATCTTATAGGTAAGTATGATTGTCAGGTGTCCACAAACTTTTGGTCATTTTGTATATGTAAGACTTATGCCGCGTACACACGACCGGACTTTCCGTCAGAATAAACTCTGACTGTTTCCGACGGACTTCCGAGGGAGTTCCGCTGAAACGGACTTGCCTGCACACGATCACCATGAATAATAATCATCATGAATAATCAAAAAGTGCTAATTGTAAAGGCTTATATGCAAGTTATTGTCATAAAAAGTGTTTGAGGACCTGGGTCCTGCCCCAGGGGACATGTATCAGTGCAATTTTTTTTTTTTTTTAAATGCCCGTTTTTCAGGAGCAGTGATTTTTTTAATGCTTAAAGTGAAACAATAAAAATGAAATATTTCTTTAAATATTGTGCCTGGGGGGTGTCTATAGTATGCCTGGAAAGTGGCGCATTTTTCCTGCACAAAATGACATTTCTAAAGGAAAAATTGTCATTTAAAACTGATTGCGGCTGTAATGAATTGTCAGGTCTCAGCAATATAGATAAAACAAAGTAAAAAAAAAGAGCATGGGTCGTTCCCCCCCCAGTCCATTACCAGGCCCTTTGGTTCTGGTATGAATATTGAGGGGAACCCCGAACCAAAATTTAAAAAAAAATTGGGTGGGGGTCCCCCTAAAATCCATACCAGGCCCTTCGGGTCTGATATGGAAATTAAGGGGAACCCTGCGCCAATTTTTTTTTAAAAAGGGCGTAGGGGCCCCCCCAAAATCCATACCAGACTCTTATCCGAGCACGCAACCTGGCAGGCCGCAGGAAAATAGGGGGGACGAGAGAGCGCCCCCCCTCCTGAACCGTACCAGGGCATATGCCCTCAATATGGGAAGGGTGCTTTGGGGTCTGACCCCAAAGCACCTTGTCCCCATGTTGATGGGGACAAGGGCCTCATCCCCACAACCCTTGCCCGGTGGTTGTGGGGGTATGCGGGTGGGGGCTTATCAGAATCTGGAAGCCTTTAACAAGGGGACCCCCAGATCCCGGCCTCCCCCCCTGTGTGAATTGGTAATGGGATACATTGTACCACTAACATTTCACAAAAAAAGTCTCAAAAATGGTAAAAGAGACAGCTTGGGACAAGTCCTTTATTAAAAAATAAAAATGTCCCTTGATGTAAGCTCATGCTGCCCGACGGACCGAAAAAGAAAAAAAAAATGTGCTACAGGGTGTTCGTTAAGTGGATATATTGGACCTCCTACCTTATACTACAGAGGCACTTAAAGTCTAATTATATGGGACGTGGGTCACTCAGGTGTGGAGCTCAAAACCTGTAAAGTGACAGTTTATTTTAATGCCCAGTAACCCGTTCCTTTTTATAGCCTGCAGAATGTACTCCAAAGCAACATGTGCCGTTATACTGACTTGTGCCAAAACTCTGCCCGCGCTCGTGTTCATTGCTCTATCAGAAGTTCAGAACCGTCATGCTTTGGGTGTATTTGGCTTATTTGAATGTTGTTCTCTTCTATATGCAGCTGGATGGGCCAAGTGTTGTGATTTGTTGCCATGCTGACAGTGTCATCTTAACCACAGCTGACAAGCGGTTTTTAAATAGAACATGTCACTTCACTATAATATTCTCCATCTGTTTTTTTTTTCTGCTTCCAAAGAATCTGAAAAATGCTTCCACAACAATATACTTTACACGTTTGTCTGCACCGAGAATCGAGCTGGTGAGACAACCAATTCCTGGTATTCGTCTTTCAATCACTTGTTCTAAAAGAGTGTCATATAACTTTTTATTTTTGCCTTTGTTATGTATGGGTATTATTTAAAGCCTATCTCCAAGTTTTAGTGAACTTTAACCGCTTGCCGACCAGCCACCGCAGTTGTACTGTGGCAACATGGCTCGGCTGCGCGAATCGCCGTCATGTTACGTCACTTCCTTTTTTGAACACTAGAGCCCCCTGCTCGCCCATGGAGCCGATGCTCCCACGATCGCTCGGGGCACACCGAGAACAGGGATCTGGGTGTGTAAACACACAGTTTCCAGTTCTCAAAGCATATCTGCTTTGAGAGGATTCCAAACGTCTTGGTTCATCTCACCAGATCTACAACCCAGGCTGGGGTTACGGCCATCTGCACGTTTTGGCTTACAATTTGGTAAGCATGCATTTCACATGGTGATAATTTTACGTGACCGACTGACTGGCGATGAATTATCTGCATCATTGGTCCAATAATTGGGACTTTCTTTCAATTATTCATCAATTTTTTATGCGTTTTAATTTTCACTTTGGACTTTATTTAGCGTGATTTTTTTCTTTTATAGAAGAGACAGATCGTCTGTTCATACAGAGTATGAACAGCGATCTGTCATCTCCCCTACACAGTCCGCTCCCCCCTTCAGTTAGAACATACACTAGGGAACACAATTAACCCCTTGATCGCCCCCTAGTGTTAACCCCTTCCCTGCCAGTGACATTTTTACAGTAATCAATGCATTTTAATACCATTGATCGCTGTATAAATGTCAATAGATCGCCGCCATTACTAGTAAAAAAAAAAAATTAATAATAAAAATACCATAAAACTATCCCCTATTTTGTAGACGTTATAACTTTTGTGCAAACCAGTCAATATACGCTTTACCAAAAATATGTAGAAGAATACATATTGGCCTAAACTGAGGAAAAAATTGTTTTTTTTACATATTCTTTGGGGGTATTTATTATAGCAAAAAGTAAAAAATAATGTTTTTTTCAAAATTGTCGCTCTTTTTTTGTTTATAGCGCAAAAAATAAAAACCGCAGAGGTGATCAAATACCACCAAAAGAAAGCTCTATTTTTGGGAAAAAAAGGACGTCAATTTTGCTTGGATGCAATGTCGCATGACCCCGAAATTGTCAGTTAAAGCGACGCAGTGCCGAATCACAAAAAGTGCTCTGGTCAGGAAGGGGGTAAAATCTCCCGAGGCTGAAGCGGTTAAATAGTTCATTTGGACCAAGTTGTCAACACTGTATGAAATGTGTATAGCCTCAGCTTCATACAGTATACAGTGCTGTGTGTTGGCATCAGGATGGGCACCTCTCGTCCCACTTCTGGAAAAAAAATAGGTTGGGTTGAGTGCTGCTCAACCATTCACAGCTAAACTGTCCCACTGGTCTTCGAAGACTTAAAAAAGAGGCCATGCTTGAAAACGCGTTGTTTTGGAGACCAGTGACGCTGAGGGCTCTTCATGTTCATCCTCCATAGCGCCATACTAAATGGAAAGAAAAACCCCATATATGGGATTTAAGTGGCAATAAACAATCATCTATGTTGAATTATGTCTTTGAAGAATTTTTGTAAAAATATAAAAAAGATTGTTATTTAAGACATTGGAAATAAAAACACATTATACAAAACACAGCATGGATGGCTATTCCAATCTACAATACTAAACATTAGGTCATCATAGACATACAGTACATCAAACAGAATGCTCCAGATAGTGAATAACCAACTTGTTTAGAAATGTCTCTTGTAATCTTCTTCAGGGGTATGTCCATTGTAGAAGCAAGGGACTATTATTTACTACAGCTATCACCACAGTAATTTTCATGGACACCGGGGAGCAAGGCACATGTTAGCCATGGTTTGATTGTCAATCCCTGAAATGCCTTATGTGCTTTGGTTCTTCGTACAGTGATTACATTTAAGTGATTGTAAAGTCTCATTTGTTTAAAATTAAAAATACCAGCAGCAGAGGACTAGAAGTTCCTCCTGCGTATGTTTCCCTGGGCAGTGGCATCACTAGAGTCCCTCTTCGGTTATCCTGGCCCCTCCCTCCTGTTGGGTGCCCCCACAGCAAGCAGCTTGCTATGGGGGCACCCGAGCCGAGTCACAGCTCCCTGTGTCCATTCAGACACGGAGCTGTGGCTTGGCCCCACCCCTTTTTATTCTCATTGGATCACTTTGATTGATAGCAGCGGGAGCCAATGGTGCCGTGCTGCTGTCCCAGCCAATAAGGAGGGGAGTCCTGGACGGCCGAGACATTCCTACAACATCGCTGGAGCTAGAGGGACCTCAGGTAAGTATTAGGGGGGCTGAGGGGGGCTCTTGCACACAGAAGGCTTTTTATCTTAATGCATAGAATGCATTAAGATAAAAAAACCTTCTGACTTTTCAACCCCTTAAAGGTAGCCTCTTTGTTATGAATGGGAGGCGAATGTAATTACCTTTCCTTATGTTTTTAACACCAATTTATAATAAAATACTACACTATGGCACCTTTTAATCTTGTCTCCCATGAGGTCACTTTTTTATAAGAGTAAGTATATTCTAATGGAGTAATGAAGTGGAGCTTTTTATCAGAGGAATGCCAGCCTTTGGTGTTATAAGCGCATTTTGAAAAATGCACTCAGGTGCGCTACTAATGTAAAAAAAAAACCTTGGTTGAAAGAGTCCCTTCAGCCTAGGTATACATGTGATTCAAACTTCAGGTGAAAATGAAACAATAATTATTCCAATGATGTGCAATACATAAAATACACAAATACAATGAATAAGTTATAGCAATGTTGCGCAGTCCACTTGGGGAGTAACTAATTGAAAGAGTCCTGCAAATTCAATGTGTACTTTCCTATGTGAGCGATCCTTTCTTTAAAAGCCAAACTTTTGTGGAAAAAGAAAAAGGGGGGCCTCTTACCAGATGTGTAGGACCCCTATTACGGGGGTCTTAAGGGCTCAGAAATGGCAAATCCCGTAGGCAGGACCAGCTGATTAGGTTTTCACATTCAGACACCCATCCGCCTAGAAACCTTCACTAGCGATGTGATGTCGGTATGATGAGCTCCGGTAGGCAGGAACAGCTGATTGGATTTAAACACAGACTCTGGTCCGCCTTGGACTCTTCATAAGCGCTGTTGTGTCTGTGTGGTGGACTTGCTTCTGTGAAATCACTCGCAGTGTATATAGAGAGATTACAGAAGCAGAAAGTCCTCCATAGTGTAGTAGATTAAAAAAAAACTTTAATAAAAAACAAAGGGTGGCTGACATCAAAGGTACAACACAGAATTGTTGACATTTTTGCAGATTTATTAAAAAAGAAAAACTGAAATATCACATGGTCCTAAGTATTCAGACCCTTTGCTCAGTATTTAGTAGAAGCACCCTTTTGATCTAATACAGCCATGAGTCTTTTTGGGAAAGATGCAACAAGTTTTTCACACCTGGATTTGGGGATCCTCTGCCATTCCTCCTTGCAGATCCTCTCCAGTTCTGTCAGGTTGAATGGTAAACGTTGGTGGACAGCCATTTTTAGGTCTCTCCAGAGACAATTGGGTTTAAGTCAGGGCTCTGGCTGGGCCATTCAAGAACAGTCATGGAGTTGTTGTGAAGCCACTCCTTCATTATTTTAGCTGTGTGCTTAGGGTCATTGTCTTGTTGGAAGGTAAACCTTTGGCCCAGTCTGAGATCCTGAGCACTCTGGAGAAGGTTTTCATACAGGATATCCCTCTACTTGGACGCATTCATCTTTCCCTCTATTGCAGCCAGTCGTCCTGTCCCTGCAGCTGAAAAACACCCCCACAGCATGATGCTGCCACCACCATGCTTCACTGTTGGGACTGTACTGGACAGGTGATGAGCAGTGCCTGGTTTTCTCCACACATACCGCTTAGAATTAAGGCCAAAAAGTTCTATCTTGGTCTCATCAGACCAGAGAATCTTATTTCTCACCATCTTGGAGTCCTTCAGGTGTTTTTTAGCAAACTCCATGCGGGCTTTCATGTGTCTTGCACTGAGGAGAGGCTTCTGTCGGGCCTCTCTGCCATAAAGCCCCGACTGGTGGAGGGCTGCAGTGATGGTTGACTTTCTACAACTTTCTACCATCTCCCGACTGCATCTCTGGAGCTCAGCCACAGTGATCTTTGGGTTCTTCTTTACCTCTCTCACCAAGGCTCTTCTTTCCGGATAGTTCAGTTTGGCCGGACGGCCAGCTCTAGGAAGGGTTCTGGTCGTCCTAAACGTCTTCCATTTAAGGATTATGGAGGCCACTGTGCTCTTAGGAACCTTAAGTGCAGCAGAAATTTTTTTGTAACCTTGGCCAGATCTGTGCCTTGCCACAATTCTGTCTCTGAGCTCTTCAGGCAGTTCCTTTGACCTCATGATTCTCATTTGCTCTGACATGCACTGTGAGCTGTAAGGTCTTATATAGACAGGTGTGTGGCTTTCCTAATCAAGTCCAATCAGTATAATCAAACACAGCTGGACTCAAATGAAGGTGTAGAACCATCTCAAGGATGATCAGAAGAAATGGACAGCACCTGATTTAAATATATGAGTGTCACAGCAAAGGGTCTGAATACTTAAGACCATGTGATATTTCAGTTTTTCTTTTTTAATAAATCTGCAAAAATGTCAACAATTCTGTGTTTTTCTGTCAATATGGGGTGCTGTGTGTACATTAATGAGGAAAAAAATGAACTTAAATGATTTTAGCAAATGGCTGCAATATAACAAAGAGTGAAAAATTTAAGGGGGTCTGAATACTTTCCGTCCCCACTGTAACTTCAGTATAGAAAAATCAGGTCTCCTGCCCTGCCAGACAGGGTTGTGAAGTGTGGCAAAGTATCGTAATTCCCTGGACTGGATAAATGAAAATACAAATCCTTTGGCAGGTAAAGCAACTCCCTTATATAGAATGTATTTCACCTGTGTCTTTTGTGTTTTGCCTGGAGTTCAGCTTTAAGCATCCCACCCAAACAAACATAGACCCTTCCCCAGCTCACTGAGCAGAACCCCTCTCACTCTGGGATGGGCGTTCAATGCTCTGCATATGTTTCGAGAGCTCCCTGTAGTATTAAAAGGCATTTAACTGTATAATGAGTTGTACAGATAAAAGAAATTCCAGAGTTTAGCTGTGAGGACTTGTTCCTGGGATTTTGTCCAGAAGATTGCTGTAGCGAAACAACTTATGCTTAAATCATCAAGGATTAAAAAGAAGAAAGTTAATTTATCTGAGAAGAAAATAGTACCCATCCTGCAATCTCCCAAAGAGATGCCAAAATTTGACAAGAAGCCTTCTTCATTCATCCAGTGTTTTCTCTGCCCCTCCTGACCTGGAAAGAAAGAAAGCTGTTGTCTTAAGCTAAATTATCCCGCAGTTTGATAAAAGGAATAAAATACAGGCAGATAAGTTTCTAAAAGCTCTCTGGGCTTCCTTTAATGATTATCATTACCCCGGCTCTGAACTCTATTGACAAAATGCCGCCGTGTTGTGGAAAACATAACTTGCATCCTTTTAAAGAAAGAAGAGGTTAATTAAAAGATCTAATGGAAATGACCTCATTCAACTACTTGTTGGGTAACATACAGGAAGCAGTCAGAAGAAGTACTTTTGGGTAATTTTGTCTAGATGAAAAAGGTGCTCATTTTGGACAAAGACGTCAAAGCCTGACTTCAGCTGAAACTTTTCTCTAAGGCTGACCATAGATGCTTCGTTTGGCCAGCCAGCAGGCAGATTGAAAAAAAAAGATTGAGTTCCCTTATCCACATAAGTGAGTTGGATGGAGGAATCCTCCCTGCCATGCCATTGTATTCTGATAGCAGGACTCTGCAGTCAAAATACACTGATCAATGGCTGCAGCTGCTTCGCTGCTGCCGGATAATCATGAAAATTTTTCCTAAGATTGACTATCTACCAGTCCCCGCTGAACTAGCCAAATTTCATTCCATCTATGGCCAGCTTTAGCTTTCACTAGTGGGCTGAAGAGTTAAAACCTCTGTCAACTTTTTATTACTGTATGTGATCTCATTCTGTCTTGTAATAAAACTCCCAATTTATATATACTGTATAGTAAAATAACTGGTAAGCTTGAATAAAGACACCAGTCCATTCAGTTCGACCTGAGTGTGTGTGTATATACCACTTTCCATATCCCTGTACATTGTGCTTGCTAAGAAACACATCTAAAAGTTATCTACACTACCCGCTGACACCACCAACTATGGAAGGGAATTCCTCATCCATACCACTCTAACAATAAAGATCCCTTTACGAAGTTAAAGATGGAACCGATTCTCATCCAACTTCATTGTGTGGCCAGATACCTTCTTTAGACATCTTATGTTTAATAGTTTCGATAGAAAGACTCGGGTGATTGTGGGTGTAATTGCCATCATCCCGTTTATATAGATTCTGAACATATCCTAATTTTTGGGACTTTAAAGGCAATTCAGCCATAATTTAATAAATTGATTATTGGAAACACATCATTAAAAAAAGTTAATATAAAAACAGTGTACAATATACAAGCACATACAGATTACATCATAACATGTATCAGGATATTAGGAAGATGAAATAAAATTCATGGAGTGTATAAGAAGTGGTATCCCCCAGCTACTTGCTTGTAAATTGGAAAGAATCTAGCAGATAGGGGTATCCAACGCGTTTCAAAGTATGAAAGAAAATAACTCCTTTCTCAGGGATAGTACCACTTCTGTAATGTAGAAAATGTTACTCACAACTTGGTATTATATATAAATGCTTCTGTATCTATACGTAGAGTCCACTTGGACATACTCATAGCATATTACATGCCTTGGCTTAAGCACCCCCATAATCCTGAGAAACTGCTTCCATAGGTCCACTGTAACACCGCTCATACTGTATAAAGACCACAGACAATTGTCCATGTCCAACAATTAGGTGCAGGTGCTTTAAAGAAAAAATAAATAATTATTTTTTTCTTGAAAGCACCTGCACCTAACTGTTGGACATGGACATTTGTCTGTGGTCTTTGTACAGTATGGGTGGTGTTACAGTGGACCTATGGAAGCAGTTTCTCAGGATTATGGGGGTGCTTAAGCCAAGGCATGTAATATGCTGTGAGTATGTCCAAGTGGACTCTACAAGGCTTTTTGGTTCCTTTTAGCATATCTCAACAAAACTGAGTATACAAATTGCTTTTAGCCTTGCAGGTTGTCCATGTTATATCCTTATTCAAAACATTTGACTATAATCAAGGACAGTCTAATAGGCCAAAGAGTACCCAGAGAACTGGAGATGACCCCATGCCCTAAGCTGCCACTTGATGCTGCAAGTTGTGCATTCTGTGCATGCAGAGAACACTTTATCCCCGCTCGGATTCCTAAGAACAGTACTAGTTAGCAGAGCCCTCTGCATGTGATCAGTATTTTGAAAACACAAATGGGCATTCACCCAGTGACGTTACTGGATATAATTGCATCATCACCTTACATCACAGAGATGTCATCTTGGTGCTGGGGGTCTTGTACTTGGTCTGCAGCAATTCCCAAAACACTAATAAGGTTTATTCCTATTAGACACCACAAGGACCATAAAAGCATGTGACATACGTAGATAACGTTAAAAATCAGCAGCTGTCACATTTTCTAGGCCCTCTGCCAATCACTCACCTGCTCTATGACTATTTTGTTTGCAATCTGTTTACATAGAAGGTGTAAGAGCTACCAAAGTCTTGATATTTCGACATATCAGTCATTAATATTTTCTATTTGTTTGGAATCACAAGCTAGTTGTCAAGTAAGTGACACTACAGTCATAATCCTTTAACCCTTCAGACATTAAAACAAGCAACCCTCATCCACCTACTTGTAGGCTTAAATAACTGCACAGATGTTATGTTTTGGTTTCCCATTGGGCACGGCGCAGTCAGAGTCAAAGCCAGTTTAGAGTGCCAGATTGTAGCTCCTAACTTAGGATGTGTAAATCTTGCTAGCCTGAAAGTTCACAAAGTTCACATGTGCCAAGATTAGACCAGCCTGATTCGGGGACCAGGCTGAAAATAGCACAAGTGACTGCATAAACACATAGGAGTTTATTTCAGATGTGACATATGAGGACATAACAACTGTTTTCTTTTGGCTTGCAGAAATTCCGTCCAGGGTTGCCAACCCAAATTTTGTATTTCTTTAAAGATGCATACCTAACAAAAGTTCAGGACTGATAACATTTTTTTGTTAGGGGCAAAATGAGATAGAGGTGTCCACATTGATATCGCGGTCTGGTTTTTGCTGTTGTGTCTGGGGAGCAAGGATGGGGTAAATGCCTTAACTATGTCTTCAAGTTTGAATGTCATCTGGTTCTTGATGCAGGAGGAAATAAATGTTTTAACAGTAATTTAAGGATCACGTCATAAACATTTTTTTTATCAGTGAGTAAATAGCAATTACACATACTTAATAGGGCATCCTGTCTGATTGGAAATCCCCTTTAATCTTTTAAAGATACTGAAAAAATTGAGCAATAATGGTATTATTTACTTTCTAACTCTGTTGATATGGAATGCAAGCTTTCCAATCATGTTAGGTTTATTTGTCCTTTGGTTTGGTGTTTTCCAGTGCTTTTTTGTTGAATCTTTCAAGTTAACCAATAAATGATATGGTTATCACTCTCAATTTTCTGTTTTCATTGATGACTAAGGCCGGCCATACACGGTTCGCATCTTGCCCGGTTCAGCAGGAATGGGCCAAGATTCAAACCAATAATGAGCAGTACCAACTTCATGGATCGATCAACGTGGGTACAACCAGCGTTCTGGATTCGCTTACTGCTATCGTGCTAGCGATTATCACTGTCTTCTACTGGTAGGGGGTGACTTCCCCACCCTCCTCCCCCCCACCTGCCTGGAGAAGGCAATTGCTTGGGCAGGAGGGATTCCCACATCAACACTGTCTGTTGTGATTGGGAACTAAGCTAATTTCTTTTTCTGTGGTTGCTGGAAAGAAATGTGTTCTGTGTATGGTCGGCTTAACACAGCACAACAAGCTGCTGTATGTAGTATGCAGTATGGTGGGGGCAGGCTATATACATATGTGAAATATCTTTGTTTGAAAAATGATCAAAGTCTAAAGCCGGCCATAGATGGTTTGAATCTTATATATCCTATAGAGATGCAATGCGCTACACAAACAATGAAGACACTAACCTGACCCTTAACGCAAAACAAATTTTAAGAGACTCCATCTATTTTAAAGTGCCGACTGCAGCATTTGCTCCCGAAACTTGGTTAAGGTCACAAAAGTTCATGATGAACTTTCCTCGACTTTGCTGAGCTTCAAAGAGAAGGCAGCCGAGGTCCACTGCTGATGAGTTCAACAGAGGTCACAACATACATTTAATAGTTGGAATAATTATTTGTGAAAAAATGATGTACTAATTTAAATAATGTGCCATTTTGACCATTTGGGTCATTTTGACCATTTGGGTACAAGCAGGAGAGTCATCAGAATCTTTCTCTATAATATTCTTGGAAATGTTATTTTGTGATCACATGTTGGCTACACGGTATGACAGAATATGTTGGTGCCAATTAAATGATACAAGGAAAAATGTCTCCAATACAGTCATAAAAAAAAAATTAATTGAAGGGGATTTGGTTTTATCTTTTTCAACACGTCTTTGTTGATTTGGGGGTTTAGTGATTCCTTAAGCTGGTCAAAGATGAAGCGATTTTCTTTCCTGCAACCAGCAATAGCCGCTGAAAATATTTGCATGTTAAAATCCGGCATACTAGTTGTACCCAAGTTGATAAATGGATCGACTCGTGTACAATCAGCCTGCCCATAGATAGTGTGAAACTTGGCCGATCCCTGCTGAACCGGCATAGTTTTGAACCATCTATGGGCAGGCTGTTTGTACATGAGTCGATCTACTTGGGTACAGCCAGTATGCCGAATTTTAACATGCGATAATTGCCGGTGGCTCTATCCGCTAGCAATAATCACTGTGTTCTCCCGTCAGGGATGGGTCCCCGCCCCCCCCCCCCCCCCCCATCCGCGGGGACAACAAACTAAGAGAAGGATTTCCCCATTAACACTGGCTTTGTTGATGGGGGAATCTAGAGATTTTCTTTCCTGCAACCCGTGGTGTGTATATGTATATATATATATATATATATATATATATATATATATATATAAAATTGTATCATCTATGGCTGGCTTAAAGTGGTTGTAAACCCTTTACAACCACTTTTGCCTGCAGGTAAGCCTATAATAAGTCTTACCTGTAGGTATCCAGAATTTCTCCTAAACTTGCACAGTTTAGGAGCTATTTACTGTATACGCATGTGCCAACATCATCGGCACATGCGCACTGAAGAAACGGCTTGCTCATGCCGTTTCTTCAGCTGCTGTGCTGCCACCGGCGTCGCGGGAATGACGTCATCGCAGCTCCGGCCGACAGTGCTGGAGCCTGCTAACCCAGAAGTAACATTCCGGAAACATGTTGCCTGTCACAGCGGTGTGCGGGGACCGCTGCAACAGCTTCCTTCTAAGGTAAGTATTTCATAATGAGCTAGTATGGGATGCATACTAGCTCATTATGCCTTTGTCTTGCAGGTTGAGTTTTTTTTTTTCTAGGGTCTACAACCATTTTAAGGAACCACTAATCACCTAAAACAACAAAGATGTGTTGAAAAAGATAAAAACCAAACTCCAGCCAATTCATTTTTTATGACTGTATTGGAGACATTTTCCCTTGTATCATTTCTATTGTGCCAGCATATTCTATCGTACCGTCCAGTCAACGTGAGATCACAAAATAAAATTTCCAAGATTATTGTAATGTAAAGAAAGATTCTGATGACTCTCCTGCTTGTACTTCATTAACCCAAATGGCCAAAATGGCAAATTATTTCAATTAGTACATAATTATTTCACAAATAATTATTCCAACTATTACATGTATGTTGTGACCTCTGTTGAACTCATCAGCAGTGGACCTCGGCTGCCTTCTCTTTGAAGCTCAGCAAAGCCGAGGAGAGTTCATCATGAACTTTTGTGACCTTAGCTAAGTTCTGGGAGAAAATGCTGCACTAGAGATGGAGTCTCTTAGTGCCGGCTCACACTAGTGCGATGCGAGAACCCTGCGAATCCAGTGCAGGTTCCTGCATCTCACCTGAATCTCACAGTGGTTCACACTGAGATCTGCGAACCGCTGTGAGTGTCAATGTAAAGTTAACGACACCTCCAGATCGGTTCACAGATCGCAGTGCGAACTGTAAAATGGTGCAGGAATCGGATCACATAAGTTTGAACACTCATGCAATCCGATTCCAGTGGGGACCAAAAAGAGGGTTCTGCACCATTTTGGTGCAAATGAGATGCAATTTCAGTCATACAGTTGGTATGGCTGAAATTGCATCACACAGACATCACATGTGATGTGAACAGCAATACAGTGCGAATCACATGCGATGTCTGGCATCGCATTAGTGTGAATCGGGCCTAAACATTTGTTTTGTGATTGTAAAGGCTCGCTTTTTCTTTTTTTAAATAACAAACATGTTATACTTACCTGCTCTGTTGCAGTGGATTTGCACAGAGCAGCCTGGATCCTCCTTTTCTCGGGTCCCTCTTTGCTGCTCCAAGCCCCTCCCTCCTTTGAGTGCCCCTCAGCCAGCAGCTTGCTACAGGGGGCACCCAAGCCGAGTCAGAGCTCCACGTATCTATTCAGAAAAGAAGCCCCGACCTGGCCACGCCCCCTCTCTCACATGATTGGCTGACTAACTTTGATTGACAGCTGCGGGAGCCAATGGCGCCGCTGATCTGTTTCAGACAGGAGGAGTGTTCTGGATGGCTGAGGGGATTGTGGACATCGCTGGAGAGAGATGGGGCTCGCGTAGGTAATTAGGGGGGTACTGGGGAGGCTGCTACACACAGAAGAAGAATGCATTAAGATAAAAAACCTTCTGCCTTTACAACCCCTTTAATGCCCTGTACACACGGGCGGATTTTTCGACCGAACTTGTCCGCCGGAACGAATCCTTCGGACAATCCGACCGTGTGTGGGCTTCATCGGACTTCCGACGGACCTTTTCAGTCGAAAATCCTACGGACTTTAGATTTGAAACATGTTTCAAATCTTCCCGCTGGAACTCCGCCGGAGCCAGTTCCTATCGGGAAATTTGTTCGTCTGTATGCTGGTCCGACGGACCAAATACGACGCAGGGGCAGCTATGGATCCTGCCCGTGAGAATGTTTCTAGCGCGATCCAATAGCGCTGGTTCTCAGCGACAGGGTACTGTACATCTCGCACTCGCTGCAATAAGAAAAACACATTTTCCTGTTGCAGCGAGTGCGAGAAAGAGGCGATAATGTCCCTTAGGTCTGGATTTTAAGGGGAACCCCCTACGCCGAAAAAACGGTTTGGGGGTCCGCCAAAAATCCATACCAGACCCTTATCCGAGCATGCAGCCCGGCCGGTCAGGAAAGGGGGCGGGGACGAGCGAGTGCTCCCCCCCTCCTGAACTGTACCAGGCCGCATGCCCTCATCATGGGGGGGGTGGGTGCTTTGGGGAAGGGGGGACGCCCTGCGGCCCCCCCACCCCAAAGCACCTTGTCTGCATGTTGATGAGGACAAGGGCCTCTTTCCGACAACCCTGGCCGTTGGTTGTTGTGGTCTGCGGGTGGGGGGCTTATCGGAATCCGCGAGCCCCCTTTAATAAGGGGGCCCCCACCCTATGTGAATGAGTATGGGGTACATCGTACCCCTACCCATTCACCTGGGGAAGAAAAGTGTCAATAAAAAAACATACTAGACAGGTTTTTAAAGTAATTTATTAGGCAGCTCCGGGGGTCTTCTTCCGACTTTGGGGGTCTCTTCCGTCTTCTCCGCTCTCTCCGGCCTCTTCTCCCGGTGTCCGGTTCTTCTCCTGCTCTCCGGTTCTTCTGCCAGGCTCCTCTGCTATCTTCTGCTCTTTTGTCGCTTTCTTGTTAGCGCTGTCCCGGTCTTCTCCATCGTCTTGTTCCCTCTTCTTCTGATGTTGACATGACGCTCTCTCCCGCTGTTACGCTGTGTGCGCGGTGCGCAACGACTTATATAGGCATGGGGCGTGGTCACAGGGTGATGTCACCTGGTGACCCTGCCCCTTATGACGTCACAGTCCCTGGGGCATGCGGGAGATCAATCCACCTTTGCTCATTCCTCCAGAAACCCCTGGCAACCTCAGGAGGATCCCTGGTTGAAAAATACTGCTCTCCCCTGATTGAGGAAAATAGCTTCCTTGCATTGGTGTGTAGGTGGGAGATCAATCGTCTTTGCTAATTGCTCAAGGAACCCCTGGCAACTTCAAGAGGAACTCTAGGGCTCCATGAAACCCTGGTTGAGAAATACTGCTCTCCCCTGGTTGAGGAAAATTGCCTCTTTGCTTAGTGATCAGTGGGAGATCAGCCCTCATTTACTCATTGATCAAAGAACCCTTGGCAACCTCAGGAGGAACCCTAATGTTCCTGCAATCCCTGTTTGAGAAACACTGCACTATAGTATTATTCATTACTGCATAGGACTTTTCAATTTGCTGAAAATGTCAATAGATAGTCCGACACTTATTCATGTACTCCACTTCTGTTGCTTATCTCCATAGACAATGTCTCCATTCATGAAATGGAAACACTTTATGTATCTTTTCCTGAGTTGCTGCAAATATTTGCTTTGCTATCAATCTGTCATTTATGACAGCATTGATAATCTGCTTGAAATTGTTTTATTGCCTTTTAAGTGACAATTAAAACATTACATTATACTACTAGGTAAAAATGAGCGGACTTTCCAGATAAAAAGATTAAGACGATGAAGAGGTTTGCCAGAGCGTCTAGTGCGTTTTTGTAAAGTTTATCTTCTCACTTAAAATATAGAATTGCAATGCAGTTGTGTAATTTGCCATTATGTTACATTATAGATATTCTAATATCAAACATTTCAATAAGCAAGTTTTAGTTTGTAGTTGAAGTGTTACTAAACCCACAGCAGTAAAATCAGTCTGCATATGCAGTAAAGCATGCTTGTTATACTCACTGTGGTTAATCCCCCACATTGTGTAAAAAGGCTGTTTGTTCCAGTGGAAGTTACCTTTTACTAACTTTGTATTGAAAATATAAAAACTCAATAAAAATTCTCAAAAAAAAAAAAAAAAACTGACCCTCTCCTTCTTTTACTGTCCCCAATCCGTCTGCTGATAAAATAGAGCCTTGGAGGCACTCTGCACATGCTCAGTTTGGTGTGTATTGTAGAGAGTTTTTTTGTGGGGTGAGGGTGTATGTGATCAGCACAGGGCCAATCAGCACTGTTCAGACACAGTTAGGGGTCAAGCAACCTCATAGGACAGTCAGAGGAGAATGAAAACTCTTCCTACAAGCTTTACCAGTGCTCGGCCAGACACTGATAGAAGTCACAAGACTGCTATATACTGCCGATGAGAAAAGGTATTTAGCGGTTTATATTTACTAAAATAATTGCATTTCCATGTTCTGTGTACTGCGGCAGACCAGATATAGTGAATGCAGGCTCCTGGGTTTAGTAACACTTTAAAGTGCTTGAAAGGGCCAAAATGTTTTATATATATATATATATATATATATATATATATATATATATATATGATTCTGCTCTTCCGAGTTATGGCTACTCCGGCTGTGATTTTACACAGCGGGAGCCAATCAGCGGGTCCCGTGGACCTGATGTCTGCTGGGCCTCGCCAGTCGTTCTGTACTGTGTACTATGTAGACAAGGCAGGCTGTCATTCCGTGAGTACAGAAGATATGTATCCTGTGTTCCTGTGAAGCAGGAACACAGATCCATGTCTTCAAGTAGTAAAAGCCACAGTTAGTAAACACTCCGTAGGCACACATTTAACCCTTTGATCGCCCCTGATGTTAACCCCTTCCCAGCCAGTGTCACTAGTACAGTGACAGTGCAATTTTTTTAGCACTGATCACAGTAATAATGTTACTGGTCCCCAAAAAAGTGTCAAAAGTGTCAGTTTGTGTCCGATTTGTCCGCCGCAATATCGCAGTCCCGCTATAAGTCGCTGATCGGCGCCATTACTAGTAAAAAAAATAGAATCAAAATATCCCATCGTTTGTAGATGTTATATCTTTTGCGCAAACCAATCAATATATGCTTATTGGGAAATTTTTTTACCAAAAATATGTAGCAGAATACATACTGGCCTAAGTTTATGAAGAAATTAGATTTTTTAATTTTTTTTTATTGGATGTGTTTTAGAGCAGAACGTAAACAATATTGGTTTTTTTTTTCAAAATTGTCGGTCGTTGTTTGTTTCTAGTGCAAAGATTTAAAAAAACCCGCAGAGGTGATCAAGTACCACCAAAAGAAAGTTCCATTTGTGGGAAAAACAGGACATCCATTTTATTTGGGTACGACCGCGCAATTGTCAGTTAAAGCAACGCAGTGCCGTATCACAAAAAATGGCCTGGTCGGGAAGGGAGGTAAACCTTCTGGAGCTGAAGTGGTTAAAAGTTGACACCTTTGCAGGACCTGAGCACTGTGTACATGTATGCTGAAACTGAATTTAGGAAGGGCTACAAAGCAGATCTTTGTTTGTAAGTAAAATCTACACTGATTTACATAGAAAAATCTAGACACAAAAAACATAAACTGGAGACTGGCAAGATGTTTCATACCCTCCATCCATCCATCTTACTAATGTGATGGATTTGTCTGGCTTAGGGCTCCTGATTTAATTCACGTAGATAGTAATTTAATAGTCACTTTTCCTACAAGTCCTCTTTTATAGTATGGAAGGTAAGTGTGTATTTTCATGCTGAATAATAAATGAAGTCGGGGTATTCTGTCTTTATCAGCCAGGTACTGCTTGACACATTTGGTTCTCGATTCAATGGCTGACTCTGCAGGGTCTCCCTAATTAATGAGGTTTCTCTGTAGTGCTGCTGAATACCCCACCTGCAAAACAAAGTTAGATTTTTGTTGTTTAGAGCCGTGCATAAATGTTGTTTTGTTGTATATAAAGATAAATAGGAAAACATAACAAATTTAAAAAAAGAAAAAAAAATCATATATCAATACCTGAATATTCTTCAACAGGATGGAATTTAAAATATATGTAAGCCCAATCACTAAAATGTTATATGTCATTTTAAAACCAAATTTCAATACTTATCAATTCACCGTCATTAAAATAATCCATGATGATTCTGAAATCCATGAAATCCCTGAAAGTCCTTGTTTAACCACTTCAATATCGGGCACTTTCACCCCCTTCTTTCCCAGGCCAATTTTTAGCTTTCAGAGCTGTCGCTGGTTGATTGACAACTGCGTGGTCATGCAACACTGGACCCAAATAACATTTTTTTTTTTAGGCAGATAGAGCTTTCTTCTGGTGGTATTTAATCGCCACTGTTTTTTATTTTTTGCTAATCAAACAAAAAAAAAAAAAAATTGAAAAAAAAACATTTTTGTTCGTTTCTGTTATACATTTTTGTAAATTTTTCCCTTCGCTGATGTGCGCTGATGAGGCTGCACTGACGGGCACTGCTGAGGCAGCACTGATAGGGGGGCACTAATATGCAGCACTGATGGGCACTGATAGGTGGCACCAATATGTGGCACATATACAGCACTGATGGGCACTGATGGGCAGCACTGATAGATGGCGCTGATAGTTGGCACTGATGAGGAGGCACTAATGGGCACTGACAAGCATCACTGATGGGCACTGAAATGAAGCGCTGATGGGCACTGATTGGCATCACTGGGCACTGATTGGCATCACTGGTGGACACTGGTGAGCATCCCTGATAGGCACTGGTGGGCACTGATAGTAATCACTGGTGGGCACTGACAGGCATTACTGATGAGGAAGATCTCCCCTGTGAGGAAAGTCACTTATCGGCTCTCCTCTCCTCACACGCTGTCAGTGTGAGGAGAGGAATGCAGATAACCAGCATTTCCTATTTACACTGTGATCAGCTGTGATTGGCTCTTTACCGAGATCGGTGGTGCGGTGTGTTCAGGGGACACCCTACACCATGGATCACTGCACTGCGAACGGCCCGTTTACGAGGACATCATATGTCCAGTCAGAACGGAAAAGACCCCGCCCAGCTGTCGTTCTGCTATTGGCCGGGCGGCAAGGTGTTAAGCACTTACTGTTATAGGATGACAACGATCTGTCTTTGTCTTCCAGTTGTGCTCCTGCGTTGTCATCCTTTCACACAAGTTTCCAATGGAGACTGCATTACTCTGGTATGGCCCATTGTTGTCACCATCAACCAACCCACCCTGAGAAATGCCATGCAGCCATCATTGGAGTCCATGTAGGCAGGAATTAGCTGCACTAAGATGAAACAAATAGTTAAAAAATAGGTGAAAAGTATCTTTTATTAAAGAATGTATAGTTATTTATTTTAAACAGGATTGTAATGCACTCTATGGAGAGCATCTGTGAAAAGCAATTTTCAAGTCTTGCCACAGATTCTGTGCGTGTTATATGCCGATAAATATGGTATATCCAAATAACATGCCTGAGGTCATCCTTAGTCCTGAGCAGCATTCTGGGATACGTTGGAGGCCACAAAAGATATATGTATATCCAAATAACACACCTGAGCTCATCTCTTCACCACACACAGCGACAAAGGCAGGAGAATTTTTGTTGGGCAGAGTATAAGTGTTCGGACGAACACACTGACCGAATTTTAATGGTTCAAAGAATGTCAGGCAAAATGGTCGTCCCTCACGCTTGTTCACTTCATCAAATCTGGCCCTCTTTGAAAAAAGTTTGGACACCCCTGATCGAAACCATTCCATTGTATCTCTGGCTGTATGTTTATTGTTGTTGTCCTGTTGGAAGGTGAACTTTCGCCCCAGTCTTAAGTGTTTTGCAAACTCTAACATTTTTCTTCTAAGATTGCTCTGTATTTGGCTCCTTCCCTCTTCTCATCAACTCCGACCAGCTTCCCTGTCCCTGCTGAAGAAAAGCATCCCCACAACATGATGCTGCCACCACTATGTTTCTTGGTGGGGTTGGTGTGTTCAGGGTGATGTGCGTGTTAGTTTTCCACCACACATAGCATTTAATTTTTAGGCCAAAAAGTTCAATTTTGGTCTCATCTGACCAGAACTTTGAAAACCATTTATTATTTTATTTCAACTTCACAATCACATGCCACTTTGTGTTGGTCTATCACATAAAATCCCAATAAAATATATTTACGTTTTTGGTTGTAACATGACAAAATATGGAAGATTTCAAGGGGTATGAATACTTTTTCAACTCACTGTAGTTAGTATAGGCGTATGGGGGAGGGGGAGCAGTTTTAGGATTAGTTAGATACAGTATATTCCAGAAATCTACTCTCAACGTAAACCCTTTTGCTGTGGCCAGGCAAATACTAAGTGAATCAAGGCAAAAGCACCCAGGTTGCCCCTATCCTGATGTCCTTGTGGACTGACCCCTCTGTGCGAAGACAACAAGATTACTACTTCGTCTTCAGTAACAGCAGTTTTGTGCGAACTGGCAATTAATATTGTGTCCATGTCTTCATAGATCAACCTAATGAAATCAATGGTGTAATAAAATACTGTTCATCCAACGAGGGCCTTCCCCAGGGTCTCTGGCCTATAATTAGCCTAAACTTAGTTATTGGTGCGGCTCCAGCACTCAGCTGTTAGGTAAGAACTATGTGTGTATCAGTCGTAGAATGACCGAGGGACAGGCTGTGCTTAGATGGGGCCAAACAGAAGGCAACGTCTTTAGTCTGGACACCACCAATAACAATTTACTCAGTTCCATACATTGATGCCACTATATAACTAACCTTTAGCTAAGAAAAGTGAATTGTTTAAAAGCATAACTGCTTGGGATAGAGCAGAGAGGGGTTAGAACACCTGTCAGGTTTTTATTGGTGCTTCTGCCCCATTAGGAAGATTCATCCTATAATATATTATTTAAATACAACTTTTGTTTAAAAATCCTCAATACACCTTTTAGCTTATACAGTATCTTCCATCATTCATTCCTACTTCATTCAAGCTTCTTTGCCCTGGCTCTTTATTTATTTTCTCCCATAACGCTAAATGCTATACCCGTTTACATCTAACCAGGGCTTCCACATCTTTTCATATTTCTTTAAACCTCCCTGTTTTGTGTATACAAACTTCTCCTGTAATATCGTATCATTAACAACCTTCACCCACTCTACACTGGTCAGAGGAACTTGTGCCAACCATCTCTGTGCAATCAGTTTTTTTTGCTTGAAACCTTAACACTGTTATCTGGTTATTACCTGTCGCTACATCCCTTTCCACATAGCCTAACACACATAGTTTTGGGTCTAGATTTTGAGATGTCTCAAAGACCAAATTTATGGTATCAAGAACCTCCCTCCAATACCTTTATAACTTTGGGCACCTCCAAACCATGTGGATAAGGTCCCCCCTTGGATCCTCAACCCTTGGGCACTTAGCATAAGGTCTTCATCCAAATATTAACAACTTTTGGGGTGTGTGATATGCTCTATGCACCAGAACTAGATGTGAAACTATCTGGGAGGGAGACACCGACACCAACGCCCCCCCCCAATACTTACCTGGTCCCGATCTTTCTCCAGTTATGTGCATAAGAGCCTCGGCTCTTCGGGGACTCTCCCTTCTCATTGACAGACAGCAGCAGGAGCTCCCATTGCTTACAATCAAAGCCAGTAATCCATTGAGGAGAGAGTAGGGGCGGGCCAAGACATGGCTCACAAGACACAAGGCCCTGCTAAGACAATGACAGGGGGTGGAGGCTGGGAGGAGAATTGGCTCCCATTCAACCACACCTGCCGGTGATGCTCGCCCCCCCCCCCCCCCCCCTCTGATGTACCACACTTGCCTTTAGCTTATTTCCACTTGCCTAATTCGAGCAAGCGAGTGGAAATTTTGAGGGCTGACCTAGATAGTTCAAAGAATGTGGCCAACAATGCAAGCCATAATGTAAGGATTTATCCCTACTTTTGTTCATTGGCTTTAGTGAATTATTCTCCATGTGTTTGTGACCCCACCCCATCAATTAAATGGTGCTGATTGGTGTCTTTGCTTACACAAAACCAACCAGGAAAAACTCACCTTGCTATAAAATACTGATCACAATAAGGAATACAGAGTGAAAGTTCTGCACATGCTTTGGCAGTTATAGGAATGAAGACACAGTGGGGCAGCTCTGTAGAGAAACCAATCAGCTTCTTACTTCAGCTTGTCCAATTAGGCTTTGACAAAATAAAAACTGGAAGCTGATTGCTTTCCATGCAGAGCTGCACAAGATTTTGCACTCTCCAGTTTTAGTAAATCCACCCCATATTTTGTGACCGAAAGGGTAGTCGTTCTCTAAGAATATAACTGAATCACAGCATGCGTAACGGTGTTCTCCTTTACAGTTTATGTTTTTTGTTAGTCAGAGAGACAGAAAGCTGTTTCATTGGATTAATAATCATCTTATTTTCTTCCTTCTGAGTCTGTTGTACAATGTAGAATTCCTGCTGTCATGCAGATACTTTCTTTCCTTTTATAATATCAAACAATAATTCAATTGGAATGACAGTGACTCTGTGATGGATGCACTTTGTTAAATCACTTTAGCCATGGGATCCAGGATGGCTAAAGAGAAATGTTTTAATATGTGGCTTTTGTACCGTTTTAACAAATTATACTTTTTATTCCCTGGGCTTGTTTTGCAAGGCAGCAAGCAAAGTGCAGTAACCCGTAGCAACTGGTCAGCTGCTGCAAACTGGGCTGCAGCAGTTTGTGCAGTGATAGTGGGGTCTGCCCTTTCTCTATATGTATACGGCATAAAATGTTGCAATGGCTCTAGTGGCTCAATCTGCTAGCTGAAAGCTTTATAGTGTAACTAATCTCAAAAAGTGAGGAGTTGCTTTTTTATCCTAAGCCATACCTTGTTTCATAGATATGTATCAACAGTGTGCGATCTAGAGCACTGCTGCCTCTGGCTACTAGTCTCAGGAGATTTGGGGTGAGAATTGGTGATGTCACTGCTGTGCTGCTCACTGTTTTTTGCTAAGGGGACAGGACAACTTCTCTGCATCAAAGGGATTATGGACGGGGCCATGTACCGTCAAATCTTGGGTGAGAACCTCCTTCCCTCAACCAGGGCATTAAAAATGGGACGTGGATGGGTATTCCAGCATGACAATGACCCATAACAGACACGGCCAAGGCAACAAAGCAGTGGCTCAAGAAGAAACACAATAATTAAGATTCTGGAGTGGCCTGGCCAGTCGCCAGACCTTAATCGCATGGAAAATATGTGCAGGGAGCTGAAGGTTTGAGTTAAAGCGGAGTTCTACCCAAAAATGGAACTTCCGCTTTCCGAATTCCTCGCCCTAATACAGGTATTTGCTCCCATTTCCAGCGAAAGATCTCCACAGAATCTGCGGCGATCTATGCCATGTCCGGGGCCCTCCTCCATCCCCCCCGCTCCCTTCTGGGACACAGACAGGTCCCAGAAGGGCTATTAAGGGAGCTATTCAGGGAGCCCAAACACCGCCGATCGCTCGGTTCTCAGTGTTAGAGCCGGTGGGGGGACAGATGCAGCATCAAACCGATGCCACATCCACCTAAAATTAAAAAAGTCCATACTTCTCTTTTAAAGTATAACTAAAGACAAAATTTTTTTTTTTTTTTGGATAGAGTGGAAATGGATTAGAATACCTGTCAGCTTGAATTTCTGCCTGTGCCCCCGGTAAAGAGATTCACACTCTCTAATTGTCCTGTTTACCATTATCAAGTAAAAGAAAATCTCAAATTTTGGGTTGTCCCCACAAAAGTAATAAAGGGGAAATCTTTCCATGGGGACACTAGTTTTGGTGACCTGGGGGGCCCCAAGGAATTCCCTTAATTTGCATGGATTTACTCTCTTTTCCTGTTTGGCTATGGGACAGAAAGTGAAGGGAAATCTCCACAATGGGACACAGATGCTGGAAAAAAAAATCTGACAGGGGTTGCAATGGTTTGTAGAATTTCTGCCTAACACTTAATAGCCTTAAAGTGATTGTAAACGTTATTTTTTTTTTTTTAACCACTTACGGACCACCCATCGTCGTTATACATTGGCCTTTTGGAGAGGAATATCGTTGTTATAGCAGCAGCTGTAGTAGCTGCCATAACCCCAGTATCCTCTTCTGCAGCGGGCAGTCCGCGTTTAGATAAAAGTTGTCACCGCTGTGGATTCGCCGCGAGATTGCTTCTCCCCCTCCCGTCGCGCTACGATGCCCTCCGCCACTTCCCAGAGCCGCCAGCAGCAGCGGAGGCGATCGCGTCCTCTCCCCACTGAGGTATGGAGTGAGGGGGAAGATGGCCCCCACATGTATGCATACTATTGCAGGGTGGAAGCAACGTCAAAATGTCACATCCTCCCATAGCTCTTAAAGGGACATTTTTTTTCAAACAACATTTTTTCTCTTTTTTATGCATTTTACTCTGATGCCCCGTACACACGGTCGGATTTTCCGATGGAAAATGTCCGATCGGAGCGTGTTGTCGGAAATTCCGACCGTGTGTGGGCTCCATCGGACATTTTCCATCGGATTTTCCGACACACAAAGTTGGAGAGCAGGAGATAAAATTTTCCGACAACAAAATCCGTTGTCGGAAATTCCGATCGTGTGTACACAAATCCGACGGACAAAGTGCCACGCATGCTCAGAATAAATAAAGAGATGAAAGCTATTGGCCACTGCCCCGTTTATAGTCCCGACGTACGTGTTTTACGTCACCGTGTTTAGAACGATCGGATTTTCCGACAACTTTGTGTGACCGTGTGTATGCAAGACAAGTTTGAGCCAACATCCGTCGGAAAAAATCCTAGGATTTTGTTGTCGGAATGTCCGAACAAAGTCCGACCGTGTGTACGGGGCATTAGTATTTTTCTAGCAAAAAAAAATGATTTTAACTTGTAAACAACAAGTTTCAAAAATAGGCCCAGTCCTTAAGTGGTTAAATGACAGCGACAATTCTGCAATTGAGCAAATTTCTGTGTTTTTGATCTTATTACATTATTGAATAATTTTTATTATTATTATATTATTATTTGTTATAATTATTTATAGTTATTTATTATATTATAATTTATGATTTTGTGTTTCAAACTTTATCATACCCGGGATGTCTACTAGACTCTTGTTTGGACAGATTTAAGTGAGTTTTTTCCTAAGAATTACAGGCCTACAATATAAAACGCCAAATTTGTATGCAAAATAATTGTACCGCTTTCAGCACCTAAAATCTGAAATAATCATACCGCCAGGGAGGTTAAGGTGAAAAACCTTAAAACTTTACAACCACTTTATCAATGTCACCTCATCCCTCCTACTATCAATGCTGACTAATGCATAAACTTACCTATTTTTAGCCTGCTCTGTGCATTGAAAGCCACTTGCTGTAGTTTTCAATGCACAGAGTGGGAAGCTCACAGTGTGCAGTGAAATCGGAGTATATTACAGGAGAGGAGCCTGTACATATACAAGACTAAAGGTAAGGCTGGAGTTCAGATTTAAGGAGGTAATCAAAAATTGTTAAAACATTCAGAGTAATGCATATAGAAGAATAAAGCATTTTCCAAATTATATTATTTTTTTTTTAAATTGTAATTTGTATTTTAGATTTATTTTTGCCCTGCCTAGATATTGGGTGTTCCAATCTTCGTTGTGTGCGCTCTGATGATAACACCATTTCAAAGCCGTCATTCGGTAGTTCATTCCACTTTGTTCTTTGTTTGCCAACTAATTATGACACATTAATGCAAAAGATAAACATAAATAGAGGATGATAAACTCGGTTTCAAGGAGGAATATATAGCACATTCGTATTCAACATCACACGGAGAAAGTTTAACAGATGCCAAATGATTGCAGTGCCCTTTTCTCAGCAACTGATAGATCCGCATTTCAGGCATTTCCAAGAAACAGTAGTAAATGTATTTCCACTATTGCAGTCAAGTTTGAGAATCCCCCATAGTATGTTTGTTATGTACTCCCATTCACACAGCACACCTAAAATCAATTTTAAAATCCTTACCCTTTTTTTTTAGTAGGTTTATACATTGGACTTTAAAGACAGCTTGTATTGGTCATAAAAGCTTCCAATGTGCAATTAAAGTGGTTGTAAAACCTTACATATACCAAGTGAAGTGACTGGCCTCAGGTGATACACAGAGATTAAACAAATCCTCCTACATAAGTTGCACCTGTTATCTGCAGTCCTTTCACCGTTAAATCCTTTCAAAGTCCAGAAATTACACAGCATTTCTAAGCTGCAGAAGGAAGGAGCAGAGAGCTGATGGCACAGCAGAGAGCTGAGTGTAATCTGAGTTCTGAGTGGCAGGAATCCAGGATTGTCTGGTGTTGGCATAGACTAGCCTTTCTCAACCTTTTCAATACGGAAAAACCCTTGAACAAATTTTCCAATCTCAGGCAACCCCTTCTAAAAATTACTATATCTACAACCATTAACTTTTTTCAGGGGGGGGCATCAATTTAAGGTCACCCATGCTCCGCCCCTTTTTAACAATGTAATGAATATTTAAGGTCACCCATGCTCCACCCTCCCCTGCTCCTCCGTTCCGTAGATGATCAGATACTGCAGACATGATACAGGAGATGTCAGAGGCTGCGGACATGATACAGGAGCTGTCAGAGGCTGTAAGCATGGTACAGGAGATAGTTAGATACTGAGGATATGATACAGGAGATGTCAGAGGCTGTGGGTATGATACAGGAGATGTCAGAGGCTGCAGGTATGGTACAGGAGATGGTTAGAGACTGAGGACATGATACAAGAGATGCCCATCAATGCAGACTCACCAGTGCCCATCAATACTGCCTCACTGTGCCCATCAATGCAGACTCACCAGTGCCTGGATCACACAGTGGGTATCTCCCGCTGTGTTACGGAGCTCGCGTCTGAATTCTTTGGTGGCACTGTAACAAAGTCCCGCCTCCTAGACCTCCTGTTCTGTTTATCACAGGAGGATCCGGTCTCAGAGGTGGGACTTTGTTACAGCGCCACCGAAGAATTCAGATGCAAACTCCATGACATGTACACAAGAGGAGGAGGAGGGAGGGAGGGAGGGGAGGACTCTGCACTTGGATCGGCCCTGGGTGCCGCTGCAGCCACAGCTCAAAGCGGCCCCAGGGCAGGCGTGCTACTGGTAAATTTCTTGATTTCCCTGTAGGCCAGTCCGACCCTGTGCAAGGACATTTGCCGATCCCTGGTTCCAGGGGGGGGGTGGCACTTGCGCCCCCTTGCGGACGTTCATGTCTCTACAACTCATGATATATTAGTGTGAGGGTCTGTGGGAAGAATTATCCTTACATTTGTGGTCATTGAGAAGAAACCCCCCTTACAGAAAGCTAAAAATATCAATGATGTCAGTGGGAACTTACCCGATAGGCAGTAATTGCTCAAAGAATCCCTAGCAATGTCTGGAGGAACCCTGGTTGAAAAACCCTGGCATAGACTGTCAGAAGTGACTCATGCAGATAGGAGGGAAGGAGAGAGCACCCAAGGTGCTTTGGATAGAGGTTAGTACACACTAGAAGGGTATGCTTTGTTCTTTTTTGTTTCAGAGGTTTACAACCACCTGAGACAAATTTGCTACCTTTCTAGCTGTTTTTGTATTGTTCAGAGAAGCTTCCAATGTTCAATTAACAGACAGACTGCGGGACAGTTTTTTAAAAGTGCATTAACATACAATGTAACACTCAATTCTTAACCTTTTGTTAGGACAGACAGTGTGAACACCTAGTTTACTGCTGATAATGATATCTGTCAGCGTAATACAGACAGTATTCATTACGGCAAACATAACTCCCCAGCCACCTCCTTAACATGACATAGAAGTTGAGATCTGTGTAGGATTTTTTAAGGAAGTAAAAAGGAAAGTAGCATTTTTTACATATTTGTTAAGTTATGCTATGTGAATGGGGACATGCATTAATAATAAATCAGATGTTATCACAGTTTCACTGCAAAGCTGGAAATACACTTTATAATGGACCTTCCATAAAAAAATAGGTGTGTTCTACTGCTTTTCCCCCCTAATTAAGGATGCCTGACCATGATCCTATCAGGTATCTAAATATTTTAATCCAGTTATTCTCTGCAATAAAAGAGGTAATTTCTCCACCATTTCAGCACTGGAGCCTAGAAATGCCTCCTAGACATTCAACAGTTCAGGGAAGGTCAGATGTGACATGTTGGTTTCTTCTTTAGCCCCCTACATCACTGCTGGGGACAAAATAACCAGGCACTGGACCCTTGTATACCACAGAACACAAGGGCACCAGGCTCTGTGCGGTGCCCCTGGATCCTCCAGACCCAGAAGAGGCCTATTGTACTACAAGACATGAATACATGTTCCTGAAAATTGCCCTTGTCCCAGGAGGAAAAAATAACTGTTTACAGGGTTTTCTCCAACAGACTAATTTTAGCTAATTCTCGTTAAATGAGCCAAAATCTGAGCCATGGTTGGTCCTGCCAGCACCACCCAGCTCAATAAAATCTCATTAAAAAATTGGCTGGAAAATTATTGGCTGAACAGTTGCTGCATCCTATCAGAAGAAGTCATTGTTGGCAGCTCCACTAGCCAGCATTAAGGATTCTTCTGTCCACACTGTTAGCATGGATGGAGGAAATTGATTGATTTGAACTGTGTATGGCTGCCTCAAACATTTTGAGATCTTCAGTCCCCTTTATCACTTATACTTCACCTGCAGACCCCTAATTGGCTAGGAACAGTCTTCCGAAATGGAAATCTCCTTCCAGATAGAACCACCAATCGAACAGGCAACAGAATGTTTCTAGATCTCTCCATTAGGCATTAGGCTCAGTCTGATCACTCTGTTGAGCTGCATTTTTCTGCACAGCTCTGCACATATATGGTGTGAACAAGGCATATAGAAAACATAAGTTGCACCATACATTAGTAGGTGGTGTGTAGAAAAACTCAGTTCAACGAATATGGTATGGACAAGCCTAGGACACGGACAAGCATCTTATTAATTTCAGCCATGTGACTATAATTTTTGAAATCTCATTGACTTAAAATGAGGATTCTTATCCTGTTATATTTGCATTATGAAATTATTATTATTATTATACAGGATTTATATAGCGCCAACAGTTTGTGCAGCGCTTTACAACATGAGGGCAGACAGTACAGTTGAATACAATTCAATACAGGAGGAACCAGAGAGCCCTGCTCAATAGAGTTTACAATCTAGGAGTTAAATAAGCCTAAATGTCTTCTATGCAAACCAAAAATAATTTATTATCTATTTTTATTACTCATACCATATCAGAGATAAGACTTTTCAGGGTTTCATAAGGATAGCATAGTAAAAGCAAGTTACATACAGTATACCATACTATATAATGCAAGGTAAAATGTGATATACATAGTCTGTACCATGTGATTTCTGTGATCTTTCACAGTCAGCAGTAGTAAACAAGGCTGTCATTCATGACGCCATAGTTTACTATTGTGTGATCTTTGTGGGTCACAGTGATCGCATGGTACAGGGCCAATCACAGCAGCCCTGTACTATGTCATTGCTGTAGCCAATCACAAAAATCATAGTAGGAAACACTGGCATCATAAATGGATGCCAAGATCATCACTGTAATAAGCAATCATAGTGTAAAAAAAAAATTCCAATCACACCCCCAGTAATCATATACAATGGCTAGCTGCTCTGATATAACTATATGTCAGTGCCGTCAGCTATTGTCTCTAATCACCGCCACAGCAGTACAATGTCACCAGACCAGTGCTGCCAGTCAGTGTCTTTATTCGCTGCCACAACACTCACAGTGTCCCTGATCAAAACCACACCAGTCGTATTGTCCCTAATCACAGCCACACCAGTTACTTTGTTCCTGATAACCGCCACACCAGTCATATTGTCCCTAATCACCACAACACCAGTTATTGTATTCCTGATCACTGCCACACCAGTTATATTGTCCCTAATCACAGCCACACCAGTTACTTTGTTCCTGATCACTGCCACACCAGTCATATTGTTCGTAATCACCACCATACCAGTTACAGTGTCCCTGATCACTGCTACACCAGTTCTAGTGTCCATTATCATCGCCACACCAGTCATATTGTCCCTAATCACTGCCACACTAGTTAGAGTGTCCCTGATCACCGCCACACCAGTCATTTTGCCGTGATCAACACCACACCAGTTACAGTGTCCATTATCATCGCCACACCAGTCATATTGTCCCTAATCTATTAGATGTAAGCTTTTATGAGCAGGGCCCTCTTAATCCTCTTGTATTTTATTGTATTGTAACTGCACTGTCTTCTTTTATATTGTAAAGTGCTGCGTAAACTGTTGGCTCTATATAAATCCTGTATAATAATAATAATCACTGTTACACCAGTTACAGTGTCCCTGATCACCACCACACCAGTTACAGTGTCCATTAACATCGCCACACCAGTCATATTGTCCCTAATCATTGTCACACCGGTTACAGTGTCTCTGATCACCGCCACACCAGTCATATTGCCCTGATCATTGTCACACCAGTTACAGTTTCCCTGAATATTACTGCCACACCAGTGCACTGTTGCCTCTGCCTTCTGCCTGTAATAACCCTGGCCCTTTTATTGACCACATTTCTGCCTGCTTCCCTGATTGATCCTTTGCCTGTTTGCTGACTGTCTCTAGTCTGAACTGACACATCTGCACATCCCACTGACTACATTCCCGTGAGTAATTGTCATTCAAAGTGACTGAAACCTGAAAATTGGCCTTGGCAGGAATAGGTTGAGAGTGTTTGGTATTGAGGTGGTTAAAGTGATATTGAACCCTCAGTTTTTGTAAGCAGTTTCAGCAACTGATATGATCACTTGCTGAGTATGCAGCTTCTTCATCTTTTAATCCTTACCTATGTTCCTGTTTAAGCTTGTGCTATGGCTACTGCCTCGGGTTTCTTGTTTCTTCTTTTTATTGCAATGTTTTATGGAGCCACCATTGTATACAGGGACTACCGTTGTATCTCCAACATTGTGTGCATCAATAGGAACACACAGCCACTAGCTTTGGATGGCAAGGCCCTCCCCTGCTCCTCCATTCTCCAAGCTAACAGACTGGCTGGAGACTGCACTTTCTACTGTTAACCACTTGTCCTCCGGAAGATTTACCCCCCCCCCCTTATGACCAGGCCTTTTTTTGCGATCCGGAGCTGCGTTACTTTAGCTGACAATTGCACATTGTCGTGTGACGCTGTACCCAAATAAAATTGATGTCCTTTTTTCCCCACAAATAGAGCTTTCTTTTGGTGGTATTTGATCACCTCTGCGGTTTTTATTTTTTGCGCTATAAACAAAAAAAGAGTGACAGTTTAAAAAAAAAAATATTGTTTACTTTCTGCTATAAAACATAATAAAATAATTTAAAAAATTCTTCGTAAATTTAGGCCAATATGTATTCTGCGTCATATTTTTGGTAAAAAAAATCCCTAATAAGTGTATATTGATTGGTTTGCGCTAAAGTTATAGCGTCTACAAGTATGGTATATTTTTATTTCTTTATTTTTATTTTATATTTTTACTAGTAATGGCAGAGATCAGCAACTTATAGGGGGGGCTGTGATATTGCAGCGGACAGTCGGACACTAACTGATACTTTTGACACTTTTTGGGGACCAGTGACACTAATACGATGATAAGTGCTATAAAATATGCACTGTCACTGTGCTAATGACACTGGCTGGGAAGGGGTTATCAAGGGGTTAAAGTGGGAGTAAACTCTTATATCTGACTTTTACCTATAGGTAAGCCTATAATAAGGCCTACCTATAGATAGTGTAAATATCTCCTAAACGTGCACCTTTAGGAGATATTGACTGTACATGCAGCCTGTGGATGGCCGTTCCTTCAGAGCCCTGTGCCGTGAACTGGTAGTTTTGGTAGTGTGGGAGGTGCTTTTACCAGGGGAAGGCATGGATCCATGTCACTCCTTGCTATGCAGAAACACAGGATCCATGCCTTCTCTAATGACAGAATGATGATCTGCCTTGTTTACATAGGCAGACAGTCGTTCTCCTTCTGTACCGAAGGATCAGCGGGTAAACGTTAAGTCCATGATACCTGCTAATCAGCTCTTGCTGTGTGTAATCACAACGGGAGCAGGCTGGTGGTGGCGCGCATGCGTGCCCCCTTACAAGAAAGTGCAAGATCACATACTAGGTACATGATCCTGTACAGCAGTGCCACTTTGCCACCATATATAACATGCACTTTTTTCCCCTGAAAATAGGGGGAAATCGTGGGTGCATGTTATACGCCGACAGCGTACCACAGAAGGGAACGAGGGGGACGAGTGCTGCCAGAAATCACAGAGCCGTCATCTCCTCTCCACTCGGCTCTCCAACACACAGTCCGCCACTGGCATTGGACCAGTGTTCTGTCTATCACGGGAGTTGTTCCAATACCAATGGCAGAGGCGGGACTGTGTATGTGACTGTTGACTAAGAGCAAGGAAACAGATGACGGCTCGGTGATTTCATCCAAGATATGGTGAGCTGCATTGAGGGGGCAGATGGGTGCAGAACAGGCTGCAGATGGGCACACAACAGGCTGCAGATGGGCACACAACAGGCTGCAGATGGGCACACAACAGGCTGCAGATGGGCACACAACAGGCTGCAGATGGGCACACAACAGGCTGCAGGTGGGCACACAACAGGCTGCAGGTGGGCACACAACAGGCTGCAGATGGGCACACAACAGGCTGCAGATGGGCACACAACAGGCTGCAGATGGGCACACAACAGGCTGCAGGTGGGCACACAACAGGCTGCAGGTGGGCACACAACAGGCTGCAGATGGGCACACAACAGGCTGCAGATGGGCACACAACAGGCTGCAGGTGGGCACACAACAGGCTGCAGGTGGGCACACAACAGACTGCAGGTGGGCACACAACAGGCTACAGATGGGCACACAAAAAAGTTTTTTTTCCTGAAACTTTCCTCTTAAATTGGAGTGCATGTTATATGCCGATAAATATGGTATGTAAGTTGTATGGTTGGCAAGTGGTTAACGCTTTCCTGTAGGGCTGGAAGTTCAGGGAAGCAGCACTGAAAGATCAGGAGCCAGGAGCACTGAAAGTTGTAAGCTGCAATTGCTGGGGTAAGAATTTTAACAAATAGTTTACTGAGGAATGTTTATTTTATTGTACTCAATATGGTACGATTAAATATGCCAAGGGGTTTAATACTACCTTAACCTCCTCCTTTCTTGCATGCCATTAAACTAATATTAATGATTGAATTATAGACTGTACCTTCCTTAAAAACAAAGCTGGTAAATACAATTATTCTTTATTACTTCTCTCTCTATACTAGCCTCTCATACTTGTGTGTGTTAATAACACTATATTGCGGTTATTATTAAAGTAGAATGTTAGAGATATTTTTTGATGGCATGTTGATCTCTCAGGGGGAAAATGTTATCGCTATATCGATGATAAACTATTTCAGCTTCTTGCTGGTGCCTCTTCTGTTTGCTTTGGAAATGGATGAAATTTCCATAACCGCTGAACATTGCCTATGATTAGGTTGAGACATGTAATATCAGGAATCAGTAATAGTGTTTAGAATTGCAGTCTATCTAGTCAAAGAGATTCATCGCTATATTACAAAACCTGCTCATTCAATGTTTCTGATGATAGGGGAGATTACTACATTTTATCCGGTGTCATCAGTTAGAGGTAACAATCGGAGATTTCTGGAAACAAATACAATAACAGGAGGCCGTATTTTGGAAACTGATGAGCCAAATGAAATCTCTTTTTGTGGCCATTCCGAGTATTTTATGCATTGGGACGGCTGTAAAATATATTTTATTGTAAAATTCTAAGAAGCAAATTGGCCTTAAGAAGGGCATGTTCTGGAATGAGAGAGAATGGAAAATTTGAAAGAGTGAACACCCATACTTGTACCACTGAGGGCCAAATGTGGCACAGTGTTGGCAACTGTCAGTATTTTTACTGGCAGCCACATGTTGAGGGCATTTGGCCTGGTATGTTCAGGAGGGGAAAGGAGGGGCACTCGCTCATCCCCTCCCTTTCCTGACCTGCCAAGCTGCATGCTCGAATGAGGGTCTGGTATGGATTTTGGGGAGGACCCCGCGCCATTTTTGAAAAATAAAATTGGCATGGGGTTCCTCTTAAAATTCATACAAGACCCAAAGGACCTGGTATGCATTCGGGGAGACCCCGCGCTGTTTTTTTTTCATAATTTTTAATTGCCGGCATGTTTTCTTTACAATCAGCTGTCAGTCATCCATTGTTAAGGCTGCAGTGGCTTCCTGGCCCGCTCATTAGCAACCAGCTTTTGGGGGGGACCCCACACTGTTTCTGACCGCTTGCTATACCGCCAGCAAAACCTTGGTAATAAATACTGAATGTTTTTTTTTTACTCTCTGTTTCTGTTTTCTGTTCAGTTTGTGAATTGGACTTAAAACGAGTTCCACCCAAAAATGGAACTGCCACTTTAAGTGTTGGTGACCCCCTGACATGCCACATTTGGCATGTCATTTTTTTTTGGGGGGGGGAGCGGGTACTCTGTTTTTAGAGACACCCAGCTCCCACTTCCTCCCCTTGCGCTGCAACGCCAGAAGGAAGATCACCTCTCCCTCCTCCCTCCCCGCAATCTTCTGGGACACGTCACAGGTCCCAGAAGATTACCCAGCCATTAAAAGCTCACAGCACGGCACGCACATGCACAATGCGCTCCTGGCTGTGAATCCACAGCCGGGCACCCACAGTTAGAATGCTGGCGCCGCGGAGAGTAGGGGGAGTGGAGCGGGGCTTTGTGCGCCTTCATCGCTGGACCATGGGACAGGTAAGTGTCAGGTAAGTCAGCAGCTATACATTTTGTAGCTGCTGACTTTTAAATGGGTGGAACTCTACTTTAAGAGCTTACTGCGTGGTATTTTGGCAATATTTTCTGGCACATTTTTCATTTTGCGGTGAATGCCACATAATCATTATTTTGTTTTTATTTTTTAGGAATTTACTTTTTTTTTTTTTTTACTACATGCAATACTTTATGCAAATGAGTCATGTTACCGTGTTATTGTGGTAAATGTTAGTGAATTGACCCCATAGTCCAGTGATGCCGAACCTTGGCACCCCAGATGTTTTGGAACTATATTTTCCATGATGCTCAACTACACTGCAGAGTGCACGAGCATCATGGGAAATGTAGTTCCAAAACATCTGGGGTGCCAAGGTTCGCCATCACTGCCATAGTCCCTCATCATCCCCTCCAATAGTTTACATACTATCAATGTTAGACTGCCTGGCCTGTAGTTTTTAGGAATATATCTCGGCCCTTTTTTGAATATTGGTACCATTTGGGATTTTCACCAATCAGCTAGTACCATTCCTCTCAGTATGCTGTTCATAAAAATTAGGAATAATGGCTTGGCTACAACCTGGCTAAGTTCTTTGAGGGCTCGTGGGTGTAAGCCATCCGGTCCTGATGATTTATTTGTGTTAAGCTTTTTTAGTCTTTTTTGGACACAGGCTTGTTAGCCATAAAGGTACATCCTGTGAGGTGTTACTAACAATACAGTTCTGGTTGTTATACCCCTCCTTTTCCAGTGTAAAAAAAAAGAGAAGAATGCATTTAGTACAGTTGCTTTCTCCTTTTCATGTCATTTGTAACCAACATCCCTTCATCATCCTTTATGTGGCCAATATGCTCTGAACTTGCTTTTTTACTGTTATATATAATATATTTAAACCATATATATATATATATATATATATATATATATATATATATATATATATATATATATATCTATATCTATATCTATAGATATCTATCTATCTATCTATCTAGATAGACCATTTACTAAGGAACTTCAAGGAGTGTCACATTAATTTTTTAAAACAGTGTGCACAAAAAAGAGGTTAGTTATTAAACTATTTATATATATGGTTTACAACTGATTGTGAACATTTAGCTCAGCATTAAATTATTTTATGGTTACATAGTTAACCAGGTATATAAATAATAATGTGTGCTGGTGCCTTAAAACCTTAAACCAGGTGGGATAAGATTATACAAGTTCAGCTTTGTTAAGAATTATGAATTGTAAAACCAGAGCATAGAGTGAACCTGAAACCAGGTTATATATATACAGTAATGTGTTTATTGTATTCCAAACAAGCAGTACATAAGCTTTAAAAAAAAGTCCTTGCTGACCTTTGTAGCTGTAATCACTTTGGAGCAATTTACCCTAAAAAATTTCAGTAGAAGCACTGAAGTTGTTGTCAGCTAACCCTGCTCCCCTTTCAGCGGCAACTCAGTCAGCAGCTCAGCTCCCTCTGCTCCCACTGCTAGCAGTGACCCAGCAGCTCAGATCTCTTTGCTCTCCCCTTCCAGCAGTGACATAAAAGTGTAACTCTCCCTGCTTTCTTCTGACATCTCTGCTCAACCTGCTCCTCCACCCAGCAGCTCAGTTGCTTGCTGCCCCTAGCAATGATTTTGCAGCCTTTTATCCCTCTCCAAAAGGAGAACTAGGGCCAAAGCTCTTTTGGCCCTACTTCTCATGTGGGTCACAGGAGTGTACTTAGTTCTGCACTCCTGTGACCCATATTATCCAGTCCAGGTTGTAAAGAGACCCTGACTTTTATGTCGGGATCCACCCAGATGCCTAGATCAGCACCTCGCTCAGCCTTTCAGCGAGCCTCTGAGAGCCTGAGCCAGCCGCTCCTGCCCCCCAATAGCCACTGGCTCGCTGCTCATTTATGACTGAGAACTGAGTGATCAACTGTCTTTATTCGCTCAGTTCTTAGTGTAGAAGCGGCAGGGGACAGATACAGCTTTGGATCAATGCTTAATCCACCTAGATGAGTATAAATGTTTGTTCTTTTAATACCCCGCACTTCTCTCTTAATCTCTCACATAAACAGAACTCTAGGATACTGTGCTGAATTGCTGGTAGAATGAGCGACTTCAGTGCTTCTACTGTTATCTTTGAGGATGAATTGCTCCACAGTACCTGCCGCTACAGAGGTAAGGTTCACTGACCTAAAAAGCCCTTTGCAAGCTAAACACATACTTGAAATACACATTCTATACAATATACAGTATATATGCTTGCACAACTTTTCTAAACTTAGAACATATGTACATATTTTAACAAACGTCCACAAACCATATTATAGAAGTCACATTTCACTGGACACCATGCACTCCTTTCTTTTTCATATAAGTCTACAAGCTGAAATGACCTTATGTTCGCACAGAAAAGGCTGCAGCCCAGTCCCTGAGCGGGCCCATCGCCACCATCCATCACTGGCCACTATCCGCCAGAAGACATTCCTTTCTTTTTGCCCACACGTATACCAAATCAGGACCAGTGACCAATCCGGTCAGTCTAGAGCAGTATCCAACACAAACTAAACTTAGTACATGGAAAAGATGCTGCTGCTAATTACCAAAAGGGATGCAGGCCCCTTTGTTACTTAGGAGCGATCAGTTCTCTGTTCTGCCATGACCGTGATAGGCAGCATGGAGAACAGGAGAGCTGGAGCTGCATGCTCCAATCTCTTTGCCCATCCTCACACCCTGCTCAGCTCAAAGCAGAGGGAGGAGGATGGTTGTTAACCCTGCAGGCTCTATTTGTGTAGTGTAATCACTGTAGGTCAGAGAGAGGGATGCGAGTTGGCTATTGATAACTCAAACCCGGTAATGACAAGGTCACACCTGGTGGCAATCTGCAGCAGATTCCTATATAGAAAGCTGGTGTATTCCCTCTGTAGCACACTCCTTAAGGAGCTGCAAGTATCTGGGATCCCCCACCCTGCACAGCCAGGCACACCGAATCTTCACAGGCACTCCAGAGTCGGAGAACAGTCCCTGACTTTGTTTTTTGTTATTTATCGAGGGTAATAACTAGGATAGGGATAGGAGGTTATGGGATGCCCATTTGATTTTATCTTCCTATATACAGTCTCTATATACAGCTCCTCCTCTTCCTCCAGCAGACACTTTCTTGCAGAACCTAGCTGGAACACTGGGAATACCTGACAGTCACTCAAGCAGATGAAGCAATGGCCCATTACAGGCAGGAACTCAAGGTCCCTTAGGTGTGTAGTAGAGTTTCAGTGTCCAGCTTGCATCACTCCTGTGGCTACTGATCTCAGCACCACCTCTTCAGGCACTGCCAACCCATCTGGCTGCAGCTGCCCCTTTCACTAGCCCTCCAGGGTAACTTCTCCCCACGGTCCTCCAGATTGACACTCACCAGCCCAACCGGCTGACTCTCAGGAGATCTCCCAGACATGCTGACCTGCTCTTGCTGTCCTCTCTCCTTACTCCCGTGCCCCCAGGAAGGATTTCCTCTATGTGTTTTGTAAGGAATCTTCCAGCACCCGAGACCCAGGCCCGAGATCACCCCCCCCCAGACTAGGAGGCATCCTCAAGGGCCACTGACAGCCTCCTCAGCACTCAATCTCCATCCTCCACCGGACTGCCCCTGCTGGCATGACCATGCCTATTTATGAGGTGGCCTGCCCCCTGCCAGCTCTTTTACTGGGGATTGGCTGAGGTCTTCATAAATATTCATGGCAGCCCCTCCTCATTCCCACCCTCCAGCTCTAGAAGTTTCTACAAATTTCCAGACCAGGGGAAGTGCCAGAGAAAGCTGCCTGATGAATCACCCAGCCCTAACCTGAAGTAACTCGGACCCAGATTACACAGCTCTGGCTTAGCCCTGAGCTAACTATGTTTTGCCTGCCTAACAGATTTACACTTATGCCGTGTACACATGAGCTGACTTCTCGTCTGACTGACCTCCGAAGGACTTTTCGACTGACTTGCCTACACACGATCCCACCAAAGTCTGATCATTTCGAACGTGATGACGCACAACTGGACTAGAAAAGGAAGTTCAATAGCTAATAGCCAATAGCTGCCCTAGCGTCGTTTTCGGTCCGTCGGACTAGCATACAGACGAACGTTTTTTTCGATAGAAATCGAGTCCGTCAGAAAGATTTGAAACATGTTCTATTTCTAAGGTCCATCAGATTTTTCGACAGAAAAGGTCCGATGAAGCCCACACACGATTGGAATGTCTGACGGATTCGTTCCGTCTGACCTTTTCTGCCAGAAAGTCCGGTCATGTGTACGCAGCATAACTTTAGCACACAAACTAGAGGGTGCTACACCTCTGTTAATTAGATGCAGACCTGTGCAAGTTTCTATTTCAGTCAGAAATAGAAACTGATGAGGAAAGTAGAAAGATAGTGCTGGACTTTATCTGTAAACTGGTATTGTTATATTAAGGTATTAATGTTGGTGTAAATGATTTTGTCCTGGGTAGGTGGCTTCTACACCCCAGAGGATCTCCACAGTCTCCTTGGCTTGTAGTGTAATGTAAGAAGGGTTGAAATGTAAGGGTGTAGGCACGTAGACCCCTGAAACGTGTTGGCTATTTCTTCAATTGTTCCCCTGACCTTTAATGGAATAAAGGTGTACCTGGACCTCTTAGCAGTGGTGTGGTGCTTAAATTTCAACCCTTGAAATAGAAACTAAAGCAGGTGGTGCAGATAGACCTGAAACAGGTCTGTCTGCTTTGATAATGCGGCATATACTACTAATGACAGTTTCCTGCGTCATTACAATGGCACAAAATGCTTTGTTAAGTTCTTTCTTACGATGATGTTTTTGTAAGTGAGGTCTCCAGAACTGGACACAGTATTCTAAATAACAATCTAAGACACTATATAGGAAAATCCAGGCCTTCGTTCTCCTGTTGGTGACCCCTCCAGCACCCCAGAATTATGAGGGATCTGTGAGTGGCCACTCCTGTCCTCAAAGTATCATACCTATAGTACACTATATTGCCAAAAGTATTGGGACACCTGCCTTGATACACACATTAAATTTAATGACATCCCAGTCTTAGGGTTCAATATTGAGTTGGCCCACCCTATGTAGCTATAACAGATTCAACTCTTCTGGGAAGGAAGTCCACCATGTTTAGGAGTGTGTCTATGGGAATGTTTGACCATTCTTCCAGAAGAGCATTTGTGAGGTGAGGCACTGATCTTGGATGAGAAGGCCTGGCTCGCAGTCTCTGATCTAATTCATCCCAAAGGTGTTCTTTCGGGTTGAGGTCAGGACTCTCTGCAGACCAGTCAAGTTACCCCACCCGAAACTCGCTCATCCATGTCTTTATGGACCTTGCTTTGTGCACTGGTCCAAATAATTTGGTGGAGGGGGGATTATGGTGTGGGGTTGTTTTTCAGGGGTTTGGCTTGGCACAAAGCAAGGTCCATAAAGACATGGGTGAGCGAGTCTGGGGTGGAGGAACTTGACTGGCCTGCACAGAGTCCTGACCTTAAGCCGATAGAACACCTTTAGGATGCATTAGAGCGGAGACTACAAGGACTTCTCATCCAACATCAGTGCCTGACCTCACAAATGCGCTTTTGGAAGAATGGTCAAACATTCCCATAGACACATTCCTAAACCTTGTGGACATTCTTCCCAGAAGAGTTGAAGCTGTTATAGCTGCAAAGGGTGGGCCAACTCAATATTGAACCCTACAGACTAATGCCCTGTACACATGATCGGACATTCAAAATCCATGGATTTTTTTCCGAAGAATGTTGGCTCAAACTTGTCTTGCATACACACGGTCACACAAAGTTGTCGGAAAATCTGATCATTCTAAACGCGGTGACGTAAAACACGTACGTCGGAAATATAAACGGGGCAGTAGCCAATGGCTTTCGTCTCTTAATTTATTCTGAGCATGCGTGGCACTTTGTGCGTCGGATTTGTGTACACACGATCGGAATTTCCGACAACGGATTTTGTAGTCGGAAAATTTTATATCCTGCTCTCAAACTTTGTGTGTCGGAAATTCCGATGGAAAATGTGTGATGGAGCCCACACACGGTCGGAATTTCCGACAACAAGGTCCTATCACACATTTTCCGTCGGAAAATCCGACCGTGTGTACAGGGCATAAGACTGGGATGCCGTTAAAGTTCATGTGTGTGTAAAGGCACTTTTGGTAATATAGTGTATCTTACTTGAAGTAGAAAATGAAAGAATACCTTTCCTTACCTTTTTAAAAATACTAATCAAATGATGTATACTGCGCTCTGTCACCTTGACGTAGAGGACGGGGTGTGCACAGACACAACTTCTTTAGCATATCAGGTCCTGGACTTTGTATTACATTTTCTCCTGTTGCAAGGAAAAGAGGCAAATCATGATAACAGATCATATTTGCTAACAGCTTACAATTTAATATAACATGTCCTGCTTTTATTTAATTACACTGGAGTTTTTCTTTCAATGTAGATAACAGCTCATACATGCATGCATTTAAATGTATAGCGCGCTGTCGCAGTGTAAGCTTGCCTGTACATGCCGTGCGCAGGACGGAGAGTCACAGCCGCTTTCTTTGTCACTTGGCACTCAGACAAAAGTGACAGGCTTGGCATCCTTTATCGAATGAACTGGTGTATCTATTTTTGTGAGCCGTGTCATTGGTAGAAAAATGCAAGTCCCTCTACAATTATAGGGCATGACCAGGAGGAGGGCAGAGCAGTCAGTTTGGCTTGGTCTCTCCCCAGTTAATTGAAATTCTAGTCCATCCGATTCAGATAGGAAGTGATGTGAAGATGTTGGAAAAATCTGAGCTAAATTGATTTTCTTTTTTGCCGTGGTCTAGGAAGGACAAATGCTCTTTTATTTATCAGGAGACAAGGATGTACGGCCTGAAAACTGAGCGTCATTTTTCATTATTTACAGTTTCGTTGGGGATTTAAGCAATAGAAGAAAAGTTTAAACCGCTTTAGGAATGTTGAATTCTATTGAAGGGCATATATATATATATATATATATATATATATATATATATATATATATATATATATATATATATATATACAGTCTGGTCCATAAATATTGGGTCATCGACACAATTCTCATCTTAGGTACGAGAAGAATTCTAATCTTTTTGGCTCTATACACCACCAAAATGGATTTGAAATGAAACAAACAAGATGTACTTTAACTGCAGACTTTCAGCTTTAATTTGAGGGTATTTACATCCAAATCAGGTGAACGGTGTAAGAATTACAACAGTTTGTATATGTGCCTTCCACTTTTTAAGGGACCAAAAGTAATGGGACAATTGGCTGCTCAGCTGTTCCATGGTCAGGTGTGTGTTATTCCCTCATTATCCCATTTACAAGGAGCAGATAAAAGGTCCAGAGTTAATTTCAAGTGTGCTATATGCATTTGGAATCTGTTGCTGTCAACTCTCAATATGAGATCCAAAGAGCTGTCACTATCAGTGAAGCAAGCCATCATTAGGCTGAAAAAACAAAACAAACCCATCAGAGAGATAGCAAAAACATTAGGTGTGGCCAAATCAACTGTTTGGAACATCCTTAAAAAGAAAGAACGCACCGGTGAGCTCAGCAACACCAAAAGACCCGAGAGACCATGGAAATCAACTGTGGTGGATGACCAAAGAATTCTTTCCCTGTTGAAGAAAACACCCTTAACAAGAGTTGGCCAGATCAAGAACACTCTTCAGGAGGTAGGTGTATGTGTGTCAAAGTCAACAATCAAGAGAAGACTTCACCAGAGTGAAAACAGAGGGTTCACCACAAGATGTAAACCATTGGTGAGTCTCAAAAAAAGAAATGCCAGATTAGCATTTGTCAAACAACATCTAAAAAAGTCTTCACTATTCTGGAACAACATCCTATGGACAGATGAGACCAAGATCAACTTGTACCAGAGTGATGGGAAGAGAAGAGTATGGAGAAGGAAAGGAACTGCTCTTGATCCAAAGCATACCACCTCATCAGTGAAGAATGGTGGTGGTAGTGTCATGGCGTGGGCATGTATGGCTGCCAATGGAACTGGTTCTCTTGTATTTATTGATGATGTGACTGCTGACAAAAGCAGCAGGATGAATTCTGAAGTGTTTCAGGCAATATTATCTGCTCACATTCAGCAAAATGCTTCAGAACTCATTAGACGGCACTTCACAGTGCAGATGGACAATGACCCGAAGCATACTGCGAAAGCAACCAAAGAGTTTTTTAAGGGAAAGAAGTGGAATGTTATGCAATGGCCAAGTCAATCACCTGACCTGAATCCGATTGAGCATGCATATCACTTGCTGAAGACAAAACTGAAGGGAAAATGCCCCAAGAGCATTCCAGACTTCAGGCTGTAATTGACTGCAAAGGATTTGCAACTAAGTATTAAAAAGTGAAAGTTTGATGGATGATTGTTAATCTGTCCCATTACTTTTGGTCCCTTAAAAAGTGGGAGGCACATATACAAACTGTTGCAATTCCTACACCGTTCACCTGATTTGGATGTAAATACCCTCAAATTAAAGCTAAAAGTCTGCAGCTAAAGTACATCTTGTTTGTTTCATTTCAAATCCATTGTGGTGGTGTATAGAGCCAAAAAGATTAGAATTGTGTCAATGTTCCAATATTTATGGACCTGACTGTATATATATATATAAATATATATATATATATATATATATATATATATATATATATATATATATATATATATAGTATGTACTATAAGCCTTGTTCATAACTTGTCCTCTGGAAGATTTTACCCCCTTCCTGACCAGGACATTTGAAATTGTGCGAGTTCAGTTGAACTCGGGTGATTTCAAACCAGCAATGCAGTCCGACTTCGGGGGCGATTTGACAGACATCTGTGCAGGTTCCTGGTTAAAAGGGTTAAATGTCTCTCGCTAAGAGGCTAAACTCAGTGCCGGTCCAGGCATGTAGGGGGTCCTGACCATTTGGTCGCAAACTTTCCCGAGCCTAGACCGGCTTTGTGATGTCAGCCGACAGCGGGCACAGGTCACAGGTGTGCAGAATGAACTGCACACCTGTGACCCACTGAAGAAGTATAGCCAAACAAGCTTTGGCTGTACTTCTTTAACCACTTCAGCCCCGGAAGGATTTGACCAGGCCATTTTTTGCAATACATTACTGCGTTGCTTCACCTGACAATTGAGCGGTTGTGCGATGTTGTACCTAAACAAAATTGATGTCCTTTTTTCCCACAAATAGAACTTTCTTTTGGTGGTATTTGATCACCTCTGAGGTTTGTATTTTCTGCACCAATAAACAAACAAAGAGCGACAAATTCGAAAAAAAAAACTTTTTTTTTAACTTTTTGCTATAATACATGTCCAAAAATAAAAAATAAAAAAAGAAATGTATTCATCAGTTTATTTTCTTCTACATATTTTTGGTAAAAAAAAAAAAAATTGCAATAGGCGTATATTGATTGCTTTGCGCAAAAGTTATAATGTCTACAAAAAAGGAGATAGATTTATGGCATTTTTATTAGTTTTATTTTTGTTACTAGTAATGGCGGTGATCTGCGATTTTTACCGCGACATTGCAGCGGACAGATCAGACACTTTTGACACTTTTTTGGGACCAGTGACATTCATACAGCGATCAGAGTTATAAATAACCACTGATTACTGTAAAAATGTCACTGGGAGGGAAGGGAAGGGTTAACACTAGGTGGTGATCAAAGGGGTTAAATGTGTTCCCTAGGTGTGTTCTAGTTGTAGGGGGGGAGGGGCTGCCAGGGACATGACAGACATCACTGTTTCCTATAACTGGGAACAGTAGATCCCTGTCATGTCCCCTGTCAGAATAGGGTATTGCCATGTTTACAAAGGCAGTTCCCCCCCTGTAATAGGTGATCATGGGTTGCTGGCGGACATCGAGTCCGCCCCGACCCGTGGGCACGCTCCCACGGCCTGCATGAGTCGCCATACAGCTATGGCAATTTATGCAGGAGAAGCGACTTGCCGCCATGTAACTCCACTTTCGTGGGGGAAAAAAATAGCAAATAAAGAAAAAATAATATAGCGCATATAATTGCGACACAGATCATATTGTGGTTGAATGTTATTAAAAATTACCTTTCCTTTTCAATCTGCAGCCGCTGTAATTTTCTGAGAATGGAGTTGTTCTGTACAGAATGTGTACTGACTACTCCCCAGAAACGTAATTTTCTGCTTGTGTGATTGGCTCACCAATTTTCCCAGAAGTCTGCCTAAGATTCAAATCAGATTTCAGGCATCCCCTGCAACAAAATTTTAATTTTTGGAGAGATACTTTCAATAGGAGCACGTCTAAAGGGATGCAGGCCCAGCAGATGTCTTCATTAGTGCTCTGCAGCTGCACACCTGACAGTTAATTATGAAACCACTCCCATTAGACCCGATCAGAACAGAGGCACAAACACAGAGGGATTTCTTCAGAATAACAAAAGGAATCTGCAACAAAGTTTGTTATAATCCTTGTAATGTACAAAGATGACCCAGAGGGGAATGTTTTTTTCCTCAACAAAAGTGTTACGTTTTAAATAATTGTCCCCTACAGAGCGGCATGGTTGGGCAGAAGTTGGGGAAGAGGGAACAGAGGTCTATATACGACAAAGTGCTACATGCGATTGAGACTACTTCTGTAACTATTTTTTAAAGTAGAATTACATGCCTAAACTATGGTTAAAAATGTAATTTCCTTCCTCCTAACACCTATTCTGACTAAGCCGTGTAAGAAATATCTGTAAAAATATCTGTTTTCAGGCTGCTCAAGTCTGGTCACGTGAATCTCCCATGTCAGACATCGCTAGCTGCAGGGGAGAGGAGAGAGAGCGCTCCACAATGACTGGCTATACCTGGTAGCGGTGACATCACTCATAGGCTCCTTTGGCCTATCCATTGTCAGTAATTCATCCTCTCCCCTACAGCGGCCACTGGCTGACAGAGGGGAGTCAGATTATATGATCAGACTAGAGCAGCTTGAAACTAGGTAAGTATATAGATCTTTCTTAAATATTGATAAGAAACAACATTGTGGACTGTTGATCCAGGGGGTAAACAATTTCCTTAGGGAATTTTTTTCTCTGTTGGAAATTTTACCATGCTTTATAAGGTTTTTGTTGCCTTCTTCTGGATAAACCATGGGTATGGAATTTAAAAAATGCAGGCTTTTAATTTTTTTTTGTCATTTGTTTGAAATTGATGGGCAAATATCTTATTTCTAACATAATCTTGTAATTATGTAAGCTATATAGTTACATAGTTACATATAGTTACATAGTTAGTCAGGTTGAAAAAGACACAAGTCCATTCAGTTCAACCATTAAAAAAAAAAAAAATCGTACAATCCAATATACCCAATTCTATACCCACAGTTGATCCAGAGGAAGGCAAAAAACCCCAGCAGAGCATGATCCAATTTGCTACAGCAGGGGAAAAAATTCCTTCCTGATCCCCCAAGAGGCAGTCGGATTTTCCCTGGATCAACTTTACCTATAAATGATAGTACCCAGTTATATTATGTACATTTAGGAAAGTATCCAGGCCTTTCTTAAAACAATCTACTGAGCTGGCCAGAACCACCTCTGGAGGGAGTCTATTCCACATTTTCACAACTCTTACTGTGAAGAAACTTTTCCGTATTTGGAGATGAAATCTCTTTTCCTCTAGACGTAAAGAGTGCCCCCTTGTCCTCTGTGTTGACCGTAAAGTGAAAAACTCAACACCAAGTTCACTATATGGACCCCTTATATATTTTAACATGTTGATCATATCCCTCCTTATTCTCCTCTTCTCAAGAGTGAATAAATTCAGTTCCTCTAATCTTTCCTCATAGCTGAGCTCCTCCGTGCCTCTTATCAGTTTGGTTGCCCTTCTCTTCACTTTCTCCAGTTCCCCCATATCCTTTTTGAGAACTGGTGCCCAAAACTGAACTGCATATTCCAGATGAGGTCTTACTAATGATTTGTACAGGGGCAAAATTATATCTTTCTCTCCGGAGTCCATACCTCTCTTAATACAAGAAAGGACTTTGCTCGCTTTGGAAAATATATGATAATTCCTATGATGGAAATTGGAGAGCACCCCCCAAACGAAAGAGACAGAGCCTCAGACGGGTTGATGCTCCTCCGTTTTGCTACCTACCAGGGCTGACAGCTAGGGGACCGATATATACCTGTCTTTTTCTATAGCATGCTAATCCGATGCTGGATGTTTTTGTTCCAGGCGTAAAGCTTTAAAGGCCAATCGCATTTGAAACCATGGAATAGTTTCATGTTTATTATCCTAATTGTCCATGATGTCCCATAATTGTACATTACCATCTCATCTTACATTTCTAATTCTGTGAACTATTTGTTTTATGATTTCATCATCTGTTATATGGGTTAGACTGTATAAATTAATGTTTTTATATATTCTTTATATCTGCATGGCTTCTGGCATAATAAAGGCTCCACAGTGGCAGGAATAATTATCTTTATTCATGGAAATGGTGGTAGTTACCCTATTAAACATCGCTAATCATTTCAGATTATGGACCCAAATGCACTTGACCTTCCTAATTCCCAGTGGACTTATCAAGGTCCTCGTTTTACTTTACTTTTGGACGTCTGTGGCTTCATTATAGGCCAAACATGAGCGAGAGAGAGAAAGAAGCTGAAAAAGGTAGCAGATATCGCCCTATATTTTACTATTAGTCAATCAACCTTTGATTTATATGACACCAGTCTGGCAAGCCACTCACGGCGCATAACAAAATATAAAACAGCGTAATATATAACACTGTGAAAGACACAAGAGCGAAGAGTAACAATAAAACCCGCCCTGGGAATCAGACACATAACTCAAAGTCTTTGCAACAGCATATTAATTAAAAACAATCAAAATCTCTCTTAACTGGAAAAGACTTTAATGCTTGCCGCATAGCGCTGACTTAGAAGATTCACTGCGGGCTCCGCAACGTAATCTGGGATAAATTTAGGGAACCGTAAAAGGCATGCGTGCGCCAAAAACACATCATTTCGCTGGATACACCGCCATAAATAATGTTGGGGATTTTTCTGTTATCAAATAGTATGTAGAATTTGGACAGCTTTAGAAGGCAAATAAAAATGTGCGCTTGAAGGATCAGCTTAGCTCAGATAAAAATCAACAGTAAGTTAGCAATTTAGAAAACATCTAACCAGAGTGTTAAGCTGACTAGACATCAGAGGAGAGTTGGACATGTGCCCAGTCCAACCATATGAAGGTGGCTTTTGGTCCAGCTTAAAGCATAAACAAGTTCAATGTTTCCTGAATATTTCCACAAAATCATGAGATTTTGATCAAATTTTGATATTTTGGCAAAATTAAGTCAATAGAGTAGGTGAGATTAATAGACTAAGCTCCCTATTTTTTTTAATGGGCTCCCAGAAGATTTATGCAGTAATGTGCTAGCATGCACCACATATTAGTACATTATGGCAGACTTACCTGTCAAATGAAGCCCTCCAGTGCTGTGGTGTCAGAGCTCGAGCTGGTCATAGAAACATAGAAAAGTGACGGCAGAAAAGGACCAAGTAGTGTAGCAAGGTAGTTGGTGGAGTACTGCATTGGAATAATGATACTGTGGTTTACACATATGTAGTTGAAAATGTTGAAGGCAAGCACATGGTGGGGTAAAATCAAGATATCATGGGGTCCTAGTAAAAACGGTTACCCTTACATTTTCCCTAACCCAGTTTGAGAGGGGAATTTTAGATGTGGCGGCAGGTGGAGAAGACCAACCCTCAAGGTAGGAGTTATAGAAAGCGGAGATACTGCCTGCATCAAAACAAGGGATTCTGGGCTTGACAGCAGGTAGAAGAGAATTAGAGGAAAAGGGGCACAAAGGAGTAACACAAGGACACAGAGGAGGATGGGCCACAGCCCAAGGGAACCAATATAGGAGCAGAGAAAGTAGTCAAACACTAAAGAATTAAGTACTAATACAATTGAAATGTATATCTAAAAACCTTAAAATCTTTCAGACACATATCATAATGACATGGTTTTAAATGGAAATTTGTGTTTTTGGCAATTCCCAGTTTTTATTGCTATGCTTCCCTTGAAGGTGATGTGTATGTGACTCACATATTCATATATTATGCTGTCCATATTTAATATGCACATTGGTAAATATTCTTTGGAGTGGGAAATTTTTTAGTATTTCCTGCTAAAAAATGAAGTTTACAAGTCTACCTGAATAAATTCCTTCCATGTTGCAGCATACAGCAACAGTATATCTTAAAAGCTATAAAAGCTCCACCTTTTTATCATTAAATGCCATCTTGATCTACAGCCAAGTGACCTTCCCTAGGCTAAGACAGTATCATCAGTGTGTTGTAGGCAGGAGCAAGCTCTCCTCTTCAGTTGCATCTTCCCTAGTCATCAGACTACAACATTATAATTATTTAGCAAGTCACTAGATGAGGGCCTGAAGCAGGGGCTGATGTGTTGTCTTCTACCATTGCTCCATTCCAGTGTCAAAGGGGTCAGAGGATGGAGCCACAGCATGCGGTTCAGACATCCCACACTTCCAGAAGTAATAAATACTGAAGAGTCTTGAGGACTGGTTCACAGTGCGGAAAAGGCGCATTCCGTGCATGATTCCTGCAATTCAATATGCATGCCTATGCAATCTGTTGAAGATGCCAATACATTGTTTTTTTTTAACAGAGAAATGCCAATACATTGTTAACGGCACCCCAAAGGCAGATCGTTAATGCAGTGGGTTTACAGACACCAGATGGCACAGTACCGTGGTAACACGCAATTTAGTGTGACACATTTTTCAGAAGTAGTGCATGCACTACTTTTTTGTGCATTCCGCATTCCTGTGCAATTCTAGTTTGAACCGGCCCTTAAGGAGGCTGCAACACTGGTACAGGAGGGAGGTAGAAGCCACAGGCCGCCATAAAGGTGAGTACCATAGCTCTTGTTCTGCAGGGGACTGGCCTTTTGATTAGTATAAAGACCCAACAGGGTCGCACGCTTCCTCGCCCCTTTCGTATACATGCAACTTCTGGGCAGAGAATGCCACAGCCGGTACCGACAGCTAGCTTTCTTCCGCGTTTTGTCCAAACCCAAGCTCTTTCCTAGTATTACATGTACACATTACTTACCATGCTGCAGTTAACAATAAAAAATATCTTGACAGGTTCACTTTAATAACTCTGGAAAAGGAATAGTTGACAAGTTTGTCCATTCAACCACAATGCCATGACAAAGCAATACCTTGCTTCATGACTATTATACAAAATAATAAAAGTATTTTCAAAAATTTCCACACCGGCCACCTATAGCATACATTAGAACTATTCCACTTCAAGTCCTGTGCTCATTGATTAAGAACTTACTTAGATGTCTAGCTATTATTATTACTAAGTCTTATGATTAGGTCCTGGGAGGCCAATTATCAAGAATAGAACACAACATTTCTCGAAAGATCTCAACACATGAATGGTCTGCCGCGCTTCTTTGATGGGAAACATCTCGGCTATAACAATGAACTGCCATCCAGCACACACCCTCCAGGCAATGCTAACAAGAGTGCTTCAAAAACTCAACTAAACGCTTCTACAGGAAAAAAAAAAGTCCTGGAGTCGATCGAGTGCAAACATATTAGACACAGAAGTCATTTAGATATGAAAGGCCTTTGTGAATGGGTGTAGAGGCTTCCAGAATGAGGGCATTGTCCTTCGATTTTTTAATTGTAGGAAGCAACTAAATGATTTTTACCTTTTTTGTTTTTTTTTTCAAATCATTTTACGCTTAGAAAAGCAAAATTTAAAACTAAATGGTACCTCTGTTTGGTGCTATATTTCCAGTATGTGCTATTATTGGTATTATAATTATTATTACAAACATAATTACACTGAGTACATCATAAGCAGGCAGCTGCCACATTTACATGTGAAAATGTCTCCTTGAAGGCAAAAGATTCAAAATTAATAATGCATTTACAGGGGTTGTGGTCTTGCATTCAGGCCTTTGCTATAGTGATCCAGCCCACCCTTGTCCCTTCAGTTGGTGATCTGGGAAGCCCTCTTGTTACTTCTTGTGAAGCAAGAGAAGGATTCCCTCAACCAGGCTGGGTTCCTTACTGTCTTACTGGCACTAAACGTAAGCTCGGTGTGTCAAGTAATAGGAAGCCTTTGGTAGCCACCAATGATTTTCAAATCTGCTTTGCAAATTAAAATCCCATTGGGACATAAAGCTGACTTTGGGAAGCAGACTAGTCAAAGCTGATTGACAGAGTGAAGTTCCACGTCCAACCACTAAATGCATGAAATACATGCCGTTGTCCACCCAGTTCTGAGACTTTCACACCTTTGCCACACAGCACACTACTATCTTGAAGGGGAAGTGATCTGATTTTACCTTGATGCAAGTAACACTTAAAGTGGTAGTAAACTCATGAAAAAAAAAATGTCTCTCCTGCAGGTTTAAGTCATGATGCATTAGTATGCACCATAAACTAGCACATTATGACTGATTTACCTGTCATAATGTGCCTTCCAGCACTGCGGCGTGACCAATCCCATGGGTCCCAGGCAATGCCATCTTTGCACGATCTTCCTTCAAGGTTCCATCTCTTTGGCCTCTTGAATGGCCGGGCCGAGATTCTGTCACTCCCGCGCATGTGCACAGGAGTCACATCATGGCGGCACAGGTCGAGTGCCGTTAATGCACCCTGGGGTGTGGCTCACTGACAGACAGGGAAAGCATTTATGACAGAAGAGACCAATAGGGTTTCTTCTGTCATACAATACCCTATCTGTCATTTTATTTTTTTTTGCATTAAGGTAAAAAATGTTTAGGCTTTAGAACCACTTTAAGCTGGTCATGCCCTTGTAGAATTGCATTCTAAATTTTTAATTTTAGGAATGACCGTTCGATTTTCTGATCATTGGTGGGTGTCAAATCAATCTTTCTTTTTGACTCCAGTGACAAGAAAATTCGAACTAGCAGCATGAAAATTTTTTCTCAAACAAACAAATTTTTTAACAGTGTACGTGGTTTTCGCTTGGGAAATTGCATTCTATTCAAAATTGATTGTTGAAAGCAAATGAAATGTGGAAATACTTTCGAACATTCCTCGAGTCATTGAATGTACTGAGAATTTTTCCTGTCTTAGTGGCACTAAACATCACCCTGATGTATTAAAATGACAGTTAATAAGAAGCTTCTAGCAACCCCCAATGAGGCATCAAGAGGACTTCAGGAAGCAGACCTGCTCCTACCTACCCCACATCTGAGGATCTGTCTAGAATCTGAAGTGGATTACAGAGAACCAGGGGTGTAACTTGACCCAATAGAGTTTTTTTGTTGGGGACCAACACCAGTGACAGATGACCTATATTGAAACTGAACTCCAGGCAATCCTCTAAATCAAGTGTCTCCAAACTACGGCCCAGGGGCTGGATGTGGCCCTTTGTTTGCCTTTATCCTACCCTTAGGAAACTATTTCTCCCACTGATATGAGACACTGTTCCTCCACTGACACCAAACATGGGACATTATTCTTCTCACTGACACCATTGATGGGGCATTATTTTCATTGATACCATTTTCTACTCCCACGGGCCACAGTCCATCCCCCAAAGGTCTAAAGGGCAGTAAACTGGCCCTTAGTTTAGAAAGTCTGGAGACCCCTGCTCTAAATGTTCTTTTGAATGACATTCGTCGAGTCATTGAATGTCTTGAGAATTTTTAGATGAATGTTTGTACAAATTTGGTTTAAAAAACTACTAGTGTTTGGCCAGCTTTACAGATCTTTACAGATCTTACCCACCTTGTAACTGGAGAGTAAGGGCTTGTTTACGCTTGTGGTTGGGGAGATGGTCAAAGCACTTTTGCTGCCCCTAAAGCTAGGTACACACTATCACTTTTTTTCATTCAACCCAGCGGGTCGAGAGGAGCCACTGTAACAATTCGATGTTAGTACAGCGTTCTCCCTGCTAAGCTATTGTGTTCTGACAGGGGGATGCCACCCCCCGCCACAACACACCGGTCAGCACTCTCAGCCATTGGCTGCCAGCGCTGATTGAATGCCAATCGGCAGATGTTTTTCAGTCATGCCCTCTATGACAGAAGCCGGACAGGCTGCCATACATACACGAGCCGAATGCTGGCCATACATTTTACTATTTGTAAATACGTTTAAAGCTGAGTCTTGCACAGAAAAAGTTTGCCAGACAGTTAAATACAGCCATAATAGTTTAGTCGGCTCTTTTATTTTTATGCGCTTACATCTGAGAGACTAACGTTTGCTCTAAGCACTAATGGCAATAAAAAAAGAGCGTTATCTGCTAGTTCAATTAGACATCAGACATTTGCTTTGTAAAGTATTTGAAGACCGATTTGATATAGGTCGGATGAGCCACAGTACAGATCTGTGCACTGTGAAGTCTTAATTGCAATTTCTGATAAGGATTAGATGGGCCCTGCATCTCTACAGACCAAAGGTAGTTGGTAATACCTGAGATAAATTATACGACTAGATACAATATTTACTCATTCAGCATCATATTTGCAGATCTTTATCAGCTTTGGAATTATTATTGGTGCCGTTACTGATGTTTTAATTCAATTCCACTCGATTCCAGAGGACAGTTATTATTTATATATTCATATACATTTGCAGACATAGCATAAAGCTTGTTGCAGGATGACAATTAACAACCTCCCCAATAAGGAATGCTCTGGAGCTGATCCAACCATCACTCAACTTGATATTAAGTGCTTCTGTTGATATATTTTAAATTGTTTCTCTTGTTTATGCTTATGTGCCTCTTTAGATATTTAAAGTGTTATGCCGTGTACACACGACCGGACTTTTCGACCGAACTGGTCCGCCGGAACGAATCCATCTGACAATTTGACAGCGTGTGGGCTTCATCGCACCTGCAGCGGACCTTTTCTGTCGAAAATCAGACAGACTTTAGATTTAAAACATGTTTCAAATCTTTCCGATGGACTCGAGTCCGGTCGAAAAATCCGTTTGTCTGTATGTTAGTCTGACGGACGAAAACCAACGCTAGGGCAGCTATTGGCTACTGGCTATGAACTTCCTTATTCTAGTCCGGTCATACGTCATCACGGTCCAATCCGTCGGACTTTGGTGTGATCGTGTGTAGACAAGTCGGGTTCGACGGAAGTCCGTCAAAAAGTCTGACGTGATTCAGTCCATCGAAAGTCCGGTGGTGTGTACACGGCATAAGTTCACCTTTTCAGAAAAAAATGAAAAAGTGAACTAATGCCCTACACTTACCACCCCCACCCCAGTCCCCAATGCACCTACCTCCATGGGTAATTCAGGTTCACCATTCACGCAGCCAGGTGCAGTGGTCCTGGGGTTTGAAAACTGTGCCGTTTTTTCCTTTTCTATACCTAGAGATGCTGGGACGAATCACAGCGGTTCTAATTGGTCAGCACTGACATGTCGGGTGGGTTGGGTGTTGGAAAGTCTTTCTCAACCATTTAACACTAGAGGAAACCCTTGTAAAAAAAAATGTTAGCTCACCAAGAACATTTGTTTAAACCAATTCATTGGGGGTCAGAATGCTTCTTACAGTGGTACCAAGTAAAAAGAATGCCCCCCCCACTCCCCCCCTTACAGTGGTGGTCAGATTGCCACCATTAAAGAAAGTTAAAAAGATCACTGATGTCATCATGCTGCAAGTTCCTCCAAGTGATTTATGCCCCAGAACAATGCAGACACCATCAAGTGGGATGTCAGTTAACCACAGCTCAGGGAACCTCTAGCAACCTCTTGAGGAACCATTGTTGAGAGTGGCTCTGCACCACCGCGCTCACTGGAGTGCTGTGGAAGGGGCGGGAGCGGCTGACTCAGGCTCTTAGCAGCTCGTTGAGAGGCTGATCTCTGGGTTTTGCAATCCTTCTCGAGCCTGGACCAGCTCTGAGTTTGGATCTTATCTTTTGGTCTGGCGCTCCTTCCATATATGCACGTCTTTTCCTGGTAGCAATAAAGACCTGACTGGGATTTCAACACTTAGATTTACTTTTCTTTGTGGAAGATAAAGGTGCTCTACCGCTTTCTAGGGGGTTTAACACTAGCTGGTGTTAAGTGGTTCTAATGGCAATGGAACAGAAATTAGCAAAGAACCTTCAAAAATTAAAAGTGCAGGGTACCCTACGGACCTACAAAGTTTTATCCATCATAAAAAGAACAGGCAACGTTACTGTGCAGCGAACCTTGAATAAAAACCGGGGATATTGTCAGTGACAAATCTTTGAAAGCCTTGACTGTTTCTGCTAATCCCAAGCGCTTGTCAATATGTGTTCTCGGAGCAAAAATAAAATCACTTCATTTCCTCCCGCTGTTTGTGATAAGCTATAAGACGAGGCACACAGTATAAATATTGCCGCGTTTTAAAAAGGGAACTGTCAGCCGCCACTGGCTGACATTAGAAATTGTTTTACTAGGAAGAAATATATTAATGAAAACTGGTTTAAGTGCTTATTACCTAGATGGTTTGTTTTGACGCCTAGGCTCTTTTCACAGCAGTTTTACACTTCATTGTGTACCATGAAAGATGCTCTAAGTAGAGGCTGTCAACAGCGATCATGAAGTAGACTATTGCTGCAGAATAGAGACATTTATGATGTCACTCAAGTACAGCTGATCTAGAGTAGATCTTCTAAATAACCACAAAAACAAACACATAGGCAAAGTCATTCCTGTTAACACCTTTGGTCAGAAGCTTCATGCTGCCGAGCAATTTCGCTGTGACAGGCAAAACATTAAATAGGAATGTATTTTATGAAAAGAGATTACTTTACCTCAATCCCGCTATAGGTTTTTTTCAGAAATGTACAGTATTCTTGTTTGATATACTTGAACAAATCCGGGCGATGGGGCAGTCATGATTAAGAGCAAGTGGGAATTATGGGAAAAACGCAGAAGGATGTAGTCATGTTTCAGCAGCTTTAAAGGGACTCCTGAAGAATCTTTAAATTCCAGCACTTCTGGGAGTATCAGGTGCCTGGTCCCCTACTGCAATCTGTGGTTCCTTCCGCCAGCACCTACATCACTACAGGACAGGAGCTAATGGAAGAAACCACTGAGTGTAGCAGGGGAGCCAGTATCCGATTTCCCCTGCTTTAAAATTTTCAGAGTATCAGTTTCATGTTTCAATGCAGTTACTTGACAGATTGGCGGTGTGGGCAGTTGGAAAGGTAACTTAATATCTTCTATCCAGGAGACACATTATGTAGCATCTTTATTTTAGAGTTCCTTTCAGGAAAACCATACTCCACTGAGCTTATGTGTGTGTCTAAATATCCATTCTTAAATTATTGGCATTGTGCAGTCTTACTTGAAAAGGTTTACAACTGCCCACTAAGTTCCTTTACTTTGGGTGAGCATGTCAACCATACACCACACAAAAATTCTTAAAGTGCAAAATGGTACTTTATTGATTCTGTTGCTCTGCCACTGACACAGACACTTTTTTAAAGATTATCCTCCATGTTGGATTGAATTTCTCAGAAACTTTACTGGGGGGGGGGGGGGGAGTCTAACTGATATCTAGTTTATTTTTAAAGCCCTGATGATGGAGGAGTGCTGAGCCCCCAAAATGCTTTAGATACCTTTTTTTTCCTGTTGTCATTTGTGGAATCAATATAATACCACTGTGGACTCCAAGAACTTTTGTTTGGCACCTTCCTCGGTTGAACTGAATAGGGACTTCTCATTTTGGATGACCTCCATCTTTTGGGGATTTGGGGGCTGTTTTGTGGAGAGCTGCCAAACACAAGCCATTTGGCTTTGCAAGGGCTTCTCTCATTATATGCTGAGCATCCTTATTCAGCACCTCATTTTTGTCTCTCCTGGGATTACTTGCTTTGAGTATGACTCTTCAGCTTGACAGTTAAGGGTCAGAGGTCACCTGAAGTCTGATGGTTGCTGCTTTGTCAACTTGCTGATGTCACACACTGCCTCTTAGTACCTTAGTATTCCTAGCAGTGTCGCATAAGATCCATATAATAGTTTACATTCCCTAACAAAGGGTTTGCTGTATGTAACTTGACAGACACAATTCTGGCCAAAACTCTCTGAGATCAGAAATGACTGCTCAGAAAATGCATAATAAAGTCTACAGGTACCTACATCCCAAAATCATATTGGAAAAAAAGAAACAAGAGGGGTGGGGCAAGTAGGATTTTTCCGGTACCGTCACAAGACATTACAACAGCTTTGTTTAAAAAAATTGTTTTTTTCTCAACATTTTGAGTAAATAAATATGTACAATAAAATGTCATAATGAGTCCTTTAGAATGGTCAATACACCACCTCTAATAGGAGGTTATTCAAACCTAAGGATACCTTCATGAGTCGTATGGACATTCGTATGGATATTAGTGTAGTCACACTCTCAACATGTTTCGTGGTTGCCTCTTCAGGAGAAGAAATACAAAACAAATGGAAGAGAGGACCATATACTTGAAATAATAATAAAAAACATAAGTACATACATAAGAAAAAATATCACAAAATCACAAAACACTCTCCTAGCACAAATCCCCCCAATCCCCTCTCCTAGCACAAATCCCCCCTTCTCGCACAAATCCCCACAATCCCCTCTCCTAGCACAAATCTCCCCCCCTCGCACAAATCCCCTCAATCCCCTCTCCTAGCACAAATCCCACCAATCCCCTCTCCTAGCACAAATCCCCCCTTCTCGCGCCAAATCCCCCCAATCCCCTCTCCTAGCACAAATCTCCCCTCCTCGCACATATCCCCCCAATCCCCTCTCCTAGCACAAATCCCCCCCTTCTCACACAAATCCCCCCAATACCCCCTCCTAGTACAAATCTCCCCTCCTCGCACAAATCCCCCCAATCCCCTTTTCTAGCGCAAATCCCCCCTCCTCGCACAAATCCCCCCAATCCCCCTTCCTAGTACAAATCTCCCCTCCTCGCACAAATCCCCCCAATCCCCTTTTCTAGCGCAAATCCCCCCTCCTCGCACAAATCCCCCCAATCCCCTCTCCTAGCACAAATCTCCCCTCCTCGCACAAATCCCCCAAATCCTCTCCTAGGACAAATATCCCCAATCCCCTCTCCTAGCACAAATCCTCCCTTCTTGTACAAATCTCCCCAATCCCCTCTCCTAGCACAAATCTCCCCTCCTCGCACAAATCCCCCCAATCCCCTCTCCTAGCACAAATCTCCCCTCCTTGCACAAATCCCCCCAATGCCCTCTCCTAGCACAGGGTTAATCTCCCTGTTGAGACGAAAATGGTAAAAAAAACTCATTTGTGGTTCTAACAAAGGAAAAAAAACAGTAAATAATGACAGGGGATGTGCTTTAAAAATATGCAACACTTAAAATGGCAAATAGTGTTAAATGAGCAGTGGACAGATCATCCACTGCTTTGTATACAATATCTGCCTCTGTGTATCATTTTTTTGTGGTTTTTCAACTCAGCCTGTCATTGACAATGGCCCACAACTGTTTGTTTTCCAGTAAAAGATAAAATCATTTTAATTGAAGGGAAGAAAAAAAAAGAAGTCTTGGCATATTCCTATCACCTTGTTTTAATACTCCGTTAATCAAGCTCCTCTCATTAAAAAATCATGACTTCTGGAGAAACGGTGCTAAGGCATAGCTTTCTAGAAAGGCCTCTTGGGACAATAAAAACCTTTGAGGATTACAGCCCCAGGTGACTGGAGTAATATGTCTCCCGCAGTTTGTTAGAGCAAAAAAGCTTTCTCATAAATCCCTGCTCCTAATTGGCAGAATGAGCTCTTTTTAACTAATTAAATAGTTTAATTGTTTTCCCATTACATATCAAATTTTCCAGAATCTCTAGATTAGCAACAAACCAGCGCTGAAATCTTCAAATAGATGCGTGCAGCAGACAAGGAATTGAATGGGTACTGAGCTCATCAGTTTAAGGTGTAGGAACAGGGTAGATATAAAATACTGCCACGTATCTCCGTTGTATAGTCATTAACCACGTCAGCCCCAAGCCTCTTTTTGACACTTGCTTACGAGTTAAAATAATTTTTTTTTGCTAGAAATTTACGCTCCGCAGCACCTCGAGCCTCTCAGCAGCTGCAGCACCTGGGGAAACGAACCCCCCTCAGCCCATCCGTACTCGGGACATCTCCGGGACCCCCCCCATGATGTTTATTCCAGCCGCCAAGTGTGATCTGGGGCCGGAATTCAACCGAGCAGGCCGCGGTGGGTGTACCAAGATGGCCGCCGGCATCTCCTCAGCACAGCAACACGCGGCCTATGGGGAGAAATACCAAGAATTCAGGCAAGTGATTGCTCCAGCCACACTGACCTTCTCCCAAGTGGTCCAGGGAGCCTCTCAAAGCTGCCCAGCTCCCTCCCCAGCTTCCACAGAGTCCCTGATTACTAGAACACTGGAGGATTACAACCTTTCCCCTGCAGGGCCTGCTCCTTCACCATACCAGGCTGATTTATCTCCCTACCAGCAGGACCATGATCTTTCATCAGCACAGGGGGATCTCTTCCAGAAATTTTCTGCCTTACTGGAGAGGGGTCTGGCTAACACAGCTGCCCAGATCACCAGAGACATTAAATCTGACTTTGCCAACCTCGGCACTAGAATGGAAGTGATAGAAACCAAACTGGATATCACTGTATCCCACACCAACCAGAATGCGGCCCACATTCAGGTCCTCCAGGACCAACTGGACACAGCCCTGACCAGGATAGATGACCTTGAGAACAGGTCGAGAAGATATAACTTCCGAGTAAGAGGCTTGCCCGAAACTATCACAGATATTCCCCCTGCAATTCAAGACCTCATCAAGGAGCTGATCCCAAACACGCCCCCCCATCGTCTAGAGCTAGATAGGACCCACAGAGCCCTTGGTCCCCCCAGAAGGGATGGATCCCCAAGGGACATCATCATCAAACCCCACTTTTATGCAATAAAGGAGGAGATGATGAGGCAATCTTGCCTCAAACAGCAAGTTTTATGCAGAGGTCACCAGATTCAAATTTTTGCGGACTTGGCCCCCTCGACCATCCAAAAAAGACGGTCCCTCAAACCGCTCCTATTGGTTTTGTCCCAACGCGACATAAAATACCTTTGGAACTTCCCCTTTGGAGTTAAGTTTTCCATCCAAGACAAAGCTTACGCCTTCTCCTCCCTTCCAGAAGGAGAGAAACTATTCCTTCACCTTAAGTTGATTTCCCAGGAAGCACCCATGAACCTCACTGCGGTTCCAGGAGGATCCACCAAACGACAGACTCCGGCGAGCCCAGTCTCTCCTCTCTGGAACAAAGGGTTCATACCAGGGAGGCAGGGGCCTGATCAAATTAGAAAGGCCATCGATTTAGTCTCCCTTCTACAATCAGGATGGGACATCGGCCATAAACAGGAAGGGATGCTGTTATCTTTAGACCTGCACAAAGCTATCGACACAGTCGAATGGCCTTATCTGTATGGTTTACTGGAGAGATGGGGTTTTGGCAACCGCTTTCTGGTCATTCTCCACTCCCTTTATTCCAACCCTTCGGCACAGATTCGAATCTGCAGGCACCACTCTAGACCCTGTAACATTGCACGAGGTACCAGACAGGGCTGTCCGTTATCCCCATTAATTTTCGCCATGGCTATTGAGACACTTGCGGTGGCGATTCGTTCCAACCCTAATATTCAAGGAATTTCCTGTGGATCCCAAATTCATAAATGCGGCCTATTCGCCGATGATATGCTAATATTTATCACTTCACCTATCACTTCCCTCCCCAGTCTATGTAATCTCCTAAACGTCTTTGCTAAGGTGTCAGGTCTAAGGGTTAACTATGACAAGTCCCATGCGCTCAACGTCTCTCTGAAACCAGTTATAGTAGAATTGTTAAAAAAGTAATTTAAGTTTAAATGGAACGAATCGTCACTGGAATATCTAGGGATTCATCTCACCGCCAAAACTGACCAACTATACTCAGCCAACTTCCCATGTATAAGAAACTGAAATCAGAGCTAAAGTCCTGGGGCAGTAAGGAGCTTTCCTGGCTAATGAAGATCCATTCAATTAAAATGACACTCCTCCCCAGACTACTTTATTTATTTAGAGCTTTACCGATTATCCTTAAGAAGGACCACTTACAATCTCTACAAAGGAAAATCAAGTTTATTTGGGGAGGAAAGGGTCATAGACTTCCAAATAACACTCTTTACCGGTTGCGGACACAAGGGGGCTTAGGGCTACCAAGACTTTTCTGGTATTACCAGGCAGCAAGAATCGCCCAACTCTCAAATGTTTTTTCCAATACAGAAAAACCAGACTGGATCCAAATCGAAAGACAGTCATTCCCCAATCATACTCTTGACTATTTACTATGGATCCCCTCCAAGGACAGACCCCCCATACTCTCACCAATCCTCTCACAATCCATGTCCATTTGGGACAAAATAATGACTCAACCTTTATTAACCTCTAAATGCCGTCCTCTGGCGTATATCTTTAATAACCCAGACTTCACTCCAGGTCTAAACATACTCTCCTTCAAATAGTGGTTGGACAAGGGGCTGTATCGGATTGGTCACTTCTTTACAGCGACAGGCCCATTGACTTTAACATTTTGTCAGAAACAATTAGACATCCCCAGGGTGGAACACTTTAGGCTTCTACAAATCCAACACTTCCTACACAAAATATGGGTAGAGAAACCAATCCCTCCTAAGTTCACACCTTACGAATCATGGATAAGCCAAGCCACGAATCAGAGGGGTAGTATTTCTGTCATATACCAATCTTTGGCTCAAACAGAAGACAAAACCCCATATATGTCCGCCTGGGAGAAAGATCTACAAATCCAGTGGGACCTGGACAAATGGGGGATATCCTTCTCCAGAGCCTACAAGGGGATTAAAAATATCTCCCTAATAGAAGCAAATATTAAAGTGATGACCAGGTGGTATTTCACACCTTCTAAATTATCTCTCATGTTCCCTTCTGTGGACCCAAGGTGTTTCAGGGGCTGTGAACTGAATGGCTCTATGGCCCACATATGGTGGGAATGCCCTAAAATTAGGCCTTTCTGGAGGAGGATATTCGCTCTGATTCATAAAGTAACGGGGCAACAGATCCCCATAACTCCCGCCATGGCCCTTTTGAATGCCAATATACCAGGCGTTTCGAAAGGATCACGTAAATTAACCCATTTCATTCTCCTAGGCGCCAAACTAACAATTGCTAAATCCTGGAAACAGCCCAAGGTTTCTTTTATTGCCACCAAGCGGAAAATCTCCTGGATGATGTCTCAGGAGAAATTGACCAGTATTCTGTTGAACTCCAGGGCAAAGTTTGAATTAACCTGGGAACCCTGGACTAACCACTAACCACTCCCTCATCCCTGGGATACAAATTAACGAAGATAACGTCAACAACATTGCTCCTTCGTGAGACTTCCCTATCTCCCCCCTCTTCTATATTCTTTTTCTTCCTTTTCTCCTGATTTGGTTTGCTGGATTTTCCTAATGTAAATTGTAGGCGAAAAGTTATCTTGCCCAATCTGTTACTCCAATTCAAAGGCACCCATTTCCATAGGTCAAAAATTTCCTCAGGAGCCTATGTAACAATCGAAAATGCCACACTTGTTTTCTGGGGTGCTCTTTTATTGTCAATAGTCCTTGAAGTGCTTCAGGGGTCTTGGGAGGGCTCCTCCGGCACAGATTGATCCCAATAGGGGTGCCGGGGGGTCTTCTGGGGCAACTTGAGTGTAGTTTGGCATAGACCGAGTACTGAGAGGCATCCCATGGATTCCATTGGTTCATGGGATCTTAATAATTTTGGAGGTGCCTTAACCCTTAATCATTGCATGTACCCACCTTATGCATGTTGGAATAATCCTTTGTGAAAATAGGTTTGGTCACTTTATTGTTTCTTTTTTTTTTCTTCTTCATTTGTTGTCTCCATGCAATGTCTGTACTTGATACCGCTTTGTTTAAAATTTAATAAAAACTTTGAAAGTAAAAAAATATGACAACAGTAAAGTTACCCCTTTTTTTTTTTTTTTTTTTATTGTGAAAGATATTGTTACCAAGTAAATTGATACCCAACATGTCACGCTTCAAAATTGCGCCGATCGTGGAATGGCGACAAACTTTTACCCTTAAAAATCTCCATAGGCGATGTTTTAACATTTCTACAGGTTACCAGTTTTGAGTTACAGAGGAGGTCTAGGGCTAGAATTATTGCTCTCACTCTAACAAATGAGGCGATACCTTGCATGTGTAGTTTGAACACCGTTTTCATATCCGGGCGCTACTCACGTATGCGTTCGCTTCTGTGCGCGAGCTCATCGGGATGGGGCGCTTTAATATTTTTATATTTTTTTCTTATTTATTTTACTTTTAATTTTTCATTTTGACACTGTCTTTAAAAAAAAAAAAAAACTGTTAACACTATATTACCAAAAGTATTGGAACGCCTGCCTTTACACACGTGAACTTTAATGGCATCCCAGTCTTCGTCCGTAGGGTTTGATATTGAGTTGGCCCACCCTTTGCAGCTATAGCAGCTTCAACACTTCTGGAAAGGCTGTCCACAAGGTTTAGGTGTGGGTCTATGGGAATTTTTGACCATTCTTCCAGAAGCACATTTGTGAAGGCAGGCACTGGTGTGAACCAATTCCTACCCTGTTTCCCCGAAAATAAGACCTAGCGTGATTGTCTGTGATGGCTGCAATATAAGCCCTACCCCCCAAATAAGCCCTAGTTAAAGTCCCTGTAGGTCTTATTTTCAGGGTAGGGCTTATTTTCGGGGAAACAGGGTAGGGCTTATTTGGGGGGTAGGGCTTATATTGCAGCCATCACCGAAAATCACGCTAGGTCTTATTTTCGGGGAAACAGGGTAGCTCACAGTCCCTGCTCTAATTCATCCCTAAGGTGTTCTATTGGGTTGAGGCAGGCCAGTCAAGTTCCTCCTCCCCAAACCCGCTCATCCATGTCTTTATGGACCTTGCTTTGTGCACTGGTGTGCATTTGGTGGAGGGGGGATTATGATGTGGGGTTGTTTTGTAGGGGTTGGGCTTGGCCCCTTAGTTCCAGTGAAGTGGACTCTTAAGGCGTCAGCATACCAAGACATTTTGGACAATTTCATGCTCCCAACTTTGTGGGAACAGTTTGGGGATGGCCGCTTCCTGTTCCAATATGACTGCACACCAGTGCACAAAGCAAAGTCCATAAAGACATGGATGAGTAAGTTTGGGGTGGAGGAATTTGACTGGCCTGCACAGAGTCCTGACCTCAATCCGATAGAATATCTTTTGGGATGAATTACAGCGGAGACTGCGAGCCAGGCCTTCTCGTCCAACATCAGCGCCTGACCTCACAAATGCACTTCTGGAAGAATGGTCAAACATTCCCATAGACACACTCCTAAACCTTGTGGACAGCCTTCTCAAAAGAGTTGAAGCTGTTATAGCTGCAAAAGGGTGGGCCAACTCAATATTGAACCTTACAGACTAATGCCCCGTACACACGGTCGGACATTGATCGGACATTCCGACAACAAAATCCTAGGATTTTTTCCGACGGATGTTGGCTCAAACTTGTCTTGCATACACACGGTCACACAAAGTTGTCTGATCCGATCCGAATCCGATCGTTCTAAACGTGGTGACGTAAAACACGTATGTCGGGACTATAAACGGGACAGTGGCCAATAGCTTTCATCTCTTTATTTATTCTGAGCAGGCGTGGCACTTTGTCCGTCGGATTTGTGTACACACGATCGGAATTTCCGACAACGGATTTTGTTGTCGGAAAATTTTATATCTTGCTCTCAAACTTTGTGTGTCGGAAAATCCGATGGAAAATGTGTGATGGAGCCTACACACGGTCGGAATTTCCGACAACAAGGTCCCATCACACATTTTCCGTCGGAAGATCCGACCGTGTGTACGGGGCATAAGACTGGGATGCCACTAAAGTTCATGAGCGTGTAAAGGCAGGTGTCCCAATACTTTTGACAATATAGTGTATTTGCCTTGTTCAGCTTTAACTTGCGTCTCTGTACTTGGTATTTACTGTCAGCAACAATAAGTTTAATTACAGCTGAGCTACCTCTGCACTAGCCAACTACTGCACAAGACTTACAGAACTTGACATAATCAGTGTTCCTGTTTACCAAACACATTGCTAGAGATGTTTTCATAAAAGAAATTAAATCATACTGACATCTTTGCCATACTAAGAAATTTGTAATCAAACACGGTGGCAGCAATCATCGTCGTGTCATGTATAGCAGTGAATTGATTGCACAGCTAATGTCTGGAGCTCACTCTTCACAACACTTGCCAAGGAAGCTTGCTCATTTGTCTAATGGCCAGAAGTAAATAGATTTTAATACAGACGTTATTGGCTCAGCGATTTAAAAAAAGAGACCCAAAAATGCCTAGTAATGACAGAGGAATTCTCTAACAATTTTACAAACAAATCAGTAATACATTAATGTGTATTGTGTTAAACGTGGCACAAGCCCGGGTGGACAGTACTGAGCATACGATGAAATAATACATAAGTAGGGGCCACCCTACACTGTCAACATACACTGTATGGCCAAAGGATTCTGGACACCTGATCATTGCACTCACATTGGTGAAGACTGACCCAAATGATTGGGTTCAGGTGTTTCCTGCAAAGAGTACTGTTAAAGCTACAGCATGCAAAGACATTTCAGAAAATTTTAGCAAAAATTTAGGAAAACCCCTTTCAGGTCCAGCACAAAGCCAAGTCCATGAAGACAAAGTTTGGTGAGCTTGGTTTGGAGGAATTCAAGTGGCCTGCACAGAGCCCTGACCTCAAACCTACTGAGCGCCTTTGGGATGAATTGGAATGAGCCAGGTCTTCTCACCCAACATCAGCAGCTGACCTTACAAATGCTCTTAGGCTGCATTCACACCTGAGTGTGGCATCTCGTGTTTTTTCCAGCGTTTTCTTGTGCGTTTTTATGTGTGATTTTGGCACGTTTTTATACACGTTTTTATACAATGTTCTGGAGCTTATTTATTAGCCAATAGCGAAAACTATCATTTGTTGCTAGATTTTTCAGCTTTTTTAGGTTTTCCTTCAGCTTTAATTTCTTTCTTTCTTTCTTTCTTTCTTTCTTTCTTTCTTTCTTTCTTTCTTTCTTTCTTTCTTTCTTTCTTTCTTTCTTTCTTTTTAGTTTTGTTGTTTGTTAGGTTAAGGGGTTAGAGTTAAGGTTAGGATAGGGTTAGGAACTGGTTCCCTCATACTACTTACACATCCTACAACGCTGGACCTCTCAATTCATTTGGGGCAAACTCAAACCCTGTTTACCAAAAACCACCTTATATACCCCCCTGCATCCGAGGTGGTCTAAGCGTACCTAATTTTACAAAATACTACTATACCTCTCAAATAGCACAACTGCCCAAACACCACGCTACAAAGGAAACCCCACTGACTAGAGTCAGTCGACTGTGACCCACTCTCCTATGGCTAACACATACTCAACATCGATCAGTCACCAATCCTATCACCAAATATAGCCTTTCCATCTGGGATAGGCTTAAAACTCGCTTTGGTCTCCAATATCGCCACAATCCCCTCCTCTCTTTCCTCCACAACCCCTCATTTTACCCAGCTTGGTCCTCCCTAACCTGGTCAACGCTGGACTGATACGCGCTTACCACTTTTTCAAATCCACTACATTCACACCCTTCCCCACACTTTAGGAAACGCATAATCTTACAACCACAGAAACCTTTGGATACCTATAAATAAAACATTTCCTGACCCAAAATGTGCCCCCAGACTCGACGACCCCCGGCTTCAATATCTTTGAGCAAGCATGTAAATCTGACCGCCACAGACGTGCACTTATCTCCGACTTTTACGCCCAGCTACTCTCCCACACAACCTCTTCCCCCCCATCCTACACAAATAAATGGGAGACTGACCTTAAGCCCCAAGCAGACACACTAGATTGGGCTCAAATCTGACAGGCAACCAAATCGGCCACACTGAACATAGTGGCCCTCAATACCAACTATAAAGTACTCACCAGATGGTATCTGGTCCCTGCCAGGATATCTAAATTCCTCAATACCCCTCACATTGCTTTAGAGGCTGCAATGCCCCAGGCACGCCTGTACACATTTGGTGGGAATGCCCTGCAGCCCACTCCTTTTGGTGTTCAATATCCTCTCCATCATGTTCAACATTACATTACCACCTGACCCGACAGTAGTGCTCCTGAACAGCAAACCACAGGCTATAACACGCCGCCAATTCAAACTCATGCTCTTTGTTACCACTGCAGCAAAAACAAACCATAGCAAAAGCATGGAAATATGCTTCGATATGTACACTATCAGTCAAACAAAGAGTAATGCAAGCAATGATCCACGCTAAAACTGAAGCAGTCCTTCTCAATAAAGTATCCAAATTTGAATCACTTTGGAACCCATGGATCAAACATTGCCTACCTCCTGGCTTCAATTGCTCGCTACTGTTACTTTGAGGGTAAACAACACTCACCGTGCCATTACCCATATTACCCACCTGGCTTTTTAGACCAATGGCCCTCTCTGGAGACCCCCCCCCCCCCCTCCTCTCTAGCATCTCCTAATCCCCATACCTAACTCTTTCCTACCTCTTCCACCTGACGCACTTTTCGCTCCTCACCCTCATTATGACCAGTCAGGTCTCCTGAACTAATACATTTAGAAATACAGATGTCACCGACACTTTACTAAACAACCTTCCTACTATGGGGGCACCTGGGATAGTTAGGTTCACTGATCCTCCTCCCAGAAAACGCCAAGCCACATAGCCGGAACTTTGCCCTGGGAAAAGTGTGAATATTCCCTCTACCCCACAACAAACACTTATTTCATCACATTGACAACTTTGTCCCTTTCATACTGTTATTTTACTGATGAATTAAATTGTTTATTTTAAACTGTTTGCAACTTATGTTCTTCTAAGCTTGAGACACAACTCTTAGAACATGTATTGTAATTTTGTGCAGTTCTATAAGATAACACATGCTATATACTTTGCACTTGAGAAGTCTTGTTACCTGTGCTTATAACTATTGTTTTATTACAAAAGTTATTGGTATGAAACGTTTATTGTACTTTGAAATACTGTATTTGTCAGCGTATAACACGCACCTTAATTTTAAGAGGGAAGTTTCAGGAAAAAAACTCACATTTTCAATAAAGAATTTTGAAGCAAAATAAGGGCCGGTGCCCATCAATGCAGCCTCATCAGTGCCCATCTGCAGCCTCGCCATTCATTGCAGCATGATCAGTGCCCATCTGCAGCCTTGCCAATCATTGCAGTCTCATCAGTGCCCATCTGCAGCCTTGCCCATCATTGCAGCATGATCAGTGCCCATCTGCAGCCTTGTTATTGCCAAAATAAACAGAGCTGAATCTCCTGTGTAATCGGCTCAGTTCGCAGTCCAGCCCAGCCCAGTCCCCTTGGCCCGGCTCTTATGATGGACATAACACCGGTCCAATGGAGGGACGTCAATGCTAGGAGGCGGGACTGGCTGTGACTGTGAGCAGAGCCGAGAACACAGGAGATTCGGCTCTGTCTATTTCGGCGGCGCTCGTTCTCTCCTTCCCCCCCCCGCGGCAACCGTTGGGCGTATAACACGCACACACACGATTTTCCCCTGATTTTAAGGGGGGAAAGTGCGTGTTATATGCCGATAAATACGGTAACTAATAAATTACTTAAAAGATGATAGGGTTAGGATTAGGGGTTAGGGTTTGGGTTAGAGGTTAATATTTTATTTATTGTCTTCTTATTATTATTTATTATTTATTTTTATTTATTTTTTGTTAGAGTTAGGGTGTTAGTAATAAAATTACTACTAATGACAAATGAATAAATAGATGTAAAATAAATACACCAATAAATGAACATAAATAAGTAATAAATAAATACAATAAATGAACACTATGTAATAATAAATAAATAAATAATTAACCTCTAACCTTAACCCCTAACCCTTAAACCACTTCATTATTGGGCACTTTTACCCCCTTCCTGTCCAGGCCACTTTTCAGCTTTCAGTGCTGTCGCACTTTGAATGACAATTGCGCGGTCATGCAATGCTGTACCCGAACAAAATTTTTATCATTTTTTTGAGACAGATAGAGCTTTCTAGTTTTTTATTTTTTGCTAAACAAATAAAAAAAAACAACATTTTTTTAAAAGTTTGTGTTTCTGTTATAAAATGTTGTAAATAAGTAATTATTATTATTATTAATAATAATAATAATCATTTATTTTATTTATTTATGATGATTTTTAGTTATCTGTATATCTATTTGACATTTATTAATTCATATATTACTACTATTTTTTACAGGAACCTTTTTCTAAGTCGGAGCGATTAGCGACTTGCTCCGATTAGAACGGTTCCATTGTACAGAACGGGACACGACTTGTCAGGCGGCTAAGTCCCCTGACAAGTCGTCCCAGTGTGAACCGGCAGTAAGGTTTTAAAACCCCTTTAATTGAACAAGATGAAGTTAGAAGCTAATTGTCTGCCATGCACTGCTGCACCAGATTTTGCACTCTCCAGTTTTAGTAAATTAACCCCACAGTGTTGCAGTCTGATCACTGGAGGAGAGGGAACTGAGGAAATGCTTCCTCCTGCCTGCAGCAGACTGATAATATTATCTCATCCTAGGAAAAGTAATTTTACTAGAGCTCAAAGGTTACTTTAAATGAAAACAGGTAGAGCTTTTTCTAAAAAAAAAAAAAAAAAAAAAAAAAAAAAGATTAAGAAAAACTGTTACAAAGTTCCTGGATATTTTGTATTATCTTGATTGACTGCTGGTAACCATTGTATATAGCAAGCTGTCAATAAAGCAAAGCACAGCCAATAAAAATGCTCCATGTGTTATTTGCAATAACTGTATGGTAGGGATGTGTAAAATGCAGTAACGCACAGCAACCAAACATACTTCAGATAGATGCAGTCAGCTTAGTGAAAAGATAATATGTGATTATTGGGGTCTGTATGAGTGGCTGCACTTTGCTCATCATAGTGCAATAATATGTTGCTGGAAAAAAGTAATAAAACATAGGTGGGCCACAGGGGATGTGTCCTCTATAAGGTAGACATATGTGTTACAAAATTGTCCTTTCTGTATGTGTGTCATAGTGCATATGAAAGAAGAACTGGATCGGATCATGCCAAATAACGGCAGAGAATAAGGAACAGGAGAGGAGGGAATATGCTTCAGTGAGTGTAGTTGGTATGGTCAGGTGTCCTCAGTTTGCTGTCAAGTAATATATCATTTTTTCATCTCCTCTCTGAAAATGCCATCCATCCAGTTCAAGGCACTGGACGATAAAGAGATGCTCCACTCCTGATAAACTGAGTTGGAATAATAAACTCGGGTGAGATTAACAAACTCTCAGCAGAGGTGGTACTTGAAATACACAAGGAGAAATATCCAAACTTTTCCATTAAAAAACTTTTTTATTATCATAAAAACACAACTATCTGTAACCACCAGTCTCAGAAAATGTACCTGTCGTATAACACAATAAAGAGACCCTGTCACGTTGCCCATGCAAGTCAAAGTAACAATGTCTCTGCAGAGGGCTTTCTTCAAGACACATACTTAACTTACAAGTGTTACTTTGTAGCTCCTTGCTCCTCTGCAGCCAATGAGAATACTCAATACCTCCAGGTATGGAGGAACACGTGACTTGCTCCCCTACAGCAGCGCCTCGGTTTCACAAATAATCTTTAAGCCCAAGCACTATCACATGACCCAGGGTCGGTTACATCCCCGCTCCCCTGGGTTGCTGGTACAGCCAATTTCAGTACCAGCTGAAGAGGAGGAAGGACCTATGTGGGAATGCGGGTAGGGTGAGTATATGAAGGTTGGAGGATGTGCTTTGCACGGACAAGGTGACAGTGGGGTTTATTTATAAAAACTGGAGAGTGCACAATCTGGTGCATCTGTACATGGTAGCCAATCAACTGCTAGCTTCAGCTTGTTCAGTTAAAAGAAAACTTGAAGCTGATTGGTTTCTATGCAGAGCTGCATCAGATTTTGCACTCTTATGCCCCATACACACGATCGGACTTTCCGACAACAAAACCGTGGATTTTTGTTCAAAGGATGTTGGCTCCAACTTGTCTTGCATACACACAGTCACACAAATGTTGACCAACAATTACGAACGTAGTGACGTACAACATGTACGTGATATCTCCATTATGAACGCTAGTTTTACAAGACCGAGCACTTCTGGCTCGTACTTGATTCCGAGCATGCGTGGACTTTTGTCCGACGGACTTGTGTACACACGATCCGAAAGTCCGACAACAAACATTTGTTGGTGGAAAATTTGAGAACATGCTAGCCAACATTTGTTGGCTGAAAGTCCGACAACAAATGTTCTATGGAGCATACACACGGTCGGACTTTCCACCAACAAGCTCACATCCAACATTTGTTGTTGGAAAATCTGATCGTGTGTACGCGGCATTAGGATTAGTAAACCAACCCCACTGCACACCTGCCTGCACAATACAACAGTATTGTGCAGGCAGGTGTGCACTTATACATCATACTCCCACAAGTACACCTGAATGGTGATACCTTTTTGTGAGTTTCTACATCTTCCCAGATAGCAAGCATAACTTGCCACAAATTTGTGGCAGTGTTGAATTGTAAGTCGGTTAACTTGCTGCACATTTTCACTTGCAAGTTGTACACTTGCAGAGCACTTGAAGCACAAGTTCTAGTTGATACTTTTCCAATTTGTAGCACATTTGCATGGTAAGTCTCTAGGAAGAGCAAAGTTGCAGTGGTGAGTCTACAGCAAGAGCTTTGCAAGTCTACAGCATGAAAAATAAGCCACAGTGACCCCCTGTGGTGGGATGACTATTGCACAACATAACTGAACCAGAACTTGCAGCAGACTTGCAGAATGTTTGCAAAAAAAGTTGATCTGGAGTCATACAATGAGAACTTGCTGCAATTGTGTAACAAACTTGTGAAGCCTGGCAAGTCTAGCAATAGCTTAGGAAGTCATTTTCAAACTTGCAGCACAACTGTTTGCTATCTGGGTTGTGTCATGTGATTTGTTAAATAAGTACTGATAGTAGAATGTGCTTTTTGAGGCAGCATGTGGTCTGATTTTTTTCCTGACTTCCACAATCCTTCTAAAAATACATAGGCTGGATATTGTCTCCCATATAGACTTTGCTAACGTTTTAGGATATTGTGAAAACACACTTCATAGACCAGGCATGTACACACAGACATTAGCACGTGCACCATTGTTTCAGAGTAAGTGATCACCATAGAATGCCAGAATTGGCAACATCTTGACACCCACTATAAAAGCTCCTTTATTAACCCATGGTGTGTTTGGGCACAATAAATATTGAAAGTATTAGAAATGTTACTATTATGGGTATTGAAAAATTAGCAGTAGGGTTAGTATGTTGGTAAGGTTGAGACTGAATTGGCAAAGGTTTTGTTAGACTGAGTTATAGGTGTACTGAACAATTAATTGCTGCAAAAACATTACCGATGCTTCCACATTAAGGCCTCATGCACACAGCTGCTGTTAAACTTATGTTTTTTTGTGAGTGTGCGCCTTTTTTCTTTTCTGCCCTTGAACTCCCCTCTATGTTATCCTATGTGTCCATGCACATATGGACATTTTTAGTAGTTTAGACTGTAGAGGATATTTTCTGAACGCCTTAAAATGTCGTTCAGGAGAGGGAATTTTGACCACAAAAAAGGCTGAACACTGCTAACCGCACGTAAACACTGTTAAACGTGCTCAGCGCATTTAGCACTTCAGCGTTTATTTCAATGGCCACAATAAACCATAATTCTGGCCAATGAAATAAATAACCACCCAAACTCTAAAAACTGCCATACTTTGCTAAACTCTGCTTAACTTACCCAAACTGGTTTGAAATAATGCAGCTTAGGTGAGTCTATAATGCTGATTTTCTCCTGCCAGGATAAACAGCGTTTATAAGAAACCAGTGTGCATGAGGCCTAAATGAATAATGGCAATTTTTAAGAGCTGAAAAATAAAAATCAGTGTACCACCCATATGTATAGATATGGCATATACTACATATCACCAGCCATTCTAGCCACACACACTACTTAGTGAGCTATAGCTCTCATCAGATTATAATAGCAATGCATAAATATCCTTTGGCTCTTGTTCTCATCATGTAAATGCTCCCATTAATCTGTATTATATTGGTATTCAATTGTATAGCCATTGACATGTTCAGAGAAGTTATGAATAATTGAAAGTGCAGTTAATCAATTAACTTTTCTGTAGTGCTGTAAGTAATGACCTGACACCTGACCCCGAGCTGATGCCGGAGTAATTGAACAAGTTTGATCTATGCAAATACAGTAAATAGAAAATATAGGTGTAAACTATTGTAGACAATGATGTATTAGCAGACAACTTTCAATTCAAAGAGCATTTTTTTGGCAGAGGAAGTGTAGTATGATCTTGGTATATGTTACATGAGTATTGCTGTCTCTCATCTGTGAGTGTTTGCCTTAGAATATAGAGCATATATATTATAAAATAACTTTCAGTATTTGCTGTTCATAAATGTATACATTTATATAAGATAAGTTGAAGGGGAAGACTGGAAACCTTTGTCCTGGAGACAAACAAAACCAAGAAGCCCTGTCATAGGAGGGACTAGTGTTGGGCTTTAGGCCGAACAGGTGTTCGTCCAGAACCCAAGGCTATCACAGATTAAGAAAAAGGTAAATGAGTTAGGTCATTTTCATCTATAGTAACCAATTGCCAACACTGCACTTCCTGCCCTGTGTACTGTGGTCAGGTGGCTTAGAAGAGCCAATCATGTTTTTTTTGTTATGTGCCAGCCCCTCCCTTTAAAAGTCAGAAAACATCTATGTTTACATTGATTTAAACACACACTGCGTTGGCCAGTCCTGTAGCAGATTAGAGACTGTTTACAGGGAAAGTTAGGTGCTGCTTGTCATTGCTAAAAAATGTCTAGTTTAGTAAACGTGCTTGAATACTGTACATACAGAGTCAATATAATAACTTTGTAGCTTTATTTAGTCAAATAAATACAATCTGTTGTTGATTTTTTTATTGCTGGCTAGTTTCTGTCCTGTTCAAAAAGTAGCCTAGTGAAAGTGGTACTGTGCATGTAGTTACTACAACATTTTAGAGGCCTTTTTCAGCAAAATAAATCTAAAAGAAATACTAGCTCATATCTCTCCTGTTTAAATGGGACCTAGTAACAGTGAATAAATATTGTGCATATAGTCATTACAGTATTTTTAGAGCTTATTTAGGGAAATAAACACACTCTAAAGTTGATTTCTTGATTTCAAGCTGGCTAGTGTGGGTCCTGTTTAAATTGTAGCCTAGTGAAAGTGTTTAAATACTGAACACTACATTAGTCACTACATTATTCTGGCCAGCAAAAAAAAAAAAACACTCCAATGTTGATTTATTTTTATTTGTTTAATTAAAAGCTGGCTGGTATCTGTCTTTTTCAAAATGCTGACTAGCAAAGGGATAAAATAATCTGCATGATGTCAGCACATCTGGCTTTTTTTCTTTAAAATAAAACGCTGTGATTTTGATTTCTTTATTATAAACTATGGCCTACTAAAACACTTCACATACTGAAGTGTGTATAGACAATGTTTATGTGTTTTTTAGTGTAATGATGCCTTCTAATTCTGATTGCTAGATGTAACCCTGCCTAGTGATTCCCTCTTAAATTGTGGCCTACCAAAGCTGCTTACATAGTGTGAATCGAGTCTGCACAATATTTCTGTCTTTTTTTCTGTGAAATAGTGACATCAAAAATTATAAACTTGCATTAAATTTTAACTAAAACACCTAACACTCATTCCCCAAGCTATTAAAATGTAGCTTCTCAGTCCCAAATGATCCTGCTGAGGTGAAGGCCCTCTCTGATATGACACTTGCTGCAGGCTAGGCTAGTACCTGAAGTACATGTCGGGTCACTTCCAGCCAGTGCTTCAGCCTGAACATCCAATAGTTATTGAATATGATCTTTAAGACAGTGTGCACCTTTGGACACAGCTGATCACAGATCAAGGCAAAGAGCCAATCACTATGGTTTTTTACTACACAGCTGATCACAATCTAAACAGGATTTGCTGGTTATTGACAGTCCTCCCCTCACACTAACAGCAAATCCACACAGGGGATCATTAGTGTCATGATGATCAGTGCAGCCCCAACAGTGCCCACCAGTGCTGCTAATCTGTGCCCACCAGTGCTGCCAATCAGTGCCCACCAATGCTGCCAATAAGTGCCAATCAATGCCACCTATCAGTGATGCCTATCATTGTCAATCATTGCTGCCTATCAGTGATGCCTATCATTGCCACCTATCAGTGCCCATTAGTGCCGCCCATCAGTGCCGCATATCAGTGCAGCCTCATCAGTGCCTCCTCATCAGTGACCATCAGTGCTGCCTTAATCAGTGCCCATTAGTGCTGCTTATCAGTGCCCATCAATGCAGCATGTCATTGCAGCCTCATCGGCACACATCAGTGAAGGAGAAAAAATACTTATTTACAAAATTTTATAACAGAGACTTTTTTTTTCAAAATTTACGTATTTTTCATTTGTTTGGCAAAAAAAAACAAAAAACCCACTGGTGATTAAATAGCACCAAAAGAAAGCTCTATCTGTCTCAAAAAATGAGAAAAATTTAGTTTAGGTACAGTGTTGCAAGACCACGCAATTGTCATTCAAAGTGCAACAGTACTGAAAGCTGAGAATTGGCCTGGGCAGAATTGGGCAAAAGTGCCCAGTAGGCAAGTGATTAAACAACCCCCTGCATACAAAATAAAAGTTTTATGGAGGATTAGATACAAGTTCCACTGCTATTTGTAGGAATTACCATGCTGAATTTTCAGATGAATTATGAAGGCAGAGAAACCAAACTTGTATTTCTGAACAATTTCACTGACCTTGTAGGTCACCGATTGAGGAGTTGTAAGGAAGCATTATCATACGGACGGTCTACCTTATTAGTCTCTGTGTCTAAACAAATGAACATGCATTTGTTTTGTAAAAAATATGCTCACCTGCAGATTGTTATAAGATGAGCCTAGCAGGGGGCATCGGAATTTATTACATGTATTAATATGAAAGTCGTCCTTTTTGATGTACTGTATCGGGAGATGTATTCACGGTTTCCAAAGACAGGGTCTGATCCGACAACTTCCTGTGTTTCAAAGAGAACTACAGCGCTTGTTTTCTTTGAAACGTGTCAGAAGTGGGTGAATAACCCATTCAACACACCGTGCTGGATACATTTTAAATCAGTCTTTCCCAAATTTCAATCTTGTGGGTAAGAAACACGTTTTCTCCTCTGAATGTCAATGAGCGGGATAGGTGAGCATTTCATATTGGTAGCTGGAATGGAGCTGCTAATAGACTTTCCTGTGCCTGAGAAGCTTTTTGTTCTGTGGAAAGTAGAAATTGTGTTATCATATTCTTATTGCTAGGTATCCACTAAAAAACATAGTTTTGTATCACTTAAAAGGTCAGTCCTCTCAAAAGTGGTATTTCAGTTATAGGAGGACTTTCGTGGGCTAAGTAATCTTCTCATTTCTTATATCTCTTGGGAACCCAACGATAACATCCCACCATAATTCTTGGCTTTGTTCACATCCCCCTTGAAGGTTTGGGTGTTCCCATATATCTCAGAATGTTCTCACAGCTCCTGATGCATTCTCCTTAAAGAAATCATGCTATCAACTTAACACATTGCATAGAAAATATGTATTCACATGCAAAGTGCCTCTGAACATGTTAGAACATTTGACTGCTTAGAAGAGCCTCCTTCTTACTTGCATATCATAGCCCTCTCCTCCTCTGGGAGTGTCTAATTACTATCTGTGCTGACCCAGCTCCTCTGTCCCTCCCCTCATCTCCCTATATAATCTTTTCTCCAGCTGCTGGAGAAAGAAAGGGGAATTATACAGATTGCCACTTGAGTCTTCTCAGACAGCACCCAACAGAAGTCTCAGGGTTTTAGATTGTCCACACAAGGGATGATTTTACATTTTCATTTAATCTTAATCAAATCCAATAGTAGCTCAAATTGCTGAAAAAGTTAATAATGGTTCCAATAGAAAGGTGTCAGAACACACAGTGCACTGAAGTTTGTTACATATGGGGTAGGGCAGCTTCAGACCGGTCAGGGTACCCATACTGACCCATATCCACAGCCAAAAATGCCCACAATGGGCACATGAGCATCAGAACTGGACCGTGGAGCAATGGAAGAATCTGGCCTGGTCTGATAAATATAAGAATTGTTTGAGTAACACAACAAGGATTTGGAGGTGTAGACTTGGCCTCCAAATTCACTAGATCTCAATCCAATCGCGAATCTATGGGATGCGCTGGAAAAACAAGTCCGATCCATGGAGGCTCAACCTCAAAACTTAGAGGAATTAAAGGACCTGCCGGATTTTTGTCACAGCTGCGTCTTCATTGCTGGCCGATACATAGTAAATAAAGGGTGACAACTCCTGCAGTAGAAAAGCAATTTGTGCTGAAATCCTGGACAGAATCCTGAAAAGAACCCCAAACTGAATCCTGAACTGAATCCTGAACTGAGTCCTGAACTGAATACTGAACTGAACGCTGAACTGAATTCTGAACAGAATCCTGAACTGAATCCTGAACACAACTGAACACATGTGTGATTCAGAAAACGCACAGGACTCTTTTTAAATTTGCACTGTGGATGCACCGCATATATGTAAATTCCCCAAACCCACCTGTGTGCAACCCACCTGGGATAATATTTATGTTCCTCCCCAATCCAGCGACCCTTACAGTAGGTTACTTACCCTTAGGTACTTTTCATACTGCAGATGCACGCCATGGCTGCTATTAGGGTTGCACCGATACTGATACCAGTATCGGTATCTGTGGCAATACCGAGCATTTGCCTGAGTACTTGTACTCGTGCAAATGCTCTGATGCCTAATCCAATACCTGGGCAGCCTCAGAGATGATCGGTGCAGCAGTGGGGGGAGTTACAAGCACTGATCTCCCTGTGTGGCTTTCAATAAAGCAGCTGACAGCCGCTTCTCCTCCTCTCCCTCCCGTGGCTTTCAGCTGCTTTATTGAAAGCCACACAGGGAGATCAGTGCTTGTAACTCCCCCCACTGCCGCACCGATCACCCCCGACTGTCCCCTGTATCCTCCCCTGGCTCCCCGGGTCCTCTGTGTCCTCCTCCGGTCCCTGTCTGTGTCCTCCTCTGGTCCCCCTCTGTGCTCCCCGGGTCCTCCGTGTCCTCTTCTGGTCCCCTCCGTCCTAGATATGTCAGGATGGAGAGCGGAGGAAGGTGCTGGTAAATATGTCATATGTCTCCTTCCTTTTCTAAATGAGCAGAGTCAGTGATCACTGACTATGTCCATTCATAACTGAGCATCGTAAATTGTGTTTACAATGCTTCAGTATATGAATGAACAGGAGCCTTTGTCTCCTCTCCATTCATCTTCAGTGCAGCTGAGGCTGCAGAGAAAGGAACTAGGGAATCTATGTCCTTAGTCCCTTTCCCTGTCTCAAAGGGGAGATGTCAGGGGTCTGTTTAGACCCCTTATATCTCACCAAAGCCCCCCCCCCCAGCAGGGCTGATAAGAAAAAAAAAGCATTGTAATAAATATTTAAAAGTTAAATTGTAAAACAAATTAAAAATAAAATAAACACTGACACCATCCCCCCCAAAAAAGAAAGCATTGTAAAAGACCTCTACATGGAGCAACCACCAGGGTTTGAGTAAGGAGACAACCTTGTGTGTAAACTTCAGAAGAGCATCCACGGTCTTAAGCAATCTGCAAGGATGTGGAATGAGAAAGTGAGCGAAGTACTTACCAGAGAGGGATTCTCAAGAAGTAAGAGCCCTCGGGGTGGGCGACGGCGGGCGTCGGTAAAGCACCGCTATTGTAAGCGGCGCTTTACCGTCGGTATGCAGCCGCTAGCGGGGCGGTTTTACACCCTGCTAGCGGCCGAGAAATGGTTAAAAACCACCGCAAAGCGCCTCTGCAGAGGCGCTTTGCCGGTGGTATAGTCGCGTTGTCCCATTGATTTCAATGGGCAGGAGCGATGAAGGAGCGGTATACACTCCGCTCCTTCACCGCTCCGAAGATGCTGCTAGCAGGACTTTTTTTTAGCGTCCTGCCAGCGCATCGCTCCAGTGTGAAAGTCCTCGGGGCTTTCACACTGGAATGAAAGCAGGGGCACTTTCGGGTCAGTTTGCAGGCGCTATTATTAGCGCAATAGCGCCTGCAAACCGCCCCAGTGTGAAAGGACCCTTAAGCAGACCCCTGTCTCTACTCCAGGAAAGAAGGAGACAGATGGGTATAAGTCCTTATCTATGTTGATGACATTATAACTTGTTTTGAACAAGGGATTATAATCAGATAGTTCACAAGCTGAAAGAAATTTTTGAAATCAAAGAGCTAGAGAACATTAGCTACTATCTTGGAATCCAAATAGAGAGAAGAAGATGGAAGTTATCTTCTCAAACAATCTCAGAAAATCTCCAAAATCTTGGCACAATTCCATATGCAAGATGCAAAGGAAGTGAAAACTCCTATGGAACCAGGCTATCTAAAGCAATGAAGCAGAAAACTTGCTACCCAACAATGACAGGTATCACAGAGCAATCGGTAAGCTGCTACAGTATCTCACAAAGTGAGTACACCCCTCACATTTTTGTAAATATTTTATTATATCTTTTCATGTGACAACACTGAAGAAATGACACTTTGCTACAATGTAAAGTAGTGAGTGTACAGCTTGTATAACAGTGTAAATTTGCTGTCCCCTCAAAATAACTCAACACACAGCCATTAATTGCACTATTGTGGAGGCATCATGGACTCTCGTGGTACTATATGAACTTACAAAAGTCAGTTTACAAAAAATATAAATGTATTGTACAAAAATGCACATAATACAAAATGCCTTGAATAAGTAGATACTAGACATTGGATGCTGCTAATAGTGGAGCGTCCACTTGTCTGACACAAATTGGAAGAAATTAGATGTATATAATGATTCCGCACTATTATACACGGTAAAAGTTCTTCCAGTTGCACACTCTACATGTTTCGGGGTTGCCCCCTTCTTCAGGAGTATATTAGGTCAGAGAATGATCTAATATTAACATCAGACAACATACATAACTGATAACCAACCTTCATGGTATACTGTCATGTATCTATATAAATGAAGGTTAAATCTAATAAAATCCCTTGGTACATCCCTCAACATTTAAGGATTAAACCCAAGATAGAATGATTAAGAACAAGAAAAAACTCATCCAAGGCATTTTATATTATGTGCATTTTTGTATAATACATTTATTTTTTTTGTAAACTGAGTTTTGTAAGTTCAAATTGTACCACGAGAGTCCATGCTGCCTCCACAATAGTGCAATTTCTTATCTAGTAATAGGATGAAGGTACATTAACTTTTTCATAACAAGTAGTTTTTTCATATAACACAGCCATTAATGTCTAAACCGCTTGCAACAAAAGTGAGTACACCCCTAAGTGAAAATGTCCGAATTGGGCCCAATTAGCCATTTTTCCTCCCCGGTGTCGTGTGGCTCGTTAGTGTTGCAAGGTCTCAGGTGTGAATGTGGAGCAGGTGTGTTAAATTTGGTGTTAACACTCTCACTCTCTCATACTGGTCACTGGAAGTTCAACATTGCACCTCATGGCAAAGAACTCTCTGAGGATCTGAAAAAAAAAATTGTTGCTCTACATAAAGATGGACTAGGCTATAAGAAGATTGCCAAGACCCCGAAACTGAGTTGCAGCACAGTGGCCAAGACCACACAGCGGTTTAACAGAACAGGTTCCACTCAGAACAGGTCTCGCCATGGTCGACCAAAGATGTTGAGTACACGTGCTCAGCATCATATCCAGAGGTTGTCTTTGAGAAATAGACGCATGAGTGCTGCCAGCTTTGCTGCAAAGATTGAAGGGGGAGGTCAGCCTGTCAGTGCTCAGACCATACACAACACAGTGAATCAAATTGGTCTGCATGGCTGTCATAACTGAAGGAAGCCTCTTCTAAAGATGATGCACAAGAAAGCCCGAAAACAGTTTGCTGAAGACAAGCAGACTAAGGACGTGGATTACTGGAAACATGTCCTGTGGTCTGATGAGACCAAGATAAACTTATTTGGTTCAGATGGTGTCAAGCGTGTGTGGCGGCAACCAGGTGAGGAGTACAAAGACAAGTGTGTCTTGCCTACAGTCAAGCATGGTGGTGGGAGTGTCATGGTCTGGGGCTGCATGAGTGCTGCCAGAACTGGGGAGCTACAGTTCATTGAGGGAACCATGAATGCCAACATGTACTGTGACATACTGAAGCAGAGCATGATCCCCTCCTTGCAGAGATTGGGCCGCAGGGCAGTATTCCAACATGATAACGACCCCAAACACATCTCCAAGGCGAACACTGCCTTGCTAAAGAAGTTGAGGTAAAGGTGATGGACTGGCCAAGCATGTCTCCAGACCTAAACCCTATTCAGCATCTGTGGGGCATCCTCAAACAGAAGGTGGAGGAGCGCAAGGTCCTGGAAAATAAAAGGAGGGCAGTGCTGGAAAATAATGGTGGCCACACAAAATATTGACGCTTTGGGCCTGATTTGGACGTTTTCACTTAGGGGTGTACTCACTTTTGTTGCCAGCAGTTTAGACATTAATGGCTGTGTGTTGTGTTATTTTGAGGGGACAGCAAATTTACACTGTTATACAAGCTGTACACTCACTGCTTTACATCGTAGCAAAGTGTCATTCTTTTGTGAGATACTGTATATGTTGCCACTGTGACAAGACCAGACATCGTCACAGCAGTGGGCATACTTTGCAGGAAAGTCTCAGCTCCCTGTCAGTGTGACTGAAATGCAGTAAAAAAAGTGATGCAAAAAAGTTATGGTTACCAGCAACATCAAATCCAACACTGGTCGGATATGTGGATGCTGATTGGGTTGGGGACTGCACAGACCGCAAATCCACAAGTGGATTCATCTTCCAGTATAGGGAAAGAGCCATACGTTAGTCTAGTAAAAAGCAAGTAACCGTTGATCTTCAACTGAAGTAGAGTACATTGCAGCAGCACACGCATGTCAAGAAGCAATATGGATTTGTCAACTTTTTGTGGACATTGGGATAGACATGTCAAAATCAATTCCCATTTTTGAAGACAACCAGGGTTGTCTAAAGCTTACACAATCAGAAAGGATGAATTCTAGGACCAAACACATCAACGTCAAGTATCACCTACTGAGGGACAATCAAGAACAAGGTGTTATTAACATTCAATACTTGACAAAGTTGAAGCTGTTGAGAAGGGGTGTTGGAAAAAACAACAGCATGTAATGTAAAGTTGTTAGAAAACTGACAATACTGTATAATACTGTATGCATTATACATATCTATGCTGCAGGGGGTGCTGTAGTATTATAGTGTATAGTTCATGTTTTCTATGATATAAAAGGATGTATTGTCTATCTCGGTGCATGTACTTGTATATTCCTGCTTCCTGTTCATGTGTCTCCATGCTGTAAGACATGTAATATATTACTCCATGAAAGTAAAGCCGTATTACTGCATCATAGAAGCTTCCGGCGCTTATTGCAATACTCTGCACAATAGGCACAAAGTTCTGAAGTTCCGGCAAGGTATTCCGGATCTCCAGTGACGTCACCAGCTGCATGCGGGGTGAATATCTCCTAAACGGTGCATGTTTAGGAGATATTCATTTTACCTACAGGTAAGCCTTATTTTAGGCTTACCTGTAAGTAAAATGACCAAGCGGTTTTACTACTGCTTTAAGTAACTCTTCCTGGTATTGTCCCTCCCCCAGCCTGTGACTTGACAGTGAAAGGCGAAGCAGCAGACTGATGAACTCATCTCTCTGTTACTCTACTCTGTCCACTTATCAGCAAGCTCCATGTTAGCGCATGACCACTGCAGCATAATTTTTCTGGCTCCCCTGTTATGCTTCCGGTCTGAGCCCTGCTGTACAGGAGCTTAAAGGAGGCTGATATCAGGTTACACTATCAGGTTACACTATTTGCTTTTGAGATGCATATAATGCTATATTAACCCCATATCGCTGACCGTACGCACATATGCGGCCTCGGCTTTAAGGGGTAATACCAGGATGATGCATGCAGCTGTATGCATCATCCTGGTACTGTTTTTTTATAGCTGGAGGTCGGCTCTTCAGGGATAACAATCGATGCAGCTAAAAGCCGCTCGGCTGTTATCCCGGAAGAACTGGAGGGGATGTCCCCCCTCCCGCCGCCTTCCGCCTCTCTTCCCGGGCCTCCCGTCCCACCGGGAGACCCAAGACACGATCCAGCACTTCCGCAGACTAGAGTAAGACTGCAAGGAACCCAACAACGCCACTTCCGGTTTACTCGGCTGCCAACGGTGCCGTTTTTGAAAAAAATTGCAGTATTCAGAATCGCCGTTTTTGGCATTCCACGAGTTTGTCGCCATTCCATGAGCGTGCACAATTTCACAGCATGACATGTTGGGTATCTATTTACTCGGTGTAAAATCATCTTTCACATTATACAAAAAAATTGGGCAAACTTTACTGCTTATTTTTTTTTAATTCATGAAAGTGTCTTTTTTCCTAAAAAAAATTGCATTTGAAAGACTGCTGCGCAAATACAGTGTGATATAAAATATTGCAACGATCGCCATTTTATTCTGTAGATTCTCTTCTAAAAAATGTATATAATGTTTGGGGGTTCTAAATACCCACATATGTAAATTGCAACTGACGCTAGGGTAACTGCGGTTTTCTCATTGATAGCGCACGCCCAATACAATTGGTTAATTATATCTCATTGGATGTGTCTTGTTAGTAGATGTACTCAGTTAATTAACTCTTTTGATGCTAATCTCTTTCCTATTACTTCTAATATATCTTTGAAATGTGTTTTTTTATTTTTTTACCCAAATCTTTCAATACATTACAGAACAGAGAAGTGTTTCTAAACCCAATAAATTAATATTTTCAGATCTTGATCTTTAAAGGTGACCATACACTGCGATCAGTTAGATCTTAAGTAAATTAGATTTAGTGCAAGAGCCTGTTTGATTTCCTATATTTTGAATTAATTGTTCAAGTGCCTATTACCTATTTTGCCTAAATATCGAGTTGTACAGAGATTGGCCAATCAGATTGCATAATGCATGACCATCTTAAGTGCCAAATTTGGAATGTAGATGTGCCATGACCACTTGTATTTTCCTAACGATATCTCTTGGGCATTATACAAGGCACATGAAAAAACACCTTTTTTCAAGACATGCTAGAGGGATCAGGAATCTTCAAACTACGGCTCTCCAGCTGTTGCGGAACTACACATCCCATGAGGCATTGTAAAACTCTGACATTCACAGACATAACTAGGCATGATGGGAATTGTAGTTCCTGAACAACTGGAGGGCCATAGTTTGAAGACCCCTGTGCTAGACCATTATTATGCCTTAAGAATTGGGAGTGTGGCACCTATCCAATTTCTCTCTGCTGGTGGACACAAGAACCTACATCTATAGATATATATGTATAGATATATCTATATATACACACACACTGAAGCAGGAAGCAATATACATTGGCCCGGAAGTGAATCTGTACACAGGAAGTAGGTGTGTGTTTTGAGGCCAAATCATTTAGACATACACACATGACCCACACAAACACCACCCAATGTAAAAATAAATAAAAATGATCTTAATTTGCAAATAAGGATCATCTCTTCCAGTGAGCGGGGCATGGTGGTGGGAAGAAATTATCAGCAGTACAAGCAACTTCCTGGAGGGGCGTGATGTCATTCCTGTCTGCTGGCCACCGCTTCTGGGAACCAGATATGTGCCACGGGTACATACCTTCTCGCACACAGCAGTTGGGCATTTCACATACACAGCGGTCGCACATCTAGATGCACTTGGCACATCTAGCTGCAGGAACCCAATTTTTATGGAAATGAATAGTAAAGCAGATGCAGATTTCCAGGACTGGACTAACAAATGTTTATAGTGAAAGGCAACTGGTGTTTTCTATTAAACAAGGTCTAAATGGGCCATTGACATGCATCACAGTTGAACTTAGGAATGTGTCTTTGCAAAGTTAAACTAAATGAAATCCTTTCTTATTTTTGCTTGGGGATAGAGTTGCAGAGGGATTAGACGTCTTGTCAGTTTTTGGGGATGTCTGCACCCCTGATAGGGTGAAGACACCTCCCAAATTTTGCTAGTTTCTACTTCAAATTTATTCACTTCCTATCAAATAGCCAAACAGGAAGTGAGGGTAAAACCCTTATGCCCCGTACACACGATCGGACATTGATCGGACATTCCGACTACAAAATCCATGGATTTTTTCCGAAGGATGTTGGCTCAAACTTGTTTTACGTACACACGGTCGCACAAAGTTGTCGGAATTTCCGATCGCCAAGAACGTGGTGACGTACACCACGTACGACGAGACTAGAAAAGGCCAGTTCAGAACCAAGCGAGGCACCCCTTGGGCTCCTTTTGCTAATCTCGTGTTAGTAAAAGTTTGGTGAGAGACGATTCGTGCTTTTTCAGACTCGTGGTTTTCAGATCGTTTTCTGCTGTTCAGTTTGTGCTTGTGGGTTTGTATCTGCTCTTCAGTGCGTGCAGCAAGCTACGCGTGACATTGTCATTGTGTTCTTGTTCGTTCGTTACTGTTTTTCAGGTCGCTTTTCACAGGCCTTGCTGTACTTCAGTGCGTTCTGTTACTTCGCTCTGAGCAGCCGACCGTTTTCTAGCCATGTTGCGTATACGCACTCCTCGTAGAGTTCGTGCTGTGCGGGGGCTTGGTGTTGGGGTCCTGACCTTGACACAAGTCCAGTCCATGAAGAGGGTGGGGAGGAGTTCATGGACCAAGAATTGGTTGCTTCAGCGTGACCAGTTCTGTCATATGCCTTTGCTCCGTGAGATCCGTGAGAATAATCCTGATGATTTCAGGAACTTTCTCCGGATGACAGACCCCGTATTTCACCGTTTGTTGGCTTTGCTGACCCCTTATATTAGCAGGCAGGATACCTGCATGAGGCAAGCCATCACTCCGGAGCAGAGGCTAGTCGCCACCCTGCGGTACTTGGCGATGGGGAGAAGCCTGCGGGACTTGAAGTTCTCGACAGGCATCTCCCCCCAGGCTCTGGGGATCATTATTCCAGAGACCTGTTCTGCCATCATTCAGGTCCTGCAGAAGGAGTATATTAAGGTAAGATTTTTATCCTTTAACATCACATTTTATTGTATATAATGTTTGCTAATATATTGTATTTCTTTCCTCATTCCCTAATTACCATGATTGTAATATGCTGTGAATGTCCCCTTTGTCCTCATTCATGCTGGATTTTTATGTGATTATTTTTTTGTCCTTCATACTTATTTGCCTTCACTTACCTCCCCAGCATGGTCTCCTGGCCCGACATTCACCTCATGTAGTCACTTAACAATGTATTTTGTCAGCTCCATAGTAGTGCTTTACCCCAAACACCCCCTAAAATGTTTTTAAATGTGATTTGTGCTTTAAATTCAGGCAGAGTGCCAGAGGCTTTTTTTTGGGGTTCCCCAAATCATTTGGAACCCTCCCTCCGCCCAACTGCTAAGTCAGCTGATAACAATTCTCTATCTATCCTCAATCATCTATCTGCTGACTTTGCCAAACCCATACACACTATACCCATCTCTTTAGTGGGCAGATGTATGGATGAATTCCCCAAAGCATGTAGTGCAAGGGCCTGCCTGTATACTTTCAACTGGTACTGTTTAAAGTTTTTGTTTACTATTATTATCTTGCTAGGTAATAGCAGAATTTCCAAATGTGCTCAAATGTGTACAATGTGTATTTATATCTTTGTATTATGACACTTCTTACCTGTCCAGTGGGCTGTCAATAGTGTAACTAAGGAGGGGCTGGCCAAAGTAATACCCATTATTTAGCCATTCATCTCTCAATAAAGTGGAGAGGGTTACCTGTCCAAGAGCTCCCCCCCCCTATAATGTTAGAAATGGCCCATGAGAGGGTGGGGTGGGGGGGGGATATGATAGGTGTACCTTATACTTTAGTCTTTAAAAACTCCCTCCAAAAAATGTTATCTTGATGTTGGCCAAGAATGTTTGTGTGTAATCTGCATACCCTGTTTATGTGCAAAATGACTATTTTTTTTTTGTTTTGACTCCACAGTTTCCTATCACGCCACAGGAATGGCAGACTGTGGCCTCCCACTTTGCCCAGCGGTGGGACTTTCCTAACTGCGGAGGGGCAATTGATGGGAAACGCATCCACATCGTCCCACCACCCAACTCGGGGTCGTACTATTACAGCTACAAGGGGTTCAATAGTATTGTTATGTTGGCGGTGGTGTCGGCTACTTATGAGTTCCTGTATGTGGACGTGGGGAAGAATGGCCAGATGTCCGATGGTGGAGTCATCACCCAGACCGAGTTCTACAGGCGTCTCCAGAATGGCAGCTTGGACTTGCCACCTCCAGAAGACAATGTGGAAGGACTCCCATTCGTCTTCGTTGCGGATGAAGCATTTGCGCTGGGGGACCATCTTATGCGGCCATTCCCAATGAGGACCCTCACCCCGGACCAGAGGGTTTTTAATTACCGGCTGGCCAGAGCCAGAAGAGTGATGGAGAACACGTTTGAAATCATGGCCAGCCGGTTCCGCCTATTTCTTACACCCATACATATGGCAGAGTACAAACTGAATCACATTATCCTAGCGTGCTGTGTTCTACACAACTTTTTACGGCAACATTCTGCCAACTATGCTGGCTCAGTTGGGCCTGAGGCCGGAATTCAAAATGAACCAACCCTGACGGCGCTTGAAAGTGGCCGTCCTGGCTTGCCCCCCCTGAGTGCCCGTGTCCGGCTAAGATACCTTGAATTCTTTGCGGGTAGGGGGGCTATCAATATGTCAGACAGTGTCTAAAACCTTTTTCAAATTAAAAAAAAAATCTAATCTTTGGTGACATTTCCTGCTTGTGTTTGTTTTAGCTGACCCTGAGAGAAATGTGGTGAGTCCTGAAAATGGCGTGATTGTGTAACATTACAAAGCACTGTTGGGTGTTAGTTACTAAAGGCAAAGACACTTTGCACTACAAGTGCACTTGAAACTGCACTGAAACTGCACTTGTAGTGCAAAGTGGATTTGCCCTTAGGAAATAACACCCATTGTCACAGAAAACAGCAATTAGAGCACCACAAAAGTGTTGTAGCGTTGAGACAATAATCCACACATTCTTGATTAACAATCTTTTTAATACCAGCACAATCACATGTGCATTTAGAAAAGGTTTTTAAAACAAACCAACATGTTTGTTGTATAACAATTTTTGGGGTCACATTAGAAAAAGTAGAAATGTCCATTTAAGGTAAATCAGGCATGTTTAAAACCAACAAGAAAGACACAAATCTTGAACTTACAAAGTTCACATTTGGTAGAACTTGAAGGCAATATTAGACATGAGTATTTACAAACTGTGTTTGATATTGCGTTCAGATGGGGTGCATCTCAAAATTTGGCTTTTCTCCAATTTGTCAAAAAATGTAAAAAAAAATGTAGCACACCAAAAAATAAAGGGATTTGGAGGGGTTTTAAACTCTCCCATCTCTTCTTGATGTTTTCCAAGTCCCTATTACACCCCATGATCTCCCCGATCAGGATCTGTGCACTTTCCAAGGTGAAAGGATCAGGGTCCACAACATCACGATCACCTAAAAAGATAGAAACCAAAAAAACCCCATATATTATAAATATGCCGGCATCCATCTCTTACCTGAGCCTGTGGTCGCAGACACTCACCTGTTGTGTGCCAATTTCCACCACGTCTTCCTCCTCCTGCTCTGTTTGTCTTGGGTGGATTTCCCCTTCTGCCAGAGGTGGGGGGTCTCTGGTCTCCTCGGATGAGGGGTGTCCTCCGAGTCTATGTAAAAAAAAAATTGTATACTTAGCACACAGATATTTGATGGTAGAACTATAAATATGAAACATTGTTTGAATATGGGGTACAATTTTGCAGAGTTCCAAGATGTAGCATTTTTCTTGTCCTTTGTCAAGCTTGAATACTTTACCTGTCTTGTACAAGCTTCGCAGATGGAGACACCCCTATAGTATACACTGGAGCACCTGTGTGGGCCCCCTAATAAAAAGGGTGTTCTTGTGTCCCACACTAGTGCTCCAGCGTCCAGATGTGAAAACTGCTGCTGAGTGTCCTCTCCTTACACAGAATCTAGTTTGCATTTCATTCTAGTTACAAACCCATCTACCCAACCAAATTAGTTTCAGACAAGTAGGCCCTAAAAAATGTGGCCAAATGCATATGGCCAAAACCATGGTGTTTTCTAGGCCGAACGAACAATGTTTGATACGAACGAATAATGTGCCCATGAACATGAAAATTGCCATTTTAAACTGGACAACAGTTAAGAAAAGCGCATGGAGCAGCACAAATGTAATAAAAATAAAGAATAGGAACACAGCACAACTAATTACTTTTTTGCAGCACTCTCCGGATCTTTCTGTACTGCTCGTGCTCTCTTAATTTGAGGTCCGACCACCGCTTCCTGAGCTAATCTTTCGATCGTCGTACCCCGAAATTCCGGTGCAAACTCTTGACCACTTTCGCCATGATCTTGGCCTTTCTGACATTGGGGTTGGGGTAAGGTCCATACTTTCCGTCATAGTCGGCCCTCTTCAGGATGTCGACCATCTCCAACATCTCCCCAAAGGACATATTTGAGGCCTTAAATCTTCTCCTTCTGGATCCAGACGTTTCAGGCTCCGGGCTTTCCTCCCCCTCCTCCTCGTTGCTGTAATTAGCACGCACCTGCTGTGTCTCCGCCATGTGCTCTTCCCCCACTGCGCTGAACGAAAAGGGGCGGGGAATAGACTAGAAAGAACGTCAGGGGCGGGCGGAGTTACACGCATGCGCAGTGTGTATAAAGCGTAACACACGTGCGTAGTACGTACGATCTGTGAGCGGAGGAAGGAGTATCGGAGGCGCCGAACGTGATAACTAAAGTAAGATCTAAACTTGGGCCTATAATGCTTCTACATTAAGGCCTATATTGTAACAAGATTAGGAGAGTTTTGCCTGACATTAGGGTTTGTCTCGTGTTGTGTCTTGCAGATAAAATGGATGGCTTCAATGACCACAACTTCCTCCCCCTGTTCATAGACAAATACAGGGAGCAGCCCTGTCTGTGGCAGGTGAAACACCCACATTATAATCATAAACAAAAGAGGCAGACAGCGCTGGAGAAACTGCTGGAGGTGGTGAAGCTGGTGGTCCCCACAGCAACCATCCCCTATTTAAAAGCCAAAATTGGTGGCCTGAGGAGCACTTATCTTAGGGAGCGCAAGAAGGTCACGGATTCCCAGAGATCAGGAGCTGGAGCAGATGACATTTATGTCCCCAGGCTGTGGTACTATGAGAGACTGCGATTTCTGTCAGACCAGACTGGAGTCAGGGAATCTCTCTCAACCCTTCCTTCCACTCTTCCTTCCACCCCAGCTGAGGCTTCTGATGTCCAACCTGGGACTTCCAGCCAGGAAGAAGTGGAGGAGCCCAGATGGAGTCAGGTATAGCATTGTTCTACAGATTTCTGGTCAATAAAGAAATGATGTTTACTAGATGTTATTATTGATCACTAATTGCTGATTTAAGAAAGTGTTTTACATATCAATAGACAGTAGTTTTGAAAAATAATTGCGACAAGACTGAAAAATGCTGGACTCAGAAGGATAGTCTTTTATATTTGTTAACATTCAATTTGCAACAGTCATGAGGTGAAAATTGTGTGTGATTGATGAATAAAAAACTAAAACGATGTCCCTTTTTCATACACAGGAAGACCTCAGCCAGGAGGAGGCTGTGGAATGTGGCAGCCAGGAGGAGGCTGTGGAATGTGGCAGCCAGGAAGAGGTGGGGCTAAGTGGCAGCCAGGAGAAGCCTGGGCCCAGTCGGAGCCTGACCGAATTGCAGGTTCCTCCCCTCCGCCTTCCATACAAAAGACCCAGGAAGGGGAGTCACATTCAGGATTCAGCTCTCAGGCTCATTCAGGAGGCTTCTGCATCCCTCAGATCCACCCCCACTCCGGAAGAGGCCTTTGCCTGCATGGCTGCCACCAAACTGCAGGCCATGCAGGAGGGTCAACGCAAGCTGTGTGAGGATCTTCTGTATAAAGTCCTAAGTAAGGGGGTGAGTGGCAAAATCACACCCAATACCCACCTGAGTGAGTTGGCCCATCCTCCTCCTCCTCCTCCTGCTGCCACATCTCCAGCACCAGAGCCACAGCGTGGAAGGAAGCGTGGAGGGAAGACCAGAGAGTACATTTCGAATATACAATGTGAAATTAACAAGAGACAACAACACCAAGCAACCTCCTTGAGATTAAATAATACAAGATAATAATGGTGTTGTGGTAACTTGACACACAAAACACACACAAAAATATTCTGGAGTAAAACACAAAAAAACATAAAAAAACATAAAACATAAAAAAAAATTCAAACCCAAAAAAACCCCAAAAAAACAGCCTTTAAAAAAATACAAAACAAAAATAAAACAACAAAATAGAAAATTGGTCAGATGTGACAAATCAAAATATATTGAGGGAATCCCGATAAATAATAAAGAAAGAAGTTTGTGAGAAGTCTGTGTGAATATGAGCAGCAAAACTACTTTATTCTTCTCACATTATAAAGAAGAAGAGAGTGTGCTGTATTAAACAATTTAAAACATTGCAACGTGCTGCAAAATGCTGTATCCATTCCGAACACTAATTTTATCAGACCGAGCTCTTCCGTCTCGGAATTTCTTCTGAGCATGCGTGGCACTTTGTGCGTCGGAACTGGCCACACACGGTCGGAATTGACGCAATCGGATTTTGTTGTCGGAAAATTTTATAGCCTGCTCTCAAACTTTGTGTATCGGAAAATCCGATGGAAAAAGTCAGATGGAGCCCACACACGGTCGGAATGTACGGGGCATAACAATGTCTTTCCTTGGGGACACACAGGTCAATCTAAATAGTTAATTGCATTCTAGCATTTTGCTGTGTACACCCCAAATTATTAAGTATCTTGGACTTTGGGGTTTATTTACTAAAGGCAAATCCACTTTGCACTACAAGTGCACTTGGAAGTGCAGTTGCTGGAAATCCGAGGGGGACACGCAAGGAAAATAAAAAAAACAACATCTTTGCTTCCACATGATTGGATGATAAAATCACCAGTGCTTCCCCTCAGATTTACAGCAAGTACACTTGTTTGGCAGAGTGGATTTGCCTTTAATAAACCCCAAAATACCTAATAATTTGGGGTGTACACAACAAAGTGCTAGAGTGCAATTTGCCTAAAGGGGACACTAGTTATAATTGACCTGTGTGTCCCCAAGGAAAGACAGTGGTAGGATTTTACCCTCACTTCCTGTTTGGCTATGTGACAGGAAGTGAAGCCAATTTTCAGAAAAGGGACACAAAGCCCAACCTAAAAAAGACAAGCAGGGGTTCTAACACTCGGTTTCCTTCAAATTCCTACAATTAGAATAGGATTGTCTTGAGCTCGATTTTAGCTCAGTGCTTTAAATCACTGGTTCTCAACCCTATCCCCAAGTACCCCCAACGGGCCATGTTTGCGGGTTTTCCTCATCTTGCACAGGTGCTTTAAATCAGAGTCAATAGCTTGGTATTTTGGACAGCTATTTTAGCTAAGATAAATTCCCAAAACATGTCCTGTTGGGGACAAAACATGTCCTGTCAGGAGGCTGAGAACCACTGCACTAAAATGGAAAATTGAATACTTACCGCTCTGTAATTTTCCTTTCCTGGTGCCTATACATGGCAGCATACGCACAATCCATGCATATGCTACCATGAAGGCACCAGAAAAGTAGCTTTTAGACAAATTGCACCTTTTTTTTTGTTTTGCCATGCCAATCAGCCTAGTTAAGGTGCAGCTGGGAAATTGGGAAATCTGTTGCATGAAAATTGTTTAGGAGTGGAGGGGGGGGGTGTAAAATGCATTACTTGAATTGAGCATGCATCTGCAAATCAAATTATTAACACAACACATAAAACATAAAAATTTGCTACAAATTTTATTGGTCAACAAAACAGGACTTGGAGGAGAGCAAGGAAAGCAAAAAAACACATGTATGTTAATTTGAGACACTAACAGGATATGGTTTTGAGGTCTGACCATTTTGCAGAGGAAATTAATAGGAGTTAAAGGGACTGTGCCCACAAACGGACAGTCTCTTAAGGATTTAAAATGTATTAGTTGCAACACCTTGAGAAAGATTTTGCTAAATAATGCAGCAGAGACAATAAAATCAAAGTGAAACTAACAACCTACAAACAACACAGATTGACAACATCAAAAATATTTCAGTGAAAAATACCCCACCCCCCAAAAGAAAAAAAAAGAAACAAAAGTAAAAAATACTTGCTCTAAAACACATCTGTTTTCCAAAGACATAACAAACAAAATAGAAAAGAGAAAATACATGTGTTTCAAGCTCTATAAGGACACCCAAATGTACTCTCTTGCCACACACACACACACACCTCAAGCAATCTTGCCTCTTTTCAGGGCAAGGTAAAGAATGCTATCTGCAAGCTTTTATATAGCATAGGTCTGTGTGCTAATGAGGGAATTGAAAACACATGCACAGTCCATGAAACACACAAAACACAAGTTCACCCAGTGTAGAGACAGAACTTCAAAATGGGTACACCTGTTAAGGATGTCCTTAAACTACTAACCCAAAAAACACACTCCCTGAGCGTGCCCAGAACAACCCAAATGTATTTCACACACCAAAAGCCACAGCAAAAAAACAAAGTCCCTGAGCATGCCCAGAACAACCCAAATGCAGTTAGCACAAAATAAGCCACCCCCCATGTCCAAAATTAAGCACATCATCCAGCATGCTACAAAATTACAGATGGGACAAACTCCCCCCAGTCCAGGGGGGCAAACAAAGAGCCTAACATGGGCAAAAGTTATACAACAAATACCATTGCAGTCTATGGAAACTGACTTGTTAATTTTGCGAGTCCCCACTTGGCTGGCTTACATTCTAGTTATTGGCCTTAAAATGGGTATGGGGGCCCAGGTCCCACCCTGAGGGACATATATCAATATATCAACACCAATTTGGATAACCCCAAAAACGAAATAAGGAGCAGTGCCTTTAAAAATGCAAAATTGCTTAAAAGTTAGTAACTTGGGGGGACTTACTCTACCTGTAAAGTGGTGCATTTGTAGCATGTATCCAAAATGCTACTTCAAAGATGTACGGTTTTAGAGAAAAGTTACAAATCTACATAGCAGCTGCAAGATTTTAACCCAAAACAAAAAATAGCCTGCGCCTCAATACATACAAGGCCATTTGGGTCTGTTAAGGCTTAAAATGAGAACCCCCATGTGAAAAATACCACCCCAACAAATATTGTGCCCCTCCCACACACTAACAAACCCCTAGCCAAACACACAGCAAGGCAGTCCATGAAAGGGGGATGGATGCTTGGGGGCAGGAGGGGCTCGGGCACCCCAAAAGTCAACCACTTTGTTCCCATATTCAGGGGGACAAGGGCCTCTTCCACACAACCCTAGGCTGGGCTTGTGGGGGGCTGCAAACAGGGGGCTTTACGGAATGTGGAAAGCTCCTTTAAACTAGTGGGTACAAGGTGCTTTGTGGTTGGTATTGGGCTGAGCCCAACATGCCCCAAATGCAGCCAGCTATGTTGAGTGCACGTGGCCTTGTATGGTTCAGGAGGGGGTTGGGCGATTCTTCTCGTCACTTTCCTAGCTGGCCCAGTTGTATGCTCTGAAAAAGGATGTGGTTTAGATTAGTGAAGGCAGCTCACAGCCTTCGGAGAATAGAGTGGAGTGTGGAGTTTCCCTTTAAAAGCAAAAGTTTGCCCATGGAAATCCAAGGGGATAGAGGGGGGAGACAAGAGCACTGGAGAATGGAGTGTGGAGTTCCCCTTTAAAAGCAAAAGCTAGCCCAAGGAAATCATATGCATTAGAGGGGGAAGGTTAAATGCCCTTTTAGGAGGCGCTAGAGGAGCGAGAGTCTTTTTTACATAACTTTAACAAGGTGCATGTCACATGTTGGCAACGTAACATGCTAACATGACCTGTGTGCAAATCTCCTTAAAAAAAATACATAAAGGTGAACCAGCGTTAAAAAAAAAAAAAAAAAATGTCAAGTTTAGAAGTGCGCCCATTCAACCCACGCAATTGCATTTACGTTGACCGAGCGCAAGAGCCCCTTGCGCATGCGCAGTGCTTACATTGATCTCACGCAGTTCTAAACGTACTTGCGGGCACAACAGGTTTTCTCTGAAAAAGTTACTTTCTCATTCTATTTTTGGCATATTTGTTACTTGGGCAGCTGTTACTAAACTTCCTCACATCACCCCACGTCACCCCATAAAATTGGCACCTCCATCTTCTGTTAATATTGAATTGAAGATGCCGTGCGCCACAGATTGCATTCTCCTGTGCGCCGAGATCGCTATAGTAAATTGGGGATTCGCGCTCTGTTCCCTGCGCACCGTAAATATGAAAATGTGCGTTGCACCTCGCTGTGTGCCTCTACTGATGGCGCACGGCTTTTGTAAATCAGCCCCACAGTGTGCTATGCCAGCCTCTAATAGAGGGGCTGGCATAGACTTATATAT